>NW_027488375.1:839492-1478784 GCF_051014445.1 Colletes latitarsis | reverse complement strand
CATGCGTTATCCTCTAAAATATTGAGCGACACCAGGTTTAATTGACTGTTTCAGCGTGGTACCACATTACTACGTGATACAATCCAGAAACAGCCCAGGATCTAGCCATGAAGTATGAGAAATATGCGAAAGAATGAGCCTGATGAGAGCAAATCCCAGACCTAACCTTGACCTAACATGAATTATTCTCTAAAATATTGATCGAAACCAGGTTTAATTGACCGTTTCAGTGTGGTACCACATTACTACGTGATCCAAACCAGAAAAAACCCAGGATCCGTTCAACAAGTATGTGAAAAGTGCGAAAGTATGAGTCCGATCAGTGAAAATCTCAGGCCTTACCTAGACCTAACATGCGATGTCCTCTAAAATATTGATGGAAACCAGGTTTCATTGTCTGTTTCAGTGTGGTACTACACTACTACGTGATGCAATCCAGAAAAAGCCCAGGATCTAGCCATCAAGTATGAGAAATATGCGAAAGAATGAGCCTGATGGGAGCAAATCCCAGACCTAACCCAGACCTAACTTGCGTTATCCTCTAAAATATTGATCGAATCCAGGTTTAATTGACTGTTTCAGCGTGGTACCACATTACTACGTGATACAATCCAGAAACAGCCCAGCATCTAGCCATGAAGTATGAGAAATATGCGAAAGAATGAGCCTGATGAGAGCAAATACCAGACCTAACCTTGACCTAACATGAATTATTCGCTAAAATATTGATCGAAACCAGGTTTAATTGACTGTTTCAGTGTGGTCCCACATTACTACGTGATCCAAACCAGAAAAAACCCAGGATCCGTTCAACAAGAATGTGAGGAATGCGAAAGTATGAGTCTGATGAGGTCAAAACCCAGACATATCCCAGACCTAACTTGCGTTGTCCTCTAAGATATTGATGGAAACCAGGTTTAATTGACTGTTTCAGTGTTGTACTTCATTACTACGTGATGCAATCCAGAAAAAGCCCAGGATCTAGCCATGAAGTATGAGAAATATGCGAAAGTATGAGCCTGATGAAGGCAAATCCTAGGCCTATCCCAGACCTAACTTGCGTTATCCTCCAAAATATTGATCGAAACCAGGTTTAATTGACTGTTTCAGTGTGGTCCCACATTACTACGTGATCCAAACCAGAAATAACCCAGGATCCGTTCAACAAGTATGTAAAGACTGCGAAAGTATGAGTCTGATGAGTGAAAATCCCAGGCCTAACCTAGACCTAACATGCGTTATCCTCTAAAATATTGATCCAAACCAGGTTTAATGGACTGTTTCAGTGTGGTACTACACTACTACGTGATGCAATCCAGAAATAGCCCAGGATCTAGCCATCAAGTATGAGAAATATGCGAATGAATGAGCCTGATGAGAGCAAATCCCAGACCTAACCTAGACCTAACATGCGTTATCCTCTAAAATATTGAGCGAAACCAGGTTTAATGGACTGTTTCAGTGTGGTAGCACACTACTTCGTGATCCAAACCAGAAAAAACCCAGGATCTGTTCAAGAAGTATGTGAAAAACCCTAAACTGTGAGCCTGATGAGGGCGAATCGTAGACCTAACCCAGACCTAAGATGCGTTATCCTCTGAAATATTTATCAAGACCAGATTTAATCGACTGTTTCAGTGTGGGTACCACATTACTATGCGATCAAAACCAGAAAATAACCCAGGATCTGTTCAACGAGTATGTGAAAAACGCCAAAGTATGAGCCTGATGTGGGCAAATCCCAGACCTATCCCAGACCTAAGTTGCGTTGTCCTCTAAGATATTGATGGAAACCAGGTTTAGTTGACTGTTTCAGTGTTGTACTTCATTACTACGTGATGCAATCCAGAAAAAGCCCAGGATCTAGCCATCAAGTATGAGAAATATGCGAAAGAATGAGCCTGATGAGAGCAAATCCCAGACCTAACCTAGACCTAGCATGAATTATTCTCTAAAATATTGATCAAAACCAGGTTTAATCGACTGTTTCAGTGTGGTACCACTATGCTACGTGATCCAAACCAGAAAAAACCCAGGATCACATCAACAAGTATGTGAAAAACGCGAAAGTATGAGCCTGATGAGGGCAAATCCCAGGCCTAACCTAGACCTAACATGAATTATTATCTAAAATATTGATCGAAACCAGGTTTAATTGACTGTTTCAGTGTTGTACTTCATTACTACGTGATGCAATCCAGAAAAAGCCCAGGATCTAGCCATCAAGTATGAGAAATATGCGAAAGTATGAGCCTGATGAGGGCAAATCCTAGACCTAACCCAAACCTAACATGCGTTATCCTCTAAAATATTGATCAAGACCAGGTTAAATGAATGTTTCAGTGTGGTACCACATTACTACGTGAACCAAACCAGAAAAAACCCAGGATCTGTTAAACGAGTATGTGAAGTGTGCGAAAGTATGAGCCTGATGAGGGCGAATCCCAGACCTATCCCAGACCTAACTTGCGTTATCCTCCAAAATATTGATCGAAACAAGGTTTAATTGACTGTTTCAGCGTGGTACCACATTACTACGTGATACAATCCGGAAACAGCCCAGGATCTAGCCATGAAGTATGAGAAATATGCGAAAGTATGAGCCTGATGTGGGCAAATCCTAGACCTAACCCAAACCCAACATGCGTTATCCTCTAAAATATTTATCAAGACCAGGTTTATTTGAATGTTTCAGTGTGGTACCACATTACTACGTGATCCATACCAGAAAAAACCCAGGATCCATTCAACAAGTATGTGAAGAATGCGAACGTAAGAGTCTGATCAGGGCAAATCCCAGACCTTTCCCAGACCTAACTTGCGTTGTCCTCTAAGATATTGATGGAAACCAGGTTTAATTGACTGTTTCAGTGTTGTACTTCATTACTACGTGATGCAATCCAGAAAAAGCCCAGGATCTAGCCATCAAGTATGAGAAATATGCGAAAGAATGAGTCTGATGAGTGCAAATCCCAGACCTAACCTAGACCTAACATGAATTATTCTCTAACATATTGATCGAAACCAAGTTTAATTGACTGTTTCAGTGTGGTACCACATTACTACGTGATCCAATCCAGTAAAACCCCAGGATACGTTCAACAAGTATGTGAAGAATGCGAAAGTATGAGTCTGATGAGTGAAAATCCCAGGCCTAACCTAGACCTAACATGCGTTATCCTCTAAAATATTGATCGAAACCAGGTTTAATTGACTGTTTCAGTGTGGTACCACATTACTACGTGATCCAATCCAGAAATAGCCCAGGATCTAGCCATGAGGTATGAGAAATATGCGAAAGTATGAGCCTGATGAGGCAAATCCTAGACCTAACCCAGACCTAACATGCGCTATCCTCAAAAATATTTATCAAGACCAGGTTTAACTGAATGTTTCAGTGTGGTACCACATTACTACGTGATCCATACCAGAAAAAACCCAGGATCTGTTCAACAAGTATCTGAAGAATGCGAAAGTATGAGTCTGATGAGTGAAAATTTCAGGGCTAACCTAGACCTAACATGCATTATCCCCTAAAATATTGATCCAAACCAGGTTTAGTGGACTGTTTCAGTGTGGTACCACTTTACTACGTGATCCAAACCAGAAAATAACCCAGGATCTGTCAAACGAGTATGTGAAGTGTGCGAAAGTATGAGCCTGATGAGAGCAAATCCCAGACCTAACCTAGACCTAACATGAATTATTCTCTAAAATATTGATCGAATCCAGGTTTAATTGACTGTTTCAGTGTGGTACCACATTACTACGTGATCCAAACCAGAAAAAGCCCAGGATCAGTTCAACAAGTATGTGAAAAACGCGAAAGTATGAGCCTGATTAGGGCGAATCCCAGACCTATGCCAGACCTAACTTGCGTTATCCTCTAAAATATTGATCGAAACCAGGTTTAATTGACTGTTTCTGCGTGGTACCACATTACTACGTGATACAATCCAGAAACAGCCCAGGATCTAGCCATGAAGTATGGGAAATATGCGAAAGTATGAGCCTGATGGGGGCAAATCTTAGACCTAACCCAGACCTAACATGCGTTATCCTCTAAAATATTTATCAAGATCAGGTTTAATTGAATGTTTCAGTGTGGTACCACATTACTACGTGAACCAAACCAGAAAATACCCAGGATCCGTTCAACAAGTATGCGAAGAATGCGAAAGTATGAGTCTGATCAGTGAAAATCCCAGGGCTAACCTAGACCTAACATGCGTTATCCTCTAAAATATTGATCCAAACCATGTTTAATGGACTGTTTCAGTGTGGTACCACTTTACTACGTGATCCAAAGCAGAAAAAACCCTCGATCAGGTCAACATGTATGTTAAAACTGCGAAAGTATGACCCTGATGAGTGCAAATCCCAGGCCTAACCTAGACCTAACATGCGATGTCCTCTAAAATATTGATGGAAACCAGGTTTAATTGACTGTTTCAGTGTTGTACTTCATTACTACGTGATGCAATCCAGAAAATAACCCAGGATCTGTTCAACGAGTATGTGACGTGTGCGAAAGTATGAGTCTGATGAGGTCAAATCCCAGACATATCCCAGACCTAACTTGCGTTATCCTCTAAAATATTGATCGAAACCAGGTTTAATCGACTGTTTCAGTGTGGTACCACATTACTACGTGATCCAAACCAGAAAAAACCCAGGATCAGTTCAACAAGTATGTGAAGAATGCGAAAGTATTAGTCTGATGAGTGAAAATCCCTGGGCTAACCTATACCTAACATGCGTTATCCTCTAAAATATTGATGCAAACCAGGTTTAATGGACTGTTTCAGTGTGGTACCACACTACTACGTGAGACAAACCAGAAAAAACCCAGGATCAGTTCAACAAGTATGTGAAGAATGCGAAAGTATGAGTCTGATGAGTGAAAATCCCAGGGCTAACCTAGACCTAACATGCGTTATCCTCTAAAATACTGATGCAAACCAGGTTTAATGGACTGTTTCAGTGTGGTACCACACTACTACGTGAGACAAACCAGAAAAAACCCAGGATTAGTTCAACGCGTATGTGAAGTGTGCGAAAGTATGAGTCTGATGAGGTCAAATCCCAGACCAATCCCAGACTTAACTTGCGTTGTCCTCTAAGATATTGATGGAAACCAGGTTTGATTGACGGGTTCAGTGTTGTACTTCATTACTACGTGATGCAATCCAGAAAAAGCCCAGGATCTAGCCATGAAGTATGAGAAATATGCGAAAGTATGAGCCTGATGAGCGCAAATCCTAGACCTAACCCAGACCTAACATGCGTTATCCTCTAAGATATTTATCAAGACCAGGTTTAATTGAATGTTTCAGTGTGGTACCACATTACTACGTTTTGTAATCCAGAAAATGCCCAGGATCTAGCCATCAAGTTTGAGAAATATGCGAAAGTATGAGCCTGATGAGGGCAAATCCTAGACCTAACCCAGTCCTAACATGCGTTATCCTCTAAAATATTGATCGCAAGCAGGTGTAGTGGACTGTTTCAGTGTGGTACCACACTACTACGTGATCCAAACCAGAAAAAACCCAGGATCTGTTCAACAAGTACGTGAAAAACGCGAAAGTATGAGTCTGATGAGGTCAAATCCCAGACCTATCCCAGAATTAACTTGCGTTATCCTCTAAAATATTGATCGAAACCAGGTTTAATCGACTGTTTCAGCGTGGTACCACATTACTATGTGATACAATCCAGAAACAGCCCAGGATCCAGCCATGAAGTATGAGAAATATGCGAAAGTATGAGCCTGATGGGGGCAAATCCTAGACCTACCCCAGACCAAACATGCGTTATCCTCTAAAATATTTATCAAGATCAGGTTTAATTGATTGTTTCAGTGTGGTACCACATTACTACGTGATCCACACCAGAAAAAACCCAAGATCCGTTCAACAAGTATGTGAAGAACGCGAAAGTATGAGTCTGATGAGTGAAAATCCCAGGCCTAACCTAGACCTAACATGCGTTATCCTCAATAATATTGATCGAAACCAGGTTTAATTGAGTGTTTCAGTGTTGTACTTCATTACTGCGTGATGCAATCCAGAAAAAGCCCAGGATCTAGCCATCTAGTATGAGAAATATGCGAAAGAATGAGCCTGGTGAGAGCAAATCCCATGCCTAACCTAGACCTAACATGAATTATTCTCTAAAATATTCATCAAAGCCAGGTTTAATTGACTGTTTCAGTGTGGTACCACATTACTACGTGATCCAATCCAGAAATAGCCCAGGATCCAGTCATGAAGTATGAGAAATATGCGAAAGTATGAGCCTGATGAGGGCAAATCCTAGACCTAACCCAGACCTAACATGCGTTATCCTCTAAAATATTTATCAAGACCAGGTTTAATTCAATGTTTCAGTGTGGTACCACATTACTACGTGATCCAAACCAGAAAAAACCCAGGATCCGTTCAACAAGTATGTGAAGAATGCGAAAGTATGAGTCTGATGAGTGAAAATCCCAGACCTAACGTAGACCTAACATGCGTTATCCTGTAAAATGTTGATCCAAACCTGGTTTAATCGACTGTTTCAGTGTGGTACCACATTACTATGTGATCCAAACCAGAAAATAACCCAGGATCTGTTCAACGAGTATGTGAAGTGTGCGAAAGTATGAGTCTGATGAGGGCAAATCCCAGACCTATCCCAGACCTAACTTGCGTTATCCTCTAAAATATTTATCAACACCAGGTTTAATTGATTGTTTCTGTGCGGTCCCACATTACTACGTGATCCAAACCAGAAAAAACCCAGGATCCGTTCAACAAGTATGAGAAGAATGCGAAAGTATGAGTCTGATGAGTGAAAATCCCAGGCCTAACCTAGACCAAACATGCGTTATCCTCAAAAATATTGATCGAAACCTGGTTTAATCGACTGTTTCAGTGTGGTACCACATTACTACGTGATCCAATCCAGAAATAGCCCAGGATCCAGCCATGAAGTATGAGAAATATGCGAAAGTATGAGCCTGATGAGGGCAAATCCTAGACCTAACCCGGACCTAACATGCGTTATCCTCTAAAATATTTATCAAGACCAGGTTTAATCGACTGTTTCAGTGTGGTACCACATTACTATGCGATCCAAACCAGAAAATAACCCAGGATCTGTTCAACGAGTATGTGAAAAACGCCAAAGTATGAGCCTGATGTGGGCAAATCCCAGACCTATCCCAGACCTAACTTGCGTTGTCCTCTAAGATATTGATGGAAACCAGGTTTAGTTGACTGTTTCAGTGTTGTACTTCATTACTACGTGATGCAATCCAGAAAAAGCCCAGGATCTAGCCATCAAGTATGAGAAATATGCGAAAGAATGAGCCTGATGAGAGCAAATCCCAGACCTAACCTAGACCTAACATGAATTATTCTCTAAAATATTGATCAAAACCAGGTTTAATCGACTGTTTCAGTGTGGTACCACTATGCTACGTGATCCAAACCAGAAAAAACCCAGGATCAGTTCAACAAGTATGTGAAAAACGCGAAAGTATGAGCCTGATGAGGGCAAATCCCAGGCGTAACCTAGACCTAACATGAATTATTATCTAAAATATTGATCGAAACCAGGTTTAATTGACTGTTTCAGTGTTGTACTTCATTACTACGTGATGCAATCCAGAAAAAGCCCAGGATCTAGCCATCAAGTATGAGAAATATGCGAAAGTATGAGCCTGATGAGGGCAAATCCTAGACCTAACCCAAACCTAACATGCGTTATCCTCTAAAATATTGATCAAGACCAGGTTAAATGAATGTTTCAGTGTGGTACCACATTACTACGTGAACCAAACCAGAAAAAACCCAGGATCTGTTAAACGAGTATGTGAAGTGTGCGAAAGTATGAGCCTGATGAGGGCGAATCCCAGACCTATCCCAGACCTAACTTGCGTTATCCTCCAAAATATTGATCGAAACAAGGTTTAATTGACTGTTTCAGCGTGGTACCACATTACTACGTGATACAATCCGGAAACAGCCCAGGATCTAGCCATGAAGTATGAGAAATATGCGAAAGTATGAGCCTGATGTGGGCAAATCCTAGACCTAACCCAAACCCAACATGCGTTATCCTCTAAAATATTTATCAAGACCAGGTTTATTTGAATGTTTCAGTGTGGTACCACATTATTACGTGATCCATACCAGAAAAAACCCAGGATCCATTCAACAAGTATGTGAAGAATGCGAACGTAAGAGTCTGATCAGGGCAAATCCCAGACCTTTCCCAGACCTAACTTGCGTTGTCCTCTAAGATATTGATGGAAACCAGGTTTAATTGACTGTTTCAGTGTTGTACTTCATTACTACGTGATGCAATCCAGAAAAAGCCCAGGATCTAGCCATCAAGTATGAGAAATATGCGAAAGAATGAGTCTGATGAGTGCAAATCCCAGACCTAACCTAGACCTAACATGAATTATTCTCTAAAATATTGATCGAAACCAAGTTTAATTGACTGTTTCAGTGTGGTACCACATTACTACGTGATCCAATCCAGTAAAACCCCAGGATACGTTCAACAAGTATGTGAAGAATGCGAAAGTATGAGTCTGATGAGTGAAAATCCTCGGCCTAACCTAGATCTAACATGCGTTATCCTCAAAAATATTGATCGAAACCAGGTTTAATGGACAGTTTCGGTGTGGTACCACACTACTACGTGATCCAAACCAGAAAAAACCCAGGATCCGTTCAACAAGTATGTGAAGAATGCGAAAGTATGAGTCTGATGAGTGAAAATCCCAGGCCTAACCTAGACCTAACATGCGTTATCCTCTAAAATATTGATCGAAACCAGGTTTAATTGACTGTTTCAGTGTGGTACCACATTACTACGTGATCCAATCCAGAAATAGCCCAGGATCTAGCCATGAGGTATGAGAAATATGCGAAAGTATGAGCCTGATGAGGGCAAATCCTAGACCTAACCCAGACCTAACATGCGTTATCATCAAAAATATTTATCAAGACCAGGTTTAACTGAATGTTTCAGTGTGGTACCACATTACTACGTGATCCATACCAGAAAAAACCCAGGATCTGTTCAACAAGTATCTGAAGAATGCGAAAGTATGAGTCTGATGAGTGAAAATTTCAGGGCTAACCTAGACCTAACATGCATTATCCTCTAAAATATTGATCCAAACCAGGTTTAGTGGACTGTTTCAGTGTGGTACCACTTTACTACGTGATCCAAAGCAGAAAAAACCCTCGATCAGGTCAACATGTATGTTAGAACTGCGAAAGTATGACCCCGATGAGGGCAAATCCCAGGCCTAACCTAGACCTAACATGAATTATTCTCTAAAATATTGATGGAAACCAGGTTTAATTGACTGTTTCAGTGTTGTACTTCATTACTACGTGATGCAATCCAGAAAAAGCCCAGGATCTAGCCATCAAGTATGAGAGATATGTGAAAGAATGAGCCTGATGAGAGCAAATCTTAGACCTAACACAGACCTAAGATGCGTTATCCTCTAAAATATTTATCCAGACCAGGTTTCATTGAATGTTTCAGTGTGGTACCACATTACTACGTGATCCAATCCAGAAATAGCCCAGGATCTAGCCATGAAGTATGAGAAATATGCGAAGGTATGAGCCTAATGAGGGCAAATCCTAGACGTAACCCAAACCTAACATGCGTTACCCTCTAAAATATTGATCAAGACCAGGTTTAATTGAATGTTTCAGTGTGGTACCACATTACTACGTGAACCAAACCAGAAAAAACCCAGGATCTGTTAAACAAGTATGCGAAAAATGCGAAAGTATGAGCCAGATGATTGCAAATACCACAGCTATCCCAGTCATAACCAGCGTTATCCTCTAAAATATTATTCGCAACCAGGTTTAATTGACTGTTTCAGTGTAGTACTTCATTACTACGTTATGCAATCCAGAAAAAGCCCAAGATCTAGCCATCAAGTATGAGAGATATGCGAAAGAATGAGCCTGATGAGAGCAAATCTTAGACCTAACACAGACCTAAGATGCGTTATCCTCTAAAATATTTATCCAGACCAGGTTTCATTGAATGTTTCAGTGTGGTACTACATTAATACTTGATCCAATCCAGAAAGAGCCCAGGATCTAGCCATGAAGTATTATAAATATGCGAAAGTATGAGCCTGATGAGAGCAAATCCCAGACCTAACCTTGACCTAACATGAATTATTCTCTAAAATATTGATCGAAACCAGGTTTAATTGACTGTTTCAGTGTGGTCTCACATTACTACGTGATCCAAACCAGAAAAAACCCAGGATCCATTCAACAAGTATGTGAAGAATGCGAAAGTATGAGTCTGATGAGTGAAGATCCCAGGCCTAACCTAGACCTAACATGAATTATTCTCTAAAATATTGATCGAAACCTGGTTTAATCTATTGTTTCAGTGTGGTACCACATTACTATTAGATCCAAACCAGAAAATAACCCAGGATCTGTTCAACGAGTATGTGAAGTGTGCGAAAGTATGAGTATGATGAGGGCAAATCCCAGACCTATCCCAGATCTAACATGCGTTATCCTCTAAAATATTTATCAAGACCAGGTTTAGTTGATTGTTTCAGTGTGGTCCCACATTACTACGTGATCCAAACCAGAAAAAACCCAAGATCCGTTCAACAAGTATGTGAAGAATGCGAAAGTATGAGTCTGATGAGTGAAAATCCCAGACATAACCTAGACCTAACATGCGTTATCCTCTAAAATATTGATCCAAACCAGGTTTAATTGACTGTTTCAGTGTGGTCCCACATTACTACGTGATACAATCCTGAAACAGCCCAGGATCTAGCCATGAAGTATGAGAAATATGCGAATGTATGAGCCTGATGAGGACAAATCCTAGACCTAACCCATACCTAACATGCGTTATCCTCCAAAATATTTATCAAGACCAGGTTTAATTGAATGTTTCAGTGTGGTGCCACTTTACTACGTGATCCAAAGCATTAAGAACCCTCGATCAGGTCAACATGTATGTTAAAACTGCGAAAGTATGACCCTGATGAGGGCAAATCCCAGGCCTTACCTAGACCTAACATGCGTTGTCCTCTAAAATATTGATGGAAACCAGGTTTAATTGACTGTTTCAGTGTTGTACTTCATTACCACGTGATGCGATCAAGAAAAAGCCCAGGATCTAGCCATCAAGTATGAGAAATATGCGAAAGAATGAGCCTGATGAGAGCAAATCCCAGACCTAACCTAGACATAACATACATTATTCTCTAAAATATTGATCAAAACCAGGGTTAATTGACTGTTTCAGTGTGGTACCACATTACTACGTGATCCAATCCAGAAATAGCCCAGGATCTAGCCATGAAGTATGAGAAATATGCGAAAGTATGAGCCTGACGAGGGCAAATCCTAGACCTTACCCAGACCTGACATGCGTTATCCTCTAAAATATTTATCATAACCAGGTTTAATTGATTGTTTCAGTGTGGTCCCACATTAATACGTGATCCAAACCAGAAAAAACCCAGGATCCGTTCAACAAGTATGTGAAGAATGCGAAAGTATGAGTCTGATGAGGGCTAATCCCAGACCTATCCCAGACCTAACTTGCGTTATCGTCTAAAATAATGATCGAAACCAGGTTTAATTGACTGTTTTAGTTGTCGTACCACTTTACCACGTGATCCAAAGCAGAAAAAACCCTCGATCAGGTCAACATGCATGTTAAAACTGCGAAAGTATGACCCTGATGAGGTCAAATCCCAGACTTATCCCAGACCTGACATGCGTTATCCTCTAAAATAGTTATCAAGACCAGGTTTAATTGATTGTTTCGGTGTGGTCCCACATTACTACGTAATCCAAACCAGAAAAAACCCAGGATCCGTTCAACAAGTATGTGAAGAATGCGAAAGTATGAGTCTGATGAGTGAAAATCCCAGACATAACCTAGACCTAACATGCGTTATCCTCTAAAATATTGATCCAAACCAGGTTTAATGGACTGTTTCAGTGGGGTACCACTTTACTACGTGATCCAAAGCAGAAAAAACACTCGATCAGGTCAACATGTATGTTAAAACTGCGAAAGTATGACCCTGATGAGGGCAAATCCCAGACCTATCCCAGACCTAACATGCGTTGTCCTCTGAGATATTGATCCAAACCAGGTTTAATTGACTGTTTCAGTGTGGTCCCACATTACTACGTGATCCAAACCAGAAAAAACCCAGGATCTAGCCATCAAGTATGAGAAACATGCGAAAGAATGAGCCTGATGATAGCAAATCCCAGACCTAACCTAGACCTAACATGAATTATTCTCTAAAATATTGATCGAAACCAGGTTTAATTGACAGTTTCAGTGTGGTCCCACATTACTACGTGATCCAAACCAGAAAAAACCCAGGATCCATTCAACAAGTATGTGAAGAATGCGAAAGTATGAGTCTGATGAGTGAAGATCCCAGGCCTAACCTAGACCTAACATGAATTATTCTCTAAAATATTGATCGAAACCTGGTTTAATCTATTGTTTCAGTGTGGTACCACATTACTATTAGATCCAAACCAGAAAATAACCCAGGATCTGTTCAACGAGTATGTGAAGTGTGCGAAAGTATGAGTCTGATGAGGTCAAATCCCTGACCTATCCCATACCTAACTTGCGTTATCCTCAAAAATATTGATCGAAACCAGGTTTAATTGACTGTTTCAGCGTGGTACCACATTACTACGTGATACAATCCAGAAACAGCCAAGGATCTAGCCATGAAGTATGAGAAATATGCGAAAGTATGAGCCTGATGAGGGCAAATCCTAGACCTAACCCAAACCTAACATGCGTTATCCTCTAAAATATTTATCAAGACCAGCTTTAATTGAATGTTTCAGTGTGGTACCACATTACTACGTGATCCAAACCAGTAAAAACCCAGGATCCGATCAACAAGTATGTGAAGAATTCGAAAGTATGAGTGTGATGAGTGAAAAACCCCGGCCTAACCTAGACCTAACATGCGTTATCCTCAAAAATATTGATCGAAACCTGGTTTAATCGTCTGTTTCAGTGTGGTACCACATTACTACGTGATCCAAACCAGAAAAAACCGAGGATCCGTCCTACAAGTATGTGAAGAATGCGAAAGTATGAGTCTGATGACTGAAAATCCCCGGCCTAACCTAGACCTAACATGCGTTATCCTCAAAAATATTGATCGAAGCCAGGTTTAATCGACTGTTTCAGTGTGGTACCACACTACTACGTGACCCAAACCGGAAAAAACCCAGGATCTGTTCAACAAGTATGTGAAAAACGCGAAAGTATGAGCCTGACGAGGGCAAATCCTAGACCTAACCCAGACCTAACATGCGTTATCCTCAAAAATATTGATCGAAACCTGGTTTAATCGACTGTTTCAGTGTGGTACCACATTACTACCGGACCCAAACCAGAAAAAACCCAGGATCTGTTCAACAAGTATGTGAAGAATGCGAAAGTATGAGTCTGATGAGTGAAAATCCCAGACCTATCCCAGACCTAACTTGCGTTATCCTCTAAAATATTGATCGAAACCAGGTTTAATTGACTGTTTCAGCGTGGTACCACATTACTACGTGATACAATCCAGAAACAGCCCAGGATCTAGCCATGAAGTATGAGAAATATGCGAAAGTATCAGCCTGATGAGGGCAAATCCTAGACCTAACCCCAACCTAACATGCGTTATCCTCTAAAATAGTGATCCAAACCTGGTTTAATGGACTGCTTCAGTGTGGTACCTCTTTACTACGTGATCCAAAGCAGAAAATAATCCAGGATCTGTTCAAGGAGTATGTTAAGTGTGCGAAAGTATGAGTATGATGAGGGCAAATCCCAGACCTATCCCAGACCTAACAAGCGTTATCCTCTAAAATATTTATCAAGACCAGGTTTAATTGATTGCTCCAGTGTGGTCCCACATTACTACGTGACACAATCCAGAAACAGCCCAGGATCTAGCCATGAAGTATGAGAAATATGCGAAAGTATGAGCCTGATGAGGGCAAATCCTAGACCTAACCCAAACCTAACATGCGTTATCCTCTAAAATATTTATCAAGACCAGCTTTAATTGAATGTTTCAGTGTGGTACCACATTACTACGTGATCCAAACCAGTAAAAACCCAGGATCCGATCAACAAGTATGTGAAGAATTCGAAAGTATGAGTGTGATGAGTGAAAAACCCCGGCCTAACCTAGACCTAACATGCGTTATCCTCAAAAATATTGATCGAAACCTGGTTTAATCGTCTGTTTCAGTGTGGTACCACATTACTATGTGATCCAAACCAGAAAAAACTCAGGATCCGTTCAACAAGTATGTGGAGAATGCGAAAGTATGAGTCTGATGAGAGAAAATCCTCGGCCTATCCTATACCTAACATGCGTTATCCTCAAAAATATTGATCGAAACCAGGTTTAATCGACTGTTTCAGTGTGGCGCCACATTACTACGTGATCCAAACCAGAAAAAAACCCAGGACCTGTTCAACAAGTATTTGAAGTATGCGAAAGTATGAGTCTGATGAGTGAAAAACCCCGGCCTAACCTAGACCTAACATGCGTTATCCTCAAAAATATTGCTCGAAACCTGGTTTAATCGACTGTTTCAGTGTGGTACCACATTACTACGTGATCCAAACCAGAAAAAAACCCAGGACCTGTTCAACAAGTATTTGAAGTATGCGAAAGTATGAGTCTGATGAGGGCAAATCCCAGACCTATCCCAGACCTAACATGCGTTATCCTCTAAAATATTTATCAAGACCAGGTTTAATTGATTGTTTCAGTGTGGTCCCACATTACTACGTGATCCAAACCAGAAAAAAACCCAGGACCTGTTCAACAAGTATTTGAAGTATGCGAAAGTATGAGTCTGATGAGGGCAAATCCCAGACCTATCCCAGACCTAACATGCGTTATCCTCTAAAATATTTATCAAGACCAGGTTTAATTGATTGTTTCAGTGTGGTACCACATTACTACGTGATCCAAACCAGAAAAAAACCCAGGACCTGTTCAACAAGTATTTGAACTATGTGAAAGTATGAGTCTGATGAGGGCAAATCCCAGGCCTAAACTAGACCTAACATGCGTTATCCTCAAAAATATTGATCAAAACCTGGTTTAATCGACTGTTTCAGTGTGGTACCACATTACTATGTGATCCAAACCAGAAAATAACCCAGGATCTGTTCAACGAGTTTGTGAAGTGTGCGAAAGTATGAGTATGGTGAGGGCAAATCCCAGACCTATCCCAGACCTAACATGCGTTATCCTCTAAAATATTTATCATGACTAGGTTTAATTGATTGTTTCAGTGTGGTCCCACATTACTACGTGATCCAAACCGGAAAAAACCCAGGATCCGTTTAACAAGTATGGGAAGAATGCGAAAGTATGAGCCTGACGAGGGCAAATCCTAGACCTAACCCAGACCTAACATGCGTTATCCTCAAAAATATTGATCGAAACCTGGTTTAATCGACTGTTTCAGTGTGGTACCACATTACTACCGGACCCAAACCAGAAAAAACCCAGGATCTGTTCAACAAGTATGTGAAGAATGCAAAAGTATGAGTCTGATGAGTGAAAATCCCAGACCTATCCCAGACCTAACTTGCGTTATCCTCTAAAATATTGATCGAAACCAGGTTTAATTGACTGTTTCAGCGTGGTACCACACTACTACGTGATACAATCCAGAAACAGCCCAGGATCTAGCCATGAAGTATGAGAAATATGCGAAAGTATCAGCCTGATGAGGGCAAATCCTAGACCTAACCCAAACCTAACATGCGTTATCCTCTAAAATAGTGATCCAAACCAGGTTTAATGGACTGCTTCAGTGTGGTACCTCTTTACTACGTGATCCAAAGCAGAAAAAAACCCAGGATCTGTTCAATAAGTATGTGAAGTATGCGAAAGTATGAGTCTGATGAGGGCAAATCCCAGGCCTAAAGATAGACCTAACATGCGTTATCCTCAAAAATATTAATCGAAACCAGGTTTAATCGACTGTTTCAGTGTGGTACCACATTACTACGTGATCCAAACCAGAAAAAAACCCAGGATCTGTTCAACAAGTATGTGAAGTATGCGAAAGTATGAGTCTGATGAGGGCAAATCCCAGGCCTAAACTAGACATAACTTTCGTTATCCTCTAAAATGTTGATCGAAACCAGGTTTAATTGACTGTTTTAGTGTGGTACCACTTTACTACGTGATCCAAAGCAGAAAAAACCCTCGATCAGGTCAACATGCATGTTAAAACTGCGAAATTATGAGTCTGATGAGGGCAAATCCCAGACCTATCCCAGACCTAACATGCGTTATCCTCAAAAATATTAATCGAAACCAGGATTAATCGACTGTTTCAGTGTGGTACCACATTACTACGTGATCCAAACCAGAAAAAAACCCTGGATCTTGTCAAGGAGTATGTGAAGTGTGCGAAAGTATGAGTCTGATGAGGGATAATCCGAGACCTATCCCAGACCTAACTTGCGTTATCCTCTAAAATAGTGATCGAAACCAGGTTTAATTGACTGTTTTAGTTGTGGTACCACTTTACTACGTGATCCAAAGCAGAAAAAACCCTCGATCAGGTCAACATGCATGTTAAAACTGTGAAAGTATGACCCTGATGAGGGCAAATCCCAGGCCTAACCTAAACCTAACACGCGTCATCTTCTAAAATATTGAGCGAAACCAGGTTTAATTGATTGTTTCAGTGTGGTACCACATTACTACGTGATGCAATCCAGAAATATTCCAGGATATAGCCATGAAGTATCAGAAATATGCGATAGTATGAGTCTGATGGTGGCAAATCCCAGACCTATCCCAGACCTAACTTGCGTTATCCTCAAAAATATTTATCAAGACCAGGTTTAATTCATTGTTTCAGTGTGGTCCCACATTACTACGAGATCCAAACCAGAAAAATCCCAGGATCGGGCCAACAAGAATGCGAAAAATGCGAAAGTACGAGCCAGATGAGGGCAAATCCCAGACCTAACCGAGACATAACCTGCGTTATCCTCCAAAATATTAATCGCAACCAGGTTTATTTGACTGTTTCGGTGTGGTAACGCATTACTACGTGATCCAAACCAGATAAAGCCCAGGATCTGGCCAACAAGTATGTGAAAAATGTGAAAGTTCGAGCCAGATGAGGGCAAATCCCAGACCTAACCGAGACATAACCGGCGTTATCCTCTAAAATATTAATTGCAACCAGGTTTAATTAACTGTTTCAGTGTGGTACCACATTACTACGTGATCCAAATCAGAAAAAGCCCAGGATCTGGCCAACAAGTATGCGAAAAATGCGAAAGTACGAGCCAGATGAGGGCAAATCCCAGACCTAACCGAGACATAACCTGCGTTATCCTCTAAAATATTAATCGCAACCAGGTTTATTTGACTGTTTCGGTGTGGTAACGCATTACTACGTGATCCAAACCAGATAAAGCCCAGGATCTGGCCAACAAGTATGTGAAAAATGTGAAAGTTCGAGCCAGATGAGGGCAAATACCAGACCTAACCCAGACAAAACCGGTGTTATCCCCTAAAATATTAACCGCAACCAGGTATAATTGACTGTTTCGGTGTGGTACCGCATTGCTACGATGATCCAAGCCAGAAAAACCCAGGATCTGGCCAACAAGTATCCGAAAAATGCGAAAGTACGATCCAGATGAGGGCAAATCCCAGACCTAACCGAGACATAACCGGCGTTATCCTCTAAAATATTATTCGCAACCAGGTGTAATTGACTGTTTCGGTGTGGTGCCACATTACTACGTGGTCCAAGCCAGCAAAAGGCCAGGATCAGGCCAACATGAATGCGAAAAATGCGAAAGTACGCGCCAGATGAGGGCTAATCCCAGACCTAACCGAGACATAACCGGCGTTATCCACTAAAATATTAATCGCAACCAGGTTTAATTGACTGTTTCGGTGTGGTACCACATTACTACGTGGTCCAAGCCAGAAAAAGGCCAGGATCTGGCCAACAAGTATGCGAAAAACGCGAAAGTACGAGCCAGATGAGGACAAATCCCAGACCTACCCGAGACATAACCGGCGCTATCCTCTAAAATATTAATCGCAACCAGTTTCATTGACTGCTTCGGTGTGGAACCTCATTACTACGGGATCCAAACCAGAAAAAGGCCATGATCTGTCCAACAAGTATGCGAAAAATGCGAAAGTACGCGCCAGATGAGGGCTAATCCCAGGCCTAACCGAGACATAACCGGCGTTATCCTCTAAAATATTAATCGCAACCAGGTATAATTGACTGTTTCGGTGTGGAACCACATTACTACGTGATCCAAACCAGAAAAGGGCCAGGGTCTGGCCAACAAGTATGCGAAAAATACGAAAGTCCGAGCCAGATGTGGGGAAATACCAGACCTAACCGAGACATAACCGGCGTTATCCTCTAAAATATTAATCGCAACCAGGTTTATTTGACTGTTTCGGTGTGGTACCACATTACTACGTGGTCCAAGCCAGAAAAAGGCCAGGATCTGGCCAACAAGGATGCGAAAAACGCGAAAGTACGAGCCAGATGAGGACAAATCCCAGACCTACCCGAGACATAACCGGCGTTATCCTCTAAAATATTAATCGCAACCAGGTATAATTGACTGTTTCGGTGTGGACCCACATTACTACGGGATCCAAACCAGAAAGAACCCTGGATCTGGCCAACAAGTATGCGAAAAATGCGAAAGAACGAGCCAGATGAGGGCAAATCCCAAACCTAACCGAGACATAACCGGCGTTATCCTCTAAAATATTAATCGCAACCAGGTTTATTTGACTGTTTCGGTGTGGTAACGTATTACTACGTGATCCAAACCAGATAAAGCCCAGGATCTGGCCAACAAGTATGTGAAAAATGTGAAAGTTCGAGCCAGATGAGGGCAAATACCAGACCTAACCCAGACAAAACCGGCGTTATCCCCTAAAATATTAACCGCAACCAGGTATAATTGACTGTTTCGGTGTGGTACCGCATTGCTACGATGATCCAAGCCAGAAAAAACCCAGGATCTGGCCAACAAGTATGCGAAAAATGCGAAAGTACGATCCAGATGAGGGCAAATCCCAGACCTAACCGAGACATAACCGGCGTTATCCTCTAAAATATTATTCGCAACCAGATGTAACTGACTGTTTCGGTGTGGTACCACATTACTACGTGGTCCAAGCCATAAAAAGCCCAGGATCTGGCCAACATGAATGCGAAAAATGCGAAAGTACGCGCCAGATGAGGGCTTATCCCAGACCTAACCGAGACATAACCGGCGTTATCCTCTAAAATATTAATCGCAACCAGGTTTAATTGACTGTTTCGTTGTGGAACCACATTACTGCGGGATCCAAACCAGAAAAAACCCAGGATCTGGCCAACAAGTATGCGAAAAATGCGAAAGTACGATCCAGATGAGGGCAAATCCCAGACGTAACCGAGACATAACCGGCGCTATCCTCTAAAATATTAATCGCAACCAGGTTTAATTGACTGTTTCGGTGTGGTACTGCATTACTACGTGATCCAAACCAGAAAAAGCCCAGGATCTGGCCAACAAGAATGCGAAAAATGCGAAAGTACGCGCCAGGTGAGGGCAAATGCCAGACCTAACCGAGACATAACCGGCGTTATCCTCTAAAATATTAATCGCAACCAGGTTTAATTGACTGTTTCGGTGTGGTACCGCATTACTACGTGATCCAAACCAGAAAAAGCCCAGGATCTGGCCAACAAGTATGCGAAAAATGCGAAAGTATGAGTCAGATGGTTGCAAATACCAGAACTATGCCTGACATTACCAGCGTTATCCTCTAAAATACGAATCGGAACATGCTTTTAATGACTGTTTCAGTGTGGTAACACATTACTACGAGATCCAAACCAGAAAAATCCCAGGATCGGGCCAACAAGAATGCGAGAAACGCGAAAGTACGAGCCACATGAGTGAAAATTCCAGACCTAACCCAGTCATAACCGGCATTATCCGCTAAAATATTAATCGCAACCAGGTTTAGTTGACTGTTTCGTTGTGGACCCACATTACTACGGGATCCAAACCAGAAAGAACCCTGGATCTGGCCAACAAGTATGCGAAAAATGCGAAAGAACGAGCCAGATGAGGGCAAATCCCAAACCTAACCGAGACATAACCGGCGTTATCCTCTAAAATATTAATCGCAACCAGGTTTATTTGACTGTTTCGGTGTGGTAACGCATTACTACGTGATCCAAACCAGATAAAGCCCAGGATCTGGCCAACAAGTATGTGAAAAATGTGAAAGTTCGAGCCAGATGAGGGCAAATACCAGACCTAACCCAGACAAAACCGGCGTTATCCCCTAAAATATTAACCGCAACCAGATATAATTGACTGTTTCGGTGTGGTACCGCATTGCTACGATGATCCAAGCCAGAAAAAACCCAGGATCTGGCCAACAAGTATGCGAAAAATGCGAAAGTACGATCCAGATAAGGGCAAATCCCAGACCTAACCGAGACATAACCGGCGTTATCCTCTAAAATATTATTCGCAACCAGGTGTAATTGACTGTTTCGGTGTGGTACCACATTACTACGTGGTCCAAGCCAGAAAAAGCCCAGGATCTGGCCAACATGAATGCGAAAAATGCGAAAGTACGCGCCAGATGAGGGCTAATCCCAGACCTAACCGAGACATAACCGGCGTTATCCTCTAAAATATTAATCGCAACCAGGTATTATTGACTGTTTCGGTGTGGAACCACATTACTACGTGATCCAAACCAGAAAAGGGCCAGGGTCTGGCCAACAAGTATGCGAAAAATACGAAAGTCTGAGCCAGATGTGGGGAAATACCAGACCTAACCGAGACATAATCGGCGTTATCCTCTATAATATTAATCGCAACCAGATTCAATTGACTGTTTCGGTGTGGAACCACATTACTACGGGATCCAAACGAGAAAAAACCCAGGATCTGTTCAACAACTATGAGAAAAACCCGAAAGTACGAGCCAGATGAGGGAAAATCCCAGACCTAACCCAGACATAACCGGCGTTATCCCCTAAAATATTAATCGCAACCAGGTATAATTGACTGTTTCGGTGTGGTACCGCATTGCTACGATGATCCAAACCAGAAAGAGGCCAGGATCTGGCCAACAAGTATGCGAAAATTGCGAAAGTACGAGCCAGATGAGGGCAAATCCCAGACCTAACGGAGACATAACCGGCGATATCCTCTAAAATATTAATCGCAACCAGGTTTATTTGACTGTTTCGGTGTGGTACCGCATTACTACGTGGTCCAAGCCAGAAAAAGGCCAGGATCTGGCCACAAGGATGCGAAAAACGCGAAAGTACGAGCCAGATGAGGACAAATCCCAGACCTACCCGAGACATAACCGGCGTTATCCTCTAAAATATTAATCGCAACCAGGTTTAATTGACTGTTTCGGTGTGGTACCGCATTGCTACGATGATCCAAGCCAGAAAAAACCCAGGATCTGGCCAACAAGTATGCGAAAAATGCGAAAGTACGATCCAGATGAGGGCAAATCCCAAACCTAACCGAGACATAACCGGCGTTATCCTCTAAAATATTATTCGCAACCAGATGTAATTGACTGTTTCGGTGTGGTACCACATTACTACGTGGTCCAAGCCAGAAAAAGCCCAGGATCTGGCCAACATGAATGCGAAAAATGCGAAAGTACGCGCCAGATGAGGGCTTATCCCAGACCTAACCGAGACATAACCGGCGTTATCCTCTAAAATATTAATCGCAACCAGGTTTAATTGACTGTTTCGTTGTGGAACCACATTACTGCGGGATCCAAACCAGAAAAAACCCAGGATCTGGCCAACAAGTATGCGAAAAATGCGAAAGTATGAGTCAGATGGTTGCAAATACCAGACGTAACCGAGACATAACCGGCGCTATCCTCTAAAATATTAATCGCAACCAGGTTTAATTGACTGTTTCGGTGTGGTACTGCATTACTACGTGATCCAAACCAGAAAAAGCCCAGGATCTGGCCAACAAGAATGCGAAAAATGCGAAAGTACGCGCCAGGTGAGGGCAAATGCCAGACCTAACCGAGACATAACCGGCGTTATCCTCTAAAATATTAATCGCAACCAGGTTTAATTGACTGTTTCGGTGTGGTACCGCATTACTACGTGATCCAAACCAGAAAAAGCCCAGGATCTGGCCAACAAGTATGCGAAAAATGCGAAAGTATGAGTCAGATGGTTGCAAATACCAGAACTATGCCTGACATTACCAGCGTTATCCTCTAAAATACGAATCGGAACATGCTTTTAATGACTGTTTCAGTGTGGTAACACATTACTACGAGATCCAAACCAGAAAAATCCCAGGATCGGGCCAACAAGAATGCGAGAAACGCGAAAGTACGAGCCACATGAGTGAAAATTCCAGACCTAACCCAGTCATAACCGGCATTATCCGCTAAAATATTAATCGCAACCAGGTTTAGTTGACTGTTTCGTTGTGGACCCACATTACTACGGGATCCAAACCAGAAAGAACCCTGGATCTGGCCAACAAGTATGCGAAAAATGCGAAAGAACGAGCCAGATGAGGGCAAATCCCAAACCTAACCGAGACATAACCGGCGTTATCCTCTAAAATATTAATCGCAACCAGGTTTATTTGACTGTTTCGGTGTGGTAACGCATTACTACGTGATCCAAACCAGATAAAGCCCAGGATCTGGCCAACAAGTATGTGAAAAATGTGAAAGTTCGAGCCAGATGAGGGCAAATACCAGACCTAACCCAGACAAAACCGGCGTTATCCCCTAAAATATTAACCGCAACCAGATATAATTGACTGTTTCGGTGTGGTACCGCATTGCTACGATGATCCAAGCCAGAAAAAACCCAGGATCTGGCCAACAAGTATGCGAAAAATGCGAAAGTACGATCCAGATAAGGGCAAATCCCAGACCTAACCGAGACATAACCGGCGTTATCCTCTAAAATATTATTCGCAACCAGGTGTAATTGACTGTTTCGGTGTGGTACCACATTACTACGTGGTCCAAGCCAGAAAAAGCCCAGGATCTGGCCAACATGAATGCGAAAAATGCGAAAGTACGCGCCAGATGAGGGCTAATCCCAGACCTAACCGAGACATAACCGGCGTTATCCTCTAAAATATTAATCGCAACCAGGTATTATTGACTGTTTCGGTGTGGAACCACATTACTACGTGATCCAAACCAGAAAAGGGCCAGGGTCTGGCCAACAAGTATGCGAAAAATACGAAAGTCTGAGCCAGATGTGGGGAAATACCAGACCTAACCGAGACATAATCGGCGTTATCCTCTATAATATTAATCGCAACCAGATTCAATTGACTGTTTCGGTGTGGAACCACATTACTACGGGATCCAAACGAGAAAAAACCCAGGATCTGTTCAACAACTATGAGAAAAACCCGAAAGTACGAGCCAGATGAGGGAAAATCCCAGACCTAACCCAGACATAACCGGCGTTATCCCCTAAAATATTAATCGCAACCAGGTATAATTGACTGTTTCGGTGTGGTACCGCATTGCTACGATGATCCAAACCAGAAAGAGGCCAGGATCTGGCCAACAAGTATGCGAAAATTGCGAAAGTACGAGCCAGATGAGGGCAAATCCCAGACCTAACGGAGACATAACCGGCGATATCCTCTAAAATATTAATCGCAACCAGGTTTATTTGACTGTTTCGGTGTGGTACCGCATTACTACGTGGTCCAAGCCAGAAAAAGGCCAGGATCTGGCCACAAGGATGCGAAAAACGCGAAAGTACGAGCCAGATGAGGACAAATCCCAGACCTACCCGAGACATAACCGGCGTTATCCTCTAAAATATTAATCGCAACCAGGTTTAATTGACTGTTTCGGTGTGGTACCGCATTGCTACGATGATCCAAGCCAGAAAAAACCCAGGATCTGGCCAACAAGTATGCGAAAAATGCGAAAGTACGATCCAGATGAGGGCAAATCCCAAACCTAACCGAGACATAACCGGCGTTATCCTCTAAAATATTATTCGCAACCAGATGTAATTGACTGTTTCGGTGTGGTACCACATTACTACGTGGTCCAAGCCAGAAAAAGCCCAGGATCTGGCCAACATGAATGCGAAAAATGCGAAAGTACGCGCCAGATGAGGGCTAATCCCAGACCTAACCGAGACATAACCGGCGTTATCCTCTAAAATATTAATCGCAACCAGGTTTAATTGACTGTTTCGGTGTGGTACCGCATTACTACGTGATCCAAACCAGAAAAAGCCCAGGATCTGGCCAACAAGTATGCGAAAAATGCGAAAGTATGAGTCAGATGGTTGCAAATACCAGAACTATGCCTGACATTACCAGCGTTATCCTCTAAAATACGAATCGGAACATGCTTTTAATGACTGTTTCAGTGTGGTAACACATTACTACGAGATCCAAACCAGAAAAATCCCAGGATCGGGCCAACAAGAATGCGAGAAACGCGAAAGTACGAGCCACATGAGTGAAAATTCCAGACCTAACCCAGTCATAACCGGCATTATCCGCTAAAATATTAATCGCAACCAGGTTTAGTTGACTGTTTCGTTGTGGACCCACATTACTACGGGATCCAAACCAGAAAGAACCCTGGATCTGGACAAAAAGTATGCGAAAAATGCGAAAGAACGAGCCAGATGAGGGCAAATTCCAAACCTAACCGGGACATAACCGGCGTTATCCTCTAAAATATTAATCGCAACCAGGTTTATTTGACTGTTTCGGTGTGGTAACGCATTACTACGTGATCCAAACCAGATAAAGCCCAGGATCTGGCCAACAAGTATGTGAAAAATGTGAAAGTTCGAGCCAGATGAGGGCAAATACCAGACCTAACCCAGACAAAACCGGCGTTATCCCCTAAAATATTAACCGCAACCAGGTATAATTGACTGTTTCGGTGTGGTACCGCATTGCTACGATGATCCAAGCCAGAAAAAACCCAGGATCTGGCCAACAAGTATGCGAAAAATGCGAAAGTACGATCCAGATGAGGGCAAATCCCAGACCTAACTGAGACATAACCGGCGTTATCCTCTAAAATATTATTCGCAACCAGGTGTAATTGACTGTTTCGGTGTGGTACCACATTACTACGTGGTCCAAGCCAGAAAAAGCCCAGGATCTGGCCAACATGAATGCGAAAAATGCGAAAGTACGCGCCAGATGAGGGCTAATCCCAGACCTAACCGAGACATAACCGGCGTTATCCTCTAAAATATTAATCGCAACCAGGTATTATTGACTGTTTCGGTGTGGAACCACATTACTACGTGATCCAAACCAGAAAAGGGCCAGGGTCTGGCCAACAAGTATGCGAAAAATACGAAAGTCTGAGCCAGATGTGGGGAAATACCAGACCTAACCGAGACATAATCGGCGTTATCCTCTATTATATTAATCGCAACCAGGTTCAATTGACTGTTTCGGTGTGGAACCACATTACTACGGGATCCAAACGAGAAAAAACCCAGGATCTGTTCAACAACTATGAGAAAAACCCGAAAGTACGAGCCAGATGAGGGAAAATCCCAGACCTAACCCAGACATAACCGGCGTTATCCCCTAAAATATTAATCGCAACCAGGTATAATTGACTGTTTCGGTGTGGTACCGCATTGCTACGATGATCCAAACCAGAAAGAGGCCAGGATCTGGCCAACAAGTATGCGAAAATTGCGAAAGTACGAGCCAGATGAGGGCAAATCCCAGACCTAACGGAGACATAACCGGCGATATCCTCTAAAATATTAATCGCAACCAGGTTTATTTGACTGTTTCGGTGTGGTACCGCATTACTACGTGGTCCAAGCCAGAAAAAGGCCAGGATCTGGCCACAAGGATGCGAAAAACGCGAAAGTACGAGCCAGATGAGGACAAATCCCAGACCTACCCGAGACATAACCGGCGTTATCCTCTAAAATATTAATCGCAACCAGGTTTAATTGACAGTTTCGGTGTGGTACCGCATTACTACGTGATCCAAACCAGAAAAAGGCCATGATCTGGCCAACAAGTATGCGAAAAATGCGAAAGTATGAGCCAGATGATTGCAAATACCAGAACTATGCCTGACATTACCAGCGTTATCCTCTAAAATACGAATCGGAACATGCTTTTAATGACTGTTTCAGTGTGGTAACACATTACTACGATGATCCAAACCAGAAAGAGGCCAGGATCTGGCCAACAAGTATGCGAAAAATGCGAAAGAACGAGCCAGATGAGGGCAAATCCCAGACCTAACCGAGACATAACCGGCGTTATCCTCTAAAATATTAATCGCAACCAGGTTTATTTGACTGTTTCGGTGTGGTAACGCATTACTACGTGATCCAAACCAGATAAAGCCCAGGATCTGGCCAACAAGTATGTGAAAAATGTGAAAGTACGCGCCAGATGAGGGCTAATCCCAGACCTAACCGAGACATAACCGGCGTTATCCTCTAAAATATTAATCGCAACCAGGTTTAATTGACTGTTTCGTTGTGGAACCACATTACTGCGGGATCCAAACCAGAAAAAACCCAGGATCTGGCCAACAAGTATGCGAAAAATGCGAAAGTACGATCCAGATGAGGGCAAATCCCAGACCTAACCGAGACATAACCGGCGCTATCCTCTAAAATATTAATCGCAACCAGGTTTAATTGACTGTTTCGGTGTGGTACTGCATTACTACGTGATCCAAACCGGAAAAAGCCCAGGATCTGGCCACAAGAATGCGAAAAATGCGAAAGTACGCGCCAGATGTGGGCAAATGCCAGACCTAACCGAGACATAACCGGCGTTATCCTCTAAAATATTAATCGCAACCAGGTTTAATTGACTGTTTCGTTGTGGAACCACATTACTGCGGGATCCAAACCAGAAAAAACCGAGGATCTGGCCAACAAGTATGCGAAAAATGCGAAAGTACGATCCAGATGAGGGCAAATCCCAAACCTAACCGAGACATAACCGGCGTTATCCTCTAAAATATTAATCGCAAACAGGTTTATTTGACTGTTTCGGTGTGGTAACGCATTACTACGTGATCCAAACCAGATAAAGCCCAGGATCTGGCCAACAAGTATGTGAAAAATGTGAAAGTTCGAGCCAGATGAGGACAAATCCCAGACCTAACCGAGACATAACCTGCGTTATCCTCTAAAATATTAATCGCAACCAGGTTTATTTGACTGTTTCGGTGTGGTAACGCATTACTACGTGATCCAAACCAGATAAAGCCCAGGATCTGGCCAACAAGTATGTGAAAAATGTGAAAGTTCGAGCCAGATGAGGGCAAATACCAGACCTAACCGAGACATAACCGGCGTTATCCTCTAAAATGTTATTCGCAACCAGGTGTTATTGACTGTTTCGGTGTGGTAACGCATTACTACGTGATCCAAACCAGATAAAGCCCAGGATCTGGCCAACAAGTATGCGAAAAATGCGATAGTACGATCCAGATGGGGGCAAATCCCAGACCTAACCGAGACATAACCGGCGTTATCCCCTAAAATATTAATCGCAACCAGGTTTATTTGACTGTTTCGGTGTGGTAACGCATTACTACGTGATCCAAATCAGAAAAAGCCCAGGATCTGGCCAACAAGTATGCGAAAAATGCGAAAGTACGAGCCAGATGAGGGCAAATCCCAGACCTAACCGAGACATAACCTGCGTTATCCTCTAAAATATTAATCGCAACCAGGTTTATTTGACTGTTTCGGTGTGGTAACGCATTACTACGTGATCCAAACCAGATAAAGCCCAGGATCTGGCCAACAAGTATGTGAAAAATGTGAAAGTTCGAGCCAGATGAGGGCAAATACCAGACCTAACCCAGACAAAACCGGTGTTATCCCCTAAAATATTAACCGCAACCAGGTATAATTGACTGTTTCGGTGTGGTACCGCATTGCTACGATGATCCAAGCCAGAAAAAACCCAGGATCTGGCCAACAAGTAGGCGAAAAACGCGAAAGTATGTGCCAGATGAGGGCTAATCCCAGACCTAACCGAGACATAACCGGCGTTATCCTCTAAAATAATAATCGCAACCAGGTATAATTGACTGTTTCAGTGTGGTACCACATTACTACGTGATCCAAACCAGAAAAAGGCCATGATCTGGCCAACAAGTATGCGAAAAATGCGAAAGTACGAGCCAGATGAGGGCAAATCCCAGACCTAACCGAGACATAACCGGCGTTATCCTCTAAAATGTTATTCGCAACCAGGTGTTATTGACTGTTTCGGTGTGGTACCACATTACTACGTGGTCCAAGCCAGAAAAAGCCCAGGATCTGGCCAACATGAATGCGAAAAATGCGAAAGTACGCGCCAGATGATGGCTAATCCCAGACCTAACCGAGACATAACCGGCGTTATCCTCTAAAATATTAATCGCAACCAGGTATAATTGACTGTTTCGGTGTGGAACTACATTACTACGTGATCCAAACCAGAAAAGGGCCAGGGTCTGCCCAACAAGTATGCGAAAAATACGAAAGTCCGAGCCAGATGTGGGGAAATACCAGACCTAACCGAGACATAATCGGCGTTATCCTCTATAATATTAATCGCAACCAGGTTCAATTGACTGTTTCGGTGTGGAACCACATTACTACGGGATCCAAACGAGAAAAAACCCAGGATCTGTTCAACAACTATGAGAAAAACGCGAAAGTACGAGCCAGATGAGGGAAAATCGCATACCTAACCGAGACGTAACCGGCGTTATCCCCTAAAATATTAATCGCAACCAGGTATAATTGACTGTTTCGGTGTGGTACCGCATTGCTACGATGATCCAAACCAGAAAGAGGCCAGGATCTGGCCAACAAGTATGCGAAAATTGCGAAAGTACGAGCCAGATGAGGGCAAATCCCAGACCTAACGGAGACATAACCGGCGATATCCTCTAAAATATTAACCGCAACCAGGTTTATTTGACTGTTTCGGTGTGGTACCGCATTACTACGTGGTCCAAGCCAGAAAAAGGTCAGGATCTGGCCAACAAGGATGCGAAAAACGCGAAAGTACGAGCCAGATGAGGACAAATCCCAGACCTAACCGAGACATAACCGGCGTTATCCTCTAAAATATTAATCGCAACCAGGTTTATTTGACTGTTTCGGTGTGGTAACGCATTACTACGTGATCCAATCCAGATAAAGCCCAGGATCTGGCCAACAAGTATGTGAAAAATGTGAAAGTTCGAGCCAGATGAGGGCAAATACCAGACCTAACCCAGACAAAACCGGCGTTATCCCCTAATATATTAACCGCAACCAGGTATAATTGACTGTTTCGGTGTGGTACCGCATTGCTACGATGATCCAAGCCAGAAAAAACCCAGCATCAGGCCAACAAGTATGCGAAAAATGCGAAAGTACGATCCAGATGAGGGCAAATCCCAGACCTAACCGAGACATAACAGGCGTTATCCTCTAAAATATTATTCGCAACCAGGTGTAATTGACTGTTTCGGTGTGGAACCACAGTACTGCGGGATCCAAACCAGAAAAAACCCAGGATCTGGCCAACAAGTATGCGAAAAATGCGAAAGTACGATCCAGATGAGGGCAAATCCCAGACCTAACCGAGACATAACCGGCGCTATCCTCTAAAATATTATTCGCAACCAGGTATAATTGACTGTTTCGGTGTGGTACCGCATTGCTACGATGATCCAAACCAGAAAGAGGCCAGGATCTGGCCAACAAGTATGCGAAAATTGCGAAAGTACGAGCCAGATGAGGGCAAATCCCAGACCTAACGGAGACATAACCGGCGATATCCTCTAAAATATTAACCGCAACCAGGTTTATTTGACTGTTTCGGTGTGGTACCGCATTACTACGTGGTCCAAGCCAGAAAAAGGCCAGGATCTGGCCAACAAGGATGCGAAAAACGCGAAAGTACGAGCCAGATGAGGAAAAATCCCAGACCTACCCGAGACATAACCGGCGTTATCCTCTAAAATATTAATCGCAACCAGGTTTAATTGACTGTTTCGGTGTGGTACCGCATTACTACGTGATCCAAACCAGAAAAAGGCCATGATCTGGCCAACAAGTATGCGAAAAATGCGAAAGTATGAGCCAGATGATTGCAAATACCAGAACTATGCCTGACATTACCAGCGTTATCCTCTAAAATACGAATCGGAACATGCTTTTAATGACTGTTTCAGTGTGGTAACACATTACTACGAGATCCAAACCAGAAAAATCCCAGGATCGGGCCAACAAGAATGCGAGAAACGCGAAAGTACGAGCCACATGAGTGAAAATTCCAGACCTAACCCAGTCATAACAGGCGTTATCCGCTAAAATATTAATCGCAACCAGGTTTAGTTGACTGTTTCGTTGTGGACCCACATTACTACGGGATCCAAACCAGAAAGAACCCAGGATCTGGCCAACAAGTATGCGAAAAATGCGAAAGAACGAGCCAGATGAGGGCAAATCCCAGACCTAACGGAGACATAACCGGCGTAATCCTCTAAAATATTAATCGCAACCAGGTTTATTTGACTGTTTCGGTGTGGTAACGCATTACTACGTGATCCAAACCAGATAAAGCCCAGGATCTGGCCAACAAGTATGTGAAAAATGTGAAAGTTCGAGCCAGATGAGGCCTAATCCCGGACCTAACCGAGACATAACCGGCGTTATCCTCTAAAATATTAAGCGCAACCAGGTTTAATTGACTGTTTCGTTGTGGAACCACATTACTGCGGGATCCAAACCAGAAAAAACCCAGGATCTGGCCAACAAGTATGCGAAAAATGCGAAAGTACGATCCAGATGAGGGCAAATCCCAGACCTAACGGAGACATAACCGGCGTTATCCTCTAAAATATTAATCGCAACCAGGTTTATTTGACTGTTTCGGTGTGGTAACGCATCACTACGTGATCCAAACCAGATAAAGCCCAGGATCTGGCCAACAAGTATGTGAAAAATGTGAAAGTTCGAGCCAGATGAGGACAAATCCCAGACCTACCCGAGACATAACCGGCGTTATCCTCTAAAATATTAATCTCAACCAGGTTTAATTGACTGTTTCGTTGTAGAACCACATTACAACGGGATCCAAACCAGACAAAACCCAGGATCAGGCCAACAAGTATGCGAAAAATGCGAAAGTACGCGCCAGATGAGGGCTAATCCCAGACCTAACCGAGACATAACCGGCGTTATCCTCTAAAATATTAACCGCAACCAGGTATAATTGACTGTTTCGGTGTGGTACCGCATTGCTACGATGATCCAAGCCAGAAAAAACCCAGGATCTGGCCAACAAGTATGCGAAAAATGCGAAAGTACGATCCAGATGAGGGCAAATCCCAGACCTAACCGAGACATAACCGGCGTTATCCTCTAAAATATTATTCGCAACCAGGTGTAATTGACTGTTTCGGTGTGGTACCACATTACAACGTGATCCAAACCAGATAAAGCCCAGGATCTGGCCAACAAGTATGTGAAAAATGTGAAAGTTCGAGCCAGATGAGGGCAAATACCAGACCTAACCCAGACAAAACCGGTGTTATCCCCTAAAATATTAACCGCAACCAGGTATAATTGACTGTTTCGGTGTGGTACCGCATTGCTACGATGATCCAAGCCAGAAAAAACCCAGGATCTGGCCAACAAGTAGGCGAAAAACGCGAAAGTATGTGCCAGATGAGGGCTAATCCCAGACCTAACCGAGACATAACCGGCGTTATCCTCTAAAATAATAATCGCAACCAGGTATAATTGACTGTTTCAGTGTGGTACCACATTACTACGTGATCCAAACCAGAAAAAGGCCATGATCTGGCCAACAAGTATGCGAAAAATGCGAAAGTACGAGCCAGATGAGGGCAAATCCCAGACCTAACCGAGACATAACCGGCGTTATCCTCTAAAATGTTATTCGCAACCAGGTGTTATTGACTGTTTCGGTGTGGTACCACATTACTACGTGGTCCAAGCCAGAAAAAGCCCAGGATCTGGCCAACATGAATGCGAAAAATGCGAAAGTACGCGCCAGATGATGGCTAATCCCAGACCTAACCGAGACATAACCGGCGTTATCCTCTAAAATATTAATCGCAACCAGGTATAATTGACTGTTTCGGTGTGGAACCACATTACTACGTGATCCAAACCAGAAAAGGGCCAGGGTCTGCCCAACAAGTATGCGAAAAATACGAAAGTCCGAGCCAGATGTGGGGAAATACCAGACCTAACCGAGACATAATCGGCGTTATCCTCTATAATATTAATCGCAACCAGGTTCAATTGACTGTTTCGGTGTGGAACCACATTACTACGGGATCCAAACGAGAAAAAACCCAGGATCTGTTCAACAACTATGAGAAAAACGCGAAAGTACGAGCCAGATGAGGGAAAATCGCATACCTAACCGAGACGTAACCGGCGTTATCCCCTAAAATATTAATCGCAACCAGGTATAATTGACTGTTTCGGTGTGGTACCGCATTGCTACGATGATCCAAACCAGAAAGAGGCCAGGATCTGGCCAACAAGTATGCGAAAATTGCGAAAGTACGAGCCAGATGAGGGCAAATCCCAGACCTAACGGAGACATAACCGGCGATATCCTCTGAAATATTAACCGCAACCAGGTTTATTTGACTGTTTCGGTGTGGTACCGCATTACTACGTGGTCCAAGCCAGAAAAAGGCCAGGATCTGGCCAACAAGGATGCGAAAAACGCGAAAGTACGAGCCAGATGAGGACAAATCCCAGACCTAACCGAGACATAACCGGCGTTATCCTCTAAAATATTAATCGCAACCAGGTTTATTTGACTGTTTCGGTGTGGTAACGCATTACTACGTGATCCAATCCAGATAAAGCCCAGGATCTGGCCAACAAGTATGTGAAAAATGTGAAAGTTCGAGCCAGATGAGGGCAAATACCAGACCTAACCCAGACAAAACCGGCGTTATCCCCTAATATATTAACCGCAACCAGGTATAATTGACTGTTTCGGTGTGGTACCGCATTGCTACGATGATCCAAGCCAGAAAAAACCCAGGATCAGGCCAACAAGTATGCGAAAAATGCGAAAGTACGATCCAGATGAGGGCAAATCCCAGACCTAACCGAGACATAACAGGCGTTATCCTCTAAAATATTATTCGCAACCAGGTGTAATTGACTGTTTCGGTGTGGTACCGCATTGCTACGATGATCCAAGCCAGAAAAAACCCAGGATCAGGCCAACAAGTATGTGAAAAATGTGAAAGTTCGAGCCAGATGAGGGCAAATACCAGACCTAACCCAGACAAAACCGGCGTTATCCCCTAATATATTAACCGCAACCAGGTATAATTGACTGTTTCGGTGTGGTACCGCATTGCTACGATGATCCAAGCCAGAAAAATCCCAGGATCTGGCCAACAAGTATGCGAAAAATGCGAAAGTACGATCCAGATGAGGGCAAATCCCAGACCTAACCGAGACATAACCGGCGTTATCCTCTAAAATATTATTCGCAACCAGGTGTAATTGACTGTTTCGGTGTGGTACCACATTACTACGTGGTCCAAGCCAGAAAAAGCCCAGGATCTGGCCAACATGAATGCGAAAAATGCGAATGTACGCGCCAGATGAGGGCTAATCCCAGACCTAACCGAGACATAACCGGCGTTATCCTCTAAAATATTAATCGCAACCAGGTTTAATTGACTGTTTCGTTGTGGAACCACATTACTGCGGGATCCAAACCAGAAAAAACCCAGGATCTGGCCAACAAGTATGCGAAAAATGCGAAAGTACGATCCAGAGGAGGGCAAATCCCAGACCTAACCGAGACATAACCGGCGCTATCCTCTAAAATATTAATCGCAACCAGGTTTAATTGACTGTTTCGGTGTGGTACTGCATTACTACGTGATCCAAACCAGAAAAAGCCCAGGATCTGGCCAACAAGAATGCGAAAAATGCGAAAGTACGCGCCAGATGAGGGCAAATGCCAGACCTAACCGAGACATAACCGGCGTTATCCTCTAAAATATTAATCGCAACCAGGTTTAATTGACTGTTTCGTTGTGGAACCACATTACTGCGGGATCCAACCAGAAAAAACCCAGGATCTGGGCAACAAGTATGAGAAAAATGCGAAAGTACGATCCAGATGAGGGCAAATCCCAGACCTAACCGAGACATAACCGGCGTTATCCTCTAAAATATTAATCGCAACCAGGTTTATTTGACTGTTTCGGTGTGGTAACGCATTACTACGTGATCCAAACCAGATAAAGCCCAGGATCTGGCCAACAAGTATGTGAAAAACGTGAAAGTTCGAGCCAGATGAGGACAAATCCCAGACCTACCCGAGACATAACCGCCGTTATCCTCTAAAATATTAATCTCAACCAGGTTTAATTGACTGTTTCGTTGTCGAACCACACTACAACGGGATCCAAACCAGACAAAACCCAGGATCTGGCCAACAAAAATGCGAAAAATGCGAAAGTACGAGCCAGATGAGGGAAAATCCCAGACCTAACCGAGACATAACCGGCGCTATCCTCTAAAATATTAATCGCAACCAGGTTTAATTGACTGTTTCGGGGTGGTACTGCATTACTACGTGATCCAAACCAGAAAAAGCCTAGGATCTGGCCAACAAGTATGCGAAAAACGCGAATGTATGAGCCAGATGATTGCAAATACCAGAACTAACTCGGACATAACCAGCGTTATCCTCTAAAATACTGATCGGAACCAGCTTCCATTGACTGCTTCAGTGTGGTACCACATTACTACGTGATCCAAACCAGAAAAAGGCCAGGATCTGGCCAATAAGTATGCGAAAATTGCGAAAGTATGAGCCAGATGATTGCAAATACCAGAACTAACCCAGACATAACCAGCGTTATCCTATAAAATATTAATCGCAACCAGGTTTAATTGACTGTTTCGGTGTGGTACTGCATTACTACGTGATCCAGACCAGAAAAAGGCCAGGATCTGGCCAACAAGTATGCGCAAAATGCGAAAGTACGAGCCAGATGAGGGCAAATCCCAGACCAAACCGAGACATAACCGGCGTTATCCTCTAAAATATTAATCGCAACCAGGTTTAATTGACTGTTTCGGTGTGGTACCGCATTACTACGTGATCCAAACCAGAAAAATCCCAGGATCGGGCCAACAAGAATGCGAGAAACGCGAAAGTACGAGCCACATGAGGGAAAATCCCAGACCTAACCCAGATATAACCGGCGTTATCCGCTAAAATATTAATCGCAACCAGGTTTAATTGACTGTTTCGTTGTGGACCCATATTACTACGGGATCCAAACCAGAAAGAACCCAGGATCTGGCCAACAAGTATGCGAAAAATGCGAAAGAACGATCCAGATGAGGGCAAATCCCAGACCTAACCGAGACATAACCGGCGTTAGCATCTAAAATATTAATCGCAACCAGGTTCAATTGACTGTTTCGGTGTGGAACCACATTACTACGGGATCCAAACCAGAAAAAACCCAGGATCTGGCCAACAACTATGAGAAAAACGCGAAAGTATGAGCCAGATGAGGGCAAATCCCAGACCTAACCGAGACATAACCGGCGTTATCCTCTAAAATATTATTCGCAACCAGGTGTAATTGACTGTTTCGGTGTGGTACCACATTACTACGTGGTCCAAGCCAGAAAAAGCCCAGGATCTGGCCAACATGAATGCGAAAAATGCGAAAGTACGCGCCAGATGAGGGCAAATACCAGAACTAACTCAGACATAACCAGCGTTATCCTCTAAACTATTAATCGCAACCAGTTTAATTGACTGTTTCGGTGTGGAACCTCATTACTACGTGATCCAAACCAGATAAAGCCCAGGATCTGGCCAACAAGTATGAGAAAAATGCGAAAGTTCGAGCCAGATGAGGGCAAATCCCAGACCTAACCGAGACATAACCGGCGTTATCCTCTAAAATATTATTCGCAACCAGGTGTAATTGACTGTTTCGGTGTGGTACCACATTACTACGTGGTCCAAGCCAGAAAAAGCCCAGGATCTGGCCAACATGAATGCGAAAAATGCGAAAGTACGCGCCAGATGAGGGCTAATCCCAGACCTAACCGAGACATAACCGGCGTTATCCTCTAAAATATTAATCGCAACCAGGTATAATTGACTGTTTCGGTGTGGAACCACATTACTACGTGATCCAAACCAGAAAAGGGCCAGGGTCTGGCCAACAAGTATGCGAAAAATACGAAAGTCCGAGCCAGATGTGGGGAAATACCAGACCTAACCGAGACATAATCGGCGTTATCCTCTATAATATTAATCGCAACCAGGTTCAATTGACTGTTTCGGTGTGGAACCACATTACTACGGGATCCAAACGAGAAAAAACCCCGGATCTGTTCAACAACTATGAGAAAAACGCGAAAGTACGAGCCAGATGAGGGAAAATCCCAGACCTAACCGAGACGTAACCGGCGTTATCCCCTAATATATTAATCGCAACCAGGTATAATTAACTGTTTCGGTGTGGTACCGCATTGCTACGATGATCCAAACCTGAAAGAACCCAGGATCTGGCCAACGAGGATGCGAAAAATGCGAAAGAACGAGCCAGATGAGGGCAAATCCCAGACCTAACCGAGACATAACCGGCGTTATCCTCTAAAATATTAATCGCAACCAGGTTTATTTGACTGGTTCGGTGTGGTAACGCATTACTACGTGATCCAAACCAGATAAAGCCCAGGATCTGGCCAACAAGTATGTGAAAAATGTGAAAGTTCGAGCCAGATGAGGGCAAATACCAGACCTAACCCAGACAAAACCGGCGTTATCCCCTAAAATATTAACCGCAACCAGGTATAATTGACTGTTTCGGTGTGGTACCGCATTGCTACGATGATCCAAGCCAGAAAAATCCCAGGATCTGGCCAACAAGTATGCGAAAAATGCGAAAGTACGATCCAGATGAGGGCAAATCCCAGACCTAACCGAGACATAACCGGCGTTATCCTCTAAAATATTATTCGCAACCAGGTGTAATTGACTGTTTCGGTGTGGTACCACATTACTACGTGGTCCAAGCCAGAAAAAGCCCAGGATCTGGCCAACATGAATGCGAAAAATGCGAATGTACGCGCCAGATGAGGGCTAATCCCAGACCTAACCGAGACATAACCGGCGTTATCCTCTAAAATATTAATCGCAACCAGGTTTAATTGACTGTTTCGTTGTGGAACCACATTACTGCGGGATCCAAACCAGAAAAAACCCAGGATCTGGCCAACAAGTATGCGAAAAATGCGAAAGTACGATCCAGAGGAGGGCAAATCCCAGACCTAACCGAGACATAACCGGCGCTATCCTCTAAAATATTAATCGCAACCAGGTTTAATTGACTGTTTCGGTGTGGTACTGCATTACTACGTGATCCAAACCAGAAAAAGCCCAGGATCTGGCCAACAAGAATGCGAAAAATGCGAAAGTACGCGCCAGATGAGGGCAAATGCCAGACCTAACCGAGACATAACCGGCGTTATCCTCTAAAATATTAATCGCAACCAGGTTTAATTGACTGTTTCGTTGTGGAACCACATTACTGCGGGATCCAACCAGAAAAAACCCAGGATCTGGGCAACAAGTATGCGAAAAATGCGAAAGTACGATCCAGATGAGGGCAAATCCCAGACCTAACCGAGACATAACCGGCGTTATCCTCTAAAATATTAATCGCAACCAGGTTTATTTGACTGTTTCGGTGTGGTAACGCATTACTACGTGATCCAAACCAGATAAAGCCCAGGATCTGGCCAACAAGTATGTGAAAAACGTGAAAGTTCGAGCCAGATGAGGACAAATCCCAGACCTACCCGAGACATAACCGCCGTTATCCTCTAAAATATTAATCTCAACCAGGTTTAATTGACTGTTTCGTTGTCGAACCACACTACAACGGGATCCAAACCAGACAAAACCCAGGATCTGGCCAACAAAAATGCGAAAAATGCGAAAGTACGAGCCAGATGAGGGAAAATCCCAGACCTAACCGAGACATAACCGGCGCTATCCTCTAAAATATTAATCGCAACCAGGTTTAATTGACTGTTTCGGGGTGGTACTGCATTACTACGTGATCCAAACCAGAAAAAGCCTAGGATCTGGCCAACAAGTATGCGAAAAACGCGAATGTATGAGCCAGATGATTGCAAATACCAGAACTAACTCGGACATAACCAGCGTTATCCTCTAAAATACTGATCGGAACCAGCTTCCATTGACTGCTTCAGTGTGGTACCACATTACTACGTGATCCAAACCAGAAAAAGGCCAGGATCTGGCCAATAAGTATGCGAAAATTGCGAAAGTATGAGCCAGATGATTGCAAATACCAGAACTAACCCAGACATAACCAGCGTTATCCTATAAAATATTAATCGCAACCAGGTTTAATTGACTGTTTCGGTGTGGTACTGCATTACTACGTGATCCAGACCAGGAAAAGGCCAGGATCTGGCCAACAAGTATGCGCAAAATGCGAAAGTACGAGCCAGATGAGGGCAAATCCCAGACCAAACCGAGACATAACCGGCGTTATCCTCTAAAATATTAATCGCAACCAGGTTTAATTGACTGTTTCGGTGTGGTACCGCATTACTACGTGATCCAAACCAGAAAAATCCCAGGATCGGGCCAACAAGAATGCGAGAAACGCGTAAGTACGAGCCACATGAGGGAAAATCCCAGACCTAACCCAGATATAACCGGCGTTATCCGCTAAAATATTAATCGCAACCAGGTTTAATTGACTGTTTCGTTGTGGACCCATATTACTACGGGATCCAAACCAGAAAGAACCCAGGATCTGGCCAACAAGTATGCGAAAAATGCGAAAGAACGATCCAGATGAGGGCAAATCCCAGACCTAACCGAGACATAACCGGCGTTAGCATCTAAAATATTAATCGCAACCAGGTTCAATTGACTGTTTCGGTGTGGAACCACATTACTACGGGATCCAAACCAGAAAAAACCCAGGATCTGGCCAACAACTATGAGAAAAACGCGAAAGTATGAGCCAGATGATTGCAAATACCAGAACTATCCCAGGCATAATCAGCGTTATCCTCTAAAATATTAATCGCAACCAGGTTTATTTGACTGTTTCGGTGTGGTACCACATTACTACGTGGTCCAAGCCAGAAAAAGGCCAGGATCTGGCCAACAAGAATGCGAAAAATGCGAAAGTACGCGCCAGATGAGGGCAAATACCAGACCTAACCGAGACATTACCGGCATTATCCTCTAAAATATTAATCGCAACCAGATTTAATTGACTGTTTCGGTGTGGTACCGCATTACTACGTGATCCAAACCAGAAAAAGCCCAGGATCTGGCCAACAAGTATGCGACAAACGCGAAAGTATATGCCAGATGATTGCAAATACCAGAACTAACCCAGACATAACCGGCGTTATCCCCTAAAATATTAATCGCGACCAGGTATAATTGACTGTTTCAGTGTGGTACCACTTTACTACGTGATCCAAACCAGAAAAGGGCCAGGGTCTGGCCAACAAGTATGCGAAAAATACGAAAGTCCGAGCCAGATGTGGGGAAATACCAGAACTACCCGAGACATAATCGGCGTTATCCTCTAAAATATTAATCGCAACCAGGTTTAATTGACTGTTTCAGTGTGGTTCCACATTACTACGTGATCCAAACCAGAAAAAGCCCAGGATCTGGCCAACAAGTATGCGAAATACGCGAATGTATGAGCCAGATGATTGCAAATACCAGAACTAACTCGGACATAACCAGCGTTATCCTCTAAAATACTGATCGGAACCAGCTTCCATTGACTGCTTCAGTGTGGTACCCCATTACTACGTGATCCAAACCAGAAAAAGGCCAGGATCTGGCCAATAAGTATGCGAAAAACTCGGAAGTATGTGCCAGATAATAGCAAATACCAGAACTAACCCAGGCATAACCAGCGTTATCCTCTAAAATATTAATCGCAACCAGGTTTAATTGACTGTTTCGGTGGTGTACCGCATTAATACGTGATCCAAACCGGAAAGAGGACAGGATCTGGCCAACAGGAATGCGAAAAAAGCGAAAGTACGAGCCAGATGTGGGCAAATCCCAGACCTACCCGAGACATAACCGGCGTTATCCTCTAAAATATTAATCTGAACCAGGTTTAATTGACTGTTTCGTTGTGGAACCACATTACTACGGGATCCAAACCAGACAAAACCCAGGATCTGGCCAACAAGAATGCGAAAAATGCGAAAGTACGAGTCAGATGAGCACAAATCCCAGACCTACCCGAGACATAACCGGCGTTATCCTCTAAAATATTAATCGCAAGCAGTTTAATTGACTGTTTCGGTGTGGATCCTCATTACTACGTGATCCAAACCAGATAAAGCCCAGGATCTGGCCAACAAGTATGAGAAAAATGCGAAAGTTCGAGCCAGATGAGGGCAAGTACCAGACCTAACCCAGACAAAACCGGCGTTAACCCCTAAAATATTAATCGCAACCAGGTATAATTCACTGTTTCGGTGTGGTACCGCATTGCTACGACGATCCAAACCAAAAAGAGGCCAGGATCTGGCCAACAAGTATGCGAAAATTGCGAAAGTATGAGCCAGATGATTGCAGATACCAGAACTAACCCAGACATAACCAGCATTATCCTATAAAATATTAATCGCAACCAGGTTTAATTGACTGTTTCGGTGTGGTACTGCATTACTACGTGATCCAGACCAGAAAAAGGCCAGGATCTGGCCAACAAGTATGCGCAAAATGCGAAAGTACGAGCCAGATGAGGGCAAATCCCAGACCAAACCGAGACATAACCGGCGTTATCCTCTAAAATATTAATCGCAACCAGGTTTAATTGACTGTTTCGGTGTGGTACCGCATTACTACGTGATCCAAACCAGAAAAATCCCAGGATCGGGCCAACAAGAATGCGAGAAACGCGAAAGTACGAGCCACATGAGGGAAAGTCCCAGACCTAACCCAGACATAACCGGCGTTATCCGCTAAAATATTTATCGCAACCAGGTTTAATTGACTGTTTCGTTGTGGACCCACATTACTACGGGATCCAAACCAGAAAGAACCCAGGATCTGGCCAACAAGTATGCGAAAAATGCGAAAGAACGATCCAGATGAGGGCAAATCCCAGACCTAAACGAGACATAACCGGCGTTAGCATCTAAAATATTAATCGCAACCAGGTTCAATTGACTGTTTCGGTGTGGAACCACATTACTACGGGATCCAAACCAGAAAAAACCCAGGATCTGGCCAACAACTATGAGAAAAACGCGAAAGTATGAGCCAGATGATTGCAAATACCAGAACTATCCCAGGCATAACCAGCGATATCCTCTAAAATATTAATCGCAACCAGGTTTATTTGACTGTTTCGGTGTGGTACCACATTACTACGTGGTCCAAGCCAGAAAAAGGCCAGGATCTGGCCAACAAGAATGCGAAAAATGCGAAAGTACGCGCCAGATGAGGGCAAATACCAGACCTAACCGAGACATTACCGGCATTATCCTCTAAAATATTAATCGCAACCAGATTTAATTGACTGTTTCGGTGTGGTACCGCATTACTACGTGATCCAAACCAGAAAAAGCCCAGGATCTGGCCAACAAGTATGCGACAAACGCGAAAGTATATGCCAGATGATTGCAAATACCAGAACTAACCCAGACATAACCGGCGTTATCCCCTAAAATATTAATCGCGACCAGGTATAATTGACTGTTTCAGTGTGGTACCACTTTACTACGTGATCCAAACCAGAAAAGGGCCAGGGTCTGGCCAACAAGTATGCGAAAAATACGAAAGTCCGAGCCAGATGTGGGGAAATACCAGAACTACCCGAGACATAATCGGCGTTATCCTCTAAAATATTAATCGCAACCAGGTTTAATTGACTGTTTCAGTGTGGTTCCACATTACTACGTGATCCAAACCAGAAAAAGCCCAGGATCTGGCCAACAAGTATGCGAAATACGCGAATGTATGAGCCAGATGATTGCAAATACCAGAACTAACTCGGACATAACCAGCGTTATCCTCTAAAATACTGATCGGAACCAGCTTCCATTGACTGCTTCAGTGTGGTACCCCATTACTACGTGATCCAAACCAGAAAAAGGCCAGGATCTGGCCAATAAGTATGCGAAAAACTCGGAAGTATGTGCCAGATAATAGCAAATACCAGAACTAACCCAGGCATAACCAGCGTTATCCTCTAAAATATTAATCGCAACCAGGTTTAATTGACTGTTTCGGTGGTGTACCGCATTAATACGTGATCCAAACCAGAAAGAGGACAGGATCTGGCCAACAGGAATGCGAAAAAAGCGAAAGTACGAGCCAGATGTGGGCAAATCCCAGACCTACCCGAGACATAACCGGCGTTATCCTCTAAAATATTAATCTGAACCAGGTTTAATTGACTGTTTCGTTGTGGAACCACATTACTACGGGATCCAAACCAGACAAAACCCAGGATCTGGCCAACAAGAATGCGAAAAATGCGAAAGTACGAGTCAGATGAGCACAAATCCCAGACCTACCCGAGACATAACCGGCGTTATCCTCTAAAATATTAATCGCAAGCAGTTTAATTGACTGTTTCGGTGTGGATCCTCATTACTACGTGATCCAAACCAGATAAAGCCCAGGATCTGGCCAACAAGTATGAGAAAAATGCGAAAGTTCGAGCCAGATGAGGGCAAGTACCAGACCTAACCCAGACAAAACCGGCGTTAACCCCTAAAATATTAATCGCAACCAGGTATAATTCACTGTTTCGGTGTGGTACCGCATTGCTACGACGATCCAAACCAAAAAGAGGCCAGGATCTGGCCAACAAGTATGCGAAAATTGCGAAAGTATGAGCCAGATGATTGCAGATACCAGAACTAACCCAGACATAACCAGCATTATCCTATAAAATATTAATCGCAACCAGGTTTAATTGACTGTTTCGGTGTGGTACTGCATTACTACGTGATCCAGACCAGAAAAAGGCCAGGATCTGGCCAACAAGTATGCGCAAAATGCGAAAGTACGAGCCAGATGAGGGCAAATCCCAGACCAAACCGAGACATAACCGGCGTTATCCTCTAAAATATTAATCGCAACCAGGTTTAATTGACTGTTTCGGTGTGGTACCGCATTACTACGTGATCCAAACCAGAAAAATCCCAGGATCGGGCCAACCAGAATGCGAGAAACGCGAAAGTACGAGCCACATGAGGGAAAGTCCCAGACCTAACCCAGACATAACCGGCGTTATCCGCTAAAATATTTATCGCAACCAGGTTTAATTGACTGTTTCGTTGTGGACCCACATTACTACGGGATCCAAACCAGAAAGAACCCAGGATCTGGCCAACAAGTATGCGAAAAATGCGAAAGAACGATCCAGATGAGGGCAAATCCCAGACCTAAACGAGACATAACCGGCGTTAGCATCTAAAATATTAATCGCAACCAGGTTCAATTGACTGTTTCGGTGTGGAACCACATTACTACGGGATCCAAACCAGAAAAAACCCAGGATCTGGCCAACAACTATGAGAAAAACGCGAAAGTATGAGCCAGATGATTGCAAATACCAGAACTATCCCAGGCATAACCAGCGATATCCTCTAAAATATTAATCGCAACCAGGTTTATTTGACTGTTTCGGTGTGGTACCACATTACTACGTGATCCAAACCAGAAAAGGGCCAGGGTCTGGCCAACAAGTATGCGAAAAATACGAAAGTCCGAGCCAGATGTGGGGAAATACCAGAACTAAGCGAGACATAATCGGCGTTATCCTCTAAAATATTAATCGCAACCAGGTTCAATTGACTGTTTCGGTGTGGAACCTCATTACTACGTGATCCAAACCAGATAAAGCCCAGGATCTGGCCAACAAGTATAAGAAAAATGCGAAAGTTCGAGCCAGATGGGGGCAAATCCCAGACCAAACCGAGACATAACCGGCGTTATCCTCTAAAATATTAATCGCAACCAGGTTTAATTGACTGTTTCGGTGTGGTACCGCATTACTACGTGATCCAAACCAGAAAAAGGCCATGATCTGGCCATCAAGTATGCGAAAAATGCGAAAGTATGAGCCAGATGATTGCAAATACCAGAACTATGCCTGACATTACCAGCGTTATCCTCTAAAATACGAATCGGAACATGCTTTTAATGACTGTTTCAGTGTGGTAACACATTACTACGAGATCCAAACCAGAAAAATCCCAGGATCGGGCCAACAAGAATGCGAGAAACGCGAAAGTACGAGCCACATGAGGGAAAATCCCAGACCTAACCCAGGCATAACCGGCGTTATCCGCTAAAATATTAATCGCAACCAGGTTTAATTGACTGTTTCATTGTGGACCCACATTACTACGGGCTCCAAACCAGAAAGAACCCAGGATCTGGCCAACAAGTATGCGAAAAATGCGAAAGAACGATCCAGATGAGGGCAAATCCCAGACCTAACCGAGACATAACCGGCGTTAGCCTCTGAAATATTAATCGCAACCAGGTTCAATTGACTGTTTCGGTGTGGAACCACATTACTACGGGATCCAAACCAGAAAAAACCCAGGATCTGGCCAACAACTATGAGAAAAACGCGAAAGTATGAGCCAGATGATTGCAAATACCAGAACTATCCCAGGCATAACCAGCGTTATCCTCTAAAATATTAATCGCAACCAGGTTTATTTGACTGTTTCGGTGTGGTACCACATTACTACGTGGTCCAAGCCAGAAAAAGGCCAGGATCTGGCCAACAAGAATGCGAAAAATGCGAAAGTACGCGCCAGATGAGGGCAAATACCAGACCTAACCGAGACATTACCGGCATTACCCTCTAAAATATTAATCGCAACTAGATTTAGTTGACTGTTTCGGTGTGGTACCGCATTACTACGTGATCCAAACCAGAAAAAGCCCAGGATCTGGCCAACAAGTATGCGACAAACGCGAAAGTATATGCCAGATGATTGCAAATACCAGAACTAACCCAGACATAACCGGCGTTATCCCCTAAAATATTTATCGGAACCAGGTATAATTGACTGTTTCAGTGTGGTACCACAATACTACGTGATCCAAACCAGAAAAGGGCCAGGGTCTGGCCAACAAGTATGCGAAAAATACGAAAGTCCGAGCCAGATGTGGGGAAATACCAGAACTAACCGAGACATAATCGGCGTTATCCTCTAAAATATTAATCGCAACCAGGTTCAATTGACTGTTTCGGTGTGGAACCTCATTACTACGTGATCCAAACCAGATAAAGCCCAGGATCTGGCCAACAAGTATGAGTAAAATGCGAAAGTTCGAGCCAGATGAGGGCAAGTACCAGACCTAACACAGACAAAACCGGCGTTATCCCCTAAAATATTAATCGCAACCTGGTATAATTGACTGTTTCGGTGTGGTACCGCATTACTACGTGATCCAAACCAGAAAAAGGCCATGATCTGGCCAACAAGTATGCGAAAAATGCGAAAGTATGAGCCAGATCATTGCAAATACCAGAACTATGCCTGACATTACCAGTGTTATCCTCTAAAATACGAATCGGAACATGCTTTTAATGACTGTTTCAGTGTGGTAACACATTACTACGAGATCCAAACCAGAAAAATCCCAGGATCGGGCCAACAAGAATGCGAGAAACGCGAATGTACGAACCACATGAGGGAAAATCCCAGACCTAACCCAGACATAACCGGCGTTATCCGCTAAAATATTAATCGCAACCAGGTTTAATTGACTGTTTCGTTGTGGGCCCACATTACTAGGGGCTCCAATCCAGAAAGAACCCAGGATCTGGCCAACAAGTATGCGAAAAATGCGAAAGAACGATCCAGATGAGGGCAAATCCCAGACCTAACCGAGACATAACCGGCGTTAGCCTCTGAAATATTAATCGCAACCAGGTTCAATTGACTGTTTCGGTGTGGAACCACATTACTACGGGATCCAAACCAGAAAAAACCCAGGATCTGGCCAACAACTATGAGAAAAACGCGAAAGTATGAGCCAGATTATTGCAAATACCAGAACTATCCCAGGCATAACCAGCGTTATCCTCTAAAATATTAATCGCAACAAGGTTTACTTGACTGTTTCGGTGTGGTACCACATTACTACGTGGTCCAAGCCAGAAAAAGCCCAGGATCTGGCCAACATGAATGCGAAAAATGCGAAAGTACGCGCCAGATGAGGGCTAATCCCAGACCTAACCGAGACATAACCGGCGTTATCCTCTAAAATATTAATCGCAACCAGGTATAATTGACTGTTTCGGTGTGGAACCACATTACTACGTGATCCAAACCAGAAAAGGGCCAGGGTCTGGCCAACAAGTATGCGAAAAATACGAAAGTCCGAGCCAGATGTGGGGAAATACCAGACCTAACCGAGACATAATCGGCGTTATCCTCTATAATATTAATCGCAACCAGGTTCAATTGACTGTTTCGGTGTGGAACCACATTACTACGGGATCCAAACGAGAAAAAACCCAGGATCTGTTCAACAACTATGAGAAAAACGCGAAAGTACGAGCCAGATGAGGGAAAATCCCAGACCTAACCGAGACGTAACCGGCGTTATCCCCTAAAATATTAATCGCAACCAGGTATAATTAACTGTTCCGGTGTGGTACCGCATTGCTACGATGATCCAAACCAGAAAGAACCCAGGATCTGGCCAACGAGGATGCGAAAAATGCGAAAGAACGAGCCAGATGAGGGCAAATCCCAGACCTAACCGAGACATAACCGGCGTTATCCTCTAAAATATTAATCGCAACCAGGTTTATTTGACTGGTTCGGTGTGGTAACGTATTACTACGTGATCCAAACCAGATAAAGCCCAGGATCTGGCCAACAAGTATGTGAAAAATGTGAAAGTTCGAGCCAGATGAGGGCAAATACCAGACCTAACCCAGACAAAACCGGCGTTATCCCCTAAAATATTAACCGCAACCAGGTATAATTGACTGTTTCGGTGTGGTACCGCATTGCTACGATGATCCAAGCCAGAAAAAACCCAGGATCTGGCCAACAAGTATGCGAAAAATGCGAAAGTACGATCCAGATGAGGGCAAATCCCAGACCTAACCGAGACATAACCGGCGTTATCCTCTAAAATATTATTCGCAACCAGGTGTAATTGACTGTTTCGGTGTGGTACCACATTACTACGTGGTCCAAGCCAGAAAAAGCCCAGGATCTGGCCAACATGAATGCGAAAAATGCGAATGTACGCGCCAGATGAGGGCTAATCCCAGACCTAACCGAGACATAACCGGCGTTATCCTCTAAAATATTAATCGCAACCAGGTTTAATTGACTGTTTCGTTGTGGAACCACATTACTGCGGGATCCAAACCAGAAAAAACCCAGGATCTGGCCAACAAGTATGCGAAAAATGCGAAAGTACGATCCAGAGGAGGGCAAATCCCAGACCTAACCGAGACATAACCGGCGCTATCCTCTAAAATATTAATCGCAACCAGGTTTAATTGACTGTTTCGGTGTGGTACTGCATTACTACGTGATCCAAACCAGAAAAAGCCCAGGATCTGGCCAACAAGAATGCGAAAAATGCGAAAGTACGCGCCAGATGAGGGCAAATGCCAGACCTAACCGAGACATAACCGGCGTTATCCTCTAAAATATTAATCGCAACCAGGTTTAATTGACTGTTTCGTTGTGGAACCACATTACTGCGGGATCCAACCAGAAAAAACCCAGGATCTGGGCAACAAGTATGCGAAAAATGCGAAAGTACGATCCAGATGAGGGCAAATCCCAGACCTAACCGAGACATAACCGGCGTTATCCTCTAAAATATTAATCGCAACCAGGTTTATTTGACTGTTTCGGTGTGGTAACGCATTACTACGTGATCCAAACCAGATAAAGCCCAGGATCTGGCCAACAAGTATGTGAAAAATGTGAAAGTTCGAGCCAAATGAGGACAAATCCCAGACCTACCCGAGACATAACCGCCGTTATCCTCTAAAATATTAATCTCAACCAGGTTTAATTGACTGTTTCGTTGTCGAACCACACTACAACGGGATCCAAACCAGACAAAACCCAGGATCTGGCCAACAAAAATGCGAAAAATGCGAAAGTACGAGCCAGATGAGGGAAAATCCCAGACCTAACCGAGACATAACCGGCGCTATCCTCTAAAATATTAATCGCAACCAGGTTTAATTGACTGTTTCGGGGTGGTACTGCATTACTACGTGATCCAAACCAGAAAAAGCCTAGGATCTGGCCAACAAGTATGCGAAAAACGCGAATGTATGAGCCAGATGATTGCAAATACCAGAACTAACTCGGACATAACCAGCGTTATCCTCTAAAATACTGATCGGAACCAGCTTCCATTGACTGCTTCAGTGTGGTACCACATTACTACGTGATCCAAACCAGAAAAAGGCCTGGATCTGGCCAATAAGTATGCGAAAATTGCGAAAGTATGAGCCAGATGATTGCAAATACCAGAACTAACCCAGACATAACCAGCGTTATCCTATAAAATATTAATCGCAACCAGGTTTAATTGACTGTTTCGGTGTGGTACTGCATTACTACGTGATCCAGACCAGAAAAAGGCCAGGATCTGGCCAACAAGTATGCGCAAAATGCGAAAGTACGAGCCAGATGAGGGCAAATCCCAGACCAAACCGAGACATAACCGGCGTTATCCTCTAAAATATTAATCGCAACCAGGTTTAATTGACTGTTTCGGTGTGGTACCGCATTACTACGTGATCCAAACCAGAAAAATCCCAGGATCGGGCCAACAAGAATGCGAGAAACGCGAAAGTACGAGCCACATGAGGGAAAATCCCAGACCTAACCCGGATATAACCGGCGTTATCCGCTAAAATATTAATCGCAACCAGGTTTAATTGACTGTTTCGTTGTGGACCCATATTACTACGGGATCCAAACCAGAAAGAACCCAGGATCTGGCCAACAAGTATGCGAAAAATGCGAAAGAACGATCCAGATGAGGGCAAATTCCAGACCTAACCGAGACATAACCGGCGTTAGCATCTAAAATATTAATCGCAACCAGGTTCAATTGACTGTTTCGGTGTGGAACCACATTACTACGGGATCCAAACCAGAAAAAACCCAGGATCTGGCCAACAACTATGAGAAAAACGCGAAAGTATGAGCCAGATGATTGCAAATACCAGAACTATCCCAGGCATAATCAGCGTTATCCTCTAAAATATTAATCGCAACCAGGTTTATTTGACTGTTTCGGTGTGGTACCACATTACTACGTGGTCCAAGCCAGAAAAAGGCCAGGATCTGGCCAACAAGAATGCGAAAAATGCGAAAGTACGCGCCAGATGAGGGCAAATACCAGACCTAACCGAGACATTACCGGCATTATCCTCTAAAATATTAATCGCAACCAGATTTAATTGACTGTTTCGGTGTGGTACCGCATTACTACGTGATCCAAACCAGAAAAAGCCCAGGATCTGGCCAACAAGTATGCGACAAACGCGAATGTATATGCCAGATGATTGCAAATACCAGAACTAACCCAGACATAACCGGCGTTATCCCCTAAAATATTAATCGCGACCAGGTATAATTGACTGTTTCAGTATGGTACCACATTACTACGTGATCCAAACCAGAAAAGGGCCAGGGTCTGGCCAACAAGTATGCGAAAAATACGAAAGTCCGAGCCAGATGTGGGGAAATACCAGAACTACCCGAGACATAATCGGCGTTATCCTCTAAAATATTAATCGCAACCAGGTTTAATTGACTGTTTCAGTGTGGTTCCACATTACTACGTGATCCAAACCAGAAAAAGCCCAGGATCTGGCCAACAAGTATGCGAAATACGCGAATGTATGAGCCAGATGATTGCAAATACCAGAACTAACTCGGACATAACCAGCGTTATCCTCTAAAATACTGATCGGAACCAGCTTCCATTGACTGCTTCAGTGTGGTACCCCATTACTACGTGATCCAAACCAGAAAAAGGCCAGGATCTGGCCAATAAGTATGCGAAAAACTCGGAAGTATGTGCCAGATAATAGCAAATACCAGAACTAACCCAGGCATAACCAGCGTTATCCTCTAAAATATTAATCGCAACCAGGTTTAATTGACTGTTTCGGTGTTGTACCGCATTAATACGTGATCCAAACCAGAAAGAGGACAGGATCTGGCCAACAGGAATGCGAAAAAAGCGAAAGTACGAGCCAGATGTGGGCAAATCCCAGACCTACCCGAGACATAACCGGCGTTATCCTCTAAAATATTAATCTGAACCAGGTTTAATTGACTGTTTCGTTGTGGAACCACATTACTACGGGATCCAAACCAGACAAAACCCAGGATCTGGCCAACAAGAATGCGAAAAATGCGAAAGTACGAGTCAGATGAGCACAAATCCCAGACCTACCCGAGACATAACCGGCGTTATCCTCTAAAATATTAATCGCAAGCAATTTAATTGACTGTTTCGGTGTGGATCCTCATTACTACGTGATCCAAACCAGATAGAGCCCAGGATCTGGCCAACAAGTATGAGAAAAATGCGAAAGTTCGAGCCAGATGAGGGCAAGTACCAGACCTAACCCAGACAAAACCGGCGTTAACCCCTAAAATATTAATCGCAACCAGGTATAATTCACTGTTTCGGTGTGGTACCGCATTGCTACGACGATCCAAACCAAAAAGAGGCCAGGATCTGGCCAACAAGTATGCGAAAATTGCGAAAGTATGAGCCAGATGATTGCAGATACCAGAACTAACCCAGACATAACCAGCATTATCCTATAAAATATTAATCGCAACCAGGTTTAATTGACTGTTTCGGTGTGGTACTGCATTACTACGTGATCCAGACCAGAAAAAGGCCAGGATCTGGCCAACAAGTATGCGCAAAATGCGAAAGTACGAGCCAGATGAGGGCAAATCCCAGACCAAACCGAGACATAACCGGCGTTATCCTCTAAAATATTAATCGCAACCAGGTTTAATTGACTGTTTCGGTGTGGTACCGCATTACTACGTGATCCAAACCAGAAAAATCCCAGGATCGGGCCAACCAGAATGCGAGAAACGCGAAAGTACGAGCCACATGAGGGAAAGTCCCATACCTAACCCAGACATAACCGGCGTTATCCGCTAAAATATTAATCGCAACCAGGTTTAATTGACTGTTTCGTTGTGGACCCACATTACTACGGGATCCAAACCAGAAAGAACCCAGGATCTGGCCAACAAGTATGCGAAAAATGCGAAAGAACGATCCAGATGAGGGCAAATCCCAGACCTAAACGAGACATAACCGGCGTTAGCATCTAAAATATTAATCGCAACCAGGTTCAATTGACTGTTTCGGTGTGGAACCACATTACTACGGGATCCAAACCAGAAAAAACCCAGGATCTGGCCAACAACTATGAGAAAAACGCGAAAGTATGAGCCAGATGATTGCAAATACCAGAACTATCCCAGGCATAACCAGCGATATCCTCTAAAATATTAATCGCAACCAGGTTTATTTGACTGTTTCGGTGTGGTACCACATTACTACGTGGTCCAAGCCAGAAAAAGGCCAGGATCTGGCCAACAAGAATGCGAAAAATGCGAAAGTACGCGCCAGATGAGGGCAAATACCAGACCTAACCGAGACATTACCGGCATTATCCTCTAAAATATTAATCGCAACCAGATTTAATTGACTGTTTCGGTGTGGTACCGCATTACTACGTGATCCAAACCAGAAAAAGCCCAGGATCTGGCCAACAAGTATGCGACAAACGCGAAAGTATATGCCAGATGATTGCAAATACCAGAACTAACCCAGACATAACCGGCGTTATCCCCTAAAATATTAATCGCAACCAGGTATAATTGACTGTTTCAGTGTGGTACCACATTACTACGTGATCCAAACCAGAAAAGGGCCAGGGTCTGGCCAACAAGTATGCGAAAAATACGAAAGTCCGAGCCAGATGTGGGGAAATACCAGAACTAAGCGAGACGTAATCGGCGTTATCCTCTAAAATATTAATCGCAACCAGGTTCAATTGACTGTTTCGGTGTGGAACCTCATTACTACGTGATCCAAACCAGATAAAGCCCAGGATCTGGCCAACAAGTATGAGAAAAATGCGAAAGTTCGAGCCAGATGAGGGCAAGTACCAGACCTAACCCAGACAAAACCGGCGTTATCCCATAAAATATTAATCGCAACCAGGTATAATTGACTGTTTCGGTGTGGAACCTCATTACTACGTGATCCAAACCAGATAAAGCCCAGGATCTGGCCAACAAGTATAAGAAAAATGCGAAAGTATGAGCCAGATGATTGCAAATACCAGAACTATGCCTGACATTACCAGCGTTATCCTCTAAAATACGAATCGGAACATGCTTTTAATGACTGTTTCAGTGTGGTAACACATTACTACGAGATCCAAACCAGAGAAAGGCCAGGATCTGGCCAACAAGTATGCGAAAAACGCGAAAGTACGTGCCAGATGAGGGCAAATCCCAGACCTAACCGAGACATAACCGGCGTTAGCCTCTGAAATATTAATCGCAACCAGGTTCAATTGACTGTTTCGGTGTGGAACCACATTACTACGGGATCCAAACCAGAAAAAACCCAGGATCTGGCCAACAACTATGAGAAAAACGCGAAAGTATGAGCCAGATGATTGCAAATACCAGAACTATCCCAGGCATAACCAGCGTTATCCTCTAAAATATTAATCGCAACAAGGTTTACTTGACTGTTTCGGTGTGGTACCACATTACTACGTGGTCCAAGCCAGAAAAAGGCCAGGATCTGGCCAACAAGAATGCGAAAAATGCGAAAGTACGCGCCAGATGAGGGCAAATACCAGACCTAACCGAGACATTACCGGCATTATCCTCTAAAATATTAATCGCAACCAGATTTAATTGACTGTTTCGGTGTGGTACCGCATTACTACGTGATCCAAACCAGAAAAAGCCCAGGATCTGGTCAACAAGTAGGCGAAAAACGCGAAAGTATGTGCCAGATGAGGGCTAATCCCAGACCTAACCGAGACATAACCGGCGTTATCCTCTAAAATATTAATCGCAACCAGGTATAATTGACTGTTTCAGTGTGGTACCACATTACTACGTGATCCAAACCAGAAAAGGGACAGGGTCTGGCCAACAAGTATGCGAAAAATACGAAAGTCCGAGCCAGATGTGGGGAAATACCAGACCTAACCGAGACATAATCGGCGTTATCCTCTAAAATACTAATCGCATCCAGGTTCAATTGACTGTTTCGGTGTGGAACCACATTACTACGGGATTCAAACGAGAAAAAACGCAGGATCTGTTCAACAACTATGAGAAAAACGCGAAAGTACGAGCCAGATGAGGGAAAATCCCAGACCTAACCGAGACGTAACCGGCGTCATCCCCTAAAATATTAATCGCAACCAGGTATAATTGACTGTTTCGGTGTGGTACCGCATTGCTACGATGATCCAAACCAGAAAGAGGCCAGGATCTGGCCAACAAGTATGCGAAAATTGCGAAAGTACGAGACAGATGAGGGCAAATCCCAGACCTAACGGATACATAACCGGCGTTATCCTCTAAAATATTAATCGCAACCAGGTTTATTTGACTGTTTCGGTGTGGTACCACATTACTACGTGGTCCAAGCCAGAAAAAGGCGAGGATCTGGCCAACAAGTTTGCGAAAAACGCGAAAGTACGAGCCAGATGAGGACAAATCCCAGACCTACCCGAGACATAACCGGCGCTATCCTCTAAAATATTAATCGCAACCAGTTTCATTGACTGCTTCGGTGTGGAACCTCATTACTACGGGATCCAAAACAGAAAAAACCCAGGATCTGGCCAACAAGTATGCGACAAACGCGAAAGTATATGCCAGATGATTGCAAATACCAGAACTAACCCAGACATAACCGGCGTTATCCCCTAAAATATTAATCGCAACCTGGTTTAATTGACTGTTTCGGTGTGGTATCGCATTACTACGTGATCCAAACCAGAGAAAGGCCAGGATCTGGCCAACAAGTATGCGAAAAACGCGAAAGTACGTGCCAGATGAGGGCAAATCCCAGACCTAACCGAGACATAACCGGCGTTAGCCTCTGAAATATTAATCGCAACCAGGTTCAATTGACTGTTTCGGTGTGGAACCACATTACTACGGGATCCAAACCAGAAAAAACCCAGGATCTGGCCAACAACTATGAGAAAAACGCGAAAGTATGAGCCAGATGATTGCAAATACCAGAACTATCCCAGGCATAACCAGCGTTATCCTCTAAAATATTAATCGCAACAAGGTTTACTTGACTGTTTCGGTGTGGTACCACATTACTACGTGGTCCAAGCCAGAAAAAGGCCAGGATCTGGCCAACAAGAATGCGAAAAATGCGAAAGTACGCGCCAGATGAGGGCAAATACCAGACCTAACCGAGACATTACCGGCATTATCCTCTAAAATATTAATCGCAACCAGATTTAATTGACTGTTTCGGTGTGGTACCGCATTACTACGTGATCCAAACCAGAAAAAGCCCAGGATCTGGTCAACAAGTAGGCGAAAAACGCGAAAGTATGTGCCAGATGAGGGCTAATCCCAGACCTAACCGAGACATAACCGGCGTTATCCTCTAAAATATTAATCGCAACCAGGTATAATTGACTGTTTCAGTGTGGTACCACATTACTACGTGATCCAAACCAGAAAAGGGACAGGGTCTGGCCAACAAGTATGCGAAAAATACGAAAGTCCGAGCCAGATGTGGGGAAATACCAGACCTAACCGAGACATAATCGGCGTTATCCTCTAAAATACTAATCGCATCCAGGTTCAATTGACTGTTTCGGTGTGGAACCACATTACTACGGGATTCAAACGAGAAAAAACCCAGGATCTGTTCAACAACTATGAGAAAAACGCGAAAGTACGAGCCAGATGAGGGAAAATCCCAGACCTAACCGAGATGTAACCGGCGTCATCCCCTAAAATATTAATCGCAACCAGGTATAATTGACTGTTTCGGTGTGGTACCGCATTGCTACGATGATCCAAACCAGAAAGAGGCCAGGATCTGGCCAACAAGTATGCGAAAATTGCGAAAGTACGAGCCAGATGAGGGCAAATCCCAGACCTAACGGATACATAACCGGCGTTATCCTCTAAAATATTAATCGCAACCAAGTTTATTTGACTGTTTCGGTGTGGTACCACATTACTACGTGGTCCAAGCCAGAAAAAGGCGAGGATCTGGCCAACAAGTTTGCGAAAAACGCGAAAGTACGAGCCAGATGAGGACAAATCCCAGACCTACCCGAGACATAACCGGCGCTATCCTCTAAAATATTAATCGCAACCAGTTTCATTGACTGCTTCGGTGTGGAACCTCATTACTACGGGATCCAAAACAGAAAATACCCAGGATCTGGCCAACAAGTATGCGACAAACGCGAAAGTATATGCCAGATGATTGCAAATACCAGAACTAACCCAGACATAACCGGCGTTATCCCCTAAAATAATAATCGCAACCTGGTTTAATTGACTGTTTCGGTGTGGTATCGCATTACTACGTGATCCAAACCAGAGAAAGGCCAGGATCTGGCCAACAAGTATGCGAAAAACGCGAAAGTACGTGCCAGATGAGGGCAAATCCCAGACCTAACCGAGACATAACCGGCGTTAGCCTCTGAAATATTAATCGCAACCAGGTTCAATTGACTGTTTCGGTGTGGAACCACATTACTACGGGATCCAAACCAGAAAAAACCCAGGATCTGGCCAACAACTATGAGAAAAACGCGAAAGTATGAGCCAGACGATTGCAAATACCAGAACTATCCCAGGCATAACCAGCGTTATCCTCTAAAATATTAATCGCAACAAGGTTTACTTGACTGTTTCGGTGTGGTACCACATTACTACGTGGTCCAAGCCAGAAAAAGGCCAGGATCTGGCCAACAAGAATGCGAAAAATGCGAAAGTACGCGCCAGATGAGGGCAAATACCAGACCTAACCGAGACATTACCGGCATTATCCTCTAAAATATTAATCGCAACCAGATTTAATTGACTGTTTCGGTGTGGTACCGCATTACTACGTGATCCAAACCAGAAAAAGCCCAGGATCTGGTCAACAAGTAGGCGAAAAACGCGAAAGTATGTGCCAGATGAGGGCTAATCCCAGACCTAACCGAGACATAACCGGCGTTATCCTCTAAAATATTAATCGCAATCAGGTATAATTGACTGTTTCAGTGTGGTACCACATTACTACGTGATCCAAACCAGAAAAGGGACAGGGTCTGGCCAACAAGTATGCGAAAAATACGAAAGTCCGAGCCAGATGTGGGGAAATACCAGACCTAACCGAGACATAATCGGCGTTATCCTCTAAAATACTAATCGCATCCAGGTTCAATTGACTGTTTCGGTGTGGAACCACATTACTACGGGATTCAAACGAGAAAAAACGCAGGATCTGTTCAACAACTATGAGAAAAACGCGAAAGTACGAGCCAGATGAGGGAAAATCCCAGACCTAACCGAGACGTAACCGGCGTCATCCCCTAAAATATTAATCGCAACCAGGTATAATTGACTGTTTCGGTGTGGTACCGCATTGCTACGATGATCCAAACCAGAAAGAGGCCAGGATCTGGCCAACAAGTATGCGAAAATTGCGAAAGTACGAGCCAGATGAGGGCAAATCCCAGACCTAACGGATACATAACCGGCGTTATCCTCTAAAATATTAATCGCAACCAGGTTTATTTGACTGTTTCGGTGAGGTACCACATTACTACGTGGTCCAAGCCAGAAAAAGGCGAGGATCTGGCCAACAAGTTTGCGAAAAACGCGAAAGTACGAGCCAGATGAGGACAAATCCCAGACCTACCCGAGACATAACCGGCGCTATCCTCTAAAATATTAATCGCAACCAGTTTCATTGACTGCTTCGGTGTGGAACCTCATTACTACGGGATCCAAAACAGAAAAAACCCAGGATCTGGCCAACAAGTATGCGACAAACGCGAAAGTATATGCCAGATGATTGCAAATACCAGAACTAACCCAGACATAACCGGCGTTATCCCCTAAAATAATAATCGCAACCTGGTTTAATTGACTGTTTCGGTGTGGTATCGCATTACTACGTGATCCAAACCAGAGAAAGGCCAGGATCTGGCCAACAAGTATGCGAAAAACGCGAAAGTACGTGCCAGATGAGGGCAAATCCCAGACCTAACCGAGACATAACCGGCGTTAGCCTCTGAAATATTAATCGCAACCAGGTTCAATTGACTGTTTCGGTGTGGAACCATATTACTACGGGATCCAAACCAGAAAAAACCCAGGATCTGGCCAACAACTATGAGAAAAACGCGAAAGTATGAGCCAGATGATTGCAAATACCATAACTATCCCAGGCATAACCAGCGTTATCCTCTAAAATATTAATCGCAACAAGGTTTACTTGACTGTTTCGGTGTGGTACCACATTACTACGTGGTCCAAGCCAGAAAAAGGCCAGGATCTGGCCAACAAGAATGCGAAAAATGCGAAAGTACGCGCCAGATGAGGGCAAATACCAGACCTAACCGAGACATTACCGGCATTATCCTCTAAAATATTAATCGCAACCAGATTTAATTGACTGTTTCGGTGTGGTACCGCATTACTACGTGATCCAAACCAGAAAAAGCCCAGGATCTGGTCAACAAGTAGGCGAAAAACGCGAAAGTATGTGCCAGATGAGGGCTAATCCCAGACCTAACCGAGACATAACCGGCGTTATCCTCTAAAATATTAATCGCAACCAGGTATAATTAACTGTTTCAGTGTGGTACCACATTACTACGTGATCCAAACCAGAAAAGGGACAGGGTCTGGCCAACAAGTATGCGAAAAATACGAAAGTCCGAGCCAGATGTGGGGAAATACCAAACCTAACCGAGACATAATCGGCGTTATCCTCTAAAATATTAATCGCATCCAGGTTCAATTGACTGTTTCGGTGTGGAACCACATTACTACGGGATTCAAACGAGAAAAAACCCAGGATCTGTTCAACAACTATGAGAAAAACGCGAAAGTACGAGCCAGATGAGGGAAAATCCCAGACCTAACCGAGACGTAACCGGCGTCATCCCCTAAAATATTAATCGCAACCAGTTATAATTGACTGTTTCGGTGTGGTACCGCATTGCTACGATGATCCAAACCAGAAAGAGGCCAGGATCTGGCCAACAAGTATGCGAAAATTGCGAAAGTACGAGCCAGATGAGGGCAAATCCCAGACCTAACGGATACATAACCGGCGTTATCCTCTAAAATATTAATCGCAACCAGGTTTATTTGACTGTTTCGGTGTGGTACCACATTACTACGTGGTCCAAGCCAGAAAAAGTCCAGGATCTGGCCAACAAGTATGCGAAAAACGCGAAAGTACGAGCCAGATGAGGACAAATCCCAGACCTACCCGAGACATAACCGGCGTTATCCTCTAAAATATTAATCGCAACCAGGTTTAATAGACTGTTTCGGTGTGGTACCGCATTACTACGTGATCCAAACCAGAAAAAGGGCATGATCTGGCCAACAAGTATGCGAAAAATGCGAAAGTATGAGCCAGATGATTGCAAATACCAGAACTATGCCTGACATTACCAGCGTTATCCTCTAAAATACGAATCGGAACATGCTTTTAATGACTGTTTCAGTGTGGTAACACATTACTACGAGATCCAAACCAGAAAAATCCCAGGATCGGGCCAACAAGAATGCGAGAAACGCGAAAGTACGAGCCACATGAGTGAAAATTCCAGACCTAACCCAGTCATAACCGGCGTTATCCGCTAAAATATTAATCGCAACCTGGTTTAGTTGACTGTTTCGTTGTGGACCCACATTACTACGGGATCCAAACCAGAAAGAACCCAGGATCTGGCCAACAAGTATGCGAAAAATGCGAAAGAACGAGCCAGATGAGGGCAAATCCCAGACCTAACCGAGACATAACCGGCGTTATCCTCTAAAATATTAATCGGAACCAAGTTTATTTGACTGTTTCGGTGTGGTAACGCATTACTACGTGATCCAAACCAGATTAAGCCCAGGATCTGGCCAACATGTATGTGAAAAATGTGAAAGTTCGAGCCAGATGAGGGCAAATACCAGACCTAACCCAGACAAAACCGACGTTATCCCCTAAAATATTAACCGCAACCAGGTATAATTGACTGTTTCGGTGTGGTACCGCATTGCTACGATGATCCAAGCCAGAAAAAACCCAGGATCTGGCCAACAAGTATGCGAAAAATGCGAAAGTACGATCCAGATGAGGGCAAATACCAGACCTAACCGAGACATAACCGGCGTTATCCTCTAAAATATTATTCGCAACCAGGTGTAATTGACTGTTTCGGTGTGGTACCACATTACTACGTGGTCCAAGCCAGAAAAAGGCCAGGATCTGGCCAACATGAATGCGAAAAATGCGAAAGTACGCGCCAGATGAGGGCTAATCCCAGACCTAACCGAGACATAACCGGCGTTATCCACTAAAATATTAATCGCAACCAGGTTTAATTGACTGTTTCGGTGTGGTACCACATTACTACGTGGTCCAAGCCAGAAAAAGGCCAGGATCTGGCCAACAAGTATGCGAAAAACGCAAAAGTACGAGCCAGATGAGGACAAATCCCAGACCTACCCGAGACATAACCGGCGCTATCCTCTAAAATATTAATCGCAACCAGTTTCATTGACTGCTTCGGTGTGGAACCTCATTACTACGGGATCCAAAACAGAAAAAACCCAGGATCTGGCCAACAAGTATGCGACAAACGCGAAAGTATATGCCAGATGATTGCAAATACCAGAACTAACCCAGACATAACCGGCCTTAACCTCTAAAATATTTATAGCAACCTGGTTTAATTGACTGTTTCGGTGTGGTACCGCATTACTACGTGATCCAAACCATAAAAAGGCTAGGATCAGGCCAACAAGTAAGCGAAATATGCGAAAGTACGAGCCAGATGTGGGCAAATCCCAGACCTACCCGAGACATAACCGGCGTTATCCTCTAAAATATTAATCGCAACCAGGTTTAATTGACTGTTTCAGTGTGGTACCACATTACTACGTGATCCAAACCAGAAAAAGCCCAGGATCTGGCCAGCAAGTATGCGAAAAACGCGAATGTATGAGCCAGATGGTTGCAAATACCAGAACTAACCCAGACATAACCAGCGTTATCCTCTAAAATACTGATCGGAACCAGTTTCTATTGACTGTTTCAGTGTGGTACCATTCCCTACGTGGTCCATGCCAGCAGAAGGCCAGTATGTGGCCAACAAGTATGCGAAAACTGCGAAAGTACGAGCCAGTTGTGGGCAAATACCAGACCTAACCGAGACATAACCAGCGTTATCCACTAAAATATTATCCACAACCAGGTTTAATTGACTGCTTCGGTGTGGTACCACATTACTACGTGGTCCAAGCCAGAAAATGGCCAGGTTCTGGCCAACATGTATACGAAAAACGCGAAAGTACGAGCCAGATGAGGACAAATCCCAGACCTACCCGAGACATAACCGGCGTTAACCTCTAAAATATTAATCGCATACGGTATAATTGACTGTTTGGGTGTGGAAACTCATTACTACCGGATCCAAAACAGAAACAACCCAGGATCTGGCCAACAAGTATGCGAGAAACGCGAAAGTATGAGCCAGATGATTGCAAATACCAGAAGTAACCCAGGCATAACCAGCGTTATCCTCTAAAATACTAAGCGGAACCAGCTTTTATTGACAGTGTGGTACCACATTACGACGTGATCCAAACAAGAAAAAGCCCAGGATCTGGCCAACAAATATGCGAAAAGTGCGAAAGTACGAGGCAGTTGAGGGCAAATCCCAGACCTAACCGTGACATAACCGGCCTTAACCTCTAAAATATTTATAGGAACCAGGTTTAATTGACTGTTTCGGTGTGGTACCGCATTACTACGTTATCCAAACCATAAGAAGGCTAGGATCAGGCCAACATGTAAGCGAAATATGCGAAAGTACGAGCGAGATGAGGGCAAATACCAGTCCTAACCGAGACATAACCGGCGTTATCCACTAAAGTATTAATTGGAACCAGGTTTAATTGACAGTTTCAGTGTGGTACCACTTCACTATGTGGTCCACGCCAGCAGAAGGCCAGTATGTGGCCAAAAAGTATTCGAATCATACGAAAGTACGTTCCAGATGAGGACAAATCCCAGACCCAACCGAGACATAACCGGCGTTATCCTCTAAAGTATTAATCGGAACCAGGTTTAATTGACAGTTTCAGTGTGGTACCACTTCACTATGTGGTCCACGCCAGCAGAAGGCCAGTATGTGGCCAACAAGTATGCGAAAACTGCGAAAGTACGAGCCAGTTGAGGGCAAATACCAGACCTAACCGAGACATAACCGGCGTTATCCACTAAAATATTATTCACAACCACGTTTAATTGACTGCTTCGGTGTGGTACCACATTACTACGTGGTCCAAGCCAGAAAAAGTCCAGGATCTGCCAACAAGTATGCGAAAAATGCGAAAGTACGAGCCAGATGAGGGCAAATACCATACATAACCGAGACATTACCGGCTTTATCCTCTAAAATATTAATCGCAACCAGATTTAATTGACTGTTTCGGTGTGGTACCGCATTACTACGTGATCCAAACCAGAAAGAGGCCAGGATCTGGTCAACAAGTATGCGATAAACGCCAAAGTACGAACCAGATGATTGCAAATACCAGAACTAACCCAGACATAACCAGCGTTATCCTCTAAAATACTTATCGGAACCAGCCCCTATTGACTATTTCAGTGTGGTACCACGTTATTACGTGTTCCAAACGAGAAAAGGGCCAGGGTCTGGCCAACAAGTGTGCGAAAAACGCGAAAGTATGAGCCAGATGGTTTCAAATACCAGAACTAACACAGACATAACCAGCGTTATCCTCTAAAAGACTAATCGGAACCAGCTTTTATTGACTGTTTCAGTGTGGTACCACATTACTACGTGATCCAAACCAGAAAAAGGCCAGGATCTGGCCAACAAGTATGCGAAAAACGCGAAAGTACGAGCCAGATGAGGACAAATCCCAGACCTACCCGAGACATAACCGGCGTTATCCTCTAAAATATTAATCGCAACCAGTTTAATTGACTGTTTCGGTGTGGAACCTCATTACTACGGGATCCAAAACAGAAAAAACCCAGGATCTGGTCAACAAGTATGCGATAAACGCCAAAGTACGAACCAGATGATTGCAAATACCAGAACTAACCCAGACATAACCAGCGTTATCCTCTAAAATACTTATCGGAACCAGCCCCTATTGACTATTTCAGTGTGGTACCACGTTATTACGTGTTCCAAACGAGAAAAGGGCCAGGGTCTGGCCAACAAGTGTGCGAAAAACGCGAAAGTATGAGCCAGATGGTTTCAAATACCAGAACTAACACAGACATAACCAGCGTTATCCTCTAAAAGACTAATCGGAACCAGCTTTTATTGACTGTTTCAGTGTGGTACCACATTACTACGTGATCCAAACCAGAAAAAGGCCAGGATCTGGCCAACAAGTATGCGAAAAACGCGAAAGTACGAGCCAGATGAGGACATATCCCAGACCTACCCGAGACATAACCGGCGTTATCCTCTAAAGTATTAATCGGAACCAGGTTTAATTTACTGTTTCAGTGTGGTACCTCTTTACTACGTGGTCCAAGCCAGAAGAAGGCCAGGATGTGGCCAACAAGTATGCGAAAAATGCGAAAGTACGATCCAGATGAGGGCAAATGCCAGACCTAACCGAGACATAACCGGCGTTATCCTCTAAAATATTATTCGCAACCAGGTTTAATTGACTGTTTCGGTGTGGTACCACATTACTACGTGGTCCAAGCCAGAAAAAGGCCAGGATCTGGCCAACAAGTATGCGAAAAACGCGAAAGTACGAGCCAGATGAGGGCAAATACCAGACCTAACCGAGACATAACCGGCGTTATCCTCTGAAATATTAATCGCAACCAGGTTTAATTGACTGTTTCGTTGTGGAACCACATTACTGCGGGATCCAAACCAGAAAAAACCCAGGATCTGGCCAACAAGTATGCGAAAAATGCGAAAGTACGATCCAGATGAGGGCAAATGCCAGACCTAACCGAGACATAACCGGCGTTATCCTCTAAAATATTATTCGCAACCAGGTTTAATTGACTGTTTCGGTGTGGTACCACATTACTACGTGGTCCAAGCCAGAAAAAGGCCAGGATCTGGCCAACAAGTATGCGAAAAACGCGAAAGTACGAGCCAGATGAGGACAAATCCCAGACCTACCCGAGACATAACCGGCGTTATCCTCTAAAATATTAATCTCAACCAGGTCTAATTGACTGTTTCGTTGTGGAACCGTATTACTACGTGATTCAAACCAGAAAAAGGCCATGATCTGGCCAACAAGTATGCGAAAAATGCGAAAGTATGAGCCAGATGAGGGCAAATACCAGACATAACCGGCGTTATCCTCTAAAATACTAATCGGAACCAGCACTTATTGACTGTTACAGTGTGGTACCACATTACTACGTGATCCAAACCAGAAAAAGGCCAGGATGCGGCCAAAAAGTATGCGAAAAGGCCAAAGTATGAGCCAGATGATTGCAAATACCAGAACTAACCCAGACATAACCAGCGTTATCGTCTAAAATACTTATCGGAACCAGCCTCTAATGACTAGTTCAGTGTGGTACCACATTACTACGTGTTCCAAACGAGAAAAGGGCCAGGGTCTGGCCAACAAGTGTGCGAAAAACGCGAAAGTATGATCCAGATGGTTTCAAATACCAGAACTAACACAGACATAACCAGCGTTATCCTCTAAAATACTAATCGGAACCAGCTTTTATTGACTGTTTCAGTGTGGTACCACATTAGTACGTGATCCAATCCAGAAAAAGGCCAGGATCTGGCCAACAAGTATGCGAAAAACGCGAAAGTACGATCCAGACGAGGGCAAATCCCAGACCAAACCGAGACATAACCGGCGTTATCCTCTAAAGTATTAATCGGAACCAGGTTTAATTGACTGTTTCAGTGTGGTACCTCTTTACTACGTGGTCCAAGCCAGAAGAAGGCCAGGATGTGGCCAACAAGTATGCGAAAAATGCGAAAGTACGAGCCAGATGAGGGCAAATACCAGACCTAACCGAGACATAACCGGCGTTATCCTCTAAAATATTAATCGCAACCAGGTTTAATTGACTGTTTCGTTGTGGAACCACATTACTGCGGGATCCAAACCAGAAGAAACCCAGGATCTGGCCAACAAGTATGCGCAAAATGCGAAAGTACGAGCCAGATGAGGGCAAATCCCAGACCAAACCGAGACATAACCGGCGTTATCCTCTAAAATATTAATCGCAACCAGGTTTAATTGACTGCTTCGATGTGGTACCGCATTACTACGTGATCCAAACCAGAAAAAGGCCATGATCTGGCCAAGAAGTATGCGAAAAATGCGAAAGTATGAGCCAGATGAGGGCAAATACCAGACCTAACACAGACATAACCTGCGTTATCCTCTAAAATACTAATCGGAACCAGCTTTATTGACTGTTACAGTGTGGTACCACATTACTACGTGATCCAATCCAGAAAAAGGCCAGGATCTGGCCAACAAGTATGCGAAAAACGCGAAAGTACGAGCCAGATGAGGACAAATCCCAGACCTACCCGAGACATAACCGGCGTTATCCTCTAAAATATTAATCGCAACCAGTTTAATTGACTGTTTCGGTGTGGAACCTCATTACTACGGGATCCAAAACAGAAAAAACCCAGAATCTGGTCAACAAGTATGCGAAAAACACCAAAGTATGACCCAGATGATTGCAAATACCAGAACTAACCCAGACATAACCAGCGTTATCCTCTAAAATACTTATCGGAACCAGCCTCTATCGACTATTTCAGTGTGGTACCACATTACTACGTGTTCCAAACGAGAAAAGGGCCAGGGTCTGGCCAACAAGTGTGCGAAAAACGCGAAAGTATGAGCCTGATGGTTTCAAATACCAGAACTAACACAGACATAACCAGCGTTATCCTCTAAAATACTAATCGGAACCAGCTTTTATTGACTGTTTCAGTGTGGTACCACATTACTACGTGATCCAAACCAGAAAAAACCCAGGATCTGGCCAACAAGTATGCGCAAAATGCGAAAGTACGAGCCAGATGAGGGCAAATCCCAGACCAAACCCAGACATAACCGGCGTTATCCTCTAAAATATTAATCGCAACCAGGTTTAATTGACTGCTTCGGTGTGGTACCGCATTACTACGTGATTCAAACCAGAAAAAGGCCATGATCTGGCCAACAAGTATGCGAAAAATGCGAAAGTATGAGCCAGATGAGGGCAAATACCAGACATAACCGGCGTTATCCTCTAAAATACTAATCGGAACCAGCACTTATTGACTGTTTCGGTGTGGAACCTCATTACTACGGGATCCAAAACAGAAAAAACCCAGGATCTGGTCAACAAGTATGCGAAAAGGCCAAAGTATGAGCCAGATGATTGCTAATACCAGAACTAACCCAGACATAACCAGCGTTATCGTCTAAAATACTTATCGGAACCAGCCTCTAATGACTAGTTCAGTGTGGTACCACATTACTACGTGTTCCAAACGAGAAAAGGGCCAGGGTCTGGCCAACAAGTGTGCGAAAAACGCGAAAGTATGAGCCAGATGGTTTCAAATACCAGAACTAACACAGACATAACCAGCGTTATCCTCTAAAATACTAATCGGAACCAGGTTTAATTGACTGTTTCAGTGTGGTACCTCTTTACTACGTGGTCCAAGCCAGAAGAAGGCCAGGATGTGGCCAACAAGTATGCGAAAAATGCGAAAGTACGAGCCAGATGAGGGCAAATACCAGACCTAACCGAGACATAACCGGCGTTATCCTCTAAAATATTAATCGCAACCAGGTTTAATTGACTGTTTCGTTGTGGAACCACATTACTGCGGGATCCAAACCAGAAAAAACCCAGGATCTGGCCAACAAGGATGCGAAAAATGCGAAAGTACGATCCAGACGAGGGCAAATCCCAGACCTAACCGAGACATAACCGGCGTTATCCTCTAAAATATTAATCGCAACCAGGTTTAATTGACTGCTTCGATGTGGTACCGCATTACTACGTGATCCAAACCAGAAAAAGGCCATGATCTGGCCAACAAGTATGCGAAAAATGCGAAAGTATGAGCCAGATAAGGGCAAATACCAGACCTAACCGAGACATAACCGGCGCTATCCTCTAAAATACTAATCGGAACCAGCTTCTATTGACTGTTTCAGTGTGGTACAACATTACTACGTGATCCAAACCAGAAAAAGGCAAAGGATCCGGCCAACAAGTATGCGAAAAACGCGAAAGTATGAGCCAGATGATTGCAAATACCAGAACTAACACAGACATAACCTGCGTTATCCTCTAAAATACTAATCGGAACCAGCTTTTATTGACTGTTACAGTGTGGTACCACATTACTACGTGATCCAAACCAGAAAAAGGCCAGGATCTGGCCAACAAGTATGCGAAAAACGCGAAAGTACGAGCCAGATGAGGACAAATCCCAGACCTACCCGAGACATAACCGGCGTTATCCTCTAAAATATTAATCGCAACCAGTTTAATTGACTGTTTCGGTGTGGAACCTCATTACTACGGGATCCAAAACAGAAAAAACCCAGAATCTGGTCAACAAGTATGCGAAAAACGCCAAAGTATGACCCAGATGATTGCAAATACCAGAACTAACCCAGACATAACCAGCGTTATCCTCTAGAATACTAATCGGAACCAGCCTCTATCGACTATTTCAGTGTGGTACCACATTACTACGTGTTCCAAACGAGAAAAGGGCCAGGGTCTGGCCAACAAGTGTGCGAAAAACGCGAAAGTATGAGTCAGATGGTTTCAAATACCAGAACTAACACAGACATAACCAGCGTTATCCTCTAAAATACTAATCGGAACCAGCTTTTATTGACTGTTTCAGTGTGGTACCACATTACTACGTGATCCAAACCAGAAAAAACCCAGGATCTGGCCAACAAGTATGCGCAAAATGCGAAAGTACGAGCCAGATGAGGGCAAGTCCCAGACCAAACCAAGACATAACCGGCGTTATCCTCTAAAATATTAATCGCAACCAGGTTTAATTGACTGCTTCGGTGTGGTACCGCATTACTACGTGATCCAAACCAGAAAAAGGCCATGATCTGGCCAACAAGTATGCGAAAAATGCGAAAGTATGAGCCAGATGAGGGCAAGTCCCAGACCTAACCGAGACATAACCGGCGTTATCCTCTAAAATATTATTCGCAACCAGGTTTAATTGACTGTTTCGGTGTGGTACCACATTACTACGTGGTCCAAGCCAGAAAAAGGCCAGGATCTGGCCAACAAGTATGCGAAAAACGCGAAAGTACGAGCCAGATGAGGACAAATCCCAGACCTACCCGAGACATAACCGGCGTTATCCTCTAAAATATTAAACTCAACCAGGTTTAATTGACTGTTTCGTTGTGGAACCACATTACTACGGGATCCAAACCAGAAAAAACCCAGGATCTGGCCAACAAGTATGCGCAAAATGCGAAAGTACGAGCCAGATGAGGGCAAATCCCAGACCAAACCGAGACATAACCGGCGTTATCCTCTAAAATATTAATCGCAACCAGGTTTAATTGACTGCTTCGGTGTGGTACCGCATTACTACGTGATTCAAACCAGAAAAAGGCCATGATCTGGCCAACAAGTATGCGAAAAATGCGAAAGTATGAGCCAGATGTGGGCAAATACCAGACCTAACCGAGACATAACCGGCGTTATCCTCTAAAATACTAATCGGAACCAGCACTTATTGACTGTTACAGTGTGGTACCACATTACTACGTGATCCAAACCAGAAAAAGGCCAGGATCTGGCCAACAAGTATGCGAAAAACGCAAAAGTACGAGCCAGATGAGGACAAATCCCAGACCTACCCGAGACATAACCGGCGTTATCCTCTAAAGTATTAATCGGAACCAGGTTTAATTTACTGTTTCAGTGTGGTACCTCTTTACTACGTGGTCCAAGCCAGAAGAAGGCCAGGATGTGGCCAACAAGTATGCGAAAAATGCGAAAGTACGAGCCAGATGAGGGCAAATACCAGACCTAACCGAGACATAACCGGCGTTATCCTCTAAAATATTAATCGCAACCAGGTTTAATTGACTGTTTCGTTGTGGAACCACATTACTGCGGGATCCAAACCAGAAAAAACCCAGGATCTGGCCAAGAAGTATGCGAAAAATGCGAAAGTACAAGCCAGATGAGGGCAAATCCCAGACCAAACCGAGACATAACCGGCGTTATCCTCTAAAATATTAATCGCAACCAGGCTTAATTGACTGCTTCGGGGTGGTACCGCATTACTACGTGATCCAAACCAGAAAATGGCCAGGATCTGGCCAACAAGTATGCGAAAAATGCGAAAGTATGAGCCAGATGATTGCAAATACCAGAACTATGCCTGACATTACCAGCGTTATCCTCTAAAATACGAATCGGAACATGCTTTTAATGACTGTTTCTGTGTGGTAACACATTACTACGAGATCCAAACCAGAAAAATCCCAGGATCGGGCCAACAAGAATGCGAGAAACGCGAAAGTACGAGCCAGATGAGGACAAATCCCAGACCTACCCGAGACATAACCGGCGTTATCCTCTAAAATATTAATCGCAACCAGTTTAATTGACTGTTTCGGTGTGGAACCTCATTACTACGGGATCCAAAACAGAAAAAACCCAGAATCTGGTCAACAAGTATGCGAAAAACGCCAAAGTATGACCCAGATGATTGCAAATACCAGAACTAACCCAGACATAACCAGCGTTATCCTCTAGAATACTAATCGGAACCAGCCTCTATCGACTATTTCAGTGTGGTACCACATTACTACGTGTTCCAAACGAGAAAAGGGCCAGGGTCTGGCCAACAAGTGTGCGAAAAACGCGAAAGTATGAGTCAGATGGTTTCAAATACCAGAACTAACACAGACATAACCAGCGTTATCCTCTAAAATACTAATCGGAACCAGCTTTTATTGACTGTTTCAGTGTGGTACCACATTACTACGTGATCCAAACCAGAAAAAACCCAGGATCTGGCCAACAAGTATGCGCAAAATGCGAAAGTACGAGCCAGATGAGGGCAAGTCCCAGACCAAACCAAGACATAACCGGCGTTATCCTCTAAAATATTAATCGCAACCAGGTTTAATTGACTGCTTCGGTGTGGTACCGCATTACTACGTGATCCAAACCAGAAAAAGGCCATGATCTGGCCAACAAGTATGCGAAAAATGCGAAAGTATGAGCCAGATGAGGGCAAGTCCCAGACCTAACCGAGACATAACCGGCGTTATCCTCTAAAATATTATTCGCAACCAGGTTTAATTGACTGTTTCGGTGTGGTACCACATTACTACGTGGTCCAAGCCAGAAAAAGGCCAGGATCTGGCCAACAAGTATGCGAAAAACGCGAAAGTACGAGCCAGATGAGGACAAATCCCAGACCTACCCGAGACATAACCGGCGTTATCCTCTAAAATATTAAACTCAACCAGGTTTAATTGACTGTTTCGTTGTGGAACCACATTACTACGGGATCCAAACCAGAAAAAACCCAGGATCTGGCCAACAAGTATGCGCAAAATGCGAAAGTACGAGCCAGATGAGGGCAAATCCCAGACCAAACCGAGACATAACCGGCGTTATCCTCTAAAATATTAATCGCAACCAGGTTTAATTGACTGCTTCGGTGTGGTACCGCATTACTACGTGATTCAAACCAGAAAAAGGCCATGATCTGGCCAACAAGTATGCGAAAAATGCGAAAGTATGAGCCAGATGTGGGCAAATACCAGACCTAACCGAGACATAACCGGCGTTATCCTCTAAAATACTAATCGGAACCAGCACTTATTGACTGTTACAGTGTGGTACCACATTACTACGTGATCCAAACCAGAAAAAGGCCAGGATCTGGCCAACAAGTATGCGAAAAACGCAAAAGTACGAGCCAGATGAGGACAAATCCCAGACCTACCCGAGACATAACCGGCGTTATCCTCTAAAGTATTAATCGGAACCAGGTTTAATTTACTGTTTCAGTGTGGTACCTCTTTACTACGTGGTCCAAGCCAGAAGAAGGCCAGGATGTGGCCAACAAGTATGCGAAAAATGCGAAAGTACGAGCCAGATGAGGGCAAATACCAGACCTAACCGAGACATAACCGGCGTTATCCTCTAAAATATTAATCGCAACCAGGTTTAATTGACTGTTTCGTTGTGGAACCACATTACTGCGGGATCCAAACCAGAAAAAACCCAGGATCTGGCCAAGAAGTATGCGAAAAATGCGAAAGTACAAGCCAGATGAGGGCAAATCCCAGACCAAACCGAGACATAACCGGCGTTATCCTCTAAAATATTAATCGCAACCAGGCTTAATTGACTGCTTCGGGGTGGTACCGCATTACTACGTGATCCAAACCAGAAAATGGCCAGGATCTGGCCAACAAGTATGCGAAAAATGCGAAAGTATGAGCCAGATGATTGCAAATACCAGAACTATGCCTGACATTACCAGCGTTATCCTCTAAAATACGAATCGGAACATGCTTTTAATGACTGTTTCTGTGTGGTAACACATTACTACGAGATCCAAACCAGAAAAATCCCAGGATCGGGCCAACAAGAATGCGAGAAACGCGAAAGTACGAGCCAGATGAGGACAAATCCCAGACCTACCCGAGACATAACCGGCGTTATCCTCTAAAATATTAATCTCAACCAGGTTTAATTGACTGTTTCGTTGTGAAACCACATTACTACGGGATCCAAACCAGAAAAAACCCAGGATCTGGCCAACAAGTATGCGCAAAATGCGAAAGTACGAGCCAGATGAGGGCAAATCCCAGACCAAACCGAGACATAACCGGCGTTATCCTCTAAAATATTAATCGCAACCTGGTTTAGTTGACTGTTTCGTTGTGGACCCACATTACTACGGGATCCAAACCAGAAAGAACCCAGGATCTGGCCAACAAGTATGCGAAAAATGCGAAAGAACGAGCCAGATGAGGGCAAATACCAGACCTAACCGAGACATAACCGGCGTTATCCTCTAAAATATTAATCGCAACCAGGTTTAATTGACTGTTTCGTTGTGGAACCACATTACTGCGGGATCCAAACCAGAAGAAACCCAGGATCTGGCCAACAAGTATGCGAAAAATGCGAAAGTACCATCCAGACGAGGGCAAATCCCAGACCTAACCGAGACATAACCGGCGTTATCCTCTAAAATATTATTCGCAACCAGGTTTAATTGACTGTTTCGGTGTGGTACCACATTACTACGTGGTCCAAGCCAGAAAAAGGCCAGGATCTGGCCAACAAGTATGCGAAAAACGCGAAAGTACGAGCCAGATGAGGACAAATCCCAGACCTACCCGAGACATAACCGGCGTTATCCTCTAAAATATTAATCTCAACCAGGTTTAATTGACTGTTTCGTTGTGAAACCACATTACTACGGGATCCAAACCAGAAAAAACCCAGGATCTGGCCAACAAGTATGCGCAAAATGCGAAAGTACGAGCCAGATGAGGGCAAATCCCAGACCAAACCGAGACATAACCGGCGTTATCCTCTAAAATATTAATCGCAACCAGGTTTAATTGACTGCTTCGATGTGGTACCGCATTACTACGTGATCCAAACCAGAAAAAGGCCATGATCTGGCCAACAAGTATGCAAAAAATGCGAAAGTATGAGCCAGATGAGGGCAAATACCAGACCTAACCGAGACATAACCGGCGTTATCCTCTAAAATACTAATCGGAACCAGCTTCTATTGACTGTTTCAGTGTGGTACAACATTACTACGTGATCCAAACCAGAAAAAGGCAAAGGATCCGGCCAACAAGTATGCGAAAAACGCGAAAGTATGAGCCAGATGATTGCAAATACCAGAACTAACACAGACATAACCTGCGTTATCCTCTAAAATACTAATCGGAACCAGCTTTATTGACTGTTACAGTGTGGTACCACATTACTACGTGATCCAAACCAGAAAAAGGCCAGGATCTGGCCAACAAGTATGCGAAAAACGCGAAAGTACGAGCCAGATGAGGACAAATCCCAGACCTACCCGAGACATAACCGGCGTTATCCTCTAAAGTATTAATCGGAACCAGGTTTAATTTACTGTTTCAGTGTGGTACCTCTTTACTACGTGGTCCAAGCCAGAAGAAGGCCAGGATGTGGCCAACAAGTATGCGAAAAATGCGAAAGTACGAGCCAGATGAGGGCAAATACCAGACCTAACCGAGACATAACCGGCGTTATCCTCTAAAATATTAATCGCAACCAGGTTTAATTGACTGTTTCGTTGTGGAACCACATTACTGCGGGATCCAAACCAGAAAAAACCCAGGATCTGGCCAAGAAGTATGCGAAAAATGCGAAAGTACAAGCCAGATGAGGGCAAATCCCAGTCCAAACCGAGACATAACCGGCGTTATCCTCTAAAATATTAATCGCAACCAGGCTTAATTGACTGCTTCGGTGTGGTACCGCATTACTACGTGATCCAAACCAGAAAATGGCCATGATCTGGCCAACAAGTATGCGAAAAACGCGAAAGTACGAGCCAGATGAGGACAAATCCCAGACCTACCCGAGACATAACCGGCGTTATCCTCTAAAGTATTAATCGGAACCAGGTTTAATTTACTGTTTCAGTGTGGTACCTCTTTACTACGTGGTCCAAGCCAGAAGAAGTCCAGGATGTGGCCAACAAGTATGCGAAAAATGCGAAAGTATGAGCCAGATGAGGACAAATCCCAGACCAAACCGAGACATAACCGGCGTTATCCTCTAAAATATTAATCGCAACCAGGATTAATTGGCTGCTTCGGTGTGGTACCGCATTACTACGTGATCCAAACTAGAAAAAGGCCATGATCTGGCCAACAAGTATGCGAAAAATGCGAAAGTATGAGCCAGATGAGGGCAAATACCAGACGTAACCGAGACATAACCGGCGTTATCCTCTAAAATACTAATCGGAACCAGCTTCTATTGACTGTTTCAGTGTGGTACAACATTACTACGTGATCCAAACCAGAAAAAGGCAAAGGATCCTGCCAACAAGTATGCGAAAAACGCGAAAGTATGAGCCAGATGATTGCAAATACCAGAACTAACACAGACATAACCTGCGTTATCCTCTAAAATACTAATCGGAACCAGATTTTATTGACTGTTTCAGTGTGGTACCACATTACTGCGTGATCCGAACCAGAAAAAGGCTAGGATCAGGCCATCAAGTAAGCGAAAAACGCGAAAGTACGAGCCAGATGAGGACAAATCCCAGACCTACCCGAGACATAACCGGCGTTATCCTCTAAAGTATTAATCGGAACCAGGTTTAATTGACTGTTTCGTTGTGGAACCACATTACTACGGGATCCAAACCAGAAAAAACCCAGGATCTGGCCAACAAGTATGCGCAAAATGCGAAAGTACGAGCCAGATGAGGGCAAATCCCAGACCAAACCAAGACATAACCGGCGTTATCCTCTAAAATATTAATCGCAACCAGGTTTAATTGACTGCTTCGGTGTGGTACCGCATTACTACGTGATCCAAACCAGAAAAAGGCCATGATCTGGCCAACAAGTATGCGAAAAATGCGAAAGTATGAGCCAGATGAGGGCAAGTACCAGACCTAACAGAGACATAACCGGCGTTATCCTCTAAAATACTAATCGGAACCAGCTTCTATTGCCTGTTTCAGTGTGGTACAACATTACTACGTGATCCAAACCAGAAAAAGGCAAAGGATCTGGCCAACAAGTATGCGAAAAACGCGAAAGTATGAGCCAGATGATTGCAAATACCAGAACTAACACAGACATAACCTGCGTTATCCTCTAAAATACTAATCGGAACCAGCTTTTATTGACTGTTACAGTGTGGTACCACATTACTACGTGATCCAAACCAGAAAAAGGCCAGGATCTGGCCAACAAGTATGCGAAAAACGCGAAAGTCGAGCCAGATGAGGAAAATCCCAGACCTACCCGAGACATAACCGGCGTTATCCTCTAAAATATTAATCGCAACCAATCTAATTGCCTGTTTCGGTGATGAACCTCATTACTACGGGATCCAAAACAGAAAAAACCCAGGATCTCGTCAACAAGTATGCGAAAAACGCCAAAGTATGAGCCAGATGATTGCAAATACCAGAACTAACCCAGACATAACCAGTGTTATCCTCTAAAATACTTATCGGAACCAGCCCCTATTGACTATTTCAGTGTGGTACCACATTACTACGTGTTCCAAACGAGAAAAGGGCCAGGGTCTGGCCAACAAGTGTGCGAAAAACGCGAAAGTATGAGCCAGATGGTTTCAAATACCAGAACTAACACAGACATAACCAGCGTTATCCTCTAAAATACTAATCGGAACCAGCTTTTATTGACTGTTTCAGTGTGGTACCACATTACTACGTGATCCAAACCAGAAAAAGGCCAGGATCTGGCCTACAAGTATGCGAAAAACGCGAAAGTACGAGCCAGATGAGGACAAATCCCAAACCTACCCGAGACATAACCGGCGTTATCCTCTAGTGTATTAATCGGAACCAGGTTTAATTGACTGTTTCAGTGTGGTACCTCTTTACTACGTGGTCCAATACAGAAGAAGGCCAGGATGTGGCCAACAAGTATGCGAAAAATGCGAAAGTACGAGCCAGATGAGGGCAAATACCAGACCTAACCGAGACATAACCGGCGTTATCCTCTAAAATATTAATCGCAACCAGGTTTAATTGACTGTTTCGTTGTGGAACCACATTACTGCGGGATCCAAACCAGAAAAAACCCAGGATCTGGCCAAGAAGTATGCGAAAAATGCGAAAGTACAAGCCAGATGAGGGCATATCCCAGACCAAACCGAGACATAACCGGCGTTATCCTCTAAAATATTAATCGCAACCAGGTTTAATTGACTGCTTCGGTGTGGTACCGCATTACTACGTGATCCAAACCAGAAAAAGGCCATGATCTGGCCAACAAGTATGCGAAAAACGCGAAAGTACGAGCCAGATGAGGACAAATCCCAGACCTACCCGAGACATAACCGGCGTTATCCTCTAAAGTATTAATCGGAACCAGGTTTAATTTACTGTTTCAGTGAGGTACCTCTTTACTACGTGGTCCAAGCCAGAAGAAGGCCAGGATGTGGCTAACAAGTATGCGAAAAATGCGAAAGTATGAGCCAGATGAGGACAAATCCCAGACCAAACCGAGACATAACCGGCGTTATCCTCTAAAATATTAATCGCAACCAGGATTAATTGGCTGCTTCGGTGTGGTACCGCATTACTACGTGATCCAAACTAGAAAAAGGCCGTGATCTGGCCAACAAGTATGCGAAAAATGCGAAAGTATGAGCCAGATGATTGCAAATACCAGAACTATGCCTGACATAACCAGCGTTAACCTCTAAAATACGAATCGGAACATGCTTTTAATGACTGTTTCAGTGTAGCAACACATTACTACGAGATCCAAACCAGAAAAATCCCAGGATCGGGCCAAGAAGTATGCGAAAAATGCGAAAGTACAAGCCAGATAAGGGCAAATCCCAGACCAAACCGAGACATAACCGGCGTTATCCTCTAAAATATTAATCGCAACCAGGTTTAATTGACTGCTTCGGTGTGGTACCGCATTACTACGTGATCCAAACCAGAAAAAGGCCATGATCTGGCCAACAAGTATGCGAAAAACGCGAAAGTACGAGCCAGATGAGGACAAATCCCAGGCCTACCAGAGACATAACCGGCGTTATCCTCTAAAATGTTAATCGCAACCAGGTTTAATTGACTGTTTCGTTGTGGAACCACATTACTGCGGGATCCAAACCAGAAAAAACCCGGGATCTGGCCAACAAGTACGCGAAAAATGCGAAAGTACGATCCAGATGAGGGCAAATCCCAGACCTAACCGAGACATAACCGGCGTTATCCTCTAAAATATTATTCGCAACCAGGTTTAATTGACTGTTTCGGTGTGGTACCACATTACTACGTGGTCCAAACCAGAAAAAGGCAAAGGATCCTGCCAACAAGTATGCGAAAAACGCGAAAGTATGAGCCAGATGATTGCAAATACCAGAACTAACACAGACATAACCAGCGTTATCCTCTAAAATACTTATCGGAACCAGCCTCTATTGACTATTTCAGTGTGGTACCACATTACTACGTGTTCCAAACGAGAAAAGGGCCAGGGTCTGGCCAACAAGTGTGCGAAAAACGCGAAAGTATGAGCCAGATGGTTTCAAATACCAGAACTAACACAGACATAACCAGCGTTATCCTCTAAAATACTAATCGGAACCAGCTTTTATTGACTGTTTCAGTGTGGTACCACATTACTACGTGATCCAAACCAGAAAAAGGCCGGAATCTGGCCTACAAGTATGCGAAAAACGCGAAAGTACGAGCCAGATGATTGCAAATACCAGAACTATGCCTGACATAACCAGCGTTAACTTCTGAAATACGAATCGGAACATGCTTTTAATGACTGTTTCAGTGTGGCTACACATTACTACGAGATCCAAACCAGAAAAATCCCAGGATCGGGCCAACAAGTATGCGCAAAATGCGAAAGTACGAGCCAGATGAGGGCAAATCCCAGACCAAACCGAGACATAACCGGCGTTATCCTCTAAAATATTAATCGCAACCAGGTTTAATTGACTGCTTCGGTGTGGTACCGCATTACTACGTGATCCAAACCAGAAAAAACCCAGGATCTGGCCAACAAGTATGCGAAAAATGCGAAAGTACGAGCCAGATGAGGACAAATCCCAGACCTACCCGAGACATAACCGGCGTTATCCTCTAAAGTATTGGTCGGAACCAGGTTTAATTTACTGTTTCAGTGTGGTACCTCTTTACTACGTGGTCCAAGCCAGAAGAAGGCCAGGATGTGGCCAACAAGTATGCGAAAAATGCGAAAGTACGAGCCAGATGAGGGCAAATACCAGACCTAACCGAGACATAACCGGCGTTATCCTCTAAAATGTTAATCGCAACCAGGTTTAATTGACTGTTTCGTTCTGGAACCACATTACTGCGGGATCCAAACCAGAAAAAACCCAGGATCTGGCCAACAAGTATGCGAAAAATGCGAAAGTACGATTCAGATGAGGGCAAATCCCAGACCTAACCGAGACATAACCGGCGTTATCCTCTAAAATATTATTCGCAACCAGGTTTAATTGACTGTTTCGGTGCGGTACCACATTACTACGTGGTCCAAGCCAGAAAAAGGCCAGGATCTGGCCAACAAGTATGCGAAAAACGCGAAAGTACGAGCCAGATGAGGACAAATCCCAGACCTATCCGAGACATAACCGGCGTTATCCTCTAAAATATTAATCTCAAACAGGTTTAATTGTCTGTTTCGTTGTGGAACCACATTACTACGGGATCCTAACCAGAAAAAACCCAGGATCTGGCCAACAAGTATGCGCAAAATGCGAAAGTACGAGCCAGATGAGGGCAAATCCCAGACCAAACCGAGACATAACCGGCGTTATCCTATAAAATATTAATCGCAACCAGGTTTAATTGACTGCTTCGGTGTGGTACCGCCTTACTACGTGATTCAAACCAGAAAAAGGCCATGATCTGGCCAACAAGTATGCGAAAAATGCGAAAGTATCAGCCAGATGAGGGCAAATACCAGACCTAACCGAGACATAACCGGCGTTATCCTCTAAAATACTAATCGGAACCAGCACTTATTGACTGTTACAGTGTGGTACCACATTACTACGTGATCCATACCAGAAAAAGGCCAGGATCTGGCCAACAAGTATGCGTAAAACGCGAAAGTACGAGCCAGATGAGGACAAATCCCAGACCTACCCGAGACATAACCGGCGTTATCCTTTAAAATATTAATCGCAACCAGTTTAATTGACTGTTTCGGTGTGGAACCTCATTACTACGGGATCCAAAACAGAAAAAACCCAGGATCTGGTCAACAAGTATGCGAAAAACGCCAAAGTACGATCCAGATGAGGGCAAATCCCAGAACTAACCCAGACATAACCAGCGTTATCCTCTAAAATACTAATCGGAACCTGCTTCCATTGACCGTTTCAGTGTGGTACCACATTACTGCGTGATCCGAACCAGAAAAAGGCTAGGATCAGGCCATCAAGTAAGCGAAAAACGCGAAAGTACGAGCCACATGAGGGAAAATCCCAGACCTAACCCAGACATAACCGGCGTTATCCGCTAAAATATTAATCGCAACCAGGTTTAATTGTCTGTTTCGTTGTGGAACCACATTACTGCGGGATCCAAACCAGAAAAAACCCAGGATCTGGCCAACAAGTATGCGCAAAATGCGAAAGTACGAGCCAGATGAGGGCAAATCCCAGACCAAACCAAGACATAACCGGCGTTATCCTCTAAAATATTAATCGCAACCAGGTTTAATTGACTGCTTCGGTGTGGTACCGCATTACTACGTGATCCAAACCAGAAAAAGGCCATGATCTGGCCAACAAGTATGCGAAAAATGCGAAAGTATGAGCCAGATGAGGGCAAGTGCCAGACCTAACAGAGACATCACCGGCGTTATCCTCAAAAATATTAATCGCAACCAGGTTCAATTGACTGTTTCGGTGTGGTACCGCATTACTACGTGATCCAAACCAGAAAAAGGCCATGATCTGGCCAACAAGTATGCGAAAAATGCGAAAGTCCGAGCCAGATGTGGGCAAATACCAGACCTAACCGAGACATAACCAGCGTTATCCTCTAAAATATTAATCGCAACCAGGTTTAATTGACTGTTTCGGTGTGGTAACGCACTACTACGCGATCCAAACCAGAAAAAGGCCAGGATCTGGCCAACAAGTATGCGAAAAACGCGAAAGTACGAGCCAGATGAGGACAAATCCCAGACCTACCCGAGACATAACCGGCGTTATCCTCTAAAATATTAATCGCAACCAGTTTAATTGACTGTTTCGGTGTGGAACCTCATTACTACGGGATCCAAAACAGAAAAAACCCAGGATCTGGTCAACAAGTATGCGAAAAACGCCAAAGTATGAGCCAGATGGTTGCAAATACCAGAACTAACCCAGATATAACCAGCGTTATCCTCTAAAATACTTATCGGAACCAGCCTCTATTGACTATTTCAGTGTGGTACCACATTACTACGTGTTCCAAACGAGAAAACGGCCAGGGTCTGGCCAACAAGTGTGCGAAAAACGCGAAAGTATGAGCCAGATGGTTTCAAATACCAGAACTAACACAGACATAACCAGCGTTATCCTCTAAAATACTAATCGGAACCAGCTTTTATTGACTGTTTCAGTGTGGTACCACATTACTACGTGATCCAAACCAGAAAAAGGCCGGAATCTGGCCTACAAGTATGCGAAAAACGCGAAAGTACGAGCCAGATGAGGACAAATCCCAGACCTACCCGAGACATAACCGGCGTTATCCTCTAGAGTATTAATCGGAACCAGGTTTAATTGACTGTTTCAGTGTGGTACCTCTTTACTACGTGGTCCAAGCCAGAAGAAGGCCAGGATGTGGCCAACAAGTATGCGAAAAATGCGAAAGTACGAGCCAGATGAGGGCAAATACCAGACGTAACCGAGACATAACCGGCGTTATCCTCTAAAATATTAATCGCAACCTGGTTTAATTGACTGTTTCGTTGTGGAACCACATTACTACGGGATCCAAACCAGAAAAAACCCAGGATCTGGCCAACAAGTATGCGCAAAATGCGAAAGTACGAGCCAGATGAGGGCAAATCCCAGACCTACCCGAGACAAAACCGGCGTTATCCTCAAAAATATTATTCGCAACCAGGTTCAATTGACTGTTTCGGTGTGGTACCGCATTACTACGTGATCCAAACCAGAAAAAGGCCATGATCTGGCCAACAATTATGCGAAAAATGCGAAAGTATGAGCCAGATGATTCCAAATACCAGAACTATGCCTGACATAACCAGCGTTAACCTCTAAAATACGAATCGGAACATGCTTTTAATGACTGTTTCAGTGTGGCAACACATTACTACGAGATCCAAACCAGAAAAATCCCAGGATCGGGCCAACTAGTATGCGCAAAATGCGAAAGTACGAGCCAGATGAGGGCAAATCCCAGACCTACCCGAGACAAAACCGGCGTTATCCTCAAAAATATTAATCGCAACCAGGTTCAATTGACTGTTTCGGTGTGGTACCGCATTACTACGTGATCCAAACCAGAAAAAGGCCATGATCTGGCCAACAACTATGAGAAAAATGCGAAAGTATGAGCATGATGATTGCAAATACCAGAACTAACTCTGACATAACCAGCGTTATCCTCTAAAATACGAATCGGAACATGCTTTTAATGACTGTTTCAGTGTGGTAACACATTACTACGTGATCCAAACCAGAAAATGGCCAGGATCTGGCCAACTACTATGAGAAAAACGCGAAAGTATGAGCCAGATGATTGCAAATACCAGACCTAACCCAGACATAACCGGCGTTATCCGCTAAAATATTAATCTCAACCAGGTTTAATTGACTGTTTCGTTGTGGTACCACATTACTACGGGATCCAAAACAGAGAAAACCCAGGATCTGGCCAACAGGTATGCGAAAAATGCGAAAGTATGAGCCAGATGGTTGCAAATACCAGAACTAACCCAGACATAACCAGCGTTATCCTCTAAAATATTAATCGCAACCAGGTTTAATTGACTGTTTCGGTGTGGTAACGCACCACTACGCGATCCAAACCAGAAAAAGCCCAGGATCTGGCCAACAAGTATGCGAAAAATGCCAAAGTACGAGCCAGATGAGGGCAAATCCCAGACCTAACCGAGACATAACCGGCGTTATCCTCTAAAATATTAATCGCAACCAGGTTCAATTGACTGTTTCGGTGTGGAACCACATTACTACGGGATCCAAACCAGAAAAAACCCAGGATCTGGCCAACAACTATGAGAAAAACGCGAAAGTACGAGCCAGATGGGGGTAAATCCTAGACCTAACCGAGACACACCCAGCGTTATCCTCTAAAATATTAATCGCAACCAGGTTTAATTGACTGTTTCGGTGTTGTACCGCATTACTACGGGATCCAAACCAGAAAGAGGCCAGGATCAGGCCAACAAGAATGCGAAAAAAGCGAAAGTACGAGCCAGATGTGGGCAAATCCCAGACCTACCCGAGACATAACCGGCGTTATCCTCTAAAATATTAATCTGAACCAGGTTTAATTGACTGTTTCGTTGTGGAACCACATTACTACGGGATCGAAACCAGACAAAACCCAGGATCTGGCCAACAAGTATGCGAGAAACGTGAAAGTACGAGTCAGATGAGGACAAATCCCAGACCTACCCGAGACATAACCGGCGTTATCCTCCAAAATATTAATCGCATCCAGTTTAATTGACTGTTCCGGGGTGGAACCTCATTACTACGGGATCCAAAACAGAAAAAGCACAGGATCTGGCCAACAAGTATGCGAAAAACGCGGAAGTATGTGCCAGATGATAGCAAATACCAGAACTAACCCAGACATAACCAGCGTTATCCTCTAAAATACTTATCGGAACCAGCTTCTATTGACTGCTTCGGTGTGGAACCACATTACTACGGGATCCAAACCAGAAAAAAACCCAGGATATGGCCAACAAGTATGCGAAAAATGCGAAGGTATGAGCCAGATGAGGGCAAATCCCAGACCTAACCGAGACATAACCGGCGTTATCCCCTAAAATATTAATCGCAACCAGGTTTAATTGACTGTTTCGGTATGGTGACGCATTACTACGTGATCCAAACCAGAAAAAGTCCAAGATCTGGCCAACAAGTATGCGAAAAATGCGAAAGTACGAGCCAGATGAGGGCAAATACCAGACCTAGCCCAGACATTACCGGCATTATCCTCTAAAATATTAATCGCAACCAGATTTAATTGACTGTTTCGGTGTGGTACCGCATTACTACGTGATCCAAACCAGAAAAAGCCCAGGATCTGGCCAACAAGTGTGCGAAAAAAGCGAAAGTATGTGCCAGATGATAGCAAATACCAGAACTAACACAGACATAACCAGTGTTATCCTCTAAAATACATATCGGAACCAGCTTCTATTGACTGTTTCAGTGTGGTACCACATTACTACGTGATCCAAACCAGAAAAGGGCCAGGGTCTGGCCAAGAAGTATGCGAAAAATGCGAAAGTCCCAGCCAGATGAGGGCAAATACCAGACCTAACCGAGACATAACCGGCGTTATCCTCTAAAATATTAATCGCAACCAGGTTCAATTGACTGTTCCGGTGTGGAACCACATTACTACGGGATCCAAACCAGAAAAAACCCAGGATCTGGCCAACAACTATGAGAAAAACACGAAAGTACGAGCCAGATGGGGGCAAATCCCAGACCTAACCGAGACATAACCAGCGTTATCCTCTAAAATATTAATCGCAACCAGGTTTAATTGACTGTTTCGGTGTTGTATCGCATTACTGCGTGATCCAAACCAGAAAGAGGCCAGGATCAGGCTACCAAGAATGCGAAAAAAGCGAAAGTACGAGCCAGATATGGGCAAATCCCAGACCTACCCGAGCCATAACCGGCGTTATCCTCTAAATTATTAATCGCAACCAGGTTTAATTGACTGTTTCAGTGTGGTACCACATTGCTACGTGATCCAAACCGGAAAAAGCCCAGGATCTGGCCAACAAGTAAGCGGAAAACGTGAAAGTACGAGCCAGATGAGGACAAATCCCAGACCTACCCGAGACATAACCGGCGTTATCCTCTAAAATATTAATCTCAACCAGGTTTAATTGACTGTTTCGTTGTGGAACCACATTACTACGGGATCGAAACCAGACAAAACCCAGGATCTGGCCAACAAGTATGCGAAAAATGCGAAAGTATGAGCCAGATGATTGCAAATACCAGAACTAACCCAGACGTAACCGGCGTTATCCCCTAAAATATTAATCGCAACCAGGTTTAATTGACTGTTTAGGTGTGGTACCGCATTACTTCGTGATCCAAACCAGAGAAAGGCCAGGATCTGGCCAACAAGTCTGCGAAAAACGTGAAAGTACGAGTCAGATCAGGAAAAATCCCAGACCTAGCCGAGACATAACCGGCGTTATCCTCTAAAATATTGATCGCAACCAGTTTAATTGACTGTTTCGGTGTGGAACCTCATTACTACGTGATCCAAACCAGATAAAGCCCAGGATCTGGCCAACAAGTATGAGAAAAATGCGAAAGTTCGAGCCAGATGAGGGCAAGTACCAGACCTAACCCAGACAAAACCGGCGTTATCCCCTAAAATATTAATCGCAACCAGGTATAATTGACTGTTTCGGTGTGGTACCGCATTGCTACGATGATCCAAACCAGAAAGAGGCCAGGATCTGGCTAACAAGTATGCGAAAAACGCGAAAGTACGATCCAGATGAGGGCAAATCCCAGACCTAACCGAGACATAACCGGCGTTATCCTCTAAAATATTAATCGCAACCAGGTTTAATTGACTGTTTCGTTGTGGAACCACATTACTGCGGGATCCAAACCAGAAAAAACGCAGGATCTGGCCAACACGTATGCGAAAAATGCGAAAGTACGATCCAGATGAGGGCAAATCCCAGACCTAACCGAGACATAACCGGCCTTATCCTCTAGAATATTAATCGCAACCAGGTTTAATTGACTGTTTCGGTGTGGTACCGCATTACTACGTGATCCAAGCCAGAAAAAGGCCAGGATCTGGCCAACAAGAATGCGAAACATGCGAAAGTACGCGCCAGATGAGGGCAAATACCAGACCTAACCGAGACATTACCGGCATTATCCTCTAAAATATTAATCGCAACCAGATTTTATTGACTGTTTCGGTGTGGTACCGCATCACTACGGGATCCAAACCAGAAAAAACCGAGGATCTGGCCAACAACTATGAGAAAAATGCGAAAGTATGAGCATGATGATTGCAAATACCAGAACTAACTCTGACATAACCAGCGTTATCCTCTAAAATACGAATCGGAACATGCTTTTAATGACTGTTTCAGTGTGGTAACACATTACTACGTGATCCAAACCAGAAAATGGCCAGGATCTGGCCAACTACTATGAGAAAAACGCGAAAGTACGAGCCAGATGAGGGCAAATACCAGACCTAGCCCAGACATTACCGGCATTATCCTCTAAAATATTAATCGCAACCAGATTTAATTGACTGTTTCGGTGTGGTACCGCATTACTACGTGATCCAAACCAGAAAAAGCCCAGGATCTGGCCAACAAGTATGCGAAAAAAGCGAAAGTATGTGCCAGATGGTAGCAAATACCAGAACTAACCCAGACATAACCAGCGTTATCCTCTAAAATACATATCGGAACCAGCTTCTATTGACTGTTTCAGTGTGGTACCACATTACTACGTGATCCAAACCAGAAAAGGGCCAGGGTCTGGCCAACAAGTATGCGAAAAATGCGAAAGTCCCAGCCAGATGAGGGCAAATACCAGACCTAACCGAGACATAACTCGCGTTATCCTCTAAAATATTAATCGCAACCAGGTTCAATTGACTGTTTCGGTGTGGAACCACATTACTACGGTATCCAAACCAGAAAAAACCCAGGATCTGGCCAACAACAATGAGAAAAACGCGAAAGTACGAGCCAGATGGGGGTAAATCCTAGACCTAACCGAGACACACCCAGCGTTGTCCTCTAAAATATTAATCGCAACCAGGTTTAATTGACTGTTTCGGTGTTGTACCGCATTACTACGGGATCCAAACCAGAAAGAGGCCAGGATCAGGCCAACAAGAATGCGAAAAAAGCGAAAGTACGAGCCAGATGTGGGCAAATCCCAGACCTACCCGAGACATAACCGGCGTTATCCTCTAAAATATTAATCTGAACCAGGTTTAATTGACTGTTTCGTTGTGGAACCACATTACTACGGGATCGAAACCAGACAAAGCCAGGATCTGGCCAACAAGTATGCGAAAAAAGCGAAAGTATGTGCCAGATGGTAGCAAATACCAGAACTAACCCAGACATAACCAGCGTTATCCTCTAAAATACATATCGGAACCAGCTTCTATTGACTGTTTCAGTGTGGTACCACATTACTACGTGATCCAAACCAGAAAAGGGCCAGGGTCTGGCCAACAAGTATGCGAAAAATGCGAAAGTCCCAGCCAGATGAGGGCAAATACCAGACCTAACCGAGACATAACCCGCGTTATCCTCTAAAATATTAATCGCAACCAGGTTCAATTGACTGTTTCGGTGTGGAACCACATTACTACGGGATCCAAACCAGAAAAAACCCAGGATCTGGCCAACAACTATGAGAAAAACGCGAAAGTACGAGCCAGATGGGGGTAAATCCTAGACCTAACCGAGACACACCCAGCGTTGTCCTCTAAAATATTAATCGCAACCAGGTTTAATTGACTGTTTCGGTGTTGTACCGCATTACTACGGGATCCAAACCAGAAAGAGGCCAGGATCAGGCCAACAAGAATGCGAAAAAAGCGAAAGTACGAGCCAGATGTGGGCAAATCCCAGACCTACCCGAGACATAACCGGCGTTATCCTCTAAAATATTAATCTGAACCAGGTTTAATTGACTGTTTCGTTGTGGAACTACGTTACTACGGGATCGAAACCAGACAAAACCCAGGATCTGGCCAACAAGTATGCGAAAAATGCGAAAGCATGAGCCAGATGATTGCAAATACCAGAACTAACCCAGACGTAACCGGCGTTATCCCCTAAAATATTAATCGCAACCAGGTTTAATTGACTGTTTCGGTGTGGTACCGCATTACTACGTGATCCAAACCAGAGAAAGGCCAGGATCTGGCCAACAAGGATGAGAAAAATGCGAAAGTATGAGCATGATGATTGCAAATACCAGAACTAACCCTGACATAACCAGCGTTATCCTCTAAAATACGAATCGGAACATGCTTTTAATGACTGTTTCAGTGTGGTAACACATTACTACGTGATCCAAACCAGAAACATCCCAGGATCGGGCCAACAAGAATGCGAAAAATGCGAAAGTACGAACCAGATGAGGGAAAATCTGAGACCTAACCGAGACGTAACCGGCGTTATCCCCTAAAATATTAATCGCAACCAGGTTTAATTGACTGTTTCGGTGTGGAACCACATTACTACGGGATCCAAACCAGAAAAAACTCAGGATCTGGCCGACAAGTATTCGAAAAATGCGATAGTATGAGCCAGGGGAGGGCAAATGCCAGACTTAACACAGACATAACCTGCGTTATCCTCTAAAATATTAATCGCAACCGGGTTTAATTGACTGTTTCCGTGTGGAACCACATTACTACGGGATCCAAACCAGAAAAAACCGAGGATCTGGCCAACAACTATGAGAAAAACGCGAAAGTATGAGCCAGATGATTGCAAATACCAGAACTATCCCAGGCATAAACAGCGTTATCCTCTAAAATATTATTCGCAACCAGGTTTAATTGACTGTTTCGGTGTGGTACCACATTACTACGTGGTCCAAGCCAGAAAAAGGCCAGGATCTGGCCAACAAGAATGCGAAAAATGCGAAAGTGCGCGCCAGATGAGGGCAAATACCAGACCTAACCGAGACATTACCGGCATTATCCTCTAAAATATTAATCGCAACCAGATTCAATTGACTGTTTCGGTGTGGTACCGCATTACTACGTGATCCAAACCAGAAAAAGGCCAGGATCTGGCCAACAACTATGCGAAAAAGCGAAAGTATGAGCCAGATGATTGCAAATACCAGAACTATCCCAGACATAAACAGCGTTATCCTCTAAAATATTATTCGCAACCAGGTTTAATTGACTGTTTCAGTCTGGAGCCACTTTACTACGTGGACCAAGCCAGAAGAAGGCCGGGATCTGGCCATCAAGTATGCGAAAAATGCGAAGGTCCGAACCAGATGAGGGCAAATACCAGACCTAACCGAGACATAACCGGCGTTATCCTCCAAAATATTAATCGCAACCAGGTTCAATTGACTGTTTCGGTGTGGAGCCACATTACTACGGGATCCAAACCAGAAAAAACCCAGGCTCTGGCCAACAACTATGAGAAAAACGCGAAAGTATGAGCCAGATGATTGCAAATACCAGAACTATCCCAGGCATAACCAGCGTTATCCTCTAATATATTATTCGCATCCAGGTTTAATTGACTGTTTCGGTGTGGTACCACATTACTACGTGGTCCAAGAGAGAAAAAGGCCAGGATCTGGCCAACGAGAATACGAAAAATGCGAAAGTATGCGCCAGATGAGGGCAAATATTAGACCTAACCGAGACGTAACCGGCGTTATCCCCTAAAATATTAATCGCAACCAGGTTTAATTGACTGTTTCGGTGTGGAACCACATTACTACGGGATCCAAACCAGAAAAAACCGAGGATCTGGCCAACAACTATGAGAAAAATGCGAAAGTATGAGCATGATGATTGCAATTACCAGAACTAACTCTGACATAACCAGCGTTATCCTCTAAAATACGAATCGGAACATGCTTTTAATGACTGTTTCAGTCTGGTAACACATTACTACGTGATCCAAACCAGAAAATGGCCAGGATCTGGCCAACTACTATGAGAAAAACGCGAAAGTATGAGCCAGATGATTGCAAATACCAGAACTATCCCAGGCATAAGCAGCGTTATCCTCTAAAATATTATTCGCAACCAGGTTTAATTGACTGTTTCGGTGTGGAACCTCATTACTACGGGATCCAAAACAGAAAAAGCACAGGATCTGGCCAACAAGTATGCGAAAAACGCGGAAGTATGTGCCAGATGATAGCAAATACCAGAACTAACCCAGACATAACCAGCGTTATCCTTTAAAATACTTATCGGAACCAGCTTCTATTGACTGTTTCGGTGTGGAACCACATTACTACGGGATCCAAACCAGAAAAAAAACCAGGATATGGCCAACAAGTATGCGAAAAATGCGAAGGTATGAGCCAGATGAGGGCAAATACCAGACCTAACCCAGACATAACCGGCGTTATCCGCTAAAATATTAATCTCAACCAGGTTTAATTGACTGTTTCGTTGTGGTACCACATTACTACGGGATCCAAAACAGAGAAAACCCAGGATCTGGCCAACAGGTATGCGAAAAATGCGAAAGTATGAGCCAGATGGTTGCAAATACCAGAACTAACCCAGACACAACCAGCGTTATCCTCTAAAATATTAATCGCAACCAGGTTTAATTGACTGTTTCGGTGTGGTACCGCATTACTACGTGATCCAGACCAGAGAAAGGCCAGGATCTGGCCAACAAGGATGAGAATAATGCGAAAGTACGAGCCAGATAAGGGCAAATCCCAGACCTAACCGAGACATAACCGGCGTTATCCTCTAAAATATTAATCGCAACCAGGTTCAATTGACTGTTTCGGTGTGGTAACGCACTACTACGCGATCCAAACCAGAAAAAGCCCAGGATCTGGCCAACAAGTATGCGAAAAATGCCAAAGTACGAGCCAGATGAGGGCAAATCCCAGACCTAACCGAGACATAACCGGTGTTATCCTCTAAAATACGAATCGGAACATGCTTTTAATGACTGTTTCAGTATGGTAACACATTACTACGTGATCCAAACCAGAAACATCCCAGGATCGGGCCAACAAGAATGCGAAAAATGCGAAAGTACGAACCAGATGAGGGAAAATCTGAGACCTAACCGAGACGTAACCGGCGTTATCCCCTAAAATATTAATCGCAACCAGGTTTAATTGACTGTTTCGGTGTGGAACCACATTACTACGGGATCCAAACCAGAAAAAACTCAGGATCTGGCCGACAAGTATTCGAAAAATGCGATAGTATGAGCCAGGGGAGGGCAAATACCAGACTTAACACAGACATAACCTGCGTTATCCTCTAAAATATTAATCGCAACCGGGTTTAATTGACTGTTTCCGTGTGGAACCACATTACTACGGGATCCAAACCAGAAAAAACCCAGGATCTGGCCAACAACTATGAGAAAAACGCGAAAGTATGAGCCAGATGATTGCAAATACCAGAACTATCCCAGGCATAAACAGCGTTATCCTCTAAAATATTATTCGCAACCAGGTTTAATTGACTGTTTCGGTGTGGTACCACATTACTACGTGGTCCAAGCCAGAAAAAGGCCAGGATCTGGCCAACAAGAATGCGAAAAATGCGAAAGTACGCGCCAGATGAGGGCAAATACCAGACCTAACCGAGACATTACCGGCATTATCCTCTAAAATATTAATCGCAACCAGGTTTAATTGACTGTTTCGTTGTGGAACCACATTACTACGGGATCCAAACCAGAAAGAACCCAGGATCTGGCCAACAAGTATGCGAAAAATGCGAAAGAACGATCCAGATGAGGGCAAATCCCAGACCTAACCGAGACATAACCGGCGTTATCCTCTAAAATATTAATTGCAACCAGGTTTAGTTAACTGTTTCAGTGTGGTACCACATTACTACGTGATCCAAATCAGAAAAAGCCCAGGATCTGGCGAACAAGTATGCGATAAATGCGAAAGTACGAGCCAGATGAGGGCAAATCCCAGACCTAACCGAGACATAACCGGCGTTATCCTCTAAAATATTAATCTCAACCAGGTTTAATTGACTGTTTCGTTGTGGAACCACATTACTACGGGATCGAAACCAGACAAAACCCAGGATCTGGCCAACAAGTATGCGAAAAATGCGAAAGTATGAGCCAGATGATTGCATATACCAGAACTAACCCAGACGTAACCGGCGTTATCCCCTAAAATATTAATCGCAACCAGGTTTAATTGACTGTTTAGGCGTGGTACCGCATTACTTCGTGATCCAAACCAGAGAAAGGACAGGATCTGGCCGACAAGTCTGCGAAAAACGTGAAACTACGAGTCAGACGAGGACAAATCCCAGACCTAGCCGAGACATAACCGGCGTTATCCTCTAAGATATTGATCGCAACCAGTTTAATTGACTGTTTCGGTGTGGAACCTCATTACTACGTGATCCAAACCAGATAAAGCCCAGGATCTGGCCAACAAGTATGAGAAAAATGCGAAAGTTCGAGCCAGATGAGGGCAAGTACCAGACCTAACCCAGACAAAACCGGCGTTATCCCCTAAAATATTAATCGCAACCAGGTATAATTGACTGTTTCGGTGTGGTACCGCATTGCTACGATGATCCAAACCAGAAAGAGGCCAGGATCTGGCTAACAAGTATGCGAAAAATGCGAAAGTACGATCCAGATGAGGGCAAATCCCAGACCTAACCGAGACATAACCGGCGTTATCCTCTAAAATATTAATCGCAACCAGGTTTAATTGACTGTTTCGTTGTGGAACCACATTACTGCGGGATCCAAACCAGAAAAAACGCAGGATCTGGCCAACAAGTATGCGAAAAATGCGAAAGTACGATCCAGATGAGGGCAAATCCCAGACCTAACCGAGACATAACCGGCGTTATCCTCTAGAATATTAATCGCAACCAGGTTTAATTGACTGTTTCGGTGTGGTACCGCATTACTACGTGATCCAAACCAGAAAATGGCCAGGATCTGGCCAACAAGTATCCGAAAAATGCGAAATTATGAGCCAGATGATTGCAAATACCAGAACTATGCCTGACATAAACAGCGTTATCCTCTAAAGTACGAATCAGAACATGTTTTTAATGACTGTTTCAGTGTGGTGCCACATCACTACGTGATCCAAACCAGAAAAAGGCCAGGATCTGGCCAAAAAGTATGCGAAACATGCGAAAGTACGAGCCAGATGAGGGCAAACACCAGACCTAACCCAGACATAACCGGCGTTATCCTCTAAAATATTAATCGCAACCGGGTTTAAGTGACTGTTTCCGTGTGGAACCACATTACTACGGGATCCAAACCAGAAAAACCCAGGATCTGGCCAACAACTATGAGTAAAACGCGAAAGTATGAGCCAGATGATTGCAAATACCAGAACTATCCCAGGCATAACCAGCGTTATCCTCTAAAATATTATTAGCAACCAGGTTTAATTGACTGTTTCGGTGTGGTACCACATCACTACGTGGTCCAAGCCAGAAAAAGGCCAGGATCTGGCCAACAAGAATGCGAAAAATGCGAAAGTATGAGCCAGATGATTGCAAATACCAGAACTATCCCAGGCATAAGCAGCGTTATCCTCTAAAATATTATTCGCAACCAGGTTTAATTGACTGTTTCGGTGTGGCACCACATTACTACGTGGTCCAAGCCAGAAAAAGGCCAGGATCTGGCCAACAAGAATGCGAAAAATGCGAAAGTACGCGGCAGATGAGGGCAAATACCAGACCTAACCGAGACATTACCGGCATTATCCTCTAAAATATTAATCGCAAACAGATTTAATTGACTGTTTCGGTGTGGTACCGCATTACTACGGGATCCAAACCAGAAAAAACCCAGGATCTGGCCAACAACTAGGAGAAAAACGCGAAAGTATGAGCCAGATGATTGCAAATACCAGAACTATCCCAGGCATAACCAGCGTTATCCTCTAAAATATTATTCGCATCCAGGTTTAATTGACTGTTTCGGTGTGGTACCGCATTGCTACGATGATCCAAACCAGAAAGAGGCCAGGATCTGGCTAACAAGTCTGCGAAAAATGCGAAAGTACGAGCCAGATGAGTGCAAATCCCAGACCAAACCTAGACATAACTGGCGTTATCCTGTAAAATATTAATCGCAACCAGGTTTAATTGACTGTTTCGGTGTGGTACCGCATTACTACGTGATCCAAACCAGAGAAAGGCCAGGATCTGGCCAACAAGGATGAGAAAAACGCGAAAGTATGAGCCAGATGATTGCAAATACCAGAACTGTCCCAGGCATAAGCAGCGTTATCCTCTAACATATTATTCGCAACCAGGTTTAATTGACTGTTTCGGTGTGGCACCACATTACTACGTGGTCCATGCCAGAAAGAGGCCAGGATCTGGCCAACAACTATGAGAAAAACGCGAAAGTATGAGCCAGATGATTGCAAATACCAGAACTATCCCAGGCATAACCAGCGTTATCCTCTAAAATATTATTCGCATCCAGGTTTAATTGACTGTTTCGGTGTGGTACCGCATTGCTACGATGATCCAAACCAGAAAGAGGCCAGGATCTGGCTAACAAGTATGCGAAAAATGCGAAAGTACGAGCCAGATGAGTGCAAATCCAAGACCAAACCGAGACATAACCGGCGTTATCCTGTAAAATATTAATCGCAACCAGGTTTAATTGACTGCTTCGGTGTGGTACCGCATTACTACGTGATCCAAACCAGAGAAAGGCCAGGATCTGGCCAACAAGGATGAGAAAAATGCGAAAGTATGAGCATGATGATTGCAAATACCAGAACTAACTCTGACATAACCAGCGTTATCCTCTAAAATACGAATCGGAACATGCTTTTAATGACTGTTTCAGTGTGGTAACACATTACTACGTGGTCCAAGCCAGAAAAAGGCCAGGATCTGGCCAACAAGAATGCGAAAAATGCGAAAGTACGCGGCAGATGAGGGCAAATACCAGACCTAACCGAGACATTACCGGCATTATCCTCTAAAATATTAATCGCAAACAGATTTAATTGACTGTTTCGGTGTGGTACCGCATTACTACGGGATCCAAACCAGAAAAAAACCCAGGATCTGGCCAACAACTATGAGAAAAAGCGAAAGTATGAGCCAGATGATTGCAAATACCAGAACTATCCCAGACATAACTAGCGTTATCCTCTAAAATATTATTCGCAACCAGGTTTAATTGACTGTTTCAGTCTGGTGCCACTTTACTACGTGGACCAAGCCAGAAGAAGGCCGGGATCTGGCCAACAAGTATGCGAAAAATGCGAAGGTCCGAGCCAGATAAGGGCAAATACCAGACCTAACCGAGACATAACCGGCGTTATCCTCCAAAATATTAATCGCAACCAGGTTCAATTGACTGTTTCGGTGTGGAACCTCATTACTACGGGATCCAAAACAGAAAAAGCACAGGATCTGGCCAACAAGTATGCGAAAAACGCGGAAGTATGTGGCAGATGATAGCAAATACCAGAACTAACCCAGACATAACCAGCGTTATCCTCTAAAATACTTATCGGAACATGCTTTTAATGACTGTTTCAGTGTGGTAACACATTACTACAAGATCCAAACCAGAAAAATCCCAGGATCGGGCCAACAAGAATGCGAGAAACGTGAAAGTACGAGTCAGATGAGGACAAATCCCAGACTTACCCGAGACATAACCGGCGTTATCCTCTAAAATATTAATCGCAACCAGTTTAATTGACTGTTTCGGTGTGGAACCTCATTACTACGGGATCCAAAACAGAAAAAGCACAGGATCTGGCCAACAAGTATGCGAAAAACGCGGAAGTATGTGCCAGATGATAGCAAATACCAGAACTAACCCAGACATAGCCAGCGTTATCCTTTAAAATACTTATCGGAACCAGCTTCTATTGACTGTTTCGGTGTGGAACCACATTACTACGGGATCCAAACCAGAAAAAAAACCAGGATATGGCCAACAAGTATGCGAAAAATGCGAAGGTATGAGCCAGATGAGGGCAAATACCAGACCTAACCCAGACATAACCGGCGTTATCCGCTAAAATATTAATCTCAACCAGGTTTAATTGACTGTTTCGTTGTGGTACCACATTACTTCGGGATCCAAAACAGAGAAAACCCAGGATCTGGCCAACAGGTATGCGAAAAATGCGAAAGTATGAGCCAGATGATTGCAAATACCAGAACTATCCCAGGCATAACCAGCGTTATCCTCTAAAATATTATTCGCATCCAGGTTTAATTGACTGTTTCGGTGTGGTACCGCATTGCTACGATGATCCAAACCAGAAAGAGGCCAGGATCTGGCTAACAAGTATGCGAAAAATGCGAAAGTACGAGACAGATGAGTGCAAATCCCAGACCAAACCGAGACATAACCGGCGTTATCCTGTAAAATATTAATCGCAACCAGGTTTAATTGACTGTTTCGGTGTGGTACCGCATTACTACGTGATCCAAACCAGAGAAAGGCCAGGATCTGGCCAACAAGGATGAGAAAAATGCGAAAGTACGAGCCAGATAAGGGCAAATCCCAGACCTAACCGAGACATAACCGGCGTTATCCTCTAAAATATTAATCGCAACCAGGTTCAATTGACTGTTTCGGTGTGGTAACGCACTACTACGCGATCCAAACCAGAAAAAGCCCAGGATCTGGCTAACAAGTATGCGAAAAATGCCAAAGTACGAGCCAGATGAGGGCAAATCCCAGACCTAACCGAGTCATAACCGGCGTTATCCTCTAAAATATTAATCGCAACCAGGTTTAATTGACTGTTTCGGTGTGGTGACGCATTACTACGTGATCCAAACCAGAAAAAGTCCAAGATCTGGCTAACAAGTATGCGAAAAAAGCGAAAGTATGTGCCAGATGATAGCAAATACCAGAACTAACCCAGACATAACCAGCGTTATCCTCTAAAATACATATCGGAACCAGCTTGTATTGACTGTTTCGGTGTGGTAACGCACTACTACGCGATCCAAACCAGAAAAAGCCCAGGATCTGGCCAACAAGTATGCGAAAAATGCCAAAGTACGAGCCAGATGAGGGCAAATCCCAGACCTAACCGAGACATAACCGGCGTTATCCTCTAAAATATTATTCGCATCCAGGTTTAATTGACTGTTTCGGTGTGGTACCGCATTGCTACGATGATCCAAACCAGAAAGAGGCCAGGATCTGGCTAACAAGTATGCGAAAAATGCGAAAGTACGAGACAGATGAGTGCAAATCCCAGACCAAACCGAGACATAACCGGCGTTATCCTGTAAAATATTAATCGCAACCAGGTTTAATTGACTGTTTCGGTGTGGTACCGCATTACTACGTGATCCAAACCAGAGAAAGGCCAGGATCTGGCCAACAAGTATGCGAAAAAAGCGAAAGTATGTGCCAGATGATAGCAAATACCAGAACTAACCCAGACATAACCAGCGTTATCCTCTAAAATACATATCGGAACCAGCTTCTATTGACTGTTTCAGTGTGGTACCACATTACTACGTGATCCAAACCAGAAAAGGGCCAGGGTCTGGCCAACAAGTATGCGAAAAATGCGAAAGTCCCAGCCAGATGAGGGCAAATACCAGACCTAGCCGAGACATAACCGGCGTTATCCTCTAAAATATTAATCGCAACCAGGTTTAATTGACTGTTTCGGTGTGGTGACGCATTACTACGTGATCCAAACCAGAAAAAGTCCAAGATCTGGCCAACAAGTATGCGAAAAATGCCAAAGTACGAGCCAGATGAGGGCAAATCCCAGACCTAACCGAGACATAACCGGCGTTATCCGCTAAAATATTAATCGCAACCAGGTTTAATTGACTGTTTCGGTGTGGTGACGCATTACTACGTGATCCAAACCAGAAAAAGTCCAAGATCTGGCTAACAAGTATGCGAAAAATGCGAAAGTACGAGCCAGATGAGGGCAAATACCAGACCTAGCCCAGACATTACCGGCATTATCCTCTAAAATATTAATCGCAACCAGATTTAATTGACTGTTTCGGTGTGGTACCGCATTACTACGTGATCCAAACCAGAAAAAGCCCAGGATCTGGCCAACAAGTATGCGAAAAAAGCGAAAGTATGTGCCAGATGATAGCAAATACCAGAACTAACCCAGACATAACCAGCGTTATCCTCTAAAATACATATCGGAACCAGCTTCTATTGACTGTTTCAGTGTGGTACCACATTACTACGTGATCCAAACCAGAAAAGGGCCAGGGTCTGGCCAACAAGTATGCGAAAAATGCGAAAGTCCCAGCCAGATGAGGGCAAATACCAGACCTAGCCGAGACATAACCGGCGTTATCCTCTAAAATATTGATCGCAACCAGGTATAATTGACTGTTTGAGTGAGGTACCACATTGCTACGTGATCCAAACCAGAAGGAGGCCAGGATCAGGTCAACAAGAATGCGTTAAAAGCGAAAGTACGAGCCAGATGTGGGCAAATCCCAGACCTACCCGAGACATAACCGGCGTTATCCTCTAAATTATTAATCGCAACCAGGTTTAATTGACTGTTTGAGTGAGGTACCACATTGCTACGTGATCCAAACCGGAAAAAGCCCAGGATCTGGCCAACAAGTATGCGAAAAACGTGAAAGTACGAGCCAGATGAGGACAAATCCCAGACCTACCCGAGGCATAACCGGCGTTATCCTCTAAAATATTAATCTGAACCAGGTTTAATTGACTGTCTCGTTGTGGAACCACATTACTACGGGATCGAAACCAGACAAAACCCAGGATCTGGCCAACAAGTATGCGAAAAATGCGAAAGCATGAGCCAGATGTTTGCAAATACCAGAACTAACCCAGACGTAACTGGCGTTATCCCCTAAAATATTAATCGCAACCAGGTTTAATTGACTGTTTCGGTGTGGTACCGCATTACTTCGTGATCCAAACCAGAGAAAGGCCAGGATCTGGCCAACAAGTATGCGAAAAATGTGAAAGTACGAGTCAGATGAGGACAAATCCCAGAACTAGCCGAGACATAACCGGCGTTATCCTCTAAAATATTGATCGCAACCAGTTTAATTGACTGTTTCGGTGTGGAACCTCATTACTACGTGATCCAAACCAGATAAAGCCCAGGATCTGGCCAACAAGTATGAGAAAAATGCGAAAGTTCGAGCCAGATGTAGGGCAAGTACCAGACCTAACCCAGACAAAACCGGCGTTATCCCCTAAAATATTAATCGCAACCAGGTTTAATTGACTGTTTCGGTGTGGTGACGCATTACTACGTGATCCAAACCAGAAAAAGTCCAAGATCTGGCTAACAAGTATGCGAAAAATGCGAAAGTACGAGCCAGATGAGGGCAAATACCAGACCTAGCCCAGACATTACCGGCATTATCCTCTAAAATATTAATCGCAACCAGATTTAATTGACTGTTTCGGTGTGGTACCGCATTACTACGTGATCCAAACCAGAAAAAGCCCAGGATCTGGCCAACAAGTATGCGAAAAAAGCGAAAGTATGTGCCAGATGATAGCAAATACCAGAACTAACCCAGACATAACCAGCGTTATCCTCTAAAATACATATCGGAACCAGCTTCTATTGACTGTTTCAGTGTGGTACCACATTACTACGTGATCCAAACCAGAAAAGGGCCAGTGTCTGGCCAACAAGTATGCGAAAAATGCGAAAGTCCCAGCCAGATGAGGGCAAATACCAGACCTAGCCGAGACATAACCGGCGTTATCCTCTAAAATATTGATCGCAACCAGGTATAATTGACTGTTTGAGTGAGGTACCACATTGCTACGTGATCCAAACCAGAAGGAGGCCAGGATCAGGCCAACAAGAATGCGTTAAAAGCGAAAGTACGAGCCAGATGTGGGCAAATCCCAGACCTACCCGAGACATAACCGGCGTTATCCTCTAAATTATTAATCGCAACCAGGTTTAATTGACTGTTTGAGTGAGGTACCACATTGCTACGTGATCCAAACCGGAAAAAGCCCAGGATCTGGCCAACAAGTATGCGAAAAACGTGAAAGTACGAGCCAGATGAGGACAAATCCCAGACCTACCCGAGGCATAACCGGCGTTATCCTCTAAAATATTAATCTGAACCAGGTTTAATTGACTGTCTCGTTGTGGAACCACATTACTACGGGATCGAAACCAGACAAAACCCAGGATCTGGCCAACAAGTATGCGAAAAATGCGAAAGCATGAGCCAGATGATTGCAAATACCAGAACTAACCCAGACGTAACTGGCGTTATCCCCTAAAATATTAATCGCAACCAGGTTTAATTGACTGTTTCGGTGTGGTACCGCATTACTTCGTGATCCAAACCAGAGAAAGGCCAGGATCTGGCCAACAAGTATGCGAAAAATGTGAAAGTACGAGTCAGATGAGGACAAATCCCAGAACTAGCCGAGACATAACCGGCGTTATCCTCTAAAATATTGATCGCAACCAGTTTAATTGACTGTTTCGGTGTGGAACCTCATTACTACGTGATCCAAACCAGATAAAGCCCAGGATCTGGCCAACAAGTATGAGAAAAATGCGAAAGTTCGAGCCAGATGTAGGGCAAGTACCAGACCTAACCCAGACAAAACCGGCGTTATCCCCTAAAATATTAATCGCAACCAGGTTTAATTGACTGTTTCGGTGTGGTGACGCATTACTACGTGATCCAAACCAGAAAAAGTCCAAGATCTGGCTAACAAGTATGCGAAAAATGCGAAAGTACGAGCCAGATGAGGGCAAATACCAGACCTAGCCCAGACATTACCGGCATTATCCTCTAAAATATTAATCGCAACCAGATTTAATTGACTGTTTCGGTGTGGTACCGCATTACTACGTGATCCAAACCAGAAAAAGCCCAGGATCTGGCCAACAAGTATGCGAAAAAAGCGAAAGTATGTGCCAGATGATAGCAAATACCAGAACTAACCCAGACATAACCAGCGTTATCCTCTAAAATACATATCGGAACCAGCTTCCATTGACTGTTTCAGTGTGGTACCACATTACTACGTGATCCAAACCAGAAAAGGGCCAGGGTCTGGCCAACAAGTATGCGAAAAATGCGAAAGTCCCAGCCAGATGAGGGCAAATACCAGACCTAGCCGAGACATAACCGGCGTTATCCTCTAAAATATTGATCGCAACCAGGTATAATTGACTGTTTGAGTGAGGTACCACATTGCTACGTGATCCAAACCAGAAGGAGGCCAGGATCAGGCCAACAAGAATGCGTTAAAAGCGAAAGTACGAGCCAGATGTGGGCAAATCCCAGACCTACCCGAGACATAACCGGCGTTATCCTCTAAATTATTAATCGCAACCAGGTTTAATTGACTGTTTGAGTGAGGTACCACATTGCTACGTGATCCAAACCGGAAAAAGCCCAGGATCTGGCCAACAAGTATGCGAAAAACGTGAAAGTACGAGCCAGATGAGGACAAATCCCAGACCTACCCGAGGCATAACCGGCGTTATCCTCTAAAATATTAATCTGAACCAGGTTTAATTGACTGTCTCGTTGTGGAACCACATTACTACGGGATCGAAACCAGACAAAACCCAGGATCTGGCCAACAAGTATGCGAAAAATGCGAAAGCATGAGCCAGATGATTGCAAATACCAGAACTAACCCAGACGTAACTGGCGTTATCCCCTAAAATATTAATCGCAACCAGGTTTAATTGACTGTTTCGGTGTGGTACCGCATTACTTCGTGATCCAAACCAGAGAAAGGCCAGGATCTGGCCAACAAGTATGCGAAAAATGTGAAAGTACGAGTCAGATGAGGACAAATCCCAGAACTAGCCGAGACATAACCGGCGTTATCCTCTAAAATATTGATCGCAACCAGTTTAATTGACTGTTTCGGTGTGGAACCTCATTACTACGTGATCCAAACCAGATAAAGCCCAGGATCTGGCCAACAAGTATGAGAAAAATGCGAAAGTTCGAGCCAGATGTAGGGCAAGTACCAGACCTAACCCAGACAAAACCGGCGTTATCCCCTAAAATATTAATCGCAACCAGGTTTAATTGACTGTTTCGGTGTGGTGACGCATTACTACGTGATCCAAACCAGAAAAAGTCCAAGATCTGGCTAACAAGTATGCGAAAAATGCGAAAGTTCGAGCCAGATGTAGGGCAAGTACCAGACCTAACCCAGACAAAACCGGCGTTATCCCCTAAAATATTAATCGCAACCAGGTATAATTGACTGTTTCGGTGTGGTACCGCATTGCTACGATGATCCAAACCAGAAAGAGGCCAGGATCTGGCTAACAAGTATGCGAAAAATGCGAAAGTACGATCCAGATGAGGGCAAATCCCAGACCTAACCGAGACATAACCGGCGTTATCCTCTAAAATATTAATCGCAACAAGGTTTAATTGACTGTTTCGTTGTGGAACCACATTACTGCGGGATCCAAACCAGAAAAAACGCAGGATCTGGCCAACAAGTATGCGAAAAATGCGAAAGTACGATCCAGATGAGGGCAAATCCCAGACCTAACCGGGACATAACTGGCGTTATCCTCTAAAATATTAATCGCAACCAGGTTTAATTGACTGTTTCGGTGTGGTACCGCATTACTACGTGATCCAAACCAGAAAAAGGCCAGGATCTGGCCAGCAAGTATCCGAAAAATGCGTAATTATGAGCCAGATGATTGGAAATACCAGAACTATGCCTGACATAAACAGCGTTATCCTCTAAAACACGAATCAGAACATGTTTGTAATGACTGTTTCAGTGTGGTACCACATCACTACGTGATCCAAACAAGAAAAAGGCCAGGATCTGGCCAAAAAGTATGCGAAACATGCGAAAGTACGAGCCAGATGAGGGCAAACACCAGACCTAACCCAGACATAACCGGCGTTATCCTCTAAAATATTAATCGCAACCAGGTTTAATTGACTGTTTCGGTGTGGTGCCGCATTACTACGTGATCCAAACCAGAGAAAGGCCAGGGTCTGGCAAACAAGGATGAGAAAAATGCGAAAGTATGAGCATGATGATTGCAAATACCAGAACTAACCCTGACATAACCAGCGTTATCCTCTAAAATATTAATCGCAACCAGGTTTAATTGACTGTTTCGGTGTGGTGACGCATTACTACGTGATCCAAACCAGAAAAAGTCCAAGATCTGGCCAACAAGTATGCGAAAAATGCCAAAGTACGAGCCAGATGAGGGCAAATCCCAGACCTAACCGAGACATAACCGGCGTTATCCTCTAAAATATTAATCGCAACCAGGTTTAATTGACTGTTTCGGTGTGGTACCGCATTACTACGTGATCCAAACCAGAAAAAGCCCAGGATCTGGCCAACAAGTATGCGAAAAAAGCGAAAGTATGTGCCAGATGATAGCAAATACCAGAACTAACCCAGACATAACCAGCGTTATCCTCTAAAATACATATCGGAACCAGCTTCTATTGACTGTTTCAGTGTGGTACCACATTACTACGTGATCCAAACCAGAAAAGGGCCAGGGTCTGGCCAACAAGTATGCGAAAAATGCGAAAGTCCCAGCCAGATGAGGGCAAATACCAGACCTAGCCGAGACATAACCGGCGTTATCCTCTAAAATATTGATCGCAACCAGGTATAATTGACTGTTTGAGTGAGGTACCACATTGCTACGTGATCCAAACCAGAAGGAGGCCAGGATCAGGCCAACAAGAATGCGTTAAAAGCGAAAGTACGAGCCAGATGTGGGCAAATCCCAGACCTACCCGAGACATAACCGGCGTTATCCTCTAAATTATTAATCGCAACCAGGTTTAATTGACTGTTTGAGTGAGGTACCACATTGCTACGTGATCCAAACCGTAAAAAGCCCAGGATCTGGCCAACAAGTATGCGAAAAACGTGAAAGTACGAGCCAGATGAGGACAAATCCCAGACCTACCCGAGGCATAACCGGTGTTATCCTCTAAAATATTAATCTGAACCAGGTTTAATTGACTGTCTCGTTGTGGAACCACATTACTACGGGATCGAAACCAGACAAAACCCAGGATCTGGCCAACAAGTATGCGAAAAATGCGAAAGCATGAGCCAGATGTTTGCAAATACCAGAACTAACCCAGACGTAACTGGCGTTATCCCCTAAAATATTAATCGCAACCAGGTTTAATTGACTGTTTCGGTGTGGTACCGCATTACTTCGTGATCCAAACCAGAGAAAGGCCAGGATCTGGCCAACAAGTATGCGAAAAATGTGAAAGTACGAGTCAGATGAGGACAAATCCCAGAACTAGCCGAGACATAACCGGCGTTATCCTCTAAAATATTGATCGCAACCAGTTTAATTGACTGTTTCGGTGTGGAACCTCATTACTACGTGATCCAAACCAGATAAAGCCCAGGATCTGGCCAACAAGTATGAGAAAAATGCGAAAGTTCGAGCCAGATGTAGGGCAAGTACCAGACCTAACCCAGACAAAACCGGCGTTATCCCCTAAAATATTAATCGCAACCAGGTATAATTGACTGTTTCGGTGTGGTACCGCATTGCTACGACGATCCAAACCAGAAAGAGGCCAGGATCTGGCTAACAAGTATGCGAAAAATGCGAAAGTACGATCCAGATGAGGGCAAATCCCAGACCTAACCGGGACATAACTGGCGTTATCCTCTAAAATATTAATCGCAACCAGGTTTAATTGACTGTTTCGGTGTGGTACCGCATTACTACGTGATCCAAACCAGAAAAAGGCCAGGATCTGGCCAGCAAGTATCCGAAAAATGCGTAATTATGAGCCAGATGATTGCAAATACCAGAACTATGCCTGACATAAACAGTGTTATTCTCTAAAACACGAATCAGAACATGTTTTTAATGACTGTTTCAGTGTGGTACCACATCACCACGTGATCCAAACAAGAAAAAGGCCAGGATCTGGCCAAAAAGTATGCGAAACATGCGAAAGTACGTGCCAGATGAGGGCAAACACCAGACCTAACCCAGACATAACCGGCGTTATCCTCTAAAATATTAATCGCAACCAGGTTTAATTGACTGTTTCGGTGTGGTGCCGCATTACTACGTGATCCAAACCAGAGAAAGGCCAGGGTCTGGCAAACAAGGATGAGAAAAATGCGAAAGTATGAGCATGATGATTGCAAATACCAGAACTAACCCTGACATAACCAGCGTTATCCTCTAAAATACGAATCGGAACATGCTTTTAATGACTGTTTCAGTGTGGTAACACATTACTACGTGATCCAAACCAGAAACATCCCAGGATCGGGCCAACAAGAATGCGAAAAATGCGAAAGTACGAACCAGATGAGGGAAAATCCCAGACCTAACCGAGACGTAACCGGCGTTATCCCCTAAAATATTAATCGCAACCAGGTTTAATTGACTGTTTCGGTGTGGAACCACATTACTACGGGATCCAAACCAGAAAAAACACAGGATCTGGACGACAAGTATTCGAAAAATGCGATAGTATGACCCAGGGGAGGGCAAATACCAGACTTAACACAGACATAACCGCCGTTATCCTGTAAAATAGTAATCGCAACCGGGTTTAATTGACTGTTTCCGTGTGGAACCACATTACTACGGGATCCAAACCAGAAAAAACCCAGGATCTGGCCAACAACTATGAGAAAAACGCGAAAGTATGAGCCAGATGATTGCAAATACCAGCACTATCCCAGGCATAAACAGCGTTATCCTCTAAAATATTAATCGCAACCAGATTTAATTGACTGTTTCGGTGTGGTACCGCATTACTACGTGATCCAAACCAGAAAAAGGCCAGGATCTGGCCAACAAGTATGTGAAAAATGCGAAAGTACGAGCCAGATGAGGGCAAATACCAGACCTAACCCAGACATAACCGGCGTTATCCGCTAAAATATTAATCGCAACCAGGTTTAATTGACTGTTTCGCTGTGGAACAGCATTACTACGGGACCCAAACCAGAAAAAAACCCAGGATCTGACCAACAACTATGCGAGAAAGCGAAAGTATGAGCCAGATGATTGCAAATACCAGAACTATCCCAGACATAAACAGCGTTATCCTCAAAAATATTATTCGCAACCAGGTTTAATTGACTGTTTCAGTCTGGTGCCACTTTACTACGTGGACCAAGCCAGAAGAAGGCCGGGATCTGGCCATCAAGTATGCGAAAAATGCGAAGGTCCGAGCCAGATGAGGGCAAATACCAGACCTAACCGAGACATAACCGGCGTTATCCTCCAAAATATTAATCGCAACCAGGTTCAATTGACTGTTTCGGTGTGGAACCACATTACTACGGGATCCAAACCAGAAAAAACCCAGGATCTGGCCAACAACTATGAGAAAAACGCGAAAGTATGAGCCAGATGATTGCAAATACCAGAACTATCCCAGGCATAACCAGCGTTATCCTCTAAAATATTATTCGCAACCAGGTTTAATTGACTGTTTCGGTGTGGAACCTCATTACTACGTGATCCAAACCAGATAAAGCCCAGGATCTGGCCAACAAGTATGAGAAAAATGCGAAAGTTCGAGCCAGATGAGGGCAAGTACCAGACCTAACCCAGACAAAACCGGCGTTATCCCCTAAAATATTAATCGCAACCAGGTATAATTGACTGTTTCGGTGTGGTACCGCATTGCTACGATGATCCAAACCAGAAAGAGGCCAGGATCTGGCTAACAAGTATGCGAAAAATGCGAAAGTACGATCCAGATGAGGGCAAATCCCAGACGTAACCGAGACATAACCGGCGTTATCCTCTAAAATATTAATCGCAACCAGGTTTAATTAACTGTTTCGTTGTGGAACCACATTACTGCGGGATCCAAACCAGAAAAAACGCAGGATCTGGCCAACAAGTATGCGAAAAATGCGAAAGTACGATCCAGATGAGGGCAAATCCCAGACCTAACCCAGACATAACCGGCGTTATCCTCTAGAATATTAATCGCAACCAGGTTTAATTGACTGTTTCGGTGTGGTACCGCATTACTACGTGATCCAAACCAGAAAATGGCCAGGATCTGGCCAACAAGTATCCGAAAAATGCGAAATTATGAGCCAGATGATTGCAAATACCAGAACTATGCCTGACATAGACAGCGTTATCCTCTAAAGTACGAATCAGAACATGTTTTTAATGACTATTTCAGTGTGGTGCCACATCACTACGTGATCCAAACCAGAAAAAGGCCAGGATCTGGCCAAAAAGTATGCGAAACTTGCGAAAGTACGAGCCAGATGAGGGCAAACACCAGACCTAACCCAGACATAACCGGCGTTATCCGCCAAAATATTAATCGCAACAAGGTTTAATTGACTGTTTCGTTGTGGAACCACATTACTGCGGGATCCAAACCAGAAAAAACCCAGGATCTGGCGAACAAGTATGCGAAAAATGCGAAAGTACGAGCCAGATGAGTGCAAATCCCAGACCTAACCGAGACATAACCGGCGTTATCCTGTAAAATATTAATCGCAACCAGGTTTAATTGACTGTTTCGGTGTGGTACCACATCACTACGTGGTCCAAGCCAGAAAAAGGCCAGGATCTGGCCAACAAGAATGCGAAAAATGCGAAAGTACGCGCCAGATGAGGGCAAATACCAGGACCTAACCGAGACATTACCGGCATTATCCTCTAAAATATTAATCGCAACCAGATTTAATTGACTGTTTCGGTGTGGTACCGCATCACTACGGGATCCAAACCAGAAAAAACCCAGGATCTGGCCAACAACTATGAGAAAAACGCGAAAGTATGAGCCAGATGATTGCAAATACCAGAACTATCCCAGGCATAACCAGCGTTATCCTCTAAAATATTATTCGCATCCAGGTTTAATTGACTGTTTCGGTGTGGTACCGCATTGCTACGATGATCCAAACCAGAAAGAGGCCAGGATCTGGCTAACAAGTATGCGAAAAATGCGAAAGTACGAGCCAGATGAGTGCAAATCCCAGACCAAACCGAGACATAACCGGCGTTATCCTGTAAAATATTAATCGCAACCAGGTTTAATGGACTGTTTCGGTGTGGTACCGCATTACTACGTGATACAAACCAGACAAAGGCCAGGATCTGGCCAAAAAGTATGCGAAAAATGCGAAAGTACGAGCCAGATGAGGGCAAATACCAGACCTAACCCAGACATAACCGGCGTTATCCGATAAAATATTAATCGCAACCAGGTTTAATTGACTGTTTCGTTGTGGAACCGCATTACTACGGGATCCAAACCAGAAAAAAACCCAGGATCTGGCCAACAACTATGAGAAAAAACGAAAGTATGAGCCAGGTGATTGCAAATACCAGAACTATACCAGACATAACTAGCGTTATCCTCTAAAATATTATTCGCAACCAGATTTAATTGACTGTTTCAGTCTGGTGCCACTTTACTACGTGGACCAAGCCAGAAGAAGGCCGGGATCTGGCCAACAAGTATGCGAAAAATGCAAAGGTCCGAGCCAGATGAGGGCAAATACCAGACCTAACCGAGACATAACCGGCGTTATCCTCCAAAATATTAATCGCAACCAGGTTGAATTGACTGTTTCGGTGTGGAACCTCATTACTACGGGATCCAAAACAGAAAAAGCACAGGATCTGGCCAACAAGTATGCGAAAAACGCGGAAGTATGTGCCAGATGATAGCAAATACCAGAACTAACCCAGACATAACCAGCGTTATCCTCTAAAATACTTATCGGAACATGCTTTTAATGACTGTTTCAGTGTGGTAACACATTACTACGAGATCCAAACCAGAAAAATCCCAGGATCGGGCCAACAAGAATGCGAGAAACGTGAAAGTACGAGTCGGATGAGGACAAATCCCAGACCTACCCGAGACATAACCGGCGTTATCCTCTAAAATATAAATCGCAACCAGTTTAATTGACTGTTTCGGTGTGGAACCTCATTACTACGGGATCCAAAACAGAAAAAGCACAGGATCTGGTCAACAAGTATGCGAAAGACGCGGAAGTATGTGCCAGATGATAGCAAATACCAGAACTAACCCAGACATAACCAGCGTTATCCTTTAAAATACTTATCGGAACCAGCTTCTATTGACTGTTTCGGTGTGGAACCACATTACTACGGGATCCAAACCAGAAAAAAAACCAGGATATGGCCAACAAGTATGCAAAAAATGGGAAGGTATGAGCCAGATGAGGGCAAATACCAGACCTAACCCAGACATAACCGGCGTTATCCGCTAAAATATTAATCTCAATCAGGTTTAATTGACTGTTCCGTTGTGATACCACATTACTACGGGATCCAAAACAGAGAAAACCCATGATCTGGCCAACAGGTATGCGAAAAATGCGAAAGCATGAGCCAGATGGTTGCAAATACCAGAACTAACCCAGACATAACCAGCGTTATCCTCTAAAAGATTAATCGCAACCAGGTTTAATTGACTGTTTCGGTGTGGTACCGCATTACTACGTGATCCAAACCAGAGAAAGGCCAGGATCTGGCCAACAAGGATGAGAAAAATGCGAAAGTACGAGCCAGATAAGGGCAAATCCCAGACCTAACCGAGACATAACCGGCGTTATCCTCTAAAATATTAATCGCAACCAGGTTTAATTGACTGTTTCGATGTGGTGACGCATTACTACGTGATCCAAACCAGAAAAAGTCCAAGATCTGGCCAACAAGTATGCGAAAAATGCGAAAGTACGAGCCAGATGAGGGCAAATACCAGACCTAGCCCAGACATTACCGGCGTTATCCTCTAAAATATTAATCGCAACCAGGTTTAATTGACTGTTTCGGTGTTGTACCGCATTACTACGTGATCCAAACCAGAAAGAGGCCAGGATCAGGCCAACAAGTATGCGAAAAGAGCGAAAGTATGTGCCAGATGATAGCAAATACCAGAACTAACCCAGACATAACCAGCGTTATCCTCTAAAATACATATCGGAACCAGCTTCTATTGACTGTTTCAGTGTGGTACCACATTACTACGTGATCCAAACCAGAAAAGGGCCAGGGTCTGGCCAACAAGTATGCGAAAAATGCGAAAGTCCCAGCCAGATGAGGGCAAATACCAGACCTAAACGAGACATAACCCGCGTTATCTTCTAAAATATTAATCGCAACCAGGTTCAATTGACTGTTTCGGTGTGGAACCACATTACTACGGGATCCAAACCAGAAAAAACCCAGGATCTGGCCAACAACTATGAGAAAAACGCGAAAGTACGAGCCAGATGGGGGCAAAACCTAGACCTAACCGAGACACACCCAGCGTTATCCTCTAAAATATTAATCGCAACCAGGTTTAATTGACTGTTTCGGTGTTGTACCGCATTACTACGTGATCCAAACCAGAAAGAGGCCAGGATCAGGCCAACAAGAATGCGAAAAAAGCGAAAGTACGAGCCAGATGTGGGCAAATCCCAGACCTACCCGAGACATAACCGGCGTTATCCTCTAAATTATTAATCGCAACCAGGTTTAATTGACTGTTTCAGTGAGGTACCACATTGCTACGTGATCCAAACCGGAAAAAGCCCAGGATCTGGCCAACAAGTATGCGAAAAACGTGAAAGTACGAGCCAGATGAGGACAAATCCCAGACCTACCCGGGACATAACCGGCGTTATCCTCTAAAATATTAATCTGAACCAGGTTTAATTGACTGTTTCGGTGTGGTACCGCATTACTTCGTGATCCAAACCAGAGAAAGGCCAGGATCTGGCCAACAAGTATGCGAAAAATGTGAAAGTACGAGTCAGATGAGGACAAATCCCAGACCTAGCCGAGACATAGCCGGCGTTATCCTCTAAAATATTGATCGCAACCAGTTTAATTGACTGTTTCGGTGTGGAACCTCATTACTACGTGATCCAAACCAGATAAAGCCCAGGATATGGCCAACAAGTATGAGAAAAATGCGAAAGTTCGAGCCAGATGAGGGCAAGTACCAGACCTAACCCAGACAAAACCGGCGTTATCCCCTAAAATATTAATCGCAACCAGGTATAATTGACTGTTTCGGTGTGGTACCGCATTGCTACGATGATCCAAACCAGAAAGAGGCCAGGATCTGGCTAACAAGTATGCGAAAAATGCGAAAGTACGATCCAGATGAGGGCAAATCCCAGACCTAACCGAGACATAACCGGCGTTATCCTCGAAAATATTAATCGCAACCAGGTTTAATTGACTGTTTCGGTGTGGTACCGCATTACTTCGTGATCCAAACCAGAGAAAGGCCAGGATCTGGCCAACAAGTATGCGAAAAATGCGAAAGTACGAGCCAGATGAGGGCAAACACCAGACCTAACCCAGACATAACCGGCGTTATCCTCTAAAATATTAATCGCAACCAGGTTTAATTGACTGTTTCGGTGTGGTACCGCATTACCACGTGATCCAAACCAGAGAAAGGCCAGGATCTGGCCAACAAGGATGAGAAAAATGCGAAAGTATGAGCATGATGATTGCAAATACCAGAACTAACCCTGACATAACCAGCGTTATCCTCTAAAATACGAATCGGAACATGCTTTTAATGACTGTTTCAGTGTGGTAACACATTACTACGTGATCCAAACAAGAACATCCCAGGATCGGGCCAACAAGAATGCGAAAAATGCGAAAGTACGTACCAGTGAGGGAAAATCCCAGACCTAACCGAGACGTAACCGGCGTTATCCCCTAATATATTAATTGCAACCAGGTTTAATTGACTGTTTCGGTGTGGAACCACATTACTACGGGATCCAAACCAGAAAAAACTCAGGATCTGGCCGACAAGTATTCGAAAAATGCGATAGTATGAGCCAGGGGAGGGCAAATACCAGACTTAACACAGACATAACCGGCGTTATCCTCTAAAATATTAATCGCAACCGGGTTTAATTGACTGTTTCCGTGTGGAACCACTTTGCTACGGGATCCAAACCAGAAAAAACCCAGGATCTGGCCATAACTATGAGAAAAACGCGAAAGTATGAGCCAGATGATTGCAAATACCAGAACTATCCCAGGCATAAACAGCGTTATCCTCTAAAATATTATTCGCAACCAGGTTTAATTGACTGTTTCGGTGTGGTACCACATTACTACGTGGTCCAAGCCAGAAAGAGGCCAGGATCTGGCCAACAAGAATGCGAAAAATGCGAAAGTACGCGCCAGATGAGGGCAAATACCAGACCTAACCGAGACATTACCGGCATTATCCTCTCAAATATTAATCGCAACCAGATTTAATTGACTGTTTCGGTGTGGTACCGCATTACTACGTGATCCAAACCAGAAAAAGGCCAGGATCTGGCCAACAAGTATGTGAAAAATGCGAAAGTACGAGCCAGATGAGGGCAAATACCAGACCTAACCCAGACATAACCGGCGTTATCCGCTAAAATATTAATCGCAACCAGGTTTAATTGACTGTTTCGCTGCGGAACAGCATTACTACGGGATCCAAACCAGAAAAAAACCCAGGATCTGGCCAACAACTATGCGAAAAAGCGAAAGTATGAGCCAGATGATTGCAAATACCAGAACTATCCCAGACATAAACAGCGTTATCCTCTAAAATATTATTCGCAACCAGGTTTAATTGACTGTTTCAGTCTGGTGCCACTTTACTACGTGGACCAAGCCAGAAGAAGGCCGGGATCTGGCCATCAAGTATGCGAAAAATGCGATGGTCCGAGCCAGATGAGGGCAAATACCAGACCTAACCGAGACATAACCGGCGTTATCCTCCAATATATTAATCGCAACCAGGTTCAATTGTCTGTTCCGGTGTGGAACCACATTACTACGGGATCCAAACCAGAAAAAACCCAGGATCTGGCCAACAACTATGAGAAAAACGCGAAAGTATGAGCCAGATGATTGCAAATAGCAGAACTATCCCAGGCATAACCAACGTTATCCTCTAAAATATTATTCGCATCCAAGTTTAATTGACTGTTTCGGTGTGGTACCACATTACTACGTGGTCCAAGAGAGGAAAAGGCCAGGATCTGGCCAACAAGAATACGAAAAATGCGAAAGTATGCGCCAGATGAGGGCAAATATTAGACCTAACCGAGACATTACCGGCGTTATCCTCTAAAATATTAATCGCAACCAGGTTTATTTGACTGTTTCGGTGTGGAACCACATTACTACGGGATCCAAACCAGAAAAAACCCAGGATCTGTTCAACAACTATGAGAAAAACGCGAAAGTACGAGCCAGATGGGGGCAAATCCCAGACCTAACCGAGACATAACCAGCGTTATCCTCTAAAATATTAATCGCAACCACGTTTAATTGACTGTTTCGGTGTGGTACCGCATTACTACGTGATCCAAACCGGAAAGAGGCCAGGATCTGGCCAACAAGAATGCGAAAAAAGCGAAAGTACGAGCCAGATGTGGGCAAATCCCAGCCCTACCCGAGACATAACCGGCGTTATCCTCTAAAATATTAATCGCAACCAGGTTTAATTGACTGTTTCGGTGTGGTACCGCATTGCTACGATGATCGAAACCAGAAAGAGGCCAGGATCTGGCCAACAAGTATGCGAAAAATGCGAAAGTATGAGCCAGATGATTGCAAATACCAGAACTAACCCAGACATAACCGACGTTATCCCCTAAAATATTAATCGCAACCAGGTTTAATTGACTGTTTCGGTGTGGTACCGCATTACAACGTGATCCAAACCAGAGAAAGGCCAGGATCTGGCCAACAAGGATGAGAAAAATGCGAATATATGATCCAGATGATTGCAAATACCAGAACTAACCCTGACATAACCAGCGTTATCCTCTAAAATACGCATCGGAACATGCTTTTAATGACTGTTTCAGTGTGGCACCACATTACTACGGGATCCAAACCAGAAAAAACCCAGGATCTGGCCAACAACTATGAGAAAAACGCGAAAGTACGAGCCAGATGGGGGCAAATCCTAGACCTAACCGAGACACACCCAGCGTTATCCTCTAAAATATTAATCGCAACCAGGTTTAATTGACTGTTTCGGTGTTGTACCGCATTACTACGTGATCCAAACCGGAAAGAGGCCAGGATCTGGCCAACAAGAATGCGAAAAAAGCGAAAGTACGAGCCAGATGTGGGCAAATCCCAGACCTACCCGAGACATAACCGGCGTTATCCTCTAAATTATTAATCGCAACCAGGTTTAATTGACTGTTTCAGTGAGGTACCACATTGCTACGTGATCCAAACCGGAAAAAGCCCAGGATCTGGCCAACAAGTATGCGAAAAACGTGAAAGTACGAGCCAGATGAGGACAAATCCCAGACCTACCCGAGACATAACCGGCGTTATCCTCTAAAATATTAATCTGAACCAGGTTTAATTGACTGTTTCGTTGTGGAACCGCATTACTACGGGATCGAAACCAGACAAAACCCAGGATCTGGCCAACAAGTATGCGAAAAATGCGAAAGCATGAGCCAGATGATTGCAAATACCAGAACTAACCCAGACGTAACCGGCGTTATCCCCTAAAATATTAATTGCAACCAGGTTTAATTGACTGTTTCGGTGTGGTACCGCATTACTTCGTGATCCAAACCAGAGAAAGGCCAGGATCTGGCCAACAAGTATGCGAAAAATGTGAAAGTACGAGTCAGATGAGGACAAATCCCAGACCTAGCCGAGACATAGCCGGCGTTATCCTCTAAAATATTGATCGCAACCAGTTTAATTGACTGTTTCGGTGTGGAACCTCATTACTACGTGATCCAAACCAGATAAAGCCCAGGATATGGCCAACAAGTATGAGAAAAATGCGAAAGTTCGAGCCAGATGAGGGCAAGTACCAGACCTAACCCAGACAAAACCGGCGTTATCCCCTAAAATATTAATCGCAACCAGGTATAATTGACTGTTTCGGTGTGGTACCGCATTGCTACGATGATCCAAACCAGAAAGAGGCCAGGATCTGGCTAACAAGTATGCGAAAAATGCGAAAGTACGATTCAGATGAGGGCAAATCCCAGACCTAACCGAGACATAACCGGCGTTATCCTCGAAAATATTAATCGCAACCAGGTTTAATTGACTGTTTCGGTGTGGTACCGCATTACTTCGTGATCCAAACCAGAGAAAGGCCAGGATCTGGCCAACAAGTATGCGAAAAATGCGAAAGTACGAGCCAGATGAGGGCAAACACCAGACCTAACCCAGACATAACCGGCGTTATCCTCTAAAATATTAATCGCAACCAGGTTTAATTGACTGTTTCGGTGTGGTACCGCATTACCACGTGATCCAAACCAGAGAAAGGCCAGGATCTGGCCAACAAGGATGAGAAAAATGCGAAAGTATGAGCATGATGATTGCAAATACCAGAACTAACCCTGACATAACCAGCGTTATCCTCTAAAATACGAATCGGAACATGCTTTTAATGACTGTTTCAGTGTGGTAACACATTACTACGTGATCCAAACCAGAAACATCCCAGGATCGGGCCAACAAGAATGCGAAAAATGCGAAAGTACGAACCAGTGAGGGAAAATCCCAGACCTAACCGAGACGTAACCGGCGTTATCCCCTAATATATTAATCGCAACCAGGTTTAATTGACTGTTTCGGTGTGGAACCACATTACTACGGGATCCAAACCAGAAAAAACCCAGGATCTGTTCAACAACTATGAGAAAAACGCGAAAGTACGAGCCAGATGGGGGCAAATCCCAGACCTAACCGAGACATAACCAGCGTTATCCTCTAAAATATTAATCGCAACCACGTTTAATTGACTGTTTCGGTGTGGTACCGCATTACTACGTGATCCAAACCGGAAAGAGGCCAGGATCTGGCCAACGAGAATGCGAAAAAAGCGAAAGTACGAGCCAGATGTGGGCAAATCCCAGACCTACCCGAGACATAACCGGCGTTATCCTCTAAAATATTAACCGCAACCAGGTTTAATTGACTGTTTCGGTGTGGTACCGGATTACTACGTGATCCAAACCAGAAAAAGGCCATGATCTGGCCAACAAGTATGCGAAAAATGCGAAAGTATGAGCCAGATGATTGCAAATACCAGAACTATGCCTGAAATAACCGGCGTTATCCTCTAAAATACGAATCGGAACATGCTTTTAATGACTGTTTCAGTGTGGTAACACATTGCTACGAGATCCAAACCAGAAAAATCCCAGGATCGGGCCAACAAGAATGCGAGAAACGCGAAAGTACGAGCCACATGAGGGAAAATCCCAGACCTAACCCAGACATAACCGGCGTTATCAGCTAAAATATTAATCGCAACCAGGTTTAATTGACTGTTTCATTATGGAACCACAATACAACGGGATCCAAACCAGAAAGAACCCAGGATCTGGCCAACAAGTATGCGAAAAACGCGAAAGTACGAGCCAGATGAGGGCAAATCCCAGACCAAATTGAGACATAACCGGCGTTATCCTCTAAAATATTAATCGCAACCAGGTTTATTTGACTGTTTCGGTGTGGTAACGCATTACTGCGTGATCCAAATCAGAAAAAGCCCAGGATCTGGCGAACAAGTATGCGAAAAATGCGAAAGTACGATCCAGATGAGGGCAAATCCCAGACCTAACCGAGATATAACCGGCGTTATCCTCTAAAATATTAATCGCAACCAGGTTTAATTGACTGTTTCGGTGTGGTACCGCATTACTACGTGATCCAAACCAGAAAAAGGCCATGATCTGGCTAACAAGTATGCGAAAAATGCGAAAGTATGAGCCAGATGATTGCAAATACCAGAACTATGCCTGACATAACCGGCGTTATCCTCTAAAATACGAATCGGAACGTGCTTTTAATGACTGTTTCAGTGTGGTAACACATTACTACGAGATCCAAGCCAGAAAAATCCCAGGGTCGGGCCAACAAGAATGCGAAGAATGCGAAAGAACGATCCAGATGAGGGCAAACCCCAGAACTAACCGAGACATAACCGGCGTTATCCTCCAAAATATTAATTGCAACCAGGTTTAATTGACTGTTTCAGTGTGGTACCACATTACTACGTGATCCAAATCAGAAAAAGCCCAGGATCTGGCCAACAAGTATGCGAAAAATGCGAAAGTACGAGCCAGATGAGGGCAAATCCCAGACCTAACCGAGACATAACCGGCGTTATCCTCTAAAATATTAATCGCAACCAGGTTTAATTGACTGTTTCGGTGTGGTACCGCATTACTACGTGATCCAAACCAGAAAAAGGCCATGATCTGGCTAACAAGTATGCGAAAAATGCGAAAGTATGAGCCAGATGATTGCAAATACCAGAACTATGCCTGACATAACCGGCGTTATCCTCTAAAATACGAATCGGAACGTGCTTTTAATGACTGTTTCAGTGTGGTAACACATTACTACGAGATCCAAGCCAGAAAAATCCCAGGGTCGGGCCAACAAGAATGCGAAGAATGCGAAAGAACGATCCAGATGAGGGCAAATCCCAGACCTAATTGAGACATAACCGGCGTTATCCTCTAAAATATTAATCGCAACCAGGTTCATTTGACTGTTTCGGTGTGGTAACGCATTACTGCGTGAACCAAACCAGATCAAGCCCAGGATCTGACCAACAAGTATCAGAAAAATGCGAAAGTTCGAGCCAGATGAGGGCAAATCCCAGACCTAACCGAGACATAACCGGCGTTATCCTCTAAAATATTAATCGCAACCAGGTTTATTTGACTGTTTCGGTGTGGTAACGCATTACTGCGTGATCCAAACCAGATAAAGCCCAGGATCTGACCAACAAGTATCAGAAAAATGCGAAAGTTCGAGCCAGATGAGGGCAAATCCCAGACCTAACCGAGACATAACCGGCGTTATCCTCTAAAATATTAATCGCAACCAGGTTTATTTGACTGTTTCTGTGTGGTACCACATTACTACGTGGTCCAAGCCAGAAAAAGACCAGGATCTGGCCAACAAGTATGCGAAAAATGCGAAATTACGAGCCACATGAGGGAAAATCCCAGACCCAACCGAGACATAACCGGCGTTTTCCTCTAAGATATTAATCGCAACCAGGTTTATTTGACTGTTTCGGTGTGGTACCACATTACTACGTGGTCCAAGCCAGAAAAAGACCAGGATCTGACCAACAAGAATGCGAAAAATGCGAAAGTATGAGCCAGATGATTGCAAATACCAGAACTATGCCTGGCATAACCAGCGTTATCCTCTAAAATACGAATCGGAACATGCTTTTGATGACTGTTTCAGTGTGGTAACACATTACTACCAGATCCAAACCAGAAAAATCCCAGGATCGGGACAACAAGAATGCGAGAAACGCGAAAGTACGAGCCACATGAGGGAAAATCCCAGACCTAACCCAGACATAACCTGCGTTATCCGCTAAAATATTAATCGCAACCAGGTTTAATTGACTGTTACGTTGTGGAACCACATTACTACGGGATCCAAACCAGAAAGAACCCAGGATCTGGCCAACAAGTATGCGAAAAATGCGAAAGAACGATCCAGATGAGGGCAAATCCCAGACCTAACCGAGACATAACCGGCGTTATCCTCTAAAATATTAATTGCAACCAGGTTTAGTTAACTGTTTCAGTGTGGTACCACATTACTACGTGATCCAAATCAGAAAAAGCCCAGGATCTGGCGAACAAGTATGCGAAAAATGCGAAAGTACGATCCAGATGAGGGCAAATCCCAGACCTAACTGAGACATAACCGGCGTTATCCTCTAAAATATTAATCGCAACCAGGTTTAATTGACTGTTTCGGTGTGGTACCGCATTACTACGTGATCCAAACCAGAAAAAGGCCATGATCTGGCTAACAAGTATGCGAAAAATGCAAAAGTATGAGCCAGATGATTGCAAATACCAGAACTATGCCTGACATAACCGGCGTTATCCTCTAAAATACGAATGGGAACGTGCTTTTAATGACTGTTTCAGTGTGGTAACACATTACTACGAGATCCAAGCCAGAAAAATCCCAGGGTCGGGCCAACAAGAATGCGAGAAACGCGAAAGTACGAGCCACATGAGGGAAAATCCCAGACCTAACCCAGACATAACCGACGTTATCCGCTAAAATATTAATCGCAACCAGGTTTAATTGACTGTTTCGTTGTGGAACCACAATACTACGGGATCCAAACCAGAAAGAACCCAGGATCTGGCCAACAAGTATGCGAAAAATGCGAAAGAACGATCCAGATGAGGGCAAACCCCAGAACTAACCGAGACATAACCGGCGTTATCCTCCAAAATATTAATTGCAACCAGGTTTATTTGACTGTTTCGGTGTGGTAACGCATTACTGCGTGATCCAAACCAGATCAAGCCCAGGATCTGACCAACAAGTATCAGAAAAATGCGAAAGTTCGAGCCAGATGAGGGCAAATCCCAGACCTAACCGAGACATAACCGGCGTTATCCTCTAAAATATTAATCGCAACCAGGTTTATTTGACTGTTTCAGTGTGGTACCACATTACTACGTGGTCCAAGCATGAAAAAGGCCAGGATCTGGCAAACAAGTATGCGAAAAATGCGAAATTACGAGCCACATGAGGGAAAATCCCAGACCCAACCGAGACATAACCGGCGTTATCCTCCAAAATATTAATTGCAACCAGGTTTAATTAACTGTTTCAGTGTGGTACCACATTACTACGTGATCCAAATCAGAAAAAGCCCAGGATCTGGCCAACAAGAATGCGAGAAATGCGAAAGTACGCGCCGGATGAGGGTAAATATCAGACCTAACCGAGACATTACCGGCGTTATCCACTAAAATATTAATCGCAACCAGGTTCAATTGACTGTTTCGGTGTGGTACCACATTACTACGTGATCCAAACCAGAAAAAGCCCAGGATCTGGCCAACAAGTATGCGAAAAACGCGAATGTATGAGCCAGATGATTGCAAATACCAGAACTAACCCAGACATAACCAGCGTTATCCTCTAAAATACTGATCGGAACCAGCTTCTATTGACTGCTTCAGTGTGGTACCACATTACTACGTGATCCACACCCGAAAAAGGCCAGGATGTGGCCAACAAGTATGCGAAAAACGTGAAAGTACGAGCCAGATGAGGACAAATCCCAGACCTAACCGAGACGTAACCGGCGTTATCCCCTAAAATATTAATCGCAACCAGGTATAATTGACTGTTTCGGTGTGGTACCGCATTGCTACGATGATCCAAACCAGAAAGAGGCCAGGATCTGGCCAACAAGTATGCGAAAAATGCGAAAGTATGAGCCAGATGATTGCAAATACCAGAACTAACCCAGACATAACCGGCGTTATCCCCTAAAATATTAATCGCAACCAGGTTTAATTGACTGTTTCCGTGTGGAACCACATTACTACGGGATCCAAACCAGAAAAATCCCAGGATCGGGCCAACAAGAATGCGAGAAACGCGAAAGTATGAGCCAGATGAGGGAAAATCCCAGACCTAACCCAGACATAACCGGCGTTATCCTCTAAAATATTAATCGCAACCAGGTTTAATTGACTGTTTCAGTGTGGTACCACATTACTACGTGATCCAAACCAGAAAAAGCCCAGGATCTGGCCAACAAGTATGCGAAAAATGCGAAAGTATGAGCCAGATGAGGGAAAATCCCAGACCTAACCGAGACGTAACCGGCGTTATCCTCTAAAATATTAATCGCAACCAGGTTTAATTGACTGTTTCAGTGTGGTACTGCATTACTACGTGATCCAGACCAGAAAAAGGCCAGGATCTGGCCAACAAGTTTGCGCAAAATGCGAAAGTACGAACCAGATGAGGGCAAATCCCAGACCAAACCGAGACACAACCGGCGTTATCCTCTAAAATATTAATCGCAACCAGGTTTAATTGACTGTTTCGGTGTGGTACCGCATTACTACGTGATCCAAACCAGAAAAAGGCCATGATCTGGCCAACAAGTATGCGAAAAATGCGAAAGTACGAGCCAGATGGGGGCAAATCCCAGACCTAACCGAGACATAACCGGCGTTATCCTCTAAAATATTAATCGCAACCAGGTTTAATTGACTGTTTCGTTGTGGAACCACATTACTACGGGATCCAAACCAGAAAGAACCCAGGATCTGGCCAACAAGTATGCGAAAAATGGGAAAGAACGATCCAGATGAGGGCAAATCCCAGACCTAACCGAGACATAACCGGCGTTATCCTCTAAAATATTAATTGCAACCAGGTTTAGTTAACTGTCTCAGTGTGGTACCACATTACTACGTGATCCAAATCAGAAAAAGCCCAGGATCTGGCGAACAAGTATGCGAAAAATGCGAAAGTACGAGCCAGATGAGGGCAAATCCCAGACCTAACCGAGACATAACCGGCGTTATCCTCTAAAATATTAACCGCAACCAGGTTTAATTGACTGTTTCGGTGTGGTACCGGATTACTACGTGATCCAAACCAGAAAAAGGCCATGATCTGGCCAACAAGTATGCGAAAAATGCGAAAGTATGAGCCAGATGATTGCAAATACCAGAACTATGCCTGACATAACCGGCGTTATCCTCTAAAATACGAATCGGAACATGCTTTTAATGACTGTTTCAGTGTGGTAACACATTGCTACGAGATCCAAACCAGAAAAATCCCAGGATCGGGCCAACAAGAATGCGAGAAACGCGAAAGTACGAGCCACATGAGGGAAAATCCCAGACCTAACCCAGACATAACCGGCGTTATCCGCTAAAATATTAATCGCAACCAGGTTTAATTGACTGTTTCATTATGGAACCACAATACAACGGGATCCAAACCAGAAAGAACCCAGGATCTGGCCAACAAGTATGCGAAAAACGCGAAAGTACGAGCCAGATGAGGGCAAATTCCAGACCTAATTGAGACATAACCGGCGTTATCCTCTAAAATATTAATCGCAACCAGGTTTATTTGACTGTTTCGGTGTGGTAACGCATTACTGCGTGATCCAAATCAGAAGAAGCCCAGGATCTGGCGAACAAGTATGCGAAAAATGCGAAAGTACGATCCAGATGAGGGCAAATCCCAGACCTAACCGAGACATAACCGGCGTTATCCTCTAAAATATTAATCGCAACCAGGTTTAATTGACTGTTTCGGTGTGGTACCGCATTACTACGTGATCCAAACCAGAAAAAGGCCATGATCTGGCTAACAAGTATGCGAAAAATGCGAAAGTATGAGCCAGATGATTGCAAATACCAGAACTATGCCTGACATAACCGGCGTTATCCTCTAAAATACGAATCGGAACGTGCTTTTAATGACTGTTTCAGTGTGGTAACACATTACTACGAGATCCAAGCCAGAAAAATCCCAGGGTCGGGCCAACAAGAATGCGAGAAACGCGAATGTACGAGCCACATGAGGGAAAATCCCAGACATAACCGATGTTATCCGCTAAAATATTAATCGCAACCAGGTTTAATTGACTGTTTCGTTGTGGAACCACAATACTACGTGATCCAAATCAGAAAAAGCCCAGGATCTGGCCAACAAGTATGCGAAAAATGCGAAAGTACGAGCCAGATGAGGGCAAATCCCAGACCTAACCGAGACATAACCGGCGTTATCCTCTAAAATATTAATCGCAACCAGGTTTATTTGACTGTTTCGGTGTGGTAACGCATTACTGCGTGAACCAAACCAGATCAAGCCCAGGATCTGACCAACAAGTATCAGAAAAATGCGAAAGTTCGAGCCAGATGAGGGCAAATCCCAGACCTAACCGAGACATAACCGGCGTTATCCTCTAAAATATTAATTCGCAACCAGGTTTATTTGACTGTTTCGGTGTGGTAACGCATTACTGCGTGATCCAAACCAGATAAAGCCCAGGATCTGACCAACAAGTATGCGAAAAATGCGAAAGTATGAGCCAGATGATTGCAAATACCAGAACTATGCCTGACATAACCGGCGTTATCCTCTAAAATACGAATCGGAACGTGCTTTTAATGACTGTTTCAGTGTGGTAACACATTACTACGAGATCCAAGCCAGAAAAATCCCAGGGTCGGGCCAACAAGAATGCGAGAAACGCGAAAGTACGAGCCACATGAGGGAAAATCCCAGACCTAACCCAGACATAACCGACGTTATCCGCTAAAATATTAATCGCAACCAGGTTTAATTGACTGTTTCGTTGTGGAACCACAATACTACGGGATCCAAACCAGAAAGAACCCAGGATCTGGCCAACAAGTATGCGAAAAATGCGAAAGAACGATCCAGATGAGGGCAAACCCCAGAACTAACCGAGACATAACCGGCGTTATCCTCCAAAATATTAATTGCAACCAGGTTTATTTGACTGTTTCGGTGTGGTAACGCATTACTGCGTGATCCAAACCAGATCAAGCCCAGGATCTGACCAACAAGTATCAGAAAAATGCGAAAGTTCGAGCCAGATGAGGGCAAATCCCAGACCTAACCGAGACATAACCGGCGTTATCCTCTAAAATATTAATCGCAACCAGGTTTATTTGACTGTTTCAGTGTGGTACCACATTACTACGTGGTCCAAGCATGAAAAAGGCCAGGATCTGGCAAACAAGTATGCGAAAAATGCGAAATTACGAGCCACATGAGGGAAAATCCCAGACCCAACCGAGACATAACCGGCGTTATCCTCCAAAATATTAATTGCAACCAGGTTTAATTAACTGTTTCAGTGTGGTACCACATTACTACGTGATCCAAATCAGAAAAAGCCCAGGATCTGGCCAACAAGAATGCGAGAAATGCGAAAGTACGCGCCAGATGAGGGTAAATATCAGACCTAACCGAGACATTACCGGCGTTATCCACTAAAATATTAATCGCAACCAGGTTCAATTGACTGTTTCGGTGTGGTACCACATTACTACGTGATCCAAACCAGAAAAAGCCCAGGATCTGGCCAACAAGTATGCGAAAAACGCGAATGTATGAGCCAGATGATTGCAAATACCAGAACTAACCCAGACATAACCAGCGTTATCCTCTAAAATACTGATCGGAACCAGCTTCTATTGACTGCTTCAGTGTGGTACCACATTACTACGTGATCCACACCCGAAAAAGGCCAGGATCTGGCCAACAAGTATGCGGAAAACGTGAAATACGAGCCAGATGAGGACAAATCCCAGACCTAACCGAGACGTAACCGGCGTTATCCCCTAAAATATTAATCGCAACCAGGTATAATTGACTGTTTCGGTGTGGTACCGCATTGCTACGATGATCCAAACCAGAAAGAGGCCAGGATCTGGCCAACAAGTATGCGAAAAATGCGAAAGTATGAGCCAGATGATTGCAAATACCAGAACTAACCCAGACATAACCGGCGTTATCCCCTAAAATATTAATCGCAACCAGGTTTAATTGACTGTTTCGGTGTGGAACCACATTACTACGGGATCCAAACCAGAGAAAACCCAGGATCTGGCCAACAGGTATGCGAAAAATGCGAAAGTATGAGCCAGATGATTGCAAATACTAGCACTAACTAAGACATAACCAGCGTTATTCTCTAAAATATTAATCGCAACCAGGTTTAATTGACTGTTTCGGTGTGGTACCGCATTACTACGTGATCCAAACCAGAGAAAGGCCAGGATCTGGCCAACAAGGATGAGAAAAATGCGAAAGTATGAGCAAGATGATTGCAAATACCAGAACTAACCCTGACATAACCTGCGTTATCCTCTAAAATACGAATCGGAACATGCTTTTAATAACTGTTTCAGTGTGGTATCACATTACTACCTGATCCAAACCAGAAACATCCCAGGATCGGGCCAACAAGAATGCGAAAAATGTTATCCCCTAAAATATTAATCGCAACCAGGTTTAATTGACTGTTTCAGTGTGGTAACACATTACTACGTGATCCAAACCAGAGAAAACCCAGGATCTGGCCAACAGGTATGCGAAAAATGCGAAAGTATGAGCCAGATGATTGCAAATACCAGACCTAACCGAGACATTACCGGCATTATCCTCTAAAATATTAATCGCAACCAGATTTAATTGACTGTTTCGGTGTGGTACCGCATTACTACGTGATCCAAACCAGAAAAAGGCCAGGATCTGGCCAAGAAGTATGCGAAAAATGTGAAAGTACGAGCCAGATGAGGGCAAATACCAGAACTAACCCAGACATAACCGGCGTTATCCTCTAAAATACTGATCGGAACCAGTTTCTATTGACTGTTTCAGTGTGGTACAACATTACAACGTGATCCAAACCAGAAAAAGGCCAGGATCTGGCCAACAAGTAAGCGAAAAACGTGAAAGTATGAGCCAGATGATTGCAAATACCAGAACTATCCCAAGCATAACCAGCGTTATCCTCTAAAATATTATTCGCAACCAGGTTTAATTGACTGTTTCGGTGTGGTACCACATTCCTACGTGGTCCAAGCCAGAAAAAGGCCAGGATCTGGCCAACAAGAATGCGAAAAATGCGAAAGTACGCGCCAGATGAGGACAAATCCCAGACCTACCCGAGACATAACCGGCGTTATCCTCTAAAATATTAATCTCAACCAGGTTTAATTGACTGTTTCGTTGTGGAACCACATTACTACGGGATCCAAACCAGAAAGAACCCAGGATCTGGCCAACAAGAATGCTAAAAATGCGAAAGTATGAGCCAGATGGTTGCAAATACCAGAACTAACCCAGACATAACCGGCGTTATCCCCTAAAATATTAATCGCAACCAGGTTTAATTGACTGTTTCAGTGTGGTACCACATTACTACGTGATCCAAACCAGAAAAAGCCCAGGATCTGGCCAACAAGTATGCGAAAAATGCGAAAGTATGAGCCAGATGAGGGAAAATCCCAGACCTAACCGAGACGTAACCGGCGTTATCCTCTAAAATATTAATCGCAACCAGGTTTAATTGACTGTTTCAGTGTGGTACTGCATTACTACGTGATCCAGACCAGAAAAAGGCCAGGATCTGGCCAACAAGTTTGCGCAAAATGCGAAAGTACGAACCAGATGAGGGCAAATCCCAGACCAAACCGAGACACAACCGGCGTTATCCTCTAAAATATTAATCGCAACCAGGTTTAATTGACTGTTTCGGTGTGGTACCGCATTACTACGTGATCCAAACCAGAAAAAGGCCATGATCTGGCCAACAAGTATGCGAAAAATGCGAAAGTACGAGCCAGATGGGGGCAAATCCCAGACCTAACCGAGACATAACCGGCGTTATCCTCTAAAATATTAATCGCAACCAGGTTTAATTGACTGTTTCGGTGTGGAACCTCATTACTACGGGATCCAAAACAGAAAAAGCACAGGATCTGGCCAACAAGTATGCGAAAAACGCGGAAGTATGTGCCAGATGATAGCAAATACCAGAACTAGCCCAGACATAACCAGCGTTATCCTCTAAAATATTATTCGCAACCAGGTTCAATTGACTGTTTCGGTGTGGTACCACATTACTACGTGGTCCAAGCCAGAAAAAGGCCAGGATCTGGCCAACAAGAATGCGAAAAATGCGAAAGTACGCGCCAGATGAGGGCAAATACCAGACCTAACCGAGACATTACCGGCATTATCCTCTAAAATATTAATGGCAACCAGATTTAATTGACTGTTTCGGTGTGGTACCGCATTACTACGAGATCCAAACCAGAAAAAGACCAGAATCTGGCCAACAAGTATGCGAAAAATGCGAAAGTATGAGCCAGGTGATTGCAAATACCAGAACTAACCCAGACATAACCGGCGTTATACCCTAAAATATTAATCGCAACCAGGTTTAATTGACTGTTTCGGTGTGGTACCGCATTACTACGTGATCCAAACCAGAGAAAGGCCAGGATCTGGCCAACAAGGATCAGAAAAATGCGAATATATGATCCAGATGATTGCAAATACCAGAACTAACCCTGATAATATACCATAACCAGCGTTATCCTCTAAAATACGCATCGGAACATGCTTTTAATGACTGTTTCAGTGTGGTACCACATTACTACGTGATCCAAACCAGAAAAAGCCCAGGATCGGGTCAACAAGAATGCGAAAAATGCGAAAGTACGAGCCAGATGAGGGAAAATCCCAGACCTAACCGAGACGTAACCGGCGTTATCCTCTAAAATATTAATTGCAACCAGGTTTATTTGACTGTTTCGGTGTGGTAACGCATTACTACGTGATCCAAACCAGATAAAGCACAGGATCTGGCCAACAAGTATGAGAAAAATGCGAAAGTTCGAGCCAGATGAGGGCAAATACCAGACCTAACCCAGACAAAACCGGCGTTATCCCCTAAAATATTAACGGCAACCAGGTATAATTGACTGTTTCGGTGTGGTACCGTATTGCTACGATGATCCAAACCAGAAAAAACCCAGGATCTGGCCAACAAGTATGCGAAAAATGCGAAAGTACGATCCAGATGAGGGCAAATCCCCGACCTAACCGAGACATAACCGGCGTTATCCTCTAAAATATTAATCATAACCAGGTTTAATTGACTGTTTCGTTGTGGAACCACATTACTACGGGATCCAAACCAGAAAGAACCCAGGACCCGGCCAACAAGTATGCGAAAAATGCGAAAGAACGATCCAGATGAGGGCAAATCCCAGACCTAACCGAGACATAACCGGCGTTATCCTCTAAAATATTAATTGCAACCAGGTTTAGTTAACTGTTTCAGTGTGGTACCACATTACTACGTGATCCAAATCAGAAAAAGCCCAGGATCTGGCCAACAAGTATGAGAAAAACGCGAAAGTACGAGCCAGATGGGGGCAAATCCCAGACCTAATCGAGACATAACCAGCGTTATCCTCTAAAATATTAATCGGAACATGCTTTTAATGACTGTTTCAGTATGGTAACACATTACTACGAGATCCAAACCAGAAAGATTGCCTGGATCGGGCCAACAAGAATGCGAGAAACGCGAAAGTACGAGCCACATGAGGGAAAATCACAGACCTAACCCAGACATAACCGGCGTTATCCGCTTAAATATTAATCGCAACCAGGTTTAATTGACTGTTTCCTTGTGGAACCACATTACTACGGGATCCAAACCAGAAAGATCCCAGGATCTGGCCAACAAGTATGCGAAAAATGCGAAAAAACGATCCAGATGAGGGCAAATCCCAGACCTAACCGAGACATAACCGGCGTTATCCTCTAAAATATTAATTGCAACCAGGTTTAGTTAACTGTTTCAGTGTGGTACCACATTACTACGTGATCCAAATCAGAAAAAGCCCAGGATGTTGCCAACAAGTATGCGAAAAATGCGAAAGTACGAGCCAGATGAGGGCAAATCCCAGACCTAACCGAGACATAACCGGCGTTATCCTCTAAGATATTAATCGCAACCAGGTTTATTTGACTGTTTCAGTGTGGTACCACATTATTACGTGACCCAAACCAGAAAAAGCCCAGGATCTGGCCAACAAGTATGCGAAAAACGCGAATGTATGAGCCAGATGATTGCAAATACCAGAACTAACCCAGACATAACCAGCGTTATCCTCTAAAATACTGATCGGAACCAGCTTCTATTGACTGTTTCAGTGTGGTACCACATTACTACGTGATCCACACCCGAAAAAGGCCAGGATCTGGCCAACAAGTATGCGAAAAATGCGAAAGTATGAGCCGGATGATTGCAAATACCAGAACTAACCCAGACATAACCGACGTTATCCCCTAAAATATTAATCGCAACCAGGTTTAACTGACTGTTTCGGTGTGGTACCGCATTACTACGTAATCCAAACCAGAGAAAGGCCAGGATCTGGCCAACAAGGATCAGAAAAATGCGAATATATGATCCAGATGATTGCAAATACCAGAACTAACCCTGGCATAACCAGCGTTATCGTCTAAAATACGCATCGAAACATGCTTTTAATGACTGTTTCAGTGTGGTACCACATTACTACGCGATCAAAACCAGAAAAAGCCCAGGATCGGGCCAACAAGAATGCGAAAAATGCGAAAGTACGAGCCAGATGAGGGAAAATCCCAGACCTAACCGAGACGTAACCGGCGTTATCCGCTTAAATATTAATCGCAACCAGGTTTAATTGACTGTTTCGTTGTGGAACCACATTACTACGGGATCCAAACCAGAAAGAACCCAGGATCTGGCCAACAAGTATGCGAAAAATGCGAATGTACGATCCAGATGAGGGCAAATCCCAGACCAAACCGAGACATAAACGGCGTTATCCTCTAAAATATTAATCGCAACCAGGTTTAATTGACTGTTTCAGTGTGGTACTGCATTACTACGTGATCCAGACCAGAAAAAGGCCAGGATCTGGGCAGCAAGTATGCGCAAAATGCGAAAGTACGAGCCAGATGATTGCAAATACCAGAACTAACCCAGACATAACCAGCGTTATCCTCTAAAATACTGATCGGAACCAGCTTCTATTGACTGTTTCAGTGTGGTACCACATTACTACGTGATCCACACCCGAAAAAGGCCAGGATCTGGCCAACAAGTATGCGAAAAATGCGAAAGTACGATCCAGATGAGGGCAAATCCCAGACCTAACCGAGACATAACCGGCGTTATCCTCTAAAATATTTATCGCAACCACGTTTAATTGACTCTTTCGGTGTGGTACCGCATTACTACGTGATCCAAACCAGAAAAAGGCCATGATCTGGCCAACAAGTATGCGAAAAATGCGAAAGTATGAGCCAGATGATTGCAAATACCAGAACTATGCCTGACATAACCAGCGTTATCCTCTAAAATACGAATCGGAACATGCTTTTAATGACTGTTTCAGTGTGCTAACACATTACTACGAGATCCAAACCAGAAAAATCCCAGGATCGGTCCAACAAGTATGAGAAAAATGCGAAAGAACGATCCAGATGAGGGCAAATCCCAGACCTAACCGAGATATAACCGGCGTTATCCTCTAAAATATTAATCGCAACCAGGTATAATTGACTGTTTCGGTGTGGTAACACACTACTACGAGATCCAAACCAGAAAAATCCCAGGATCGGGCCACACAAGGATGCGAGAAACGCGAAAGTACGAGCCACATGAGGGAAAATCCCAGACCCAACCGAGACATAACCGGCGTTATCCTCTAAGATATTAATCGCAACCAGGTTTATTTGACTGTTTCGGTGTGGTACCACATTACTACGGGATCCAAACCAGAAAAAACCCAGGATCTGGCCAACAAGTATGCGAAAAACGTGAAAGTACGAGCCAGATGAGGACAAATCCCAGACCTAACCGAGACGTACCCGGCGTTATCCCCTAAAATATTAATCGCAACCAGGTAAAATTGACTGTTTCGGTGTGGTACCGCATTGCTACGATGATCCAAACCAGAAAGAGGCCAGGATCTGGCCAACAAGTATGCGAAAAATGCGAAAGTACGCGCCAGATGAGGGCAAATATTAGACCTAACCGAGACATTACCGGCGTTAGCCACTACAATATTAATCGCAACCAGGTTTAATTGACTGTTTCAGTGTGGTAACACATTACTACGAGATCCAAACCAGAGAAAACCCAGGATCTGGCCAACAGGTATGCCAAAAATGCGAAAGTATGAGCCGGATGATTGCAAATACTAGCACTAACCCAGACATAACCGGCGTTATCCTCTAAAATATTAATCGCAACCAGGTTCAGTTGACTGTTTCGGTGTGGAACCACATTACTACGGGATCCAAACCAGAAAAAACCCAGGATCTGTTCAACAACTATGAGAAAAACGCGAAAGTACGAGCCAGATGGGGGCAAATCCCAGACCTAACCGAGACATAACCAGCGTTATCCTCTAAAATATTAATCGCAACCAGGTTTAATTGACTGTTTCGGTGTGGTACCGCATTACTACGTGATCCAAACAAGAAAGAGGCCAGGATCTGGCCAACAAGAATGCGAAAAAAGCGAAAGTACGAGCCAGATGTGGGCAAATCCCAGACCTACCCGAGACATAACCGGCGTTATCCTCTAAAATATTAATCGCAACCAGGTTTAGTTGACTGTTTCAGTGTGGTACCACATTACTACGTGATCCAAACCAGAAAAAGCCCAGGATCTGGCCAACAAGTATGCGAAAAACGTGAAAGTACGAGCCAGATGAGGACAAATGCCAGACCTAACCGAGACGTACCCGTCGTTATCCCCTAAAATATTAATCGCAACCAGGTATAATTTTCTGTTTCGGTGTGGTACCGCATTGCTACGATGATCCAAACCAGAAAGAGGCCAGGATCTGGCCAACAAGTATGCGAAAAATGCGAAAGTATGAGCCAGATGATTGCAAATACCAGAACTAACCCAGACATAACCGGCGTTATCCTCTAAAATATTAATCGCAAACAGGTTTAATTGACTGTTTCGGTGTGGAACCACATTACTACGGGATCCAAACCAGAGAAAACCCAGGATCTGGCCAACAGGTATGCGAAAAATGCGAAAGTATGAGCCAGATGATTGCAAATACTAGCACTAACCCAGACATAACCAGCGTTATCCTCTAAAATATTAATCGCAACCAGGTTTAATTGACTGTTTCGGTGTGGTACCGCATTACTACGTGATCCAAACCAGAGAAAGGCCAGGATCTGGCCAACAAGGATGAGAAAAATGCGAAAGTATGATCAAGCTGATTGCAAATACCAGAACTAACCCTGATATAACCAGCTTTATCCTCTAAAATACGAATCGGAACATGCTTTTAATGAGTGTTTCAGTGTGGTAACACATTACTACGTGATCAAAACCAGAAGGATCGGGCCAACAAGAATGCGAGAAACGCGAAAGTACGAGCCACATGAGGGAAAATCCCAGACCTAACCCAGACATAACCGACGTTATCCGCTAAAATATTAATCGCAACCAGGTTTAATTGACTGTTTCGTTGTGGAACCACAATACTGCGGGATCCAAACCAGAAAGAACCCAGGATCTGGCCAACAAGTATGCGAAAAATGCGAAAGAACGATCCAGATGAGGGCAAACCCCAGAACTAACCGAGACATAACCGGCGTTATCCTCCAAAATATTAATTGCAACCAGGTTTATTTGACTGTTTCGGTGTGGTAACGCATTACTGCGTGATCCAAACCAGATCAAGTCCAGGATCTGACCAACAAGTATCAGAAAAATGCGAAAGTTCGAGCCAGATGAGGGCAAATCCCAGACCTAACCGAGACATAACCGGCGTTATCCTCTAAAATATTAATCGCAACCAGGTTTATTTGACTGTTTCAGTGTGGTACCACATTACTACGTGGTCCAAGCATGAAAAAGGCCAGGATCTGGCAAACAAGTATGCGAAAAATGCGAAAGTACGAACCAGATGAGGGAAAATCCCAGACCTAACCGAGACGTAACCGGCGTTATCCCCTAAAATATTAATCGCAACCAGGTTTAATTGACTGTTTCAGTGTGGTAACACATTACTACGAGATCCAAACCAGAGAAAACCCAGGATCTGGCCAACAGGTATGCGAAAAATGCGAAAGTATGAGCCAGATGATTGCAAATACTAGCACTAACCCAGACATAACCGGCGTTATCCTCTAAAATATTAATCGCAACCGGGTTTAATTGACTGTTTCCGTGTGGAACCACATTACTACGGGATCCAAACCAGAAAAAACCCAGGATCTGGCCAACAAGTATGCGAAAAACGTGAAAGTACGAGCCAGATGAGGACAAATCCCAGACCTAACCGAGACGTAACCGGCGTTATCCCCTGAAATATTAACCGCAACCAGGTATAATTGACTGTTTCGGTGTGGTACCGCATTGCTACGATGATCCAAACCAGAAAAAACCCAGGATCTGGCCAACAAGTATGCGAAAAATGCGAAAGTACGATCCAGATGAGGGCAAATCCCAGACCTAACCGAGACATAACCAGCGTTATCCTCTAAAATATTAACCGCAACCAGGTATTATTGACTGTTTCGGTGTGGTACCGCATTGCTACGATGATCCAAACCAGAAAGAGGCCAGGATCTGGCCAACAAGTATGCGAAAAATGCGAAAGTATGAGCCAGATGATTGCAAATACTAGCACTAACCCAGACATAACCGGCGTTATCCTCTAAAATATTAATCGCAACCGGGTTTAATTGACTGTTTCCGTGTGGAACCACATTACTACGGGATCCAAACCAGAAAAAACCCAGGATCTGGCCAACAACTATGAGAAAAACGCGAAAGTATGAGCCAGATGATTGCAAATACCAGAACTATCCCAGGCATAACCAGCGTTATCCGCTAAAATATTATTCGCAACCAGGTTTATTTGACTGTTTTGGTGTGGTAACGCATTACTGCGTGATCCAAACCAGATAAAGCCCAGGATCTGACCAACAAGTATCAGAAAAATGCGAAAGTTCGAGCCAGATGAGGGCAAATCCCAGACCTAACCGAGACATAACCGGCGTTATCCTCCAAAATATTAATTGCAACCAGGTTTAATTAACTGTTTCAGTGTGGTACCACATTCCTACCTGATCCAAATCAGAAAAAGCCCAGGATCTGGCCAACAAGTATGCGAAAAATGCGAAAGTACGAGCCATATGAGGGCAAATCCCAGACCTAACCGAGACATAACCGGCGTTATCCTGTAAAATATTAATCGCAACCAGGTTTATTTGACTGTTTCGGTGTGGAAACGCATTACTGCGTGATCCAAACCAGATAAAGCCCAGGATCTGACCAACAAGTATCAGAAAAATGCGAAAGTTCGAGCCAGATGAGGGCGAATCCCAGACCTAACCGAGACATAACCGGCGTGATCCTCTAAAATATTAATCTTAACCAGGTTTATTTGACTGTTTCGGTGTGGTAACGCATTACTGCGTGATCCAAACCAGATAAAGCCCAGGATCTGGCCAACAAGTATCAGAGAAATGCGAAAGTTCGAGCCAGATGAGGGCAAATCCCAGACCTAACCGAGACATAACCGGCGTTATCCTCTAAAATATTAATCGCAACCAGGTATAATTGACTGTTTCGGTGTGGTACCACATTACTACGTGGTCCAAGCCAGAAAAAGGCCAGGATCTGGCCAACAAGAATGCGAGAAATGCGAAAGTACGCGCCAGATGAGGGCAAATATCAGACCTAACCGAGACATTACCGGCGTTATCCACTAAAATATTAATCGCAACCAGGTTCAATTGACTGTTTCGGTGTGGAACCACATTACTACGGGATCCAAACCAGAAAAAACCCAGGATCTGGCCAACAAGTATGCGAAAAATGCGAAAGTATGAGCCAGATGATTGCAAATACCAGAACTAACCCAGACATAACCGGCGTTATCCCCTAAAATATTAATCGCAACCATGTTTAATTGACTGTTTCGCTGTGGAACCACATTACTACGGGATCCAAACCAGAGAAAACCCAGGATCTGGCCAACTGGTATGCGAAAAATGCGATAGTATGAGCCAGATGATTGCAAATACTAGCACTATCCCAGACATAACCAGCGTCATCCTCTAAAATACGAATCGGAACATGCTTTTAATGACTGTTTCAGTGTGGTAACAAATTACTACGTGATTCAAACCAGAAACATCCCAGGATCGGGCCAACAAGAATGCGAAAAATGCGAAAGTACGAACCAGATGAGGGAAAATCCCAGACCTAACCGAGACGTAACCGGCGTTATCCCCTAAAATATTAATCGCAACCAGGTTTAATTGACTGTTTCAGTGTGGTAACACATTACTACGTGGTCCAAGCCAGAAAAAGGCCAGGATCTGACCAACAAGTATCAGAAAAATGCGAAAGTTCGAGCCAGATGAGGGCAAATACCAGACCTAACCGAGACATAACCGGCGTTATCCCCTAAAATATTAATCGCAACCAGGTATAATTGACTGTTTCTGTGTGGTAACACATTACTACGAGATCCAAACCAGAAAAATCCCAGGATCGGGCCAACAAGGATGCGAGAAACGCGAAAGTACGAGCCACATGAGGGAAAATCCCAGACCTAACCGAGACATAACCGGCGTTATCCTCTAAAATATTAATCGCAACCAGGTTTATTTGACTGTTTCGGTGTGGTAACGCATTACTGCGTGATCCAAACCAGATAAAGCCCGGGATCTGACCAACAAGTATCAGAAAAATGCGAAAGTTCGAGCCAGATGAGGGCAAATCCCAGACCTAACCGAGACATAACCGGCGTTATCCTCTAAGATATTAATCGCAACCAGGTTTATTTGACTGTTTCGGTGTTGTACCGCATTACTACGTGATCCAAACAAGAAAGAGGCCAGGATCTGGCCAACAAGAATGCGAAAAAAGCGAAAGTACGAGCCAGATGAGGGCAAATCCCAGACCTAACCGAGACATAACCGGCGATATCCTCTAAAGTATTAATCGCAACCAGGTTTATTTGACTGTTTCGGTGTGGTAACGCATTACTGCGTGATCCAAACCAGATAAAGCCCAGGATCTGACCAACAAGTATCAGAAAAATGCGAAAGTTCGAGCCAGATGAGGGCAAATCCCAGACCTAACCGAGACATAACCGGCGTTATCCTCTAAAATATTAATCGCAACCAGGTTTATTTGACTGTTTCGGTGTGGTAACGCATTACTGCGTGATCCAAACCAGATAAAGCCCAGGATCTGGCCAACAAGTATCAGAAAAATGCGAAACTTCGAGCCAGATGGGGGCAAATCCCAGACCTAACCGAGACATAACCGGCGTTATCCTCTAAAATGTTTATCGCAACCAGGTATAAGTGACTGTTTCGGTGTGGTAACACATTACTACGAGATCCAAACCAGAAAAATCCCAGGATCGGGCCAACAAGGATGCGAGAAACGCGAAAGTACGAGCCACATGAGGGAAAATCCCAGACCTAACCGAGACATAACCGGCGTTATCCTCTAAAATATTAATCGCAACCAGGTTTATTTGACTGTTTCGGTGTGGTTACGCATTACTGCGTGATCCAAACCAGATAAAGCCCAGGATCTGACCAACAAGTATCAGAAAAATGCGAAAGTTCGAGCCAGATGAGGGCAAGTCCCAGACCTAACCGAGACATAACCGGCGTTTTCCTCTAAGATATTAATCGCAACCAGGTTTATTTGACTGTCTCGGTGTGGTACCACATTACTACGTGGTCCAAGCCAGAAAAAGGCCAGGATCTGGCCAACAAGAATGCGAGAAATGCGGAAGTACGCGCCAGATGAGGGCAAATATCAGACCTAACCGAGACATTACCGGCGTTATCCACTAAAATATTAATCGCAACCAGGTTCAATTGACTGCTTCGGTGTGGAACCACATTACTACGGGATCCAAACCAGAAAAAACCCACGATCTGTTCAACAACTATGAGAAAAACGCGAAAGTACGAGCCAGATGGGGGCAAATCCCAGACCTGACCGAGACATAACCAGCGTTATCCTCTAAAATATTAATCGCAACCAGGTTTAATTGACTGTTACGGTGTGGTACCGCATTACTACGTGATCCAAACAAGAAAGAGGCCAGGATCTGGCCAACAAGAATGCGAAAAAAGCGAAAGTACGAGCCAGATGGGGGCAAATCCCAGACCTAACCGAGACATAACCGGCGTTATCCTCTAAAATATTAATCGCAACCAGGTTTATTTGACTGTTTCGGTGTGGTAACGCATTACTGCGTGATCCAAACCAGATAAAGCCCAGGATCTGGCCAACAAGTATCAGAAAAATGCGAAAGTTCGAGCCAGATGAGGGCAAATCCCAGACCTAACCGAGACATAACCGGCGTTATCCTCTAAAATATTAATCGCAACCAGGTATAAGTGACTGTTTCGGTGTGGTAACACATTACTACGAGATCCAAACCAGAAAAATCCCAGGATCGGGCCAACAAGGATGCGAGAAACGCGAAAGTACGAGCCACGTGAGGGAAAATCCCAGACCTAACCGAGACATAACCGGCGTTATCCTCTAAGATATTAATCGCAACCAGGTTTATTTGACTGTTTCGGTGTGGTACCACATTACTACGTGGTCCAAGCCAGAAAAAGGCCAGGATCTGGCCAACAAGAATGCGAGAAATGCGAAAGTACGCGCCAGATGAGGGCAAATATCAGACCTAACCGAGACATTACCGGCGTTATCCCCTAAAATATTAATCGCAACCAGGTTTAATTGACTGTTTCAGTGTGGTAACACATTACTACGTGGTCCAAGCCAGAAAAAGGCCAGGATCTGACCAACAAGTATCAGAAAAATGCGAAAGTTCGAGCCAGATGAGGGCAAATACCAGACCTAACCGAGACATAACCGGCGTTATCCCCTAAAATATTAATCGCAACCAGGTTTGATTGACTGTTTCGGTGTGGTACCGCATTACTACGTGATCCAAACCAGAAAAAGGCCATGATCTGGCCAACAAGTATGCGAAAAATGCGAAAGTATGAGCCAGATGATTGCAAATACCAGAACTGTGCCTGACATAACCAGTGTTATCCTCTAAAATACGAATCGGAACACGCTTTTAATGACTGTTTCAGTGTGGTAACACATTACTACGAGATCCAAACCAGAAAAATCCCAGGATCGGGCCAACAAGAATGCGAGAAACGCGAAAGTACGAGCCACATGAGGGCAAATCCCAGACCTAACCGAGACATAACCGGCGTTATCCTCTAAAGTATTAATCGCAACCAGGTTTATTTGACTGTTTCGGTGTGGTAACGCATTACTGCGTGATCCAAACCAGATAAAGCCCAGGATCTGACCAACAAGTATCAGAAAAATGCGAAAGTTCGAGCCAGATGAGGGCAAATCCCAGACCTAACCGAGACATAACCGGCGTTATCCTCTAAAATATTAATCGCAACCAGGTTTATTTGACTGTTTCGGTGTGGTAACGCATTACTGCGTGATCCAAACCAGATAAAGCCCAGGATCTGGCCAACAAGTATCAGAAAAATGCGAAAGTTCGAGCCAGATGAGGGCAAATCCCAGACCTAACCGAGACATAACCGGCGTTATCCTCTAAAATATTAATCGCAACCAGGTATAAGTGACTGTTTCGGTGTGGTAACACATTACTACGAGATCCAAACCAGAAAAATCCCAGGATCGGGCCAACAAGGATGCGAGAAACGCGAAAGTACGAGCCACGTGAGGGAAAATCCCAGACCTAACCGAGACATAACCGGCGTTATCCTCTAAAATATTAATCGCAACCAGGTTTATTTGACTGTTTCGGTGTGGTAACGCATTACTGCGTGATCCAAACCAGATAAAGCCCAGGATCTGACCAACAAGTATCAGAAAAATGCGAAAGTTCGAGCCAGATGAGGGCAAATCCCAGACCTAACCGAGACATAACCGGCGTTATCCTCTAAAATATTAATCGCAACCAGGTTTATTTGACTGTTTCGGTGTGGTAACGCATTACTGCGTGATCCAAACCAGATAAAGCCCAGGATCTGGCCAACAAGTATCAGAAAAATGCGAAAGTTCGAGCCAGATGAGGGCAAATCCCAGACCTAACCGAGACATAACCGGCGTTATCCTCTAAAATATTAATCGCAACCAGGTATAAGTGACTGTTTCGGTGTGGTAACACATTACTACGAGATCCAAACCAGAAAAATCCCAGGATCGGGCCAACAAGGATGCGAGAAACGCGAAAGTACGAGCCACATGAGGGAAAATCCCAGACCTAACCGAGACATAACCGGCGTTATCCTCTAAAATATTAATCGCAACCAGGTTTATTTGACTGTTTCGGTGTGGTAACGCATTACTGCGTGATCCAAACCAGATAAAGCCCAGGATCTGACCAACAAGTATCAGAAAAATGCGAAAGTTCGAGCCAAATGAGGGCAAATCCCAGACCTAACCGAGACATAACCGGCGTTATCCTCTAAAATATTAATCGCAACCAGGTTTATTTGACTGTTTCAGTGTGGTACCACATTACTACGTGGTCCAAGCATGAAAAAGGCCAGGATCTGGCAAACAAGTATGCGAAAAATGCGAAAGTACGAACCAGATGAGGGAAAATCCCAGACCTTACCGAGACGTAACCGGCGTTATCCCCTAAAATATTAATCGCAACCAGGTTTAATTGACTGTTTCAGTGTGGTAACACATTACTACGAGATCCAAACCAGAGAAAACCCAGGATCTGGCCAACAGGTATGCGAAAAATGCGAAAGTATGAGCCAGATGATTGCAAATACTAGCACTAACCCAGACATAACCGGCGTTATCCTCTAAAATATTAATCGCAACCGGGTTTAATTGACTGTTTCCGTGTGGAACCACATTACTACGGGATCCAAACCAGAAAAAACCCAGGATCTGGCCAACAAGTATGCGAAAAACGTGAAAGTACGAGCCAGATGAGGACAAATCCCAGACCTAACCGAGACGTAACCGGCGTTATCCCCTGAAATATTAACCGCAACCAGGTATAATTGACTGTTTCGGTGTGGTACCGCATTGCTACGATGATCCAAACCAGAAAAAACCCAGGATCTGGCCAACAAGTATGCGAAAAATGCGAAAGTACGATCCAGATGAGGGCAAATCCCAGACCTAACCGAGACATAACCAGCGTTATCCTCTAAAATATTAACCGCAACCAGGTATTATTGACTGTTTCGGTGTGGTACCGCATTGCTACGATGATCCAAACCAGAAAGAGGCCAGGATCTGGCCAACAAGTATGCGAAAAATGCGAAAGTATGAGCCAGATGATTGCAAATACCAGAACTAACCCAGACATAACCGGCGTTATCCCCTAAAATATTAATCGCAACCAGGTTTAATTGACTGTTTCGGTGTGGAACCACATTACTACGTGATCCAAACCAGAAACATCCCAGGATCGGGCCAACAAGAATGCGAAAAATGCGAAAGTACGTACCATATGAGGGAAAATCCCAGACCTAACCGAGACGTAACCGGCGTTATCACCTAAAATATTAATCGCAACCAGGTTTAATTGACTGTTTCAGTGTGGTAACACATTACTACGTGATCCAAACCAGAGAAAACCCAGGAACTGGCCAACAGGTATGCGAAAAATGCGAAAGTATGAGCCAGATGATTGCAAATACTAGCACTAACCCAGACATAACCGGCGTTATCCTCTAAAATATTAATCGCAACCGGGTTTAATTGACTGTTTCCGTGGGGAACCACATTACTACGGGATCCAAACCAGAAAAAACCCAGGATCTGGCCAACAACTATGAGAAAAACGCGAAAGTATGAGCCAGATGATTGCAAATACCAGAACTATCCCAGGCATAACCAGCGTTATCCGCTAAAATATTATTCGCAACCAGGTTTATTTGACTGTTTTGGTGTGGTAACGCATTACTGCGTGATCCAAACCAGATAAAGCCCAGGATCTGACCAACAAGTATCAGAAAAATGCGAAAGTTCGAGCCAGATGAGGGCAAATCCCAGACCTAACCGAGACATAACCGGCGTTATCCTCCAAAATATTAATTGCAACCAGGTTTAATTAACTGTTTCAGTGTGGTACCACATTCCTACCTGATCCAAATCAGAAAAAGCCCAGGATCTGGCCAACAAGTATGCGAAAAATGCGAAAGTACGAGCCATATGAGGGCAAATCCCAGACCTAACCGAGACATAACCGGCGTTATCCTCTAAAATATTAATCGCAACCAGGTTTATTTGACTGTTTCGGTGTGGAAACGCATTACTGCGTGATCCAAACCAGATAAAGCCCAGGATCTGGCCAACAAGTATCAGAGAAATGCGAAAGTTCGAGCCAGATGAGGGCAAATCCCAGACCTAACCGAGACATAACCGGCGTTATCCTCTAAAATATTAATCGCAACCAGGTATAATTGACTGTTTCGGTGTGGTACCACATTACTACGTGGTCCAAGCCAGAAAAAGGCCAGGATCTGGCCAACAAGAATGCGAGAAATGCGAAAGTACGCGCCAGATGAGGGCAAATATCAGACCTAACCGAGACATTACCGGCGTTATCCACTAAAATATTAATCGCAACCAGATTCAATTGACTGTTTCGGTGTGGAACCACATTACTACGGGATCCAAACCAGAAAAAACCCAGGATCTGGCCAACAAGTATGCGAAAAATGCGAAAGTATGAGCCAGATGATTGCAAATACCAGAACTAACCCAGACATAACCGGCGTTATCCCCTAAAATATTAATCGCAACCATGTTTAATTGACTGTTTCGCTGTGGAACCACATTACTACGGGATCCAAACCAGAGAAAACCCAGGATCTGGCCAACTGGTATGCGAAAAATGCGATAGTATGAGCCAGATGATTGCAAATACTAGCACTATCCCAGACATAACCAGCGTCATCCTCTAAAATACGAATCGGAACATGCTTTTAATGACTGTTTCAGTGTGGTAATAAATTACTACGTGATTCAAACCAGAAACATCCCAGGATCGGGCCAACAAGTATCAGAAAAATGCGAAAGTTCGAGCCAGATGAGGGCAAATACCAGACCTAACCGAGACATAACCGGCGTTATCCCCTAAAATATTAATCGCAACCAGGTATAATTGACTGTTTCGGTGTGGTAACACATTACTACGAGATCCAAACCAGAAAAATCCCAGGATCGGGCCAACAAGGATGCGAGAAACGCGAAAGTACGAGCCACATGAGGGAAAATCCCAGACCTAACCGAGACATAACCGGCGTTATCCTCTAAAATATTAATCGCAACCAGGTTTATTTGACTGTTGCGGTGTGGTAACGCATTACTGCGTGATCCAAACCAGATAAAGCCCGGGATCTGACCAACAAGTATCAGAAAAATGCGAAAGTTCGAGCCAGATGAGGGCAAATCCCAGACCTAACCGAGACATAACCGGCGTTATCCTCTAAGATATTAATCGCAACCAGGTTTATTTGACTGTTTCGGTGTGGTACCGCATTACTACGTGATCCAAACAAGAAAGAGGCCAGGATCTGGCCAACAAGTATCAGAAAAATGCGAAAGTTCGAGCCAGATGAGGGCAAATCCCAGACCTAACCGAGACATAACCGGCGTTATCCTCTAAAATATTAATCGCAACCAGGTTTATTTGACTGTTTCGGTGTGGTAACGCATTACTGCGTGATCCAAACCAGATAAAGCCCAGGATCTGGCCAACAAGAATGCGAAAAAAGCGAAAGTACGAGCCAGATGGGGGCAAATCCCAGACCTAACCGAGACATAACCGGCGTTATCCTCTAAAGTATTAATCGCAACCAGGTTTATTTGACTGTTTCGGTGTGGTAACGCATTACTGCGTGATCCAAACCAGATAAAGCCCAGGATCTGACCAACAAGTATCAGAAAAATGCGAAAGTTCGAGCCAGATGAGGGCAAATCCCAAACCTAACCGAGACATAACCGGCGTTATCCTCTAAAATATTAATCGCAACCAGGTTTATTTGACTGTTTCGGTGTGGTAACGCATTACTGCGTGATCCAAACCAGATAAAGCCCAGGATCTGGCCAACAAGTATCAGAAAAATGCGAAAGTTCGAGCCAGATGAAGGCAAATCCCAGACCTAACCGAGACATAACCGGCGTTATCCTCTAAAATATTAATCGCAACCAGGTATAAGTGACTGTTTCGGTGTGGTAACACATTACTACGAGATCCAAACCAGAAAAATCCCAGGATCGGGCCAACAAGGATGCGAGAAACGCGAAAGTACGAGCCACGTGAGGGAAAATCCCAGACCTAACCGAGACATAACCGGCGTTATCCTCTAAAATATTAATCGCAACCAGGTTTATTTGACTGTTTCGGTGTGGTAACGCATTACTGCGTGATCCAAACCAGATAAAGCCCAGGATCTGACCAACAAGTATCAGAAAAATGCGAAAGTTCGAGCCAGATGAGGGCAAATCCCAGACCTAACCGAGACATAACCGGCGTTATCCTCTAAGATATTAATCGCAACCAGGTTTATTTGACTGTTTCGGTGTGGTACCACATTACTACGTGGTCCAAGCCAGAAAAAGGCCAGGATCTGGCCAACAAGAATGCGAGAAATGCGAAAGTACGCGCCAGATGAGGGCAAATATCAGACCTAACCGAGACATTACCGGCGTTATCCCCTAAAATATTAATCGCAACCAGGTTTAATTGACTGTTTCAGTGTGGTAACACATTACTACGTGGTCCAAGCCGGAAAAAGGCCAGGATCTGACCAACAAGTATCAGAAAAATGCGAAAGTTCGAGCCAGATGAGGGCAAATACCAGACCTAACCGAGACATAACCGGCGTTATCCCCTAAAATATTAATCGCAACCAGGTTTGATTGACTGTTTCGGTGTGGTACCGCATTACTACGTGATCCAAACCAGAAAAAGGCCATGATCTGGCCAACAAGTATGCGAAAAATGCGAAAGTATGAGCCAGATGATTGCAAATACCAGAACTGTGCCTGACATAACCAGTGTTATCCTCTAAAAAACGAATCGGAACACGCTTTTAATGACTGTTTCAGTGTGGTAACACATTACTACGAGATCCAAACCAGAAAAATCCCAGGATCGGGCCAACAAGAATGCGAGAAACGCGAAAGTACGAGCCACATGAGGGCAAATCCCAGACCTAACCGAGACATAACCGGCGTTATCCTCTAAAGTATTAATCGCAACCAGGTTTATTTGACTGTTTCGGTGTGGTAACGCATTACTGCGTGATCCAAACCAGATAAAGCCCAGGATCTGACCAACAAGTATCAGAAAAATGCGAAAGTTCGAGCCAGATGAGGGCAAATCCCAGACCTAACCGAGACATAACCGGCGTTATCCTCTAAAATATTAATCGCAACCAGGTTTATTTGACTGTTTCGGTGTGGTAACGCATTACTGCGTGATCCAAACCAGATAAAGCCCAGGATCTGGCCAACAAGTATCAGAAAAATGCGAAAGTTCGAGCCAGATGAGGGCAAATCCCAGACCTAACCGAGACATAACCGGCGTTATCCTCTAAAATATTAATCGCAACCAGGTATAAGTGACTGTTTCGGTGTGGTAACACATTACTACGAGATCCAAACCAGAAAAATCCCAGGATCGGGCCAACAAGGATGCGAGAAACGCGAAAGTACGAGCCACATGAGGGAAAATCCCAGACCTAACCGAGACATAACCGGCGTTATCCTCTAAAATATTAATCGCAACCAGGTTTATTTGACTGTTTCGGTGTGGTAACGCATTACTGCGTGATCCAAACCAGATAAAGCCCAGGATCTGACCAACAAGTATCAGAAAAATGCGAAAGTTCGAGCCAAATGAGGGCAAATCCCAGACCTAACCGAGACATAACCGGCGTTATCCTCTAAAATATTAATCGCAACCAGGTTTAATTGACTGTTTCGGTGTGGTTCTGCATTACTACGTGATCCAGACTAGAAAAAGGCCAGGATCTGGCCAACAAGTATGCGAAAAATGCGAAAGCATGAGCCAGATGATTGCAAATACCAGAACTAACCCAGACATAACCAGCGTTATCCTCTAAAATATTAATCGCAACCAGGTTTAATTGACTGTTTCGGTGTGGTACTGCATTACTACGTGATGCAGACCAGAAAAAGGCCAGGATCTGGCCAACAAGTATGCGCAAAATGCGAAAGTACGAGCCAGATGAGGGCAAATCCCAGACCTAACCGAGACATAACCGGCGCTATCCTCTAAAATATTAATCGCAACCAGGTATAATTGACTGTTTCGGTGTGGTACCGCATTGCTACGATGATCCAATCCAGAAAGAGGCCAGGATCTTGCTAACAAGTATGCGAAAAATGCGAAAGTACGAGCCAGATGAGGGCAAATCCCAGACCAAACCGAGACATAACCGGTGTGATCCTGTAAAATATTAATCGCAACCAGGTTTAATTGACTGTTTCGGTGTGGAACCACATTACTACGGTATCCAAACCAGAAAAAACTCAGGATCTGGCCGACAAGTATTCGAAATATGCGATAGTATGAGCCAGAGGAGGGCAAATACCAGACTTAACACAGACATAACCGGCGTTATCCTCTAAAATATTAAACGCAACCGGGTTTAATTGACTGTTTCCGTGTGGAACAACATTACTACGGGATCCAATCCAGAAAAAACCCAGGATCTGGCCAACAACTATGAGAGAAACGCGAAAGTATGAGCCAGATGATTGCAAATACCAGAACTATCCCAGGCATAACCAGCGTTATCCTCTAAAATATTATTCGCAACCAGGTTTAATTGACTGTTTCGGTGTGGTACCACATTACTACGTGGTCCAAGCCAGAAAAAGGCCAGGATCTGGCCAACAAGGATGAGAAAAATTCGAATATATGATCCAGATGATTGCAAATACCAGAACTAACCCTGACATAACCAGCGTTATCCTCTAAAATACGCATCGGAACATGCTTTTAATGACTGTTTCAGTGTGGTACCACATTACTACGTGATCCAAACCAGAAACATCCCAGGATCGGGCCAACAAGAATGCGAAAAATGCGAAAGTACAAACCAGATGAGGGAAAATCCCAGGCCTAACCGAGACGTAACCGGCGTTATCCCCTAAAATATTAATCGCAACCAGGTATAATTGACTGTTTCGGTGTGGTACCGCATTGCTACGATGATCCAAACCAGAAAGAGGCCAGGATCTGGCCAACAAGTATGCGAAAAATGCGAAAGTATGAGCCAGATGATTGCAAATACCAGAACTATCCCAGGCATAACCAGCGTTATCCTCTAAAATACGAATCGGAACATGCTTTTAATGACTGTCTCAGTGTGGTAACACATTACAACGTGATCCAAACCAGAAACATCCCAGGATCGGGCCAACAAGAATGCGAAAAATGCGAAAGTACAAACCAGATGAGGGAAAATCCCAGGCCTAACCGAGACGTAACCGGCGTTATCCCCTAAAATATTAATCACAACCAGGTTTATTTGACTGTTTCAGTGTGGTAACACATTACTACGTGATCCAAACCAGAGAAAACCCAGGATCTGGCCAACAGGTATGCGAAAAATGCGAAAGTATGAGCCAGATGATTGCAAATACTAGCACTAACCCAGACACAGTCGGCGTTATCCTCTAAAATATTAATCGCAACCGGGTTTAATTGACTGTTTCCGTGTGGAACCACATTACTACGGGATCCAAACCAGAAAAAACCCAGGATCTGGCCAACAACTATGAGAAAAACGCGAAAGTATGAGCCAGATGATTGCAAATACCAGAACTATCCCAGGCATAACCAGCGTTATCCGCTAAAATATTATTCGCAACCAGGTTTAATTGACTGTTTCAGTCTGCTGCCACTTTACTACGTGGTCCAAGCCAGAAGAAGGCCAGGATCTGGCCAACAAGTATGCGAAAAATGCGAAGGTCCGAGCCAGATGAGGGCAAATACCAGACCTAACCGAGACATAACCGGCGTTATCCTCTAAAATATTAATCGCAACCAGGTTCAATTGACTGTTTCGGTGTGGAACCACATTACTACGGGATCCAAACCAGAAAAAACCCAGGATCTGGCCAACAACTATGAGAAAAACGCGAAAGTATGAGCCAGATGATTGCAAATACCAGAACTATCCCAGGCATAACCAGCGTTATCCTCTAAAATATTATTCGCATCCAGGTTTAATTGACTGTTTCGGTGTGGTACCACACTACTACGTGGTCCAAGCCAGAAAAAGGCCAGGATCTGGCCAACAAGAATGCGAAAAAAGCGAAAGTACGCGCCAGATGAGGGTAAATATCAGACCTAACCGAGACATTACCGGCGTTATCCTCTAAAATATTAATCGCAACCAGGTTCAATTGACTGTTTCGGTGTGGGACCACATTACTACGGGATCCATACCAGAAAAAACCCAGGATCTGTTCAACAACTATGAGAAAAACGCGAAAGTACGAGCCAGATGGGGGCAAATCCCAGACCTAACCGAGACATAACCAGCGTTATCCTCTAAAATATTAATCGCAACCAGGTATAATTGACTGTTCCGGTGTGGCACCGCATTGCTACGATGGTCCAAACCAGAAAGAGGCCAGGATCTGGCCAACAAATATGCGAAAAATGCGAAAGTATGAGCCAGATGATTGCAAATACCAGAACTAACCCAGACATAACCGGCGTTATCCCCTAAAATATTAATCGCAACCAGGTTTAATTGACCGTTTCGGTGTGGTACCGCATTACTACGTGATCCAAACCAGGGAAAGGCCAGGATCTGGCCAACAAGGATGAGAAAAATGCAAATATATGATCCAGATGATTGCAAATACCAGAACTAACCCTGACATAACCAGCGTTATCCTCTAAAATACGCATCGGAACATGCTTTTAATGACTGTTTCAGTGTGGTACCACATTACTACGTGGTCCAAGCGAGAAAAAGGCCAGGATCTGGCCAACAAGGATGAGAAAAATGCGAATATTTGATCCAGATGATTGCAAATACCAGAACTAACCGAGACATAACCGGCGTTATCCTCTAAAATATAAATTGCAATCAGGTTCAATTAACTGTTTCAGTGTGGTACCACATTACTACGTGATCCAAAGCAGAAAAAGCCCAGGATCTGGCCAACAAGTATCAGAAAAATGCGAAAGTTCGAGCCAGATGAGGGCAAATACCAGACCTAACCCAGACAAAACCGGTGTTATCCCATAAAATATTAATCGCAACCAGGTTTAATTGACTGTTTCGGTGTGGTACCGCATTGCTACGATGTTCCAAACCAGAAAGAGGCCAGGATCTGGCTAACAAGTATGCGAAAAATGCGAAAGTACGAGCCAGATGTGGGCAAATCCCAGACCAAGCCGAGACATAACCAGCGTTATCCCGTAAAATATTAATCGCAACCAGGTTTAATTGACTGTTTCGGTGTGGTACCGCATTACTACGTGATCCAAACCAGAGAAAGGCCAGGATCTGGCCAACAAGGATGAGAAAAATGCGAAAGTACGAGCCAGATGAGGGAAAATCCCAGACCTACCCGAGACGTAACCGGCGTTATCCCCTAAAATGTTAATCGCAACCAGGTATAATTGACTGTTTCGGTGTGGTACCGCATTGCTACGATGATCCAAACCAGAAAGAGGCCAGGATCTGGCCAACAAGTATGCGAAAAATGCGAAAGTATGAGCCAGATGATTGCAAATACCAGAACTAACCCAGACATAACCAGCGTTATCCTCTAAAATATTAATCGCAACCAGGTTTAATTGACTGTTTCGGTGTGGTACTGCATTACTACGTGATCCAGACCAGAAAAAGGCCAGGATCTGGCCAACAAGTATGCGCAAAATGCGAAAGTACGAGCCAGATGAGGGCAAATCCCAGACCTAACCGAGACATAACCGGCGCTATCCTCTAAAATATTAATCGCAACCAGGTATAATTGACTGTTTCGGTGTGGTACCGCATTGCTACGATGATCCAATCCAGAAAGAGGCCAGGATCTGGCTAACAAGTATGCGAAAAATGCGAAAGTACGAGCCAGAGGAGGGCAAATACCAGACTTAACACAGACATAACCGGCGTTATCCTCTAAAATATTAAACGCAACCGGGTTTAATTGACTGTTTCCGTGTGGAACCACATTACTACGGGATCCAAACCAGAAAAAACCCAGGATCTGGCCAACAACTATGAGAAAAACGCGAAAGTATGAGCCAGATGATTGCAAATACCAGAACTATCCCAGGCATAACCAGCGTTATCCTCTAAAATATTATTCGCAACCAGGTTTAATTGACTGTTTCGGTGTGGTACCACATTACTACGTGGTCCAAGCGAGAAAAAGGCCAGGATCTGGCCAACAAGGATGAGAAAAATGCGAATATTTGATCCAGATGATTGCAAATACCAGAACTAACCGAGACATAACCGGCGTTATCCTCTAAAATATAAATTGCAATCAGGTTTAATTAACTGTTTCAGTGTGGTACCACATTACTACGTGATCCAAAGCAGAAAAAGCCCAGGATCTGGCCAACAAGTATGCGAAAAATGCGAAAGTACGAGCCAGATGAGGGCAAATCCCAGACCTAACCGAGACATAACCGGCGTTATCCTCTAAAATATTAATCGCAACCAGGTTCATTTGACTGTTTCGGTGTGGTAACGCATTACTACGTGATCCAAACCAGATAAAGCCCAGGATCTGGCCAACAAGTATCAGAAAAATGCGAAAGTTCGAGCCAGATGAGGGCAAATACCAGACCTAACCCAGACAAAACCGGCGTTATCCCATAAAATATTAATCGCAACCAGGTTTAATTGACTGTTTCGGTGTGGTACCGCATTGCTACGATGTTCCAAACCAGAAAGAGGCCAGGATCTGGCTAACAAGTATGCGAAAAATGCGAAAGTACGAGCCAGATGTGGGCAAATCCCAGACCAAGCCGAGACATAACCTGCGTTATCCTGTAAAATATTAATCGCAACCAGGTTTAATTGACTGTTTCGGTGTGGTACCGCATTACTACGTGATCCAAACCAGAAAAAGGCCAGGATCTGGCCAACAAGTATGAGAAATATGCGAAAGTTCGAGCCAGATGAGGGCAAATACCAGACCTAACCCAGACAAAATCGGCGTTATCCCCTAAAATATTAATCGCAACCAGGTATAATTGACTGTTTCGGTGTGGTACCGCATTGCTACGATGATCCAAACCAGAAAGAGGCCAGGATCTGGCCAACAAGTATGCGAAAAATGCGAAAGTATGAGCCAGATGATTGCAAATACCAGAACTATGCCTGACATAACCAGCGTTATCCTCTAAAATACGAATCGGAACATGCTTTTAATGACTGTTTCAGTGTGGTAGCACATTACTACGAGATCCAAACCAGAAAAATCCCAGGATCGGGCCAACAAGAATGCGAGAAACGCGAAAGTACGAGCCACATGAGGGAAAATCCCAGACCTAACCCAGACATAACCGGCGTTATGCGCTAAAATATTAATCGCAACCAGGTTTAATTGACTGTTTCGTTGTGGAACCACATTACTACGAGATCCAAACCAGAAAGAACCCAGGATCTGGCCAACAAGTATGCGAAAAATGCGAAAGAACGATCCAGATGAGGGCAAATCCCAGACCTATCCGAGACATAACCGGCGTTATCCTCTAAAATATTAATTGCAATCAGGTTTAATTAACTGTTTCAGTGTGGTACCACATTACTACGTGATCCAAATCAGAGAAAGCCCAGGATCTGGCCAACAAGTATGCGAAAAATGCGAAAGTACGAGCCAGATGAGGGCAAATCCCAGACCTAACCGAGACATAACCGGCGTTATCCTCTAAAATATTAATCGCAACCAGGTTTATTTGACTGTTTCGGTGTGCTAACGCATTACTACGTGATCCAAACCAGATAAAGCCCAGGATCTGGCCAACAAGTATCAGAAAAATGCGAAAGTTCGAGCCAGATGAGGGCAAATACCAGACCTAACCCAGACAAAACCGGCGTTATCCCATAAAATATTAATCGCAACCAGGTTTAATTGACTGTTTCGGTGTGGTACCGCATTGCTACGATGTTCCAAACCAGAAAGAGGCCAGGATCTGGCTAACAAGTATGCGAAAAATGCGAAAGTACGAGCCAGATGAGGGCAAATCCCAGACCAAGCCGAGACATAACCTGCGTTATCCTGTAAAATACTAATCGCAACCAGGTTTAATTGACTGTTTCGGTGTGGTACCGCATTACTACGTGATCTAAACCAGAAAAAGGCCAGGATCTGGCCAACAAGTATGAGAAATATGCGAAAGTTCGAGCCAGATGAGGGCAAATACCAGAATTAACCCAGACATAACCGGCGTTATCCCCTAAAATATTAATCGCAACCAGGTTTAATTGACTGTTTCGGTGTGGTACCGCATCACTACGTGATCCAAACCAGAGAAAGGCCAGGATCTGGCCAACAAGGATGAGAAAAATGCGAATATATGATCAAGATGATTGCAAATACCTGAACTAACCCTGACATAACCAGCGTTATCCTCTAAAATACGCATCGGAACATGCTTTTAATGACTGTTTCAGTGTGGTACCACATTCCTACGTAATCCAAACCAGAAAAAGCCCAGGATCGGGCCAACAAGAATGCGAAAAATGCGAAAGTACGAGCCAGATGAGGGAAAATCCCAGACCTAACCGAGACGTAACCGGCGTTATCCACTAAAATATTAATCGCAACCAGGTTTAATTGACTGTTTCGGTGTGGTACCGCATCACTACGTGATCCAAACCAGAGAAAGGCCAGGATCTGGCCAACAAGGATGAGAAAAATGCGAATATATGATCAAGATGATTGCAAATACCAGAACTAACCCAGACATAACCAGCGTTATCCTCTAAAATACGAATCGGAACATGCTTCTAATGACTGTTTCAGTGTGGTAACACATTACTACGTGATCCAAACCAGAAACATCCCAGGATCTGGCCGACAAGTATTCGAAAAATGCGATAGTATGAGCCTGAGGAGGGCAAATACCTGAGTTAACACAGTCATAACCGCCGTTATCCTCTAAAATATTAATCGCAACCGGGTTTAATTGACTGTTTCCATGTGGAACCACATTACTACGGGATCCAAACCAGAAAAAACCCAGGATCTGGCCAACAACTATGAGAAAAAGCGAAAGTATGAGCCAGATGATTGCAAATACCAGAACTATCCCAGTCATAACCGGCGTTATCCGCTAAAATATTAATCGCAACCAGGTTTAATTGACTGTTTCGTTGTGGAACCGCATTTCTACGGGATCCAAACCAGAAAAAAACCCAGGATCTGGCCAACAACTATGAGAAAAAGCGAAAGTATGAGCCAGATGATTGCAAATACCAGAACTATCCCAGACATAACCAGCGTTATCCTCTAAAATATTATTCGCAGCCAGGTTTAATTGACTGTTTCAGTCTGGTGCCACTTTACTACGTGGTTCAAGCCAGAATAAGGGCAGGATCTGCCCAACAAGTATGCGAAAAATGCGAAGGTCCGAGCCAGATGAGGGCAAATACCAGACCTAACCGAGACTTAACCGGCGTTATCCTCCAAAATATTAATCGCAACCCGGTTCAATTGACTGTTTCGGTGTGGAACCACATTACTACGGGATCCAAACCAGAAAAAACCCAGGATCTGGCCAACAGGTATGCGAAAAATGCGAAAGTATGAGCCAGATGATTGCAAATACCAGAACTAACCCCGACATAACAAGCGTTATCCTCTAAAATACGAATCGGAACATGCTTTTAATGACTGTTTCAGTGTGGTAACACATTACTACGTGATCCAAACCAGAAGCATCCCAGGATCGGGCCAACAAGAATGCGAAAAATGCGAAAGTACGAACCAGATGAGGGAAAATCCCAGACCTAACCGAGACGTAACCGGCGTTATCCCCTAAAATATTAATCGCAACCAGGTATAATTGACTGTTTCGGTGTAGAACCGCATTACTACGTGATCCAAACCAGTAAAAACCCAGGATCTGGCCAACAACTATGAGAAAAACGCGAAAGTATGAGCCAGATGATTGCAAATACCAGAACTATACCAGACATAACCAGCGTTATCCTCTAAAATACTTATCGGAACCAGCTTCTATTGACTGTTTCAGTGTGGTACCACATTACTACGTCATCCAAACCAGAAAAGGGCCAGGGTCTGGCCAACAAGTATGCGAAAAATGCGAAAGTCCGAGCCAGATGAGGGCAAATACCAGACCTAACCGAGACATAACCGGCGTTATCCTCTAAAATATTAATCGCAACCCGGGTCAATTGACTGTTTCGGTGTGGAACCACATTACTACGGGATCCAAACCAGAGAAAACCCAGGATCTGGCCAACAGGTATGCGAAAAATGCGAAAGTATGAGCCAGATGATTGCATATACCAGAACTAACCCAGACATAACCAGCGTTATCCTCTAAAATATTAAACGCAACCAGGTTTAATTGACTGTTTCGGTGTTGTACCGCATTACTACGTGATCCAAACCAGAAAGAGGCCAGGATCTGGCCAACAAGAATGCGAAAAAAGCGAAAGTACGAGCCAGATGTGGGCAAATCCCAGACCTACCCGAGACATAACCAGCGTTATCCTCTGAAATAGTAATCGCAACCAGGTTTAATTGACTGGTTCAGTGTGGTACCACATTACTACGTGATCCAAACCAGAAAAAGCCCAGGATCTGGCCAACAAGTATGCGAAGAACGTGAAAGTACGAGCCAGATGAGGACAAATCCCAGACCTACCCGAGACATAACCGGCGTTATCCTCCAAAATATTAATCTCAAACAGGTTTAATTGACTGTTTCGTTGTGGAACCACATTACTACGGGATCCAAACCAGACAAAACCCAGGATCTGGCCAACAAGTATGCGAAAAATGCGAAAGTATGAGCCAGATGATTACAAATACCAGAACTAACCCAGACATAACCGCCGTTATCCCCTAAAATATTAATCGCAACCAGGTTTAATTGACTGTTTCGGTGTGGTACCGCATTACTACGTGATCCAAACCAGAGAAAGGCCAGGATCTGGCCAACAAGGATGAGAAAAATGCGAATATACGATCCAGATGATTGCAAATACCAGAACTAACCCTGACATAACCAGCGTTATCCTCTAAAATATTAATCGCAACCAGGTATAATTGACTGTTTCGGTGTGGTACCGCATTGCTACGATGATCCAAACCAGATAAAGGCCATGATCTGGCCAACAAGTATGCGAGAAACGCGAATGTATGAGCCAGATGATTGCAAATACCAGAACTAACTCAGACATAACCAGCGTTATCCTCTAAAATACAGATCGGAAGCAGCTTCTATTGACTGTTTCAGTGTGGTACCACATTACTACGTGATCCAAACCAGAAAAAGCCCAGGATCTGGCCAACAAGTATGCGAAAAACGCGAATGTATGAGCCAGATGATTGCAAATACCAGAACTAACTCAGACATAACCAGCGTTATCCTCTAAAATACAGATCGGAAGCAGCTTCTATTGACTGTTTCAGTGTGGTACCACATTACTACGTGATCCAAACCAGAAAAAGGCCTGGATCTGGCCAACAAGTATGCGAAAAACGTGAAAGTACGAGTCAGATGAGGACAAATCCCAGACCTACCCGAGACATAACCGGCCTTTATCCTCTAAAATATTAATCAAATCCAGTTTAATTGACTGTTTCGTTGTGGAACCACATTACTACGGGATCCAAACCAGAGAAAACCCAGGATCTGGCCAACAGGTATGCGAAAAATGCGAAAGTATGTGCCAGATGATTGCAAATACCAGAACCAACCCAGACATAACCAGCGTTATCCTCTAAAATATTAATCGCACCCAGATTTAATTGACTGTTTCGGTGTGGTAACGCATTACTACGAGATCCAAACCAGAAAAAGCCCAGGATCTGGCCAACAACTATGAGAAAAACGCGAAAGTACGAGCCAGATGGGGGCAAATCCCAGACCCAACCGCGACATAACCAGCGTTATCCTCTAAAATATTAATCGCAACCAGGTTTAATTGACTGTTTCGGTGTGGTGCCGCATTACTACGTGATCCAAACCAGAGAAAGGCCAGGATCTGGCCAACAAGGATGAGAAAAATGCGAATATATGATCCAGATGATTGCAACTACCAGAACTAACCCTGACATAGCCAGCGTTATCCTCTAAAATACGCATCGGAACATGCTTTTAATGACTGTTTCCGTGTGGAACCACATTACTACGGGATCCAAACCAGAAAAAACCCAGGATCTGGCCAACAACTATGAGAAAAACGCGAAAGTATGAGCCAGATGATTGCAAATACCAGAACTATCCCAGGCATAACCAGCGTTATCCTCTAAAATATTATTCGCAACCAGGTTTAATTGACTGTTTCGGTGTGGTACCACATTACTACGTGGTCCAAGCCAGAAAAAGGCCAGGATCTGGCCAACAAGTATGCGCAAAATGCGAAAGTACGAGCCAGATGAGGGCAAATCCCAGACCTAACCGAGACATAACCGGCGTTATCCCCTAAAATATTAATCGCAACCAGGTTTAATTGACTGTTTCGGTGTGGTACTGCATTACTACGTGATCCAGACCAGAAAAAGGCCAGGATCTGGCCAACAAGTATGCGCAAAATGCGAAAGTTCGAGCCAGATGAGGGCAAATCCCAGACCTAACCGAGACATAACCGGTGTTATCCTGTAAAATATTAATCGCAACCAGGTTTGATTGACTGTTTCGGTGTGGAACCACATTACTACGGGATCCAAACCAGAAAAAACTCAGGATCTGACCAACAAGGATGAGAAAAATGCGAATATTTGATCCAGATGATTGCAAATACCAGAACTAACCCTGACATAACCAGCGTTATCCTCTAAAATACGAATCGGAACATGCTTTTAATGACTGTTTCAGTGTGGTAACACATTACTACGAGGTCCAAACCAGAAAAATCCCAGGATCGGGCCAACAAGAATGCGAGAAACGCGAAAGTACGAGCCACATGAGGGAAAATCCCAGACCTAACCCAGACATAACGGCGTTATCCGCTAAAATATTAATCGCAACCAGGTGTAATTGACTGTTTCGGTGTGGTACCGCATTGCTACGATGATCCAAACCAGAAAGAGGCCAGGATCTGGCCAACAAGTATGCGAAAAATGCGAAAGTATGAGCCAGATGATTGCAAATCCCAGACCTAACCGAGACATAACCGGCGTTATCCCCTAAAATATTAATCGCAACCAGGTTTAATTGACTGTTTCGGTGTGGTACTGCATTACTACGTGATCCAGACCAGAAAAAGGCCAGGATCTGGCCAACAAGTATGCGCAAAATGCGAAAGTACGAGCCAAATGAGGGCAAATCCCAGACCTAACCGAGACATAACCGGCGCTATCCTCTAAAATATTAATCGCAACCAGGTATAATTGACTGTTTCGGTGTGGTACCGCATTGCTACGATGATCCAATCCAGAAAGAGGCCAGGATCTGGCTAACAAGTATGCGAAAAATGCGAAAGAACGATCCAGATGAGGGCAAATCCCAGACCTATCCGAGACATAACCGGCGTTATCCTCTAAAATACTAATTGCAATCAGGTTTAATTAACTGTTTCAGTGTGGTACCACATTACTACGTGATCCAAATCAGAAAAAGCCCAGGAACTGGCCAACAAGTATGCGAAAAATGTGAAAGTACGAGCCAGATGAGGGCAAATCCCAGACCTAACCGAGACGTAACCGGCGTTATCCTCTAAAATATTAATCGCAACCAGGTTTATTTGACTGTTTCGGTGTGGTAACGCATTACTACGTGATCCAAACCAGATAAAGCCCAGGATCTGGCCCACAACTATGAGAAAAACGCGAAAGTATGAGCCAGATGATTGCAAATACCAGAACTATCCCAGACATAACCAGCGTTATCCTCTAAAATACTTATCGGAACCAGCTTCTATTGACTGTTTCAGTGTGGTACCACATTACTACGTGATCCAAACCAGAAAAGGGCCAGGGTCTGGCCAACAAGTATGCGAAAAATGCGAAAGTACGAGCCAGATGAGGGCAAATCCCAGACCTAACCCATACAAAATCGGCGTTATCCCCTAAAATATTAATCGCAACCAGGAATAATTGACAGTTTCGGTGTGGTACCGCATTGCTACGATGATCCAAACCAGAAAGAGGCCAGGATCTGGCCAACAAGTATGCGAATAATGCGAAAGTATGATCAAGATGATTGCAAATACCAGAACTAACCCAGACATAACCAGCGTTATCCTCTAAAATACGAATCGGAACATGCTTTTAATGACTGTTTCAGTGTGGTAACACATTACTACGTGATCCAAACCAGAAACATCCCAGGATCTGGCCGACAAGTATTCGAAAAATGCGATAGTATGAGCCTGAGGAGGGCAAATACCTGAGTTAACACAGACATAACCGCCGTTATCCTCTAAAATATTAATCGCAACCGGGTTTAATTGACTGTTTCCGTGTGGAACCACATTACTACGGGATCCAAACCAGAAAAAACCCAGGATCTGGCCAACAACTATGAGAAAAACGCGAAGGTATGAGCCAGATGATTGCAAATACCAGAACTATCCCAGGCATAACCAGCGTTATCCTCTAAAATATTATTCGCAACCAGGTTTAATTGACTGTTTCGGTGCGGTACCACATTACTACGTGGTCCAAGCCAGAATAAGGCCAGGATCTGGCCTACAAGAATGCGAAAAATGCGAAAGTACGAGCCAGATGAGGGCAAATACCAGACCTAACCCAGTCATAACCGGCGTTATCCGCTAAAATATTAATCGCAACCAGGTTTAATTGACTGTTTCGTTGTGGAACCGCATTTCTACGGGATCCAAACCAGAAAAAAACCCAGGATCTGGCCAACAACTATGAGAAAAAGCGAAAGTATGAGCCAGATGATTGCAAATACCAGAACTATCCCAGACATAACCAGCGTTATCCTCTAAAATATTATTCGCAGCCAGGTTTAATTGACTGTTTCAGTCTGGTGCCACTTTACTACGTGGTCCAAGCCAGAAAAAGGCCAGGATCTGGCCAACAAGAATGCGAAAAATGCGAAAGTACGCGCCAGATGAGGGCAAATATCAGACCTAACCGAGACATTACCGGCGTTATCCTCTAAAATATTAATCGCAACCAGGTTCAATTGACTGGTTCGGTGTGGAACCACATTACGACGGGATCCAAACCAGAGAAAGGCCAGGATCTGGCCAACAAGTATGCGAAAAATGCGAAAGTATGAGCAAGATGATTGCAAATACCAGAACTAACCCTGACATAACAAGCGTTATCCTCTAAAATACGAATCGGAACATGCTTTTAATGACTGTTTCAGTGTGGTAACACATTACTACGTGATCCAAACCAGAAGCATCCCAGGATCGGGCCAACAAGAATGCGAAAAATGCGAAAGTACGAACCAGATGAGGGAAAATCCCAGACCTAACCGAGACGTAACCGGCGTTATCCCCTAAAATATTAATCGCAACCAGGTATAATTGACTGCTTCGGTGTAGAACCGCATTACTACGTGATCCAAACCAGTAAAAACCCAGGATCTGGCCCACAACTATGAGAAAAACGCGAAAGTATGAGCCAGATGATTGCAAATACCAGAACTATCCCAGACATAACCAGCGTTATCCTCTAAAATACTTATCGGAACCAGCTTCTATTGACTGTTTCAGTGTGGTACCACATTACTACGTGATCCAAACCAGAAAAGGGCCAGGGTCTGGCCAACAAGTATGCGAAAAATGCGAAAGTCCGAGCCAGATGAGGGCAAATACCAGACCTAACCGAGACATAACCGGCGTTATCCTCTAAAATATTAATCGCTACCCGGGTCAATTGACTGTTTCGTTGTGGAACCACATTACTACGGGATCCAAACCAGAGAAAACCCAGGATCTGGCCAACAGGTATGCGAAAAATGCGAAAGTATGAGCCAGATGATTGCAAATACCAGAACTAACCCAGACATAACCAGCGTTATCCTCTAAAATATTAAACGCAACCAAGTTGAATTGACTGTTTCAGTGTGGTACCACATTACTACGTGATCCAAACCAGAAAAAGCCCAGGATCTGGCCAACAACTATGAGAAAAACGCGAAAGTACGAGCCAGATGGGGGCAAATCTCAGACCCAACCGCGACATAACCAGCGTTATCCTCTAAAATATTAATCGCAACCAGGTTTAATTGACTGTTTCGGTGTGGTACCGCATTACTACGTGATCCAAACCAGAGAAAGGCCAGGATCTGGCCAACAAGGATGAGAAAAATGCGAATATATGATCCAGATGATTGCAAATACCAGAACTAACCCTGACATAACCAGGTTTATCCTCTAAAATACGCATCGGAACATGCTTTTAATGACTGTTTCAGTGTGGTACCACATTACTACGTTATCCAAACCAGAAAAAGCCCAGGATCGGGCCAACAAGAATGCGAAAAATGCGAAAGTACGAGCCAGATGAGGGAAAATCCCAGACCTAACCGAGACGTAACCGGCGCTATTCCCTAAAATATTAATCGCAACCAGGTATAATTGACTGTTTCGGTTTGGTACCGCATTGCTACGATGATCCAAACCAGAAAAAGGCCAGGATCTGGCCAACAAGTATGCGAAAAATGAGAAAGTCCGAGCCAGATGAGGGCAAATACCAGACCTATCCGAGACATAACCGGCGTTATCCTCTAAAATAATAATCGCAACCAGGTTCAGTTGACTGTTTCGGTGTGGAACCACGTTACTACGTGATCCAAACCAGAAAAAGGCCAGGATCTGGCTAACAAGTATGCGAAACATGCGAAAGTACGAGCCAGATGAGGGCAAACACCAGACCTAACCCAGACATAACCGGCGTTATCCGCTAAAATATTAATCGCAACCAGGTTTAATTGACTGTTTCGTTGTGGAACCCCATTACTGCGGGATCCAAACCAGAAAAAACTCAGGATCTGGCCAACAAGTATGCGACAAATGCGAAAGTACGATCCAGATGAGGGCAAATCCCAGACCTAACCGAGACATAACCAGCGCTATCCTCTAAAATATTAATCGCAACCAGGTATAATTGACTGTTTCGGTGTGGTACCGCATTGCTACGATGATCCAAACCAGAAAAAAACCCAGGATCTGGCCAAAAACTATGAGAAAAACGCGAAAGTATGAGCCAGATGATTGCAAATACCAGAACTATCCCAGGCATAACCAGCGTTATCCTCTAAAATATTATTCGCAACCAGGTTTAATTGACTGTTTCGGTGTGGTACCACATTACTACGTGGTCCAAGCCAGAAAAAGGCCAGGATCTGGCCAACAAGAATGCGAAAAACGCGAATGTATGAGCCAGATGATTGCAAATACCAGAACTAACTCAGATATAACCAGCGTTATCCTCTAAAATATTAATCGCAACCAGGTTTAATTGACTGTTTCGTTGTGGAACCCCATTACTGCGGGATCCAAACCGGAAAAAACCCAGGATCTGGCCAACAAGTATGCGAAAAATGCGAAAGTACGATCCAGATGAGGGCAAATCCCAGACCTAACCGAGACATAACCGGCGCTATCCTCTAAAATATTAATCGCAACCAGGTATAATTGACTGTTTCGGTGTGGTACCGCATTGCTACGATGATCCAAACCAGAAAGAGGCCAGGATCTGGCTGACAAGTATGCGAAAAGTGCGAAAGTACGAGCCTGATGAGGGAAAATCCCAGACCTAACCGAGACGTAACCGGCGTTATCCCCTAAAATATTAATCGCAACCAGGTTTAATTGACTGTTTCGGTGTGGAACCACATTACTACGGGATCCAAACCAGAAAAAACTCAGGACCTGGCCGACAAGTATACGAAAAATGCGATAGTATGAGCCAGAGGAGGGCAAATACCAGACCTAACACAGACATAACCGGCGTTATCCTCTAAAATATTAATCGCAACCGGGTTTAATTGACTGTTTCGGTGTGGAACCACATTACTACGGGATACAAACCAGAAAAAACCCAGGATCTGGCCAACAACTATAAGAAAAACGCGAAAGTATGAGCCAGATGATTGCAAATACCAGAACTATCCCAGGCATAACCAGGGTTATCCGCTAAAATATTATTCGCAACCAGGTTTAATTGACTGTTTCGGTGTGGTACCACATTACTACGTGGTCCAAGCCAGAAAAAGGCCAGGGTCTGGCCAACAAGAATGCGAAAAATGCGAAAGTACGCGCCAGATGAGGGCAAATACCAGACCTAATCGAGACATTACCGGCATTATCCTCTAAAATATTAATCGCAACCAGATTTAATTGACTGTTTAGGTGTGGCGCCGCATTACTACGTGATCCAAACCAGAAAAAGGCCAGGATCTGGCCAACAAGTATGCGAAAAATGCGAAAGTACGAGCCAGATGAGGGCAAGTACCAGACCTAACCCGGACATAACCGGCGTTATCCGCTAAAATATTAATCGCAACCAGGTTTAATTGACTGTTTCGTTGTGGAACCGCATTACTACGGGATCCAAACCAGAAAAAAACCCAGGACCTGGCCAACAACTATGAGAAAAAGCAAAAGTATGAGCCAGATGATTGCAAATACCAGAACTATCCCAGACATAACCAGCGTTATCCTCTAAAATATTAAACGCAACCAAGTTGAATTGACTGTTTCAGTGTGGTACCACATTACTACGTGATCCAAACCAGAAAAAGCCCAGGATCTGGCCAACAACTATGAGAAAAACGCGAAAGTACGAGCCAGATGGGGGCAAATCTCAGACCCAACCGCGACATAACCAGCGTTATCCTCTAAAATATTAATCGCAACCAGGTTTAATTGACTGTTTCGGTGTGGAACCACATTACTACGGGATCAAAACCAGAAAAAACCCAGGATCTGGCCAACAACTATGTGAAAAACGCGAAAGTATGAGCCAGATGATTGCAAATACCAGAACTATCCCAGACATAACCAGCGTTATCCTCTAAAATACTTATCGGAACCAGCTTCTATTGACTGTTTCAGTGTGGTACCACATTACTACGTGATCCAAACCAGAAAAGGGCCAGGGTCTGGCCAACAAGTATGCGAAAAATGCGAAAGTACGAGCCAGATGAGGGCAAGTACCAGACCTAACCCGGACATAACCGGCGTTATCCGCTAAAATATTAATCGCAACCAGGTTTAATTGACTGTTTCGTTGTGGAACCGCATTACTACGGGATCCAAACCAGAGAAAACCCAGGATCTGGCCAACAGGTATGCGAAAAATGCGAAAGTATGAGCCAGATGATTGCAAATACCAGAACTAACCCAGACATAACCAGCGTTATCCTCTAAAATATTAAACGCAACCAAGTTGAATTGACTGTTTCAGTGTGGTACCACATTACTACGTGATCCAAACCAGAAAAAGCCCAGGATCTGGCCAACAACTATGAGAAAAACGCGAAAGTACGAGCCAGATGGGGGCAAATCTCAGACCCAACCGCGACATAACCAGCGTTATCCTCTAAAATATTAATCGCAACCAGGTTTAATTGACTGTTTCGGTGTGGTACCGCATTACTACGTGATCCAAACCAGAGAAAGGCCAGGATCTGGCCAACAAGGATGAGAAAAATGCGAATATATGATCCAGATGATTGCAAATACCAGAACTAACCCTGACATAACCAGGTTTATCCTCTAAAATACGCATCGGAACATGCTTTTAATGACTGTTTCAGTGTGGTACCACATTACTACGTTATCCAAACCAGAAAAAGCCCAGGATCGGGCCAACAAGAATGCGAAAAATGCGAAAGTACGAGCCAGATGAGGGAAAATCCCAGACCTAACCGAGACGTAACCGGCGCTATTCCCTAAAATATTAATCGCAACCAGGTATAATTGACTGTTTCGGTTTGGTACCGCATTGCTACGATGATCCAAACCAGAAAAAGGCCAGGATCTGGCCAACAAGTATGCGAAAAATGAGAAAGTCCGAGCCAGATGAGGGCAAATACCAGACCTATCCGAGACATAACCGGCGTTATCCTCTAAAATAATAATCGCAACCAGGTTCAGTTGACTGTTTCGGTGTGGAACCACATTACTACGTGATCCAAACCAGAAAAAGGCCAGGATCTGGCTAACAAGTATGCGAAACATGCGAAAGTACGAGCCAGATGAGGGCAAACACCAGACCTAACCCAGACATAACCGGCGTTATCCGCTAAAATATTAATCGCAACCAGGTTTAATTGACTGTTTCGTTGTGGAACCCCATTACTGCGGGATCCAAACCAGAAAAAACTCAGGATCTGGCCAACAAGTATGCGAAAAATGCGAAAGTACGATCCAGATGAGGGCAAATCCCAGACCTAACCGAGACATAACCAGCGCTATCCTCTAAAATATTAATCGCAACCAGGTATAATTGACTGTTTCGGTGTGGTACCGCATTGCTACGATGATCCAAACCAGAAAGAAACCCAGGATCTGGCCAACAACTATGAGAAAAACGCGAAAGTATGAGCCAGATGATTGCAAATACCAGAACTATCCCAGGCATAACCAGCGTTATCCTCTAAAATATTATTCGCAACCAGGTTTAATTGACTGTTTCGGTGTGGTACCACATTACTACGTGGTCCAAGCCAGAAAAAGGCCAGGATCTGGCCAACAAGAATGCGAAAAACGCGAATGTATGAGCCAGATGATTGCAAATACCAGAACTAACTCAGATATAACCAGCGTTATCCTCTAAAATATTAATCGCAACCAGGTTTAATTGACTGTTTCGTTGTGGAACCCCATTACTGCGGGATCCAAACCAGAAAAAACCCAGGATCTGGCCAACAAGTATGCGAAAAATGCGAAAGTACGATCCAGATGAGGGCAAATCCCAGACCTAACCGAGACATAACCGGCGCTATCCTCTAAAATATTAATCGCAACCAGGTATAATTGACTGTTTCGGTGTGGTACCGCATTGCTACGATGATCCAAACCAGAAAGAGGCCAGGATCTGGCTGACAAGTATGCGAAAAGTGCGAAAGTACGAGCCTGATGAGGGAAAATCCCAGACCTAACCGAGACGTAACCGGCGTTATCCCCTAAAATATTAATCGCAACCAGGTTTAATTGACTGTTTCGGTGTGGAACCACATTACTACGGGATCCAAACCAGAAAAAACTCAGGACCTGGCCGACAAGTATACGAAAAATGCGATAGTATGAGCCAGAGGAGGGCAAATACCAGACCTAACACAGACATAACCGGCGTTATCCTCTAAAATATTAATCGCAACCGGGTTTAATTGACTGTTTCGGTGTGGAACCACATTACTACGGGATACAAACCAGAAAAAACCCAGGATCTGGCCAACAACTATAAGAAAAACGCGAAAGTATGAGCCAGATGATTGCAAATACCAGAACTATCCCAGGCATAACCAGGGTTATCCGCTAAAATATTATTCGCAACCAGGTTTAATTGACTGTTTCGGTGTGGTACCACATTACTACGTGGTCCAAGCCAGAAAAAGGCCAGGGTCTGGCCAACAAGAATGCGAAAAATGCGAAAGTACGCGCCAGATGAGGGCAAATACCAGACCTAATCGAGACATTACCGGCATTATCCTCTAAAATATTAATCGCAACCAGGTTTAATTGACTGTTTCGTTGTGGAACCGCATTACTACGGGATCCAAACCAGAAAAAAACCCAGGACCTGGCCAACAACTATGAGAAAAAGCAAAAGTATGAGCCAGATGATTGCAAATACCAGAACTATCCCAGACATAACCAGCGTTATCCTCTAAAATATTATTCGCAACCAGGTTTAATTGACTGTTTCAGTCTGGTGCCACTTTACTACGTGGTCCAAGACAGAAGAAGGCCAGGATCTGGCCAACAAGTATGCGAAAAATGCGAAGTTCCGAGCCAGATGAGGGCAAATACCAGACCTAACCGAGACATAACCGGCGTTATCCTCTAAAATATTAATCGCAACCAGGTTCAATTGACTGTTTCGGTGTGGAACCACATTACTACGGGATCAAAACCAGAAAAAACCCAGGATCTGGCCAACAACTATGTGAAAAACGCGAAAGTATGAGCCAGATGATTGCAAATACCAGAACTATCCCAGGCATAACCAGCGTTATCCTCTAAAATATTATTCGCAACCAGGTTTAATTGACTGTTTCGGTGTGGTACCACATTACTACGTGGTCCAAGCCAGAAAAAGGCCAGGATCTGGCCAACAAGAATGCGATAATTGCGAAAGTACTCGCCAGATGAGGGCAAATACCAGACCTAACCGAGACATTACCGGCATTATCCTCTAAAATATTAATCGCAACCAGATTTAATTGACTGTTTCGGTGTGGTACCGCATTACTACGTGATCCAAACCAGAAAAAGCCCAGGATCTGGCCAACAAGTATGCGAAAAACGCGAAAGTATGTGCCAGATGAGGGCTAATCCCAGACCTAACCGAGACATAACCGGCGTTATCCTCTAAAATATTAATCGCAACCAGGTATAATTGACTGTTTCAGTGTGGTACCACATTACTACGTGATCCAAACCAGAAAAGGGCCAGGGTCTGGCCAATAAGTATGCGAAAAATGCGAAAGTCCGAGCCAGATGAGGGCAAATACCGGACCTAACCGAGACATAACCGGCGTTATCCTCTAAAATATTAATCGCAACCAGGTTCAATTGACTGTTTCTGTGTGGAACCACATTACTACGGGATCCAAACCAGAAAAAGGCCATGATCTCGCCAACAAGTATGCGAAAAATGCGAAAGTATGAGCCAGATGATTGCAAATACCAGAACTATGCCTGAAATAACCACCGTTATCCTCTAAAATACGAATCGGAACATGCTTTTAATGACTGTTTCAGTGTGGTACCACATTACTACGTGATCCAAACCAGAAAAGGGCCAGGGTCTGGCCAACAAGTATGCGAAAAATGCGAAAGTACGAGCCAGATGAGGGCAAATCCCAGACCTAACCGAGACATAACCGGCGGTATCCTCTAAAATATTAATCGCAACCAGGTTTATTTGACTGTTTCGGTGTGGTAACGCATTACTACGTGATCCAAACCAGATAAAGCCCAGGATCTGGCCAACAAGTATGAGAAAAATGCGAAAGTTCGAGCCAGATGAGGGCAAATGCCAGACCTAACCCAGACAAAACCGGCGTAATCCCCTAAAATATTAACCGCAACCAGGTATAATTGACTGTTTCGGTGTGTGTACCGCATTGCTAGGATGATCCAAGCAAGAAAAACCCCAGGATCTGGCCAACAAGTATGCGAAAAATGCGAAAGTACGAGCCAGATGATTGCATATACCAGAACTATCCCAGACATAACCAGCGTTATCCTCTAAAATACGCATCGGAACATGCTTTTAATGACTGTTTCAGTGTGGTACCACATTACTACCTGATCCAAACCAGAAAAAGCCGAGGATCGGGCCAACAACAATGCGGAAGACGCGAAAGTATGAGCCACATGATTGCAAATACCAGAACTAACCCAGACATAACCAGCGTTATCCTCTAAAATACTAATCGGAACCAGCTTCTATTGACTGTTTCGGTGTGGTACCACATTACTACGTGATCCAAACCAGAAAAAGGCCAGGATCTGTCCAACAAGTATGCGAAAAGTGCGAAAGTACGAGGCAGTTCAGGGCAAATCCCAGACATAACCGTGACATAACCGGCCTTATCCTGTAAAATATTTACAGCAACCAGGTTTAATTGACTGGTTCGGTGTGGTACCGCATTACTACGTGATCCAAACCTGAAAGAGGCCAGGATCTGGCCAACAAGTATGCGAAAAACGCGCAAGTACGAGCCAGATGATTGCAAATACCAGAACTCACCCAGACATAACCAGCGCTATCCTCTAAAATACTAATCTGAACCAGGTTTAATTGACTGTTTCAGTGTGGTACCACATTACTACGTGATCCAAACCAGAAAAAGTCCAGGATCTGGCCAATAACTATGCGAAACCCGCGAAAGTATGTGCCAGATGATAGCAAATACCAGAACTAACCCAGACATAACCAGCGTTATCCTCTAAAATACTAATCGGAACCAGCTTCTATTGACTGTTTCAGTGTGGTACAACATTTCTACGTGATCCAAACCAGAAAAAGGCCAGGATCTGGCCAACAAGTATGCGAAAAACGCGAAAGTACGAGCCAGATGAGGACAAATCCCAGACCTACCCGAGACATAACCAGCGTTATCCTCTAAAATACAAATCGGGGCCAGCTTCTATTGACTGTTTCAGTGTGGTACCACATTACTACGTGATCCAAACCAGAAAAAGGCCAGGATCTGGCCAACAAGTATGCGAAAAACGCGAAAGTACGAGACAGATAAGGACAAATCCCAGACCTACCCGAGACATAACCGGCGTTATCCTCTAAAATTTTAATCGCAACCAGTTTAATTGACTGTTTCGGTGTGGAACCTCATTACTACGGGATCCAAAACAGAAAAAACCCAGGATCTGGTCAACAAGTATGCGAAAAACGCGAAAGTATGAGCCAGATGATTGCAAATACCAGAACTAACCCAGACATAACCAGCGTTATCCTCTAAAATTCTTATCGGAACCAGCTTCTATTGATCGTTTCAGTGTGGTACCACATTACTACGTTATCCAAACGAGAAAAGGGCCAGGGTCTGGCCAACAAGTGTGCGAAAAACGCGAAAGTATGAGCCAGATGATTTCAAATACCAGAACTAACACAGACATAACCAGCGTTATCCTCTAAAATACTAATCGGAACCAGCTTTTATTGACAGTTTCAGTGTGGTACCACTTCACTACGCGGTCCAATCCAGAAGAAGGCCAGTATGTGGCCAACAAGTATGCGAAAACTGCGAAAGTACGAGCCAGTTGAGGGCAAATACCAGACCTAACCGAGACATTACCGGCTTTATCCTCTAAAATATTAATCGCAACCAGATTTAATTGACTGTTTCGGTGTGGTAACGCATTACTACGTGATCCGAACCTGAAAGAGGCCAGGATCTGGCCAACAAGTATGCGAAAAATGCGAAAGTATGAGCCAGATGATTGCAAATACCGGAACTAACCCAGACATAACCAGCGTTATCCTCTAAAATATTAATCGCAACCAGGTTTAATTGACTGTTTCGGTGTGGTGCCGCATTACTACGTGATCCAAAACAGAAAAAGGCCAGGGTCTGGCCACCAAGAATGCGAAAATTGCGAAAGTACGAGCCAGATGATTGCAAATACCAGAATTATCCCAGACATAACCAGCGTTATCCTCTAAAATACAAATCGGAACCAGCTTCTATTGACTGTTTCAGTGTGGTACCACATTACTACGTGATCCAAACCAGAAAAAGGCCAGGATCTGGCCAACAAGTATGCGAAAAACGCGAAAGTACGAGCCAGATAAGGACAAATCCCAGACCTACCCGAGACATAACCGGCGTTATCCTCTAAAATATTAATCGCAACCAGTTTAATTGACTGTTTCGGTGTGGAAACTCATTACTACGGGATCCAAAGCTGAAAAAACCCAGGATCTGGTCAACAAGTATGCGAAAAACGCGAAAGAATGAGCCAGTTGAGGGCAAATACCAGACCTAACCGAGACATTACCGGCTTTATCCTCTAAAATATTAATCGCAACCAGCTTCTATTGACTGTTTCAGTGTGGTACCACATTACTACGTGATCCAAACCAGAAAAAGCCCAGGATCTGGCCAACAAGTATACGAAAAACGCGAATATATGAGCCATCTCATGATTGCAAATACCAGAACTAACCCTGACATAACCAGCGTTATCCTCTAAAATACGCATCGGAACATGCTTTTAATGACTGTTCCAGTGTGGTACCATATTACTACGTGATCCAAACCAGAAAAAGCCCAGGATCGGGCCAACAAGAATGCGAAAAATGCGAAAGTACGAGCCTGATGAGGGAAAATCCCAGACCTAACCGAGACGTAACCGGCGTTATCCCCTAAAATATTAATCGCAACCAGGTATAATTGACTGTTTCGGTGTGGTACCGCATTGCTACGATGATCCAAACCAGAAAGAGGCCAGGATCTGGCCAACAAGTATGCGAAAAATGCGAAAGTATGAGCCAGATGATTGCAAATACCAGAACTAACCCAGACATAACCAGCGTTATCCTCTAAAATATGAATCGCAACCAGGTTTAATTCACTGTTTCGGTGTGGTACCACATTACTACGTGGTCCAAGCCAGAAAAGGGCCAGGATCTGGCCAACAAGTATGCGAAAAATGCGAAAGTACGAGCCAGATGAGGGCAAATACCATACCTAACCGAGACATTACCGGCTTTATCCTCTAAAATATTAATCGCAACCAGATTTAATTGACTGTTTCAGTCTGGTGCCACTTTACTACGTGGTCCAAGACAGAAGAAGGCCAGGATCTGGCCAACAAGTATGCGAAAAATGCGAAGGTCCGAGCCAGATCGGGGCAAATACCAGACCTAACCGAGACATAACCGGCGTTATCCTCTACAATATTAATCGCAACCAGGTTCAATTGACTGTTTCGGTGTGGAACCACATTACTACGAGATCCAAACCAGAAAAAAACCCAGGATCTGGCCAACAACTATGAGAAAAACGCGAAAGTATGAGCCAGATGATTGCAAATACCAGAACTATCCCAGGCATAACCAGCGTTATCCTCTAAAATGTTATTCGCAACCAGGTTTAATTGACTGTTTCGGTGTGGTACCACATTACTACGGGATCCAAACCAGAAAAAACCCAGGATCTGGCCAACAAGTATGCGAAAAATGCGAAAGTACGATCCAGATGAGGGCAAATCCCAGACCTAACCGAGACATAACCGGCGCTATCCTCTAAAATATTAATCGCAACCAGGTATAATTGACTGTTTCGGTGTGGTACCGCATTGCTACGATGATCCAAACCAGAAAGAGGCCAGGATCTGGCTGACAAGTATGCGAAAAATGCGAAAGTACGAGCCTGATGAGGGAAAATCCCAGACCTAACCAAGACGTAACCGGCGTTATCCCCTAAAATATTAATCGCAACCAGGTTTAATTGACTGTTTCGGTGTGGAACCACATTACTACGGGATCCAAACCAGAAAAAACTCAGGACCTGGCCGACAAGTATACGAAAAATGCGATAGTATGAGCCAGAGGAGGGCAAATACCAGACCTAACACAGACATAACCGGCGTTATCCTCTAAAATATTAATCGCAACCGGGTTTAATTGACTGTTTCGGTGTGGAACCACATTACTACGGGATCCAAACCAGAAAAAACCCAGGATCTGGCCAACAACTATAAGAAAAACGCGAAAGTATGAGCCAGATGATTGCAAATACCAGAACTATCCCAGGCATAACCAGGGTTATCCGCTAAAATATTATTCGCAACCAGGTTTAATTGACTGTTTCGGTGTGGTACCACATTACTACGTGGTCCAAGCCAGAAAAAGGCCAGGGTCTGGCCAACAAGAATGCGAAAAATGCGAAAGTACGCGCCAGATGAGGGCAAATACCAGACCTAACCGAGACATAACCGGCGGTATCCTCTAAAATATTAATCGCAACCAGGTTTACTTGACAGCTTCAGTGTGGTACCACATTACTACGTGATCCAAACCAGAAAAAGCCGAGGATCTGGCCAACAAGTATGCGAATAACGCGAAAGTATGTGCCAGATGATTGCAAATACCAGAACTATCCCAGGCATAACCAGCGTTATCCACTAAAATATTATTCGCAACCAGGTTTAATTCACTGTTTCGGTGTGGTACCACATTACTACGTGGTCCAAGCCAGAAAAGGGTCAGGATCTGGCCAACAAGTATGCGAAAAATGCGAAAGTACGAGCCAGATGAGGGCAAATACCATACCTAACCGAGACATTACCGGCTTTATCCTCTAAAATATTAATCGCAACCAGATTTAATTGACTGTTTCAGTCTGGTGCCACTTTACTACGTGGTCCAAGACAGAAGAAGGCCAGGATCTGGCCAACAAGTATGCGAAAAATGCGAAGGTCCGAGCCAGATCAGGGCAAATACCAGACCTAACCGAGACATAACCGGCGTTATCCTCTAAAATATTAATCGCAACCAGGTTCAATTGACTGTTTCGGTGTGGAACCACATTACTACGAGATCCAGACCAGAAAAAAACCCAGGATCTGGCCAACAACTATGAGAAAAACGCGAAAGTATGAGCCAGATGATTGCAAATACCAGAACTATCCCAGGCATAACCAGCGTTATCCTCTAAAATGTTATTCGCAACCAGGTTTAATTGACTGTTTCGGTGTGGTACCACATTACTACGGGATCCAAACCAGAAAAAACCCAGGATCTGGCCAACAAGTATGCGAAAAATGCGAAAGTACGATCCAGATGAGGGCAAATCCCAGACCTAACCGAGACATAACCGGCGCTATCCTCTAAAATATTAATCGCAACCAGGTATAATTGACTGTTTCGGTGTGGTACCGCATTGCTACGATGATCCAAACCAGAAAGAGGCCAGGATCTGGCTGACAAGTATGCGAAAAATGCGAAAGTACGAGCCTGATGAGGGAAAATCCCAGACCTAACCAAGACGTAACCGGCGTTATCCCCTAAAATATTAATCGCAACCAGGTTTAATTGACTGTTTCGGTGTGGAACCACATTACTACGGGATCCAAACCAGAAAAAACTCAGGACCTGGCCGACAAGTATACGAAAAATGCGATAGTATGAGCCAGAGGAGGGCAAATACCAGACCTAACACAGACATAACCGGCGTTATCCTCTAAAATATTAATCGCAACCGGGTTTAATTGACTGTTTCGGTGTGGAACCACATTACTACGGGATCCAAACCAGAAAAAACCCAGGATCTGGCCAACAACTATAAGAAAAACGCGAAAGTATGAGCCAGATGATTGCAAATACCAGAACTATCCCAGGCATAACCAGGGTTATCCGCTAAAATATTATTCGCAACCAGGTTTAATTGACTGTTTCGGTGTGGTACCACATTACTACGTGGTCCAAGCCAGAAAAAGGCCAGGGTCTGGCCAACAAGAATGCGAAAAATGCGAAAGTACGCGCCAGATGAGGGCAAATACCAGACCTAACCGAGACATAACCGGCGGTATCCTCTAAAATATTAATCGCAACCAGGTTTATTTGACTGTTTCGGTGTGGTAACGCATTACTACGTGATCCAAACCAGATAAAGCCCAGGATCTGGCCAACAAGAATGAGAAAAATGCGAAAATTCGAGCCAGATGAGGGCAAATCCCAGACCTAACCCAGACAAAACCGGCGTTATCCCCTAAAATATTAACCGCAACCAGGTATAATTGACTGCTTCGGTGTGGTACCGCATTGCTACGATGATCCAAGCAAGAAAAAACCCAGGATCTGGCCAACAAGTATGCGAAAATGCGAAAGTACGATCCAGATGAGGGCAAATCCCAGACCTACCCGAGACATAACCGGCGTTATCCTCTAAAATATTATTCGCAACTAGGATTAATTGACTGTTTCGGTGTGGTGCCGCATTACTACGTGATCCAAACCAGAAAAAGGCCAGGATCTGGCAACCAAGAATGCGAAAAATGCGAAAGTACGAGCCAGATGATTGCATATACCAGAACTATCCCAGACATAACCAGCGTTATCCTCTAAAATACGCATCGGAACATGCTTTTAATGACTGTTTCAGTGTGGTACCACATTACTACCTGATCCAAACCAGAAAAAGCCGAGGATCGCGCCAACAACAATGCGGAAAACGCGAAAGTATGAGCCAGATGATTGCAAATACCAGAACTAACACAGACATATCCTGCGTTATCCTCTAAAATACTAATCGGAACCAGCTTTTATTGACAGTGTGGTACCACATTACTACGTGATCCAAACCAGAAAAAGCCCAGGATCTGGCCAACAAGTATGCGAAAAACGCGAATGTATGAGCCAGATGATTGCAAATACCAGAACTAACCCAGACATAACCAGCGTTATCCTCTAAAATACTAATCGGAACCAGCTTCTATTGACTGTTTCGGTGTGGTACCACATTACTACGTGAACCAAACCAGAAAAAGGCCAGGATCTGGCCAACAAGTATGCGAAAAGTGCGAAAGTACGAGGCAGTTCAGGGCAAATCCCAGACATAACCGTGACATAACCGGCCTTATCCTGTAAAATATTTATAGCAACCAGGTTTAATTGACTGGTTCGGTGTGGTACCGCATTACTACGTGATCCAAACCTGAAAGAGGCCAGGATCTGGTCAACAAGTATGCGAAAAACGCGAAAGTACGAGCCAGATGATTGCAAATACCAGAACTCACCCAGACATAACCAGCGCTATCCTCTAAAATACTAATCTGAACCAGGTTTAATTGACTGTTTCAGTGTGGTACCACATTACTACGTGATCCAAACCAGAAAAAGTCCAGGATCTGGCCAACAAGTATGCGAAACCCGCGAAAGTATGTGCCAGATGATAGCACATACCAGAACTAACCCAGACATAACCAGCGTTATCCTCTAAAATACTAATCGGAACCAGCTTCTATTGACTGTTTCAGTGTGGTACAACATTTCTACGTGATCCAAACCAGAAAAAGGCCAGGATCTGGCCAACAAGTATGCGAAAAACGCGAAAGTACGAGCCAGATGAGGACAAATCCCAGACCTACCCGAGACATAACCAGCGTTATCCTCTAAAATACAAATCGGAGCCAGCTTCTATTGACTGTTTCAGTGTGGTACCACATTACTACGTGATCCAAACCAGAAAAAGGCCAGGATCTGGCCAACAAGTATGCGAAAAACGCGAAAGTACGAGCCAGATAAGGACAAATCCCAGACCTACCCGAGACATAACCGGCGTTATCCTCTAAAATATTAATCGCAACCAGTTTAATTGACTGTTTCGGTGTGGAACCTCATTACTACGGGACCCAAAACAGAAAAAACCCAGGATCTGGTCAACAAGTATGCGAAAAACGCGAAAGTATGAGCCAGATGATTGCAAATACCAGAACTAACCCAGACATAACCAGCGTTATCCCCTAAAATTCTTATCGGAACCAGCTTCTATTGATCGTTTCAGTGTGGTACCACATTACTACGTTATCCAAACGAGAAAAGGGCCAGGGTCTGGCCAACAAGTGTGCGAAAAACGCGAAAGTATGAGCCAGATGATTTCAAATACCAGAACTAACACAGACATAACCAGCGTTATCCTCTAAAATACTAATCGGAACCAGCTTTTATTGACAGTTTCAGTGTGGTACCACTTCACTACGCGGTCCAATCCAGAAGAAGGCCAGTATGTGGCCAACAAGTATGCGAAAACTGCGAAAGTAGGAGCCAGTTGAGGGCAAATACCAGACCTAACCGAGACATAACCGGCGTTATCCTCTAAAATATTAATCGCAACCAGGTTTAATTGACTGTTTCGGTGTGGAACCACATTACTACGGGATCCAAACCAGAAAAAACCCAGAATCTGGCCAACAACTATGAGAAAAACGCGAAAGTATGAGCCAGATGGTTGCAAATACCAGAACTATCCCAGACATACCCAGCGTTATCCACTAAAATATTATTCGCAACCAGGTTTAATTGACTGTTTCGGTGTGGTACCACATTACTACGTGATCCAAACCAGAAAAAGGCCAGGATCTGGCCAACAAGTATGCGAAAAACGCGAAAGTACGAGCCAGATAAGGACAAATCCCAGACCTACCCGAGTCATAACCGGCGTTATCCTCTAAAATATTAATCGCAACCAGTTTAATTGACTGTTTCGATGTGGAACCTCATTACTACGGGACCCAAAACAGAAAAAACCCAGGATCTGGTCAACAAGTATGCGAAAAACGCGAAAGTATGAGCCAGATGATTGCAAATACCAGAACTAACCCAGACATAACCAGCGTTATCCCCTAAAATTCTTATCGGAACCAGCTTCTATTGATCGTTTCAGTGTGGTACCACATTACTACGTTATCCAAACGAGAAAAGGGCCAGGGTCTGGCCAACAAGTGTGCGAAAAACGCGAAAGTATGAGCCAGATGATTTCAAATACCAGAACTAACACAGACATAACCAGCGTTATCCACTAAAATATTATTCGCAACCAGGTTTAATTGACTGTTTCGGTGTGGTACCACATTACTACCTGATCCAAACCAGAAAAAGCCGAGGATCGCGCCAACAACAATGCGGAAAAACGCGAAAGTATGAGCCAGATGATTGCAAATACCAGAACTAACACAGACATATCCTGCGTTATCCTCTAAAATACTAATCGGAACCAGCTTTTATTGACAGTGTGGTACCACATTACTACGTGATCCAAACCAGAAAAAGCCCAGGATCTGGCCAACAAGTATGCGAAAAACGCGAATGTATGAGCCAGATGATTGCAAATACCAGAACTAACCCAGACATAACCAGCGTTATCCTCTAAAATACTAATCGGAACCAGCTTCTATTGACTGTTTCGGTGTGGTACCACATTACTACGTGATCCAAACCAGAAAAAGGCCAGGATCTGGCCAACAAGTATGCGAATAGTGCGAAAGTACGAGGCAGTTCAGGGCAAATCCCAGACATAACCGTGACATAACCGGCCTTATCCTGTAAAATATTTATAGCAACCAGGTTTAATTGACTGGTTCGGTGTGGTACCGCATTACTACGTGATCCAAACCTGAAAGAGGCCAGGATCTGGCCAACAAGTATGCGAAAAACGCGAAAGTACGAGCCAGATGATTGCAAATACCAGAACTCACCCAGACATAACCAGCGCTATCCTCTAAAATACTAATCTGAACCAGGTTTAATTGACTGTTTCAGTGTGGTACCACATTACTACGTGACCCAAACCAGAAAAGGTCCAGGATCTGGCCAACAAGTATGCGAAACCCGCGAAAGTATGTGCCAGATGATAGCAAATACTGAACTAACCCAGACATAACCAGCGTTATCCTCTAAAATACTAATCGGAACCAGCTTCTATTGACTGTTTCAGTGTGGTACAACATTTCTACGTGATCCAAACCAGAAAAAGGCCAGGATCTGGCCAACAAGTATGCGAAAAACGCGAAAGTACGAGCCAGATGAGGACAAATCCCAGACCTACCCGAGACATAACCAGCGTTATCCTCTAAAATACAAATCGGAGCCAGCTTCTATTGACTGTTTCAGTGTGGTACCACATTACTACGTGATCCAAACCAGAAAAAGGCCAGGATCTGGCCAACAAGTATGCGAAAAACGCGAAAGTACGAGCCAGATAAGGACAAATCCCAGACCTACCCGAGACATAACCGGCGTTATCGTCTAAAATATTAATCGCAACCAGTTTAATTGACTGTTTCGGTGTGGAACCTCATTACTACGGGACCCAAAACAGAAAAAACCCAGGATCTGGTCAACAAGTATGCGAAAAACGCGAAAGTATGAGCCAGATGATTGCAAATACCAGAACTAACCCAGACATAACCAGCGTTATCCCCTAAAATTCTTATCGGAACCAGCTTCTATTGATCGTTTCAGTGTGGTACCACATTACTACGTTATCCAAACGAGAAAAGGGCCAGGGTCTGGCCAACAAGTGTGCGAAAAACGCGAAAGTATGAGCCAGATGATTTCAAGTACCAGAACTAACACAGACATAACCAGCGTTATCCTCTAAAATACTAATCGGAACCAGCTTTTATTGACAGTTTCAGTGTGGTACCACTTCACTACGCGGTCCAATCCAGGAGAAGGCCAGTATGTGGCCAACAAGTATGCGAAAACTGCGAAAGTACGAGCCAGTTGAGGGCAAATACCAGACCTAACCGAGACATAACCGGCGTTATCCTCTAAAATATTAATCGCAACCAGGTTTAATTGACTGTTTCGGTGTGGTGCCGCATTACTACGTGATCCAAAACAGAAAAAGGCCAGGGTCTGGCCACCAAGAATGCGAAAAATGCGAAAGTACGAGCCAGATGATTGCAAATACCAGAACTATCCCAGACATAACCAGCGTTATCCTCTAAAATACAAATCGGAACCAGCTTCTATTGACTGTTTCAGTGTGGTACCACATTACTACGTGATCCAAACCAGAAAAAGGCCAGGATCTGGCCAACAAGTATGCGAAAAACGCGAATATATGAGCCATCTCATGATTGCAAATACCTGAACTAACCCTGACATAACCAGCGTTATCCTCTAAAATACGCATCGGAACATGCTTTTAATGACTGTTTCAGTGTGGTACCATATTACTACGTGATCCAAACCAGAAAAAGCCCAGGATCGGGCCAACAAGAATGCGAAAAATGCGAAAGTACGAGCCTGATGAGGGAAAATCCCAGACCTAACCGAGACGTAACCGGCGTTATCCCCTAAAATATTAATCGCAACCAGGTATAATTGACTGTTTCGGTGTGGTACCGCATTGCTACGATGATCCAAACCAGAAAGAGGCCAGGATCTGGCCAACAAGTATGCGAAAAATGCGAAAGTATGAGCCAGATGATTGCAAATACCAGAACTAACCCAGACATAACCAGCGTTATCCTCTAAAATATTAATCGCAACCAGGTTTAATTGACTGTTTCAATGTGGTACCACAATACTACGTGATCCAAACCAGAAAAAGCCCAGGATCTGGCCAACAAGTATGCGAAAAACGCGAAAGTATATGCCAGATGATAGCATATACCAGAACTAACCCAGACATAACCAGCGTTATCCTCTAAAATACTAATCGGAACCAGCTTCTATTGACCGTTTCAGTGTGGTACCACATTACTACGTGATCCGAACCAGAAAAAGGCTAGGATCAGGCCATCAAGTAAGCGAAAAACGCGAAAGTATGAGCCAGATGATTGCAAATACCAGGACTAACACAGACATAACCAGCGTTATCCTCTAAAATATTAATCGCAACCAGGTTTACTTGACAGCTTCAGTGTGGTACCACATTACTACGTGATCCAAACCAGAATAAGCCGAGGATCTGGCCAATAAGTATGCGAATAACGCGAAAGTATGTGCCAGATGATTGCAAATACCAGAACTAACACAGACATAACCAGCGTTATCCTCTAAAATACTAATCGGAACCAGCGTTTATTGATTGTTTCAGTGTGGTACCACATTACTACGTGATCCAAACCAGAAAAAGCCCAGGATCTGGCCAACAAGTATGCGAAAAACGCGAATATATGAGCCAGATGATTGCAAATACCAGAACTAACCCTGACATAACCAGCGTTATCCTCTAAAATACGAATCGGAACATGCTTTTAATGACTGTTTCAGTGTGGTACCACATTACTACGTGATCCAAACCAGGAAAAGCCCAGGATCTGGCCAACAACTATGAGAAAAACGCAAAAGTACGAGCCAGATGTGGGCAAATCCCAGACCTAACCGAGACATAACCAGCGTTATCCTCTAAAATATTAATCGCAACCAGGTTTAATTGACTGTTTCAGTGTGGTACCACATTACTACGTGATCCAAACCAGGAATAGCCCAGGATCGGGCCAACAAGAATGCGCAAAATGCGAAAGTATGAGCCAGATGATTGCAAATACCAGAACTAACCCTGACATAACCAGCGTTATCCTCAAAAATACGAATCGGAACAAGCTTTTAATGACTGTTTCAGTGTGGTACCACATTACTACGTGATCCGAACCAGGAAAAGCCCAGGATCGGGCCAACACGAATGCGCAAAATGCGAAAGTATGAGCCAGATGATTGCAAATACCAGAACTAACCCAGACATAACCAGCGTTATCCTCTAAAATATTAATCGCAACCAGGTTTAATTGACTGTTTCGGTGTGGCACTGCATTACTACGTGATCCAGACCAGAAAAGGCCAGGATCTGGCCTACAAGTATGCGCAAAATGCGAAAGTACGAGCCAGATGAGGGCAAATCCCAGACCAAACCGAGACATAACCGGCGTTATCCTCTAAAATATTAATCGCAACCAGGTTTAATTTACTGTTTCGGTGTGGTACCGCATTACTACGTGATCCAAACCAGAAAAAGGCCAGGATCTGGCCAACAAGTATGCGAAAAATGCGAAAGTATGAGCCAGATGATTGCAAATTCCAGAACTAACCCTGACATAACCAGCGTTATCCTCTAGAATACGAATCGGAACATGCTTTTAATGACTGTTTCAGTGTTGTAACACATTACTACGTGATCCAAACCAGAAAAATCCCAGGATCGGGCCAACAAGAATGCGAGAAACGCGAAAGTACGAGCCAGATGAGGGAAAATCCCAGACCTAACCGAGACGTAACCGGCGTTATCCCCTAAAATATTAATCGCAACCAGGTTTAATTGACTGTTTCGGTGTGGAACCACATTACTACGGGATCCAAACCAGAAAAACCCAGGATCTGGCCAACAACTATGAGAAAAACGCGAAAGTATGAGCCAGATGATTGCAAATACCAGAACTATCCCAGACATAACCAGCGTTATCCTCTAAAATGTTATTCGCAAACAGGTTTAATTGACTGTTTCAGTCGTGGTACCACTTTACTACGTGGTCCAAGCTAGAAGAAGGCCAGGATCTGGCTAACAAGTATGCGAAAAATGCGATAGTCCGAGCCAGATGAGGGCAAATACCAGACCTAACCGAGACATAACTGGCGTTATCCTCGAAAATATTAATCGCAACCAGGTTCAATTGACTGTTTCGGTGTGGAACCACATTACTACGGGATCCAAACCAGAAAAACCCCAGGATCTGGCCAACAACTATGAGAAAAACGCGAAAGTATGAGCCAGATGATTGCAAATACCAGAACTAACCCAGACAAAACCAGCGTTATCCTCTAAAATACTTATCGGAACCAGCTTCTATTGACTGTTTCAGTGTGGTACCACATTACTACGGGATCCAAAACAGAAAAAGCACAGGATCTGGCCAACTAGTATGCGAAAAACGCGGAAGTATGTGCCAGATGATAGCAAATACCAGAACTAACCCAGACATAACCAGCGTTATCCTCTAAAATACTTATAGGAACCAGCTTCTATTCACTGTTTCAGTGTGGTACCACATTGCTACGTGATCCAAACCAGAAATGGGCCAGGGTCTGGGCAACAAGTATGCGAAAAATGGGAATATATGAGCCATCTCATGATTGCAAATACCAGAACTAACCCTGACATAACCAGCGTTATCCCCTAAAATACGCATCGGAACATGCTTTTAATGACTGGTTCAGTGTGGTACCATATTACTACGTGATCCAAACCAGAAAAAGCCCAGGATCGGGCCAACAAGTGTGCGAAAAACGCGTAAGTATGAGTCAGATGATTGCAAATACCAGAACTAACACAGACATAACCAGCGTTATCCCCTAAAATACTAATCGGAACCTGCTTTTATTGACTGTTTCAGTGTGGTACCACATTACTACGGGATCCAAATCAGAAAAAGCCCAGGATCTGGCCAACAAGAATGCGAAAAATGCGAAAGTACGAGCCAGATGAGGGCAAATACCAGACCTAACCGAGACATAACCGGCGTTATCCTCTAAAATATTCATCGCAACCAGGTTCAATTGACTGTTTCTGTGTGGAACCACATTACTACGTGATCCAAACCCGAAAAGGGCCAGGATCTGGCCAACAAGTATGCGAAAAATGCGAAAGTACGAGCCAGATGAGGGAAAATCCCAGACCTAACCCAGACATAACCGGCGTTATCCTCTAAAATGTTATTCGCAACCAGGTTTAATTGACTGTTTGAGTCTGGTGCAACTTTACTACGTGATCCAAACCAGAAAAAGCCCAGGATCTGGTCAACAAGTATGCGAAAAATGCGAAAGTATGAGCCAGATGATTGCAAATACCAGAACTAACCCAGACATAACCGGCGTTATCCCGTAAAATATTAATCGCAACCAGGTTTAATTGACTGGTTCGGTGTGGTACCGCATTACTACGTGATCCAAACCAGAGAAAGGCCAGGATCTGGCCAACAAGGATGAGAAAAATGCGAATATACGATCCAGATGATTGCAAATACCAGAACTAACCCTGACATAACCAGCGTTATCATCTAAAATATTAATCGCAACCAGGTATAATTGACTGTTTCGGTGTGGTACCACATTACTACGTGATCCAAACCAGAAAAGGGCCACGGTCTGGCCAACAAGTGTGCGAAAAACGCGAAAGTATGAGCCAGATGATTGCTAATACCAGAACTAACACAGACATAACCAGCGTTATCCTCTAAAATACTAATCGGAACTAGCCTTTATTGACTGTTTCAGTGTGGTACCACATTACTACGAGATCCAAACCAGAAAAATCCCAGGATCTGGCAAACAAGTATGCGAAAAATGCGAAAGTACGAGCCAGATGAGGGCAAATACCATACCTAACCGAGACATTACCGGCTTTATCCTCTAAAATATTAATCGGAACCAGATTTAATTGACTGTTTCGGTGTGGTACCGCATTACTACGTGATCCAAACCTGAAAGGGGCCAGGATCTGGCCAACAAGTATGCGAAAAATGCGAAAGTATGAGGCAGATGGTTGCAAATACCAGAACTAACTCAGACATGACCAGCGTTATCCTCTAAAATACTGATCGGAACCAGCTTCTATTGACTGTTTCGGTGTGGTGCCGCATTACTACGTGATCCAAAACAGAAAAAGGCCAGGGTCTGGCCAACAAGTATGCGAAAAACGCGAAAGTACGAGCCAGATGGGGGCAAATCCCAGACCTAACTGAGACATAACCAGCGTTATCCCCTAAAATATTAATCGCAACCGGTTTAATTGAGTGTTCCGGTGTGGAACCTCATTACTACGCGATCCAAAACAGAAAAAGCACAGGATCTGTCCAACTAGTATGCGAACAACGTGAAAGTACGAGCCAGATGAGGACAAATCCCAGACCTACCTGAGACATAACTGGCGTTTTCCTCTAAAATATTAATCTCAACCAGGTTTAATTGACTGTTTCGTTGTGGAACCACATTACTACGGGATCCAAACCAGAAAAGACCCAGGATCTGGCCAACAAGTATGCGAAAAATGCGAAAGTATGAGCTACATGATTGCAAATACCAGAACTAACCCAGACATAACCGGCGTTATCCCCTAAAATATTAATCGCAACCAGGTTTAATTGACTGTTTCGGTGTGGTACCGCATTACTACGTGATCCAAACCAGAGAAAGGCCAGGATCTGGCCAACAAGGATGAGAAAAATGCGAACATACGAGCCAGATGAGGACAAATCCCAGACCTACCCGAGACATAACCGGCGTTATCCTTTAAAATATTAATCTCAACCAGGTTTAATTGACCGTTTCTTTGTGGAACCACATTACTACGTGATCCAATCGAGAAAAGGGCCAGGATCTGGCCAACAAGTATGCGAAAAATGCGAAAGTACGAGCCAGATGAGGGAAAATCCCAGACCTAACCCAGACATAACCGGCGTTATCCTCTAAAATGTTATTCGCAACCAGGTTTAATTGACTGTTTCAGTCTGGTGCAACTTTACTACGTGATCCAAACCAGAGAAAGGCCAGGATCTGGCCAACAAGGATGAGAAAAATGCGAATATATGATCCAGATGATTGCAAATACCAGAACTAACCCTGACATAACCAGCGTTATCATCTAAAATATTAATCGCAACCAGGTATAATTGACTGTTTCGGTGTGGTACCACATTACTACGTGATCCAAACCAGAAAAGGGCCACGGTCTGGCCAACAAGTGTGCGAAAAACGCGAAAGTATGAGCCAGATGATTGCTAATACCAGAACTAACACAGACATAACCAGCGTTATCCTCTAAAATACTAATCGGAACCAGCTTTTATTGACTGTTTCAGTGTGGTACCACATTACTACGTGATCCAAACCAGAAAAAGCCCAGGATCTGGCCAAGAAGTATGCGAAAAACGCGAATATATGAGCCAGATGATTGCAAATACCAGAACTAACCCTGACATAACCAGCGTTATCCTCTAAAATACGAATCGGAACATGCTTTTAATGACTGTTTCAGTGTGGTACCACATTACTACGTGATCAAACCAGAAAAACCCAGGATCTGGCCAACAACTATGAGAAAAACGCGAAAGTATGAGCCAGATGATTGCAAATACCAGAACTATCCCAGACATAACCAGCGCTATCCTCTAAAATATTATTCGCAACCAGGTTTAATTGACTGTTTCAGTCTGGTACCACTTTACTACGTGGTCCAAGCCAGAAGAAGGGCAGGATCTGGCTAACAAGTATGCGAAAAACGCGAAAGCATTTGCCAGACGATAGCAAATACCAGAACTAACCCAGACATAACCAGCGTTATCCTCTAAAATACTTATAGCAACCAGCTTCTATTGACTGTTTCAGTGTGGTACCACATTACAACGTGATCCAAACCAGAAAAGGGCCAGGGTCTGGCCAACAAGTATGCGAAAAATGGGAAAGTCCTAGCCAGATGAGGGCAAATACCAGACCTAACCGAGACATTACCGGCGTTATCCTCTAATATATTAATCGCATCCAGGTTCAATTGACTGTTTCGGTGTGGAACCACATTACTACGGGATCCAAACCAGAAAAAACCCAGGATCTGGCTAACAACTATGAGAAAAACGCGAAAGTACGAGCCAGATGGGGGCAAATCCCAGAGCTAGCCCAGACATAACCGGCGTTATCCTCTAAAATATTATTCGCAACCAGGTTTAATTGACTGTTTGAGTCAGGTGCAACTTTACTACGTGATCCAAACCAGAAAAAGCCCAGGATCTGGCCAACAAGTATGCGAAAAATGCGAAAGAACGCGCCAGATGAGGGCAAATACCAGACCTAACCCAGACATAACCGGCGTTATCCGCTAAAATATTAATCTCAACCAGGTTCAATTGACTGTTTCGTTGTGGAACCACATTACTATGTGATCCAAACCAGAAAAGGGCCAGGGTCTGGCCAACAAGTGTGCGAAGAACGCGAAAGTATGAGCCAGATGATTGCAAATACCAGAACTAACCCAGACGTAACCAGCGTTATCCTCTAAGATACTTATCGGAACCAGCTTCTATTGACTGTTTCAGTGTGGTACCACATTACTACGTGATCCAAACCAGAAAAGGGCCAGGGTCTGGCCAACAAGTGTGCGAAACACGCGAAAGTATGAGCCAGATGATTGCTAGTACCAGAACTAACACAGACATAACCAGCGTTATCCTCTAAAATACTAATCGGAACCAGCTTTTATTGACTGTTTCAGTGTGGTACCACATTACTACGTGATGCAAACCAGAGAAAGGCCAGGATCTGGCCAACAAGGATGAGAAAAATGCGAATATATGATCCAGATGATTGCAAATACCAGAACTAACCCTGACATAACCAGCGTTATCATCTAAAATATTAATCGCAACCAGGTATAATTGACTGTTTCGTGTGGTAGCGCATTGCTTCGATGATCCAAACGAGAAAAAGGCCATGATCTGGCCAACAAGTATGCGAAAATTGCGAAAGTATGAGCCAGATGATTGCAAATACCAGAACTATGCCTGACATAACCGGCGTTATCCTCTAAAATATTAATCGCAACCAGGTTTAATTGACTGTTTCAGTGTGGTACCACATTACTACGTGATCCAAACCAGAAAAAGCCCAGGATCTGGCCAACAAGTATGCGAAAAATGCGAAAGTATGAGCCAGATGATTCGAAATACCAGAACTAACCCAGACATAACCAGCGTTATCCTCTAAAATATTAATCGCAACGAGGTTTAATTGACAGTATCGGTGTGGTACTGCATTACTACGTGATCCAGACCAGAAAAAGGCCAGGATCTGGCCATCAAGATTGCGCAAAATGCGAAAGTATGAGCCAGATGATTACAAATACCAGAACTATGCCTGACATAACCCGCGTTATCCTCTAAAATACGAATCGGAACATGCTTTTAATGACTGTTTCAGTGTGGTAACACATTACTACGAGATCCAAACCAGAAAAATCCCAGGATCGGGCCAACAAGAATGCGAGAAACGCGAAAGTACGAACCACATGAGGGAAAATCCCAGAAAAAACCGAGACATAACCGGCGTTATCCTCTAAAATATTAATGGCAACCAGGTTTAATTGACTGTTTCGGAGTGGTACCACATTACTACGTGTTCCAAACCAGAAAAAGCCCAGGATCTGGCCAACAAGTATGCGAAAAATGCGAAAGTACGAGCCAGATGATGGCAAATCCCAGACCTAACCGAGACATAACCGGCGTTTAGCTCTAAAATATTAATCGCAACCAGGTTTAATTGACTGTTTCGGTGTGGTGACGCATTACTACGTGTTCCAAACCAGAAAAAGGCCAGGATCTGGCCAACAAGTATGCGAAAAACGTGAAAGTACGAGTCAGATGAGGACAAATCCCAGACCTACCCGAGACATAACCGGCGTTATCCTCTAAAATATTAATCGCAACTAGGTTTAATTGCCTGTTTCGTTGTGGAACCACATTACTGCGGGATCCAAACCAGAAAAAACCCAGGGTCTGGCCAACAAGTATGCGAAAAATGCGAAAGAACGATCCAGATGAGGGCAAATGCCAGACCTAACCGAGATATAACCGGCGTTATCCTCTAAAATATTAATCGCAACTAGGTTTAATTGACTGTTTCGTTGTGGAACCACATTACTGCGGGATCCAAACCAGAAAAAACCCAGGGTCTGGCCAACAAGTATGCGAAAAATGCGAAAGAACGATCCAGATGAGGGCAAATGCCAGACCTAACCGAGATATAACCGGCGTTATCCTCTAAAATATTAATCGCAACTAGGTTTAATTGACAGTTTCGCTGTGGTACCGCATTACTACGTGATCCAAACCAGCAAAAGGCCAGGATCTGGCCAACAAGTATGCGAAAAATGCGAAAGTATGAGCCAGATGATTGCAAATACCAGAACTATGCCTGACATAACCGGCGCTATCCTCTAAAATATTAATCGCAACCAGGAATAATTGACTGTTTCGGTGTGGTACCGCATTGCTACGATGATCCAAACCAGAAAGAGGCCAGGATCTGGCTAACAAGTATGCGAAAACTGTGAAAGTACGATCCAGATGAGGGCAAATCCCAGACCTAACCGAGACATAACCGGCGTTATCCTCTAAAATATTAATCGCAACCAGGTTTAATTGACTGTTTCGTTGTGGAACCACCTTACTGCGGGATCCAAACCAGAAAAAACCCAGGATCTGGCCAACAAGTATGAGAAATATGCGAAAGTTCGAGCCAGATGAGGGCAAATACCAGACCTAACCCAGACAAAACCGGCGTTATCCCCTAAAATATTAATCGCAACCAGGTATAATTGACTGTTTCGGTTTGCTACCGCATTGCTACGATGATCCAAACCAGAAAGAGGCCAGGATCTGGCTAACAAGTATGCGAAAAAAGCGAAAGTACGATCCAGATGAGGGCAAATCCCAGACCTAACCGAGACATAACCGGCGTTATCCTCTAAAATATTAATCGCAACCAGGTTTAATTGACTGTTTCGTTGTGGAACCACATTACTGCGGGATCCAGACCAGAAAAAACCCAGGATCTGGCCAACAACTATGAGAAAAATGCGAAAGAACGATCCAGATGAGGGCAAATGCCAGACCTAACCGAGACATAACCGGCGTTATCCTCTAAAATATTAATCGCAACCAGGTTTAATTGACTGTTTCGTTGTGGAACCACATTACTGCGGGATCCAAACCAGAAAGATCCCAGGATCTGGCCAACAAGTATGCGAAAAATGCGAAAGTACGATCCAGTTGAGGGCAAATCCCAGACCTAACCGAGACATAACCGGCGTTATCCTCTAAAATATTAATCGCAACCAGTTTAATTGACTGTTTCGGTGTGGAACCTCATTACTACGTGATCCAAACCAGAAAAATCCCAGGATCTGGCCAACAAGTATGCGAAAAATGCGAAAGTACGATCCAGTTGAGGTCAAATCGCAGACCTAACCGAGACATCACCGGCGTTATCCTCTAAAATATTAATCGCAACCAGGTTTAATTGACTGTTTCGGTGTGGTACCGCATTACTACGTGATCCAAACCAGATAAAGCCCAGGATCTGGCCAACAAGTATGAGAAAAATGCGAAAGATCGAGCCAGATGAGGGCAAATATCAGACCTAACCCAGACATAACCGGCGTTATCCTCTAAAATATTAATCGCAACCAGGTTTAATTGACTGTTTCGTTGTGGAACCACATTACTGCGGGATCCAAACCAGAAAAAACCCGGGATCTGGCCAACAACTATGAGAAAAACGCGAAAGTACGAGCCACATGAGGGAAAATCGCAGACCTAACCCAGACATAACCGGCGTTATCCTCTAAAATATTAATCGCAACCAGTTTAATTGACTGTTTCGGTGTGGAACCTCATTACTACGTGATCCAAACCAGAAAAATCCGAGGATCTGGCCAACAAGTATGCGAAAAATGCGAAAGTACGATCCAGTTGAGGGCAAATCCCAGACCTAACCGAGACATAACCGGCGTTATCCTCTAAAATATTAATCGCAACCAGGTTTAATTGACTGTTGCGGTGTGGTACTGCATTACTACGTGATCCAAACCAGAGAAAGCCCAGGATCTAGCTATCGAGTATGAGAAATATGCGAAAGAATGAGCCTGATGAGAGAAAATCCCAGACCTAACCTAGACCTAACATGAATTATTCTCTAAAATATTGGTCGAAACCAGGTTTAATTGACTGATTCAGTGTGGTCCCACATTACTACGTGATCCAAACCAGAAAAAACCCAGGATCCGTTCAACAAGTATGTGAAGAATGCGAAAGTATGAGTCTGATGACTGAAAATCCCAGGCCTAACCTAGACCTAACATGCGTTATCCTCAAAAATATTGATCGAAACGTGGTTTAATCGACTGTTTCAGTGTGGTGCCACATTACTATGTGATCCAAACCAGAAAATAACCCATGATCTGTTCAACGAGTATGTGAAGTGTGCGGAAGTATGAGTCTGATGAGTTCAAATCCCAGACCAATCCCAGACTTAACTTGCGTTATCCTCTAAAATATTGATCGAAACCAGGTTTAATCGACTGTTTCAGTGTGGTAGCACAATAGTACGTGATCCAAACCAGAAAAAACCCAGGATCAGTTCAACAAGTATAAGAAGAATGCGAAAGTATGAGTCTGAAGAGTGAAAATCCCAGGGCTAACCTAGACCTAACATGCGTTATCCTCTAAAATATTGATCCAAACCAGGTTTAATGGACTGTTTCAGTGTGGTACCACATTACTACGTGATACAAACCAGAAAAAACCCAGGATCCGTTCAACAAGTATGTGAGGAATGCGAAAGTATGAGTCTGATGAGTGAAAATCCCAGGCCTAACCTAGACCTATCATGCGTTATCCTCAAAAATATTGATCGAAACCTGGTTTAATCGACTGTTTCAGTGTGGTGCCACATTACTATGTGATCCAAACCAGAAAATAACCCAGGATCTGTTCAACGAGTATGTGAAGTGTGCGAAAGTATGAGTCTGATGAGGTCAAATCCCAGACCAATCCCAGACTTAACTTGCGTTATCCTCTAAAGTATTGATCGAAACCTGGTTTAATCGACTGTTGCAGTGTGGTACCACATTACTACGTGTTCCAAACCAGAAAAAACCCAGGATCAGTTCAACAAGTATAAGAAGAATGCGAAAGTATGAGTCTGATGAGTGAAAATCCCTGGGCTAACCTAGACCTAACATGCGTTATCCTCTAAAATATTGATCCAAACCAGGTTTAATGGACTGTTTCAGTGTGGTACCACATTACTACGTGATACAAACCAGAAAAAACCCAGGATCCGTTCAACAAGTATGTGAGGAATGCGAAAGTATGAGTCTGATGAGTGAAAATCCCAGGGCTAACCTAGACCTAACATGCGTTATCCTCAAAAATATTGATCGAAACCTGGTTTAATCAACTGTTTCAGTGTGGTACCACATTACTATGTGATCCGAACCAGAAAATAACCCAGGATCTGTTCAACGAGTATGTGAAGAGTGCGGAAGTATGAGTCTGATGAGGTCAAATCCCAGACCAATCCCAGACTTAACTTGCGTTATCCTCTAAAATATTGATCGAAACCAGGTTTAATTGACTGTTTCAGTGTTGTACTTCATTACTACGTGATCCAATCCAGAAAAAGCCCAGGATCTAGCTATCAAGTATGAGAAATATGCGAAAGAATGAGCCTGATGAGAGAAAATCCCAGACCTAACCTAGACCTAACATGAATTATTCTCTAAAATATTGGTCGAAACCAGGTTTAATGGACTGCTTCAGTGTGGTACCACATTACTACGTGATACAAACCAGAAAAAACCCAGGATCCGTTCAACAAGTATGTGAGCAATGCGAAAGTATGAGTCTGATGAGTGAAAATCCCAGGGCTAACCTAGACCTAACATGCGTTATCCTCCAAAATATTGATCGAAACCTGTTTTAATCGACTGTTTCAGTTTGGTACCACATTACTATGTGATCCAAACCAGAAAATAACCCAGGACCTGTTCAACGAGTATGTGAAGTGTGCATAGGTATGAGTCTGATGAGGGCAAATCCCAGACCTATCCCAGACCTAACTTGCGTTATCCTCTAAAATATTGATCGAAACCAGGTTTAACCGACTGTTCCAGTGTGGATCCACATTACTACGTGATCCAAACCAGAAAAAACCCAGGATCAGTTCAACAAGTATGTGAAGAATGCGAAAGTATGAGTCTGATGAGTGAATATCCCAGGCCTAACCTAGACCTAACATGCGTTGTCCTCAAAAATATTAATCGAAACCTGGTTTAATCGACTGTTTCAGTGTGGTACCACATTACTATGTGATCCGAACCAGAAAATAACCCAGGATATGTTCAACGAGTATGTGAAGTGTGCGAAAGTATGAGTCTGATGAGGGCAAATCCCAGACCTATCCCAGACCTAACATGCGTTATCCTCTAAAATATTTATCACGACCAGGTTTAATTGATTGTTTCAGTGTGGACCCACATTACTACGTGATCCAAACCAGAAAAAACCCAGGATCCGTTCAACAAGTATGTGAAGAATGCGAAAGTATGAGTCTGATGAATGAAAATCCCAGGCCTAACCTAGACCTAACATGCGTTATCTTCAAAAATATTGATCGAAACCTGGTTTAATCGACTGTTTCAGTGTGGTACCACATTACTATGTGATCCAAACCAGAAAATAACCCAGGATCTGTTCAACGAGTATGTGAAAAACGCGAAACTGTGAGCCTGATGAGAGCAAATCTTAGACCTAACCCAGACCTAAGATGCGTTATCCTCTAAAATATTTATCCAGACCAGGTTTCATTGAGTGTTTCAGTGTGGTACCACTTTACTACGTGATCCAATCCAGAAATAGCCCAGGATCTAGCCATGAAGTATGTGATATATGCGATAGTAAGAGCCTGATGAGGGCAAATCCTAGACCTATCCCAGACCTAACTTGCGTTGTCCTCTAAAATATTGATCGAAACCAGGTTTAATTGAATGTTTCAGCGTGGTAGCACATTACTACGTGATACAATGCAGAAACAGCCCAGGATCTAGCCATGAAGTATGAGAAATATGCGAGAGAATGTGCCTGATGAGAGCAAATCCCAGACCTAACCTAGACCTAACATGCGTTATCCTCTAAAATATTGAGCGAAACCAGGTTTAATGGACTGTTTCAGTGTGGTACCACATTACTACGTGATCCAAATCAGAAAGAACCCAGGATCTGTTCAACAAGTATGTGAAAAACGCGAAACTGTGAGCCTTATGAGGGCAAATCTTAGACCTAACCCAGACCTAAGATGCGTTATCCTCTAAAATATTTATCCAGACCAGGTTTCATTGAGTGTTTCAGTGTGGTACCACTTTACTACGTGATCCACTCCAGAAATAGCCCAGGATCTAGCCATGACGTATGAGAAATATGCCATAGTAAGAGCCTGATGAGGGCAAATCCTAGATCTATCCCAGACCTAACTTGCGTTATCCTCTAGAATATTGATCGAAACCAGGTTTAACTGACTGTTTCAGCGTGGTAGCACATTACTACGTGATACAATGCAGAAACAGCCCAGGATCTAGCCATGAAGTATGAGAAATATGCGAAAATATGAGCCTGATGAGGGCAAATCCTAGACCTAACCCAGACCTAACATGCGTTATGCTCTAAAATATTTATCAAGACCAGGTTTAATTGAATGTTTCAGTGTGGTACCACATTACTACGTGTTCCAAATCAGAAAAAACCCAGGATCCGTTCAACGAGTATGTGAAGAAGGCGAAAGTATGAGTCTGATAAGTGAAAATCTCAAGCCTTACCTAGACCTAACTTGCGTTGTCCTCTAAAATATTGATGGAAATCAGGTTTCATTGACTGTTTCAGTGTGGTACTACATTACTACGTGATGCAATCCAGAAAAAGCCCATGATCTAGCCATCAAGTATGAGAAATATGCGAAAGAATGAGCCTAATGAGAGCAAATCCCAGACCTAACCTAGACCTAACATGCGTTATGCTCTAAAATATTGAGCGAAACCAGGTTTAATGGACTGTTTCAGTGTGGTACCACACTACTTCGTGATCCAAACCAGAAAAAACCCAGGATCTGTTCAACAAGTATGTGAAAAACTCGAAACTGTGAGCCTGATGAGGGCAAATCTTAGACCTAACCTTGACCTAACATGCGTTATCCTCTAAAATATTGAGCGAAACCAGGTTTGATGGACTGTTTCAGTGTGGTACCACACTACTACGGGATCCAAACCAGAAAAAACCCAGGATCTGTTCAACAAGTATGTGAAAAACGCGAAAGTATGAGCCTGATGAGGTCAAATCCCAGACCAATCCCAGACTTAACTTTCGTTATCCTCTAAGATATTGATCGAAACCAGGTTTAATCGTCTGTTTCAGTGTGGTACCACATTACTACGTGATCCAAACCAGAAAAAACCCAGGATCAGTTCAACAAGTATCAGAAGAATGCGAAAGTATGAGTCTGATGAGTGAAAATCCCAGGGCTAACCTAGACCTTACATGCGTTATCCTCTAAAATATTCATCCAAACCAGGTTTAATAGACTGTTTCAGTGTGGTACCACACTACTGCGTGATACAAACCAGAAAAAACCCAGGATCTGTTCAACAAGTATGTGAAAAACGCGAGAGTATGAGCCTGATGAGGGCGAATCCCAGACCTATGCCAGACCTAACTTTTTTTTTTTTTTTTTTTTTTTGTCGTGGGGAAAATCTTCGAAAGACTCCCTCCCACCTCCTTGTGGAGAGGTGGGAGGGGTGTGTGGGATTCCCCGCGCCCGTACAACGACAGGCGCGGGACCTACCCACTAAAAACCCCACGGTCACCCTTCGGCACGCTTCGGGAGGATACCGGGAATCGCTCGAAGCATTCTTCCGGTATCCTCCCCGTGCCCGCGCTTTCGCGCCCATGCCCCGGGGGGATAATCGGTCCCACCAGTAGACACACTGCCTCATAGCGGCGGGACGGGGCCACACCATCCCGCCGCTATCCGTCCCGGGGCCGCGTTTAGTGGCGGCTGCGAGCCCCAACTCGCAACCGCCCGCGACCCCGTTTCCACCCCTCGGCGGCCGGGCGTTCATGGCCGCACCAGACCGCCGATGCCAGACCTAACTTGCGTTATCCTCAAAAATATTGATCGAAACCTGGTTTAATCGACTGTTTCAGTGTGGTACCACATTACTATGTGATCTAAACCAGAAAATAACACAGGATCTGTTCAACGAGTATGTGAAGTGTGCGAAAGTATGAGTCTGATGAGGGCAAATCCCATACCTATCCCAGACCTAACATGCGTTATCCTCTAAAATATTTATCAAGACCAGGTTTAATTGATTGTTTCAGTGTGGACCCACAATACTACGTGATCCAAACCAGAAAAAACCCAGGATCTGTTCAACGAGTATGTGAAGAGTGCGGAAGTATGAGTCTGATGAGGTCAAATCCCAGACCAATCCCAGACTTAACTTGCGTTATCCTCTAAAATATTGATCCAAACCAGGTTTAATTGACTGTTTCAGTGTTGTACTTCATTACTACGTGATCCAATCCAGAAAAAGCCCAGGATCTAGCTATCAAGTATGAGAAATATGCGAAAGAATGAGCCTGATGAGAGAAAATCCCAGACCTAACCTAGACCTAACATGAATTATTCTCTAAAATATTGGTCGAAACCAGGTTTAATGGACTGCTTCAGTGTGGTACCACATTACTACGTGATACAAACCAGAAAAAACCCAGGATCCGTTCAACAAGTATGTGAGCAATGCGAAAGTATGAGTCTGATGAGTGAAAATCCCAGGGCTAACCTAGACCTAACATGCGTTATCCTCCAAAATATTGATCGAAACCTGTTTTAATCGACTGTTTCAGTTTGGTACCACATTACTATGTGATCCAAACCAGAAAATAACCCAGGACCTGTTCAACGAGTATGTGAAGTGTGCATAGGTATGAGTCTGATGAGGGCAAATCCCAGACCTATCCCAGACCTAACTTGCGTTATCCTCTAAAATATTGATCGAAACCAGGTTTAACCGACTGTTCCAGTGTGGATCCACATTACTACGTGATCCAAACCAGAAAAAACCCAGGATCAGTTCAACAAGTATGTGAAGAATGCGAAAGTATGAGTCTGATGAGTGAATATCCCAGGCCTAACCTAGACCTAACATGCGTTGTCCTCAAAAATATTAATCGAAACCTGGTTTAATCGACTGTTTCAGTGTGGTACCACATTACTATGTGATCCGAACCAGAAAATAACCCAGGATATGTTCAACGAGTATGTGAAGTGTGCGAAAGTATGAGTCTGATGAGGGCAAATCCCAGACCTATCCCAGACCTAACATGCGTTATCCTCTAAAATATTTATCACGACCAGGTTTAATTGATTGTTTCAGTGTGGACCCACATTACTACGTGATCCAAACCAGAAAAAACCCAGGATCCGTTCAACAAGTATGTGAAGAATGCGAAAGTATGAGTCTGATGAATGAAAATCCCAGGCCTAACCTAGACCTAACATGCGTTATCTTCAAAAATATTGATCGAAACCTGGTTTAATCGACTGTTTCAGTGTGGTACCACATTACTATGTGATCCAAACCAGAAAATAACCCAGGATCTGTTCAACGAGTATGTGAAAAACGCGAAACTGTGAGCCTGATGAGAGCAAATCTTAGACCTAACCCAGACCTAAGATGCGTTATCCTCTAAAATATTTATCCAGACCAGGTTTCATTGAGTGTTTCAGTGTGGTACCACTTTACTACGTGATCCAATCCAGAAATAGCCCAGGATCTAGCCATGAAGTATGTGATATATGCGATAGTAAGAGCCTGATGAGGGCAAATCCTAGACCTATCCCAGACCTAACTTGCGTTGTCCTCTAAAATATTGATCGAAACCAGGTTTAATTGAATGTTTCAGCGTGGTAGCACATTACTACGTGATACAATGCAGAAACAGCCCAGGATCTAGCCATGAAGTATGAGAAATATGCGAGAGAATGTGCCTGATGAGAGCAAATCCCAGACCTAACCTAGACCTAACATGCGTTATCCTCTAAAATATTGAGCGAAACCAGGTTTAATGGACTGTTTCAGTGTGGTACCACATTACTACGTGATCCAAATCAGAAAGAACCCAGGATCTGTTCAACAAGTATGTGAAAAACGCGAAACTGTGAGCCTTATGAGGGCAAATCTTAGACCTAACCCAGACCTAAGATGCGTTATCCTCTAAAATATTTATCCAGACCAGGTTTCATTGAGTGTTTCAGTGTGGTACCACTTTACTACGTGATCCACTCCAGAAATAGCCCAGGATCTAGCCATGACGTATGAGAAATATGCCATAGTAAGAGCCTGATGAGGGCAAATCCTAGATCTATCCCAGACCTAACTTGCGTTATCCTCTAGAATATTGATCGAAACCAGGTTTAACTGACTGTTTCAGCGTGGTAGCACATTACTACGTGATACAATGCAGAAACAGCCCAGGATCTAGCCATGAAGTATGAGAAATATGCGAAAATATGAGCCTGATGAGGGCAAATCCTAGACCTAACCCAGACCTAACATGCGTTATGCTCTAAAATATTTATCAAGACCAGGTTTAATTGAATGTTTCAGTGTGGTACCACATTACTACGTGTTCCAAATCAGAAAAAACCCAGGATCCGTTCAACGAGTATGTGAAGAAGGCGAAAGTATGAGTCTGATAAGTGAAAATCTCAAGCCTTACCTAGACCTAACTTGCGTTGTCCTCTAAAATATTGATGGAAATCAGGTTTCATTGACTGTTTCAGTGTGGTACTACATTACTACGTGATGCAATCCAGAAAAAGCCCATGATCTAGCCATCAAGTATGAGAAATATGCGAAAGAATGAGCCTAATGAGAGCAAATCCCAGACCTAACCTAGACCTAACATGCGTTATGCTCTAAAATATTGAGCGAAACCAGGTTTAATGGACTGTTTCAGTGTGGTACCACACTACTTCGTGATCCAAACCAGAAAAAACCCAGGATCTGTTCAACAAGTATGTGAAAAACTCGAAACTGTGAGCCTGATGAGGGCAAATCTTAGACCTAACCTTGACCTAACATGCGTTATCCTCTAAAATATTGAGCGAAACCAGGTTTGATGGACTGTTTCAGTGTGGTACCACACTACCACGGGATCCAAACCAGAAAAAACCCAGGATCTGTTCAACAAGTATGTGAAAAACGCGAAAGTATGAGCCTGATGAGGTCAAATCCCAGACCAATCCCAGACTTAACTTTCGTTATCCTCTAAGATATTGATCGAAACCAGGTTTAATCGTCTGTTTCAGTGTGGTACCACATTACTACGTGATCCAAACCAGAAAAAACCCAGGATCAGTTCAACAAGTATCAGAAGAATGCGAAAGTATGAGTCTGATGAGTGAAAATCCCAGGGCTAACCTAGACCTTACATGCGTTATCCTCTAAAATATTCATCCAAACCAGGTTTAATAGACTGTTTCAGTGTGGTACCACACTACTGCGTGATACAAACCAGAAAAAACCCAGGATCTGTTCAACAAGTATGTGAAAAACGCGAGAGTATGAGCCTGATGAGGGCGAATCCCAGACCTATGCCAGACCTAACTTTTTTTTTTTTTTTTTTTTTTGTCGTGGGGAAAATCTTCGAAAGACTCCCTCCCACCTCCTTGTGGAGAGGTGGGAGGGGTGTGTGGGATTCCCCGCGCCCGTACAACGACAGGCGCGGGACCTACCCACTAAAAACCCCACGGTCACCCTTCGGCACGCTTCGGGAGGATACCGGGAATCGCTCGAAGCATTCTTCCGGTATCCTCCCCGTGCCCGCGCTTTCGCGCCCATGCCCCGGGGGGATAATCGGTCCCACCAGTAGACACACTGCCTCATAGCGGCGGGACGGGGCCACACCATCCCGCCGCTATCCGTCCCGGGGCCGCGTTTAGTGGCGGCTGCGAGCCCCAACTCGCAACCGCCCGCGACCCCGTTTCCACCCCTCGGCGGCCGGGCGTTCATGGCCGCACCAGACCGCCGATGCCAGACCTAACTTGCGTTATCCTCAAAAATATTGATCGAAACCTGGTTTAATCGACTGTTTCAGTGTGGTACCACATTACTATGTGATCTAAACCAGAAAATAACACAGGATCTGTTCAACGAGTATGTGAAGTGTGCGAAAGTATGAGTCTGATGAGGGCAAATCCCATACCTATCCCAGACCTAACATGCGTTATCCTCTAAAATATTTATCAAGACCAGGTTTAATTGATTGTTTCAGTGTGGACCCACAATACTACGTGATCCAAACCAGAAAAAACCCAGGATCCGTTCAACAAGTATGTGAAGAATGCGAAAGTATGAGTCTGATGAGTGAAAATCCCAGGGCTAACCTAGACGTAACATGCGTTATCCTCTAAAATATTGATCCAAACCAGGTTTAATGGACTGTTTCAGTGTGGTACCACACTACTACGTGATACAAACCAGCAAAAACCCAGGATCTGTTCAACAAGTATGTGAAAAACGCGAAAGTATGAGTCTGATGAGGGCGAATCCCAGACCTATGCCAGACCTAACTTGCGTTGCCCTCTAAAATATTTATCAAGACCAGGTTTAATTGAATGTTTCAGTGTGGTACCACATTACTACGTGATCAAAACCAGAAAAAACCCAAGATCCGTTCAACAAGTATGTGAAGAATGCGAAAGTATGAGTCTGATCAGTGAAAATCTCAGGCCTTACCTAGACCTAACTTGCGTTGTCCTCTAAAATATTGATCGAAACTAGGTTTAATTGACTGTTTCAGTGTTGTACTTCATTACTACGTGATGCAATCCAGAAAAAGCCCAAGATCTAGCCATCAAGTATGAGAAATATGCGAAAGAGTGAGCCTGATGGGAGCAAATCCCTGACCTAACCTAGACCTACAATGAATTATTCTCTAAAATATTGATCAAAATCAGGTTTAATTGACTGTTTCAGTGTGGTACCACACTACTACGTGATACAAACCAGCAAAAACCCAGGATCTGTTCAACAAGTATGTGAAAAACGCGAAAGTATGAGTCTGATGAGGGCGAATCCCAGACCTATGCCAGACCTAACTTGCGTTGCCCTCAAAAATATTTATCAAGACCAGGTTTAATTGAATGTTTCAGTGTGGTACCACATTACTACGTGATCAAAACCAGAAAAAACCCAAGATCCGTTCAACAAGTATGTGAAGAATGCGAAAGTATGAGTCTGATCAGTGAAAATCTCAGGCCTTACCTAGACCTAACATGCGTTGTCCTCTAAAATATTGATGGAAACCAGGTTTCAATGACTGTTTCAGTGTGGTACTACATTACTACGTGATGCAATCCAGAAATAGCCCAGGATCTAGCCATCAAGTATGAGAAATATGCGAAAGAATGAGCCTGATGAGAGCAAATCCCAGACCTAACCTAGACCTAACATGCGTTATCCTCTAAAATATTGAGCGAAACCAGGTTTAATGGACTGTTTCAGTGTGGTACCACACTACTTCGTGATCCAAACCAGAGAAAGCCCAGGATCTGTTCAAGCAGTATGTGAAAAACGCTATACTGTGAGCCTGATGAGGGCAAATCCTAGACCTAACCCAGACCTAACATGCGTTATCCTCTAAAATATTTATCAAGATCAGGTTTAATTGATTGTTTCAGTGTGGTCCCACATTACTACGTGATCCAAACCAGAAAAAACCCAGTATCTGTTCAACATGTATGAGAAATATGCGAAAGAATGAGCCTGATGTAAGCAAATCCCAGACCTAACCTAGACCTAACATGAATTATTCTCTAAAATATTGATCGAAACCAGGTTTACTTGACTGCTTCAGTGTGGTCCCACATTACTACGTGATCCAAACCAGAAAAAACCCAGGAGCCGTTCAACAAGTATGTGAAGAATGCGAAAGTATGAGTCTGATGAGGGAAAATCCCAGGCCTAACCTAGACCTAACATGCGCTATCCTCTAAAATATTGATCGAAACCAGGTTTAGTCGACTGTTTCAGTGTGGTCCCACATTACTACGTGATCCAAACCAGAAAAAACCCAGGAGCCGTTCAACAAGTATGTGAAGAATGCGAAAGTATGAGTCTGATGAGGTCAAATCCCAGACCTATCCCAGACTTAACTTGCGTTATCCTCTAAAATATTGATCGAAACCAGGTTTAATCGACTGTTTCAGCGTGGTACCACATTACTACGTGATACAATCCAGAAATAGCCCAGGATCTAGCCATGAAGTATGAGAAATATGCGAAAGCATGAGCCTGATGAGGGCAAATCCTAGACCTAACCCAAACCTAACATGCGTTATCCTCTAAAATATTTATCAAGATCAGGTTTAATTGATTGTTTCAGTGTGGTCCCACATTACTACGTGATCCAAACCAGAAAAAACCCAGTATCTGTTCAACATGTATGAGAAATATGCGAAAGAATGAGCCTGATGTAAGCAAATCCCAGACCTAACCTAGACCTAACATGAATTATTCTCTAAAATATTGATCGAAACCAGGTTTACTTGACTGCTTCAGTGTGGTCCCACATTACTACGTGATCCAAACCAGAAAAAACCCAGGAGCCGTTCAACAAGTATGTGAAGAATGCGAAAGTATGAGTCTGATGAGGGAAAATCCCAGGCCTAACCTAGACCTAACATGCGCTATCCTCTAAAATATTGATCGAAACCAGGTTTAGTCGACTGTTTCAGTGTGGTCCCACATTACTACGTGATCCAAACCAGAAAAAACCCAGGAGCCGTTCAACAAGTATGTGAAGAATGCGAAAGTATGAGTCTGATGAGGTCAAATCCCAGACCTATCCCAGACTTAACTTGCGTTATCCTCTAAAATATTGATCGAAACCAGGTTTAATCGACTGTTTCAGCGTGGTACCACATTACTACGTGATACAATCCAGAAACAGCCCAGGATCTAGCCATGAAGTATGAGAAATATGCGAAAGTATGAGCCTGATGAGGGCAAATCCTAGACCTAACCCAAACCTAACATGCGTTATCCTCTAAAATATTTATCAAGACCAGGTTTAATTGAATGTTGCAGTGTGGTGCCACATTACTACGTGATCCAATCCAGAAATAGCCCATGATCTAGCCATGAAGTATGAGAAATATGCGAAAGTATGAGCCTGATGAGGGCAAATCCCAGACCTATCCCAGACCTAACTTGCGTTGTCCTCTAAGAGATTGATGGAAACCAGGTTTAATTGACTGTTTCAGTGTTGTACTTCATTACTACGTGATCCAAACCCGAAAAAACCCAGGATCTAGCCATCAAGTATGAGAAATATGCGGAAGAATGAGCCTGATGAGAGCAAATCCCAGACCTAACGTAGACCTAGCATGAATTATTCTCTAAAATATTGATCGAAACCAGGTTTAATTGACTGTTTCAGTGTGGTCCCACATTACTACGTGATCCAAACCAGAAAAAACCCAGAATCCGTTCAACAAGTATGTGAAGAATGCGAAAGTATGAGTCTGATGAGGTCAAATCCCAGGTCTAACCTAGACCTAACATGCATTATCCTCAAAAATATTGATCGAAACCTGGTTTAATCGACTGTTTCAGTGTGGTACCACATGACTATGTGATCCAAACCAGAAAATAACCCAGGATCTGTTCAACGAGTATGTGAAGTGTGCGAAAGAATGAGCCCTATGAGAGCAAATCCCAGACCTAACCTAGACCTTACATGCGTTATCCTCTAAAATATTGAGCGAAACCAGGTTTAATGGACTGTTTCAGTGTGGTACCACACTACTTCGTGATCCAAACCAGAAAAAACCCAGGATCTGTTCAACAAGTATCTGAAAAACGCTAAACTGTGAGCCTGATGAGGGCAAATCTTAGACCTAACCCAGACCTAAGATGCGTTATCCTCTAAAATATTTATCCAGACCAGGTTTCATTGGATGTTTCAGTGTGGTACCACTTTACTGCGTGATCCAATCCAGAAATAGCCCATGATCTAGCCATGAAGTATGAGAAATATGCGAAAGAATGAGCCTGATGAGAGCAAATCCCAGACCTAACCTAGACCTTACATGCGTTATCCTCTAAAATATTGAGCGAAACCAGGTTTAATGGACTGTTTCAGTGTGGTACTTCGTGATCCAAACCAGAAAAAACCCAGGATCTGTTCAACAAGTATGTGAAAAACGCTAAACTGTGAGCCTGATGAGAGCAAATGCCAGACCTATCCTAGACCTTACATGCGTTATCCTCAAAAATATTGATCGAAACCTGGTTTAATCGACTGTTTCAGTGTGGTACCACATTACTACGTGATCCAAACCAGAAAAAACCCAGGATCTAGCCATCAAGTACGAGAAATATGCGAAAGAATGTGCCTGATGAGAGCAAATCCCAGACCTATCCTAGACCTTACATGCGTTATCCTCTAAAATATTGAGCGAAACCAGGTTTAATGGACTGTTTCAGTGTGGTCCCACATTACTACGTGATCCAAACCAGAAGTAACCCAGGATCTGTTCTACATGTATGAAAAATATGCGAAAGAATGAGCCTGATGAGAGCAAATCCCAGACCTAACCTAGACCTAACATGAATTATTCTCTAAAATATTGATCGAAACCAGGTTTAATTGACTGTTTCAGTGTGGTACCACATTACTACGTGATTCAATCCAGAAATAGCCCAGGATCTAGCCATGAAGTATGAGAAATATGCGAAAGTATGAGCCTGATGAGGGCAAATCCTAGACCTAACCCAGACCTAACATGCGTTATTCTGTAAAATTTTTATCAAGACCAGGTTTAATTGAATGTTTCATTGTGGTACCTCATTACTACGTGATCAAAACCAGAAAAAACCCAAGATCCGTTCAACAAGTATGTGAAGAATGCGAAAGTATGAGTCTGATCAGTGAAAATCTCAGGCCTTACCTAGACCTAACATGCGTTGTCCTCTAAAATATTGATGGAAACCAGGTTTCAATGACTGTTTCAGTGTGGTACTACATTACTACGTGATGCAATCCAGAAATAGCCCAGGATCTAGCCATCAAGTATGAGAAATATGCGAAAGAATGAGCCTGATGAGAGCAAATCCCAGACCTAACCTAGACCTAACATGCGTTATCCTCTAAAATATTGAGCGAAACCAGGTTTAATGGACTGTTTCAGTGTGGTACCACACTACTTCGTGATCCAAACCAGAGAAAGCCCAGGATCTGTTCAAGAAGTATGTGAAAAACGCTATACTGTGAGCCTGATGAGGGCAAATCCTAGACCTAACCCAGACCTAACATGCGTTATCCTCTAAAATATTTATCAAGATCAGGTTTAATTGATTGTTTCAGTGTGGTCCCACATTACTACGTGATCCAAACCAGAAAAAACCCAGTATCTGTTCAACATGTATGAGAAATATGCGAAAGAATGAGCCTGATGTAAGCAAATCCCAGACCTAACCTAGACCTAACATGAATTATTCTCTAAAATATTGATCGAAACCAGGTTTACTTGACTGCTTCAGTGTGGTCCCACATTACTACGTGATCCAAACCAGAAAAAACCCAGGAGCCGTTCAACAAGTATGTGAAGAATGCGAAAGTATGAGTCTGATGAGGGAAAATCCCAGGCCTAACCTAGACCTAACATGCGCTATCCTCTAAAATATTGATCGAAACCAGGTTTAGTCGACTGTTTCAGTGTGGTCCCACATTACTACGTGATCCAAACCAGAAAAAACCCAGGAGCCGTTCAACAAGTATGTGAAGAATGCGAAAGTATGAGTCTGATGAGGTCAAATCCCAGACCTATCCCAGACTTAACTTGCGTTATCCTCTAAAATATTGATCGAAACCAGGTTTAATCGACTGTTTCAGCGTGGTACCACATTACTACGTGATACAATCCAGAAATAGCCCAGGATCTAGCCATGAAGTATGAGAAATATGCGAAAGTATGAGCCTGATGAGGGCAAATCCTAGACCTAACCCAAACCTAACATGCGTTATCCTCTAAAATATTTATCAAGATCAGGTTTAATTGATTGTTTCAGTGTGGTCCCACATTACTACGTGATCCAAACCAGAAAAAACCCAGTATCTGTTCAACATGTATGAGAAATATGCGAAAGAATGAGCCTGATGTAAGCAAATCCCAGACCTAACCTAGACCTAACATGAATTATTCTCTAAAATATTGATCGAAACCAGGTTTACTTGACTGCTTCAGTGTGGTCCCACATTACTACGTGATCCAAACCAGAAAAAACCCAGGAGCCGTTCAACAAGTATGTGAAGAATGCGAAAGTATGAGTCTGATGAGGGAAAATCCCAGGCCTAACCTAGACCTAACATGCGCTATCCTCTAAAAGATTGATCGAAACCAGGTTTAGTCGACTGTTTCAGTGTGGTCCCACATTACTACGTGATCCAAACCAGAAAAAACCCAGGAGCCGTTCAACAAGTATGTGAAGAATGCGAAAGTATGAGTCTGATGAGGTCAAATCCCAGACCTATCCCAGACTTAACTTGCGTTATCCTCTAAAATATTGATCGAAACCAGGTTTAATCGACTGTTTCAGCGTGGTACCACATTACTACGTGATACAATCCAGAAACAGCCCAGGATCTAGCCATGAAGTATGAGAAATATGCGAAAGTATGAGCCTGATGAGGGCAAATCCTAGACCTAACCCAAACCTAACATGCGTTATCCTCTAAAATATTTATCAAGACCAGGTTTAATTGAACGTTGCAGTGTGGTGCCACATTACTACGTGATCCAATCCAGAAATAGCCCATGATCTAGCCATGAAGTATGAGAAATATGCGAAAGTATGAGCCTGATGAGGGCAAATCCCAGACCTATCCCAGACCTAACTTGCGTTGTCCTCTAAGAGATTGATGGAAACCAGGTTTAATTGACTGTTTCAGTGTTGTACTTCATTACTACGTGATCCAAACCCGAAAAAACCCAGGATCTAGCCATCAAGTATGAGAAATATGCGGAAGAATGAGCCTGATGAGAGCAAATCCCAGACCTAACGTAGACCTAGCATGAATTATTCTCTAAAATATTGATCGAAACCAGGTTTAATTGACTGTTTCAGTGTGGTCCCACATTACTACGTGATCCAAACCAGAAAAAACCCAGAATCCGTTCAACAAGTATGTGAAGAATGCGAAAGTATGAGTCTGATGAGGTCAAATCCCAGGTCTAACCTAGACCTAACATGCATTATCCTCAAAAATATTGATCGAAACCTGGTTTAATCGACTGTTTCAGTGTGGTACCACATGACTATGTGATCCAAACCAGAAAATAACCCAGGATCTGTTCAACGAGTATGTGAAGTGTGCGAAAGAATGAGCCCGATGAGAGCAAATCCCAGACCTAACCTAGACCTTACATGCGTTATCCTCTAAAATATTGAGCGAAACCAGGTTTAATGGACTGTTTCAGTGTGGTACCACACTACTTCGTGATCCAAACCAGAAAAAACCCAGGATCTGTTCAAGTATCTGAAAAACGCTAAACTGTGAGCCTGATGAGGGCAAATCTTAGACCTAACCCAGACCTAAGATGCGTTATCCTCTAAAATATTTATCCAGACCATGTTTCATTGGATGTTTCAGTGTGGTACCACTTTACTGCGTGATCCAATCCAGAAATAGCCCATGATCTAGCCATGAAGTATGAGAAATATGCGAAAGAATGAGCCTGATGAGAGCAAATCCCAGACCTAACCTAGACCTTACATGCGTTATCCTCTAAAATATTGAGCGAAACCAGGTTTAATGGACTGTTTCAGTGTGGTACTTCGTGATCCAAACCAGAAAAAACCCAGGATCTGTTCAACAAGTATGTGAAAAACGCTAAACTGTGAGCCTGATGAGAGCAAATGCCAGACCTATCCTAGACCTTACATGCGTTATCCTCAAAAATATTGATCGAAACCTGGTTTAATCGACTGTTTCAGTGTGGTACCACATTACTACGTGATCCAAACCAGAAAAAACCCAGGATCTAGCCATCAAGTACGAGAAATATGCGAAAGAATGTGCCTGATGAGAGCAAATCCCAGACCTATCCTAGACCTTACATGCGTTATCCTCTAAAATATTGAGCGAAACCAGGTTTAATGGACTGTTTCAGTGTGGTCCCACATTACTACGTGATCCAAACCAGAAGTAACCCAGGATCTGTTCTACATGTATGAAAAATATGCGAAAGAATGAGCCTGATGAGAGCAAATCCCAGACCTAACCTAGACCTAACATGAATTATTCTCTAAAATATTGATCGAAACCAGGTTTAAGTGACTGTTTCAGTGTGGTACCACATTACTACGTGATTCAATCCAGAAATAGCCCAGGATCTAGCCATGAAGTATGAGAAATATGCGAAAGTATGAGCCTGATGAGGGCAAATCCTAGACCTAACCCAGACCTAACATGCGTTATTCTGTAAAATTTTTATCAAGACCAGGTTTAATTGAATGTTTCATTGTGGTACCTCATTACTACGTGATCAAAACCAGAAAAAACCCAGGATCCGTTCAACAAGTATGTGAAGAATGCGAAAGTATGAGTCTGATCAGTGAAAATCTCAGGCCTTACCTAGACCTAACTTGCGTTGTCCTCTAAAATATTGATGGAAACCAGGTTTCATTGACTGTTTCAGTGTGGTACTACATTACTACGTGATGCAATCCAGAAAAAGCCCAGGATCTAGCCATGAAGTATGAGAAATATGCGAAAGTAAGAGCCTGATGAGGGCAAATCCTAGACCTAACCCAGACCTAACAGGCGTTATCCTCTAAAATATTTATCAAGATCAGGTTTAATTGAATGTTTCGGTGTGGTACCGCATTACTACGTGATCCAAACCATAAAAAGGCTGAGATCAGGCCAACAAGTAAGCGAAATATGCGAAAGTACGAGCGAGATGAGGGCAAATAGCAGACCTAAACCAGACAAAATCGGCGTTATCCTCTAAAATATTAATCGGACCCAGGTTTAATTGACTGTTTCGGCGTGGTACCACATTTCTACGTGGTCCAAGCCAGAAAAAGGCGAGGATCTGGCCAAAAACTATTCGAAACGTGCGAAAGTACGAGCCAGATGAGGACAAATCCCAGACCTAACCGAGACATAACCGGCGTTATCCTCTAAAGTATTAATCGGATCCAGGTTTAATTGACAGTTTCAGTGTGGTACCACTTCACTACGTGGTCCAAGCCAGAAGAAGGCCAGGATGTGGCCAACAAGTATGCGAAAACTGCGAAAGTACGAGCCAGTTGAGGGCAAATACCAGACCTAATCGAAACATAACCGGCGCTATCCTGTAAAATATTAATCGCAACCAGGTTTAATAGACTGTTTCGGTGTGGAACCACATTACTACGGGATCCAAACCAGAAAAAACCCAGAATCTGGCCAACAACTATGAGAAAAACGAGAAAGTATGAGCCAGATGGTTGCAAATACCAGAACTATCCCAGACATACCCAGCGTTATCCACTAAAATATTATTCGCAACCAGGTTTACTGTTTCGGTGTGGTACCACATTACTACGTGGTCCAAGCCAGAAAAAGGCCAGGATCTGGCCAACAAGTATGCGAAAAATGCGAAAGTACGAGCCAGGTGAGGGCAAATACCATACCTAACCGAGACATTACCGGCTTTATCCTCTAAAATATTAATCGCAACCAGATTTAATTGACTGTTTCAGTGTGGTACCGCATTACTACGTGATCCAAACCAGAAAGAGGCCAGGATCTGGCCAACAAGTATGCGAAAAACGCGAAAGTACGAGCCAGATGATTGCAAATACCAGAACTCACCCAGACATAACCAGCGCTATCCTCTAAAATACTAATCTGAACCAGGGTTAATTGACTGTTTCAGTGTGGTACCACATTACTACGTGATCCAAACCAGAGAAAGGCCAGGATCTGGCCAACAAGTATGCGAAAAACGCGAAAGTACGAGCCAGATAAGGACAAATCCCAGACCTACCCGAGACATAACCAGCGTTATCCTCTAAAATATAAATCGCAACCAGGTTTAATTGACTGTTTCGGTGTTGTGCCGTATTACTACGTGATCCAAATCAGAAAAAGGCCAGGATCTGGCCACCAAGAATGCGAAAAATGCGAAAGTACGAGCCAGATGATTGCAAATACCAGCACTATCCCAGACATAACCAGCGATATCCTCTAAAATACAAATCGGAACCAGCTTCTATTGACTGGTTCAGTGTGGTACCACACTACTACGTGATCGAAACCAGAAGAAGGCCAGGATCTGGCCAACAAGTATGCGACAAACGCGAAAGTATGAGGCAGATGATTGCAAATACCAGAACTAACCCAGGCATAACCAGCGTTATCCTCTAAAGTATTAATCGGAACCAGGTTTAATTGACTGTTTCAGTGTGGTACCACTTTACTACGTGGTCCAAGCCAGAAGAAGGCCAGGATGTGGCCAACAAGTATGCGAAAAATGCGAAAGTACGAGCCAGATGATGGCAAATACCAGTCCTATCCGAGACATAACCGGCGTTATCCTCTAAAATATTAATCGCAACCAGGATAAATTGACTGTTTCGGTGTGGTACCACATTACTACGTGGTCCAAGCCAGAAAAAGGCAAGGATCTGGCCAACAAATATGCGAAAACCGCGAAAGTACGAGCCAGATGAGGACAAATCCCAGACCTACCCGAGACATAACCGGCGTTATCCTCTAAAATATTAATCGCAACCAGTTTAATTGACTGTTTCGGTGTGGTACCACATTACTACGTGATCCGAACCAGAAAAAGCCCAGGATCTGGCCATCAAGTATGCGAAAAACGCGAATATATGAGCCATATGATTGTAAATACCAGAACTAACCCTGACATAACCAGCGTTATCCTCTAAAATACGCATCGGAACATGCTTTTAATGACTGTTTCAGTGTGGTATCACATTACAACCTGATCCAAACCAGAAGAAGCCCAGGATCGGGCCAACAAGAATGCGAAAAATGCGAAAGTACGAGCCAGATGATTGCAAATACCTGAACTAACCCAGACATAACCAGCGATATCCTCTAAAATATTAATCGCAACCAGGTTTAATTGACTGTTTCGGTGTGGTACTGCATTACTACGTGATCCAGACCAGAAAAAGGCCAGGATCTGGCCAACAAGTATGCGAAAAATGCGAAAGTATGAGCCAGATGATTGCAAATTCCAGAACTAACCCTGACATAACCAGCGTTATCCTCTAGAATAAGAATCGGAACATGGTTTTAATGACTGTTTCAGTGTTGTAACACATTACTACCTGATCCAAACCAGAAAAATCCCAGGATCGGGCCAACAAGAATGCGAAAAACGCGAAAGTACGAGCCAGATGAGGGAAAATCCCAGACCAAAACGAGACGTAACCGGCGTTATCCCCTAAAATATTAACCGCAACCAGGTTTAAGTGACTGTTTCGGTGTGGTACTGCATTACTACGTGATCCAGACCAGAAAAAGGCCTGGATCTGGCCAACAAGTATGCGAAAAACGCGAAAGTATAAGCCAGATGATTGCAAATACCAGAACTAACCCAGGCATAACCAGCGTTATCCTCTAAAATACTAAGCGGAACCAGCTTCTATTGACTGTTTCAGTGTGGTACCACATTACTACGTGATCCAAGCCAAAAAAAGGCCAGGATCTGGCCAACAAGTATGCGAAAAACGCGAAAGTACGAGCCAGATGATTGCAAATACCAGAACTCACCCAGACATAACCAGCGCTATCCTCTAAGATACTAATCTGAACCAGGGTTAATTGACTGTTTCAGTGTGGTACCACATTACTACGTGATCCAAACCAGAAAAATCCCAGGATCGGGCCAACAAGAATGCGAAAAACGCGAAAGTACGAGCCAGATAAGGACAAATCCCAGACCTACCCGAGACATAACCGGCGTTATCCTCTAAAATATTAATCGCAACCAGGTTTAATTGACTGTTTCGGTGTGGAACCTCATTACTACGGGATCCACAACAGAAAAAACCCAGGATCTGGTCAACAAGTATGCGAAAAACGCGAAAGTATGAGCCTGATGAGGTCAAATCCCAGACCAATCCCAGACTTAACTTTCGTTATCCTCTAAGATATTGATCGAAACCAGGTTTAATCGTCTGTTTCAGTGTGGTACCACATTACTACGTGTTCCAAATCAGAAAAAACCCAGGATCCGTTCAACGAGTATGTGAAGAAGGCGAAAGTATAAGTCTGATAAGTGAAAATCTCAAGCCTTACCTAGACCTAACTTGCGTTGTCCTCTAAAATATTGATGGAAATCAGGTTTCATTGACTGTTTCAGTGTGGTACTACATTACTACGTGATGCAATCCAGAAAAAGCCCATGATCTAGCCATCAAGTATGAGAAATATGCGAAAGAATGAGCCTAATGAGAGCAAATCCCAGACCTAACCTAGACCTAACATGCGTTATGCTCTAAAATATTGAGCGAAACCAGGTTTAATGGACTGTTTCAGTGTGGTACCACACTACTTCGTGATCCAAACCAGAAAAAACCCAGGATCTGTTCAACAAGTATGTGAAAAACTCGAAACTGTGAGCCTGATGAGGGCAAATCTTAGACCTAACCTTGACCTAACATGCGTTATCCTCTAAAATATTGAGCGAAACCAGGTTTGATGGACTGTTTCAGTGTGGTACCACACTACTACGGGATCCAAACCAGAAAAAACCCAGGATCTGTTCAACAAGTATGTGAAAAACGCGAAAGTATGAGTCTGATGAGGGCGAATCCCAGACCTATGCCAGACCTAACTTGCGTTGTCCTCTAAAATATTTATCAAGACCAGGTTTAATTGAATGTTTCAGTGTGGTACCACATTACTACGTGATCAAAACCAGAAAAAACCCAGGATCCGTGCAACAAGTATGTGAAGAATGCGAAAGTATGAGTCTGATCAGTGAAAATCTCAGGCCTTACCTAGACCTAACTTGCGTTGTCCTCTAAAATATTGATCGAAACTTGGTTTAATTGACTGTTTCAGTGTTGTACTTCATTACTACGTGATGCAATCCAGAAAAAGCCCAAGATCTAGCCATCAAGTATGAGAAATATGCGAAAGAGTGAGCCTGATGGGAGCAAATCCCTGACCTAACCTAGACCTACAATGAATTATTCTCTAAAATATTGATCAAAACCAGGTTTAATTGACTGTTTCAGTGTGGTACCACACTACTACGTGATACAAACCAGCAAAAACCCAGGATCTGTTCAACAAGTATGTGAAAAACGCGAAAGTATGAGTCTGATGAGGGCGAATCCCAGACCTATGCCAGACCTAACTTGCGTTGTCCTCTAAAATATTTATCAAGACCAGGTTTAATTGAATGTTTCAGTGTGGTCCCACCTTACTACGTGATCCAAACCAGAAAAAACCCAGTATCTGTTCAACATGTATGAGAAATATGCGAAAGAATGAGCCTGATGTAAGCAAATCCCAGACCTAACCTAGACCTAACATGAATTGTTCTCTAAAATATTGATCGAAACCAGGTTTACTTGACTGCTTCAGTGTGGTCCCACATTACTACGTGATCCAAACCAGAAAAAACCCAGGAGCCGCTCAACAAGTATGTGAAGACAGCGAAAGTATGAGTCTGATGAGGTCAAATCCCAGACCTATCCCAGACTTAACTTGCGTTATCCTCTAAAATATTGATCGAAACCAGGTTTAATCGACTGTTTCAGCGTGGTACCACATTACTACGTGATACAATCCAGAAACAGCCCAGGATCTAGCCATGAAGTATGAGAAATATGCGAAAGCATGAGCCTGATGAGGGCAAATCCTAGACCTAACCCAGACCTAACATGCGTTATTCTCTAAAATATTTATCAAGACCAGGTTTAATTGAATGTTTCAGTGTGGTACCACACTACTACGTGATCAAAACCAGAAAAAACCCAGGATCCGTTCAACAAGTATGTGAAAAACGCTAAACTGTGAGCCTGATGAGGGCAAATCTTAGACCTAACCCAGAGCTAAGGTGCGTTATCCTCTAAAATATTTATCCAGACCAGGTTTCATTGGATGTTTCAGTGTGGTACCACTTTACTACGTGATCCAATCCAGAAACAGCCCATGATCTAGCCATGAAGTATGAGAAATATGCGAAAGTATGAGCCTGATGAGGGCAAATCCTAGACCTAACCCTGACCTAACATGCGTGATTCTGTAAAATTTTTATCAAGACCAGGTTTAATTGAATGTTTCATTGTGGCACCTCATTACTACGTGATCAAAACCAGAAAGAACCCAGGATCCGTTCAACAAGTATGTGAAGAATGCGAAAGTATGAGTCTGATCAGTGAAAATCTCAGGCCTTACCTAGACCTAACATGCGTTGTCCTCTAAAATATTGATGGAAACCAGGTTTCAATGACTGTTTCAGTGTGGTACTACATTACTACGTGATCCAATCCAGAAATAGCCCAGGATCTAGCCATGAAGTATGAGAAATATCCGAAAGCATGAGCCTGATGAGGGCAAATCCTAGACCTAACCCAGACCTAACATGCGTTATTCTGTAAAATATTTATCAAGACCAGGTTTAATTGGATGTTTCAGTGTGGTACCACTTTACTACGTGATCCAATCCAGAAACAGCCCATGATCTAGCCATGAAGTATGAGAAATATGCGAAAGAATGAGCCTGATGAGAGCAAATCCCAGACCTAACCTAGACCTAACATGCGTTATCCTCTAAAATATTGAGCGAAACCAGGTTTAATGGACTGTTTCAGTGTGGTACCACACTACTTCGTGATCCGAACCAGAGAAAGCCCAGGATCTGTTCAAGAAGTATGTGAAAAACGCTAAACTGTGAGCCTGATGAGGGCAAATCCTAGACCTAACCCAGACCTAACATGCGTTATCCTCTAAAATATTTATCAAGATCAGGTTTAATTGATTGTTTCAGTGTGGTCCCACATTACTACGTGATCCAAACCAGAAAAAACCCAGGATCCGTTCAGCAAGTATGTGAAGAATGCGAAAGTATGAGTCTGATGAGGGAAAATCCCAGGCCTAACCTAGACCTAACATGCGCTATCCTCTAAAATATTGATCGAAACCAGGTTTAGTCGACTGTTTCAGTGTGGTCCCACATTACTACGTGATCCAAACCAGAAAAAACCCAGGAGCCGCTCAACAAGTATGTGAAGAATGCGAAAGTATGAGTCTGATGAGGTCAAATCCCAGACCTATCCCAGACTTAACTTGCGTTATCCTCTAAAATATTGATCGAAACCAGGTTTAATCGACTGTTTCAGCGTGGTACCACATTACTACGTGATACAATCCAGAAACAGCCCAGGATCTAGCCATGAAGTATGAGAAATATGCGAAAGTATGAGCCTGATGAGGGCAAATCCTAGACCTAACCCAAACCTAACATGCGTTATCCTCTAAAATATTTATCAAGACCAGGTTTAATTGAATGTTGCAGTGTGGTGCCACATTACTACGTTAGACAAACCAGAAAAAACCCTGGATCCGTTCAACAAGTATGTTAAAACTGCGACAGTATGACCCTGATGAGGGCAAATCCCAGGCCTAACCTAGACCTAACATGCGTTGTCCTCTAAAATATTGATGGAAACCAGGTTTAATTGACTGTTTCAGTGTTGTACTTCATTACTACGTGATGCAATCCAGAAAAAGCCCAGGATCTGTTCTACATGTATGAAAAATATGCGAAAGAATGAGCCTGATGAGAGCAAATCCCAGACCTAACCTAGACCTAACATGAATTATTCTCTAAAATATTGATCGAAACCAGGTTTAATTGACTGTTTCAGTGTGGTACCACATTACTACGTGATCCAATCCAGAAATAGCCCAGGATCTAGCCATGAAGTATGAGAAATATGCGAAAGCATGAGCCTGATGAGGGCAAATCCTAGACCTAACCCAGACCTAACATGCGTTATTCTGTAAAATATTGATGGAAACCAGGTTTAATTGACTGTTTCAGTGTTGTACTTCATTACTACGTGATCCAAAACTGAAAAACCCAGGATCTGTTCTACATGTATGAAAAATATGCGAAAGAATGAGCCTGATGAGAGCAAATCCCAGACCTAACCTAGACCTAACATGAATTATTCTCTAAAATATTGATCGAAACCAGGTTTAACTGACTGTTTCAGTGTGGTACCTCATTACTACGTGATCCAATCCAGAAATAGCCCAGGATCTAGCCATGAAGTATGAGAAATATGCGAAAGTATGAGCCTGATGAGGGCAAATCCTAGACCTAACCCTGACCTAACATGCGTTATTCTGTAAAATTTTTATCAAGACCAGGTTTAATTGAATGTTTCATTGTGGTACCTCATTACTACGTGATCAAAACCAGAAAAAACCCAGGATCCGTTCAACAAGTATGTGAAGAATGCGAAAGTATGAGTCTGATGAGGTCAAATCCCAGGCCTAACCTAGACCTAGCATGAATTATTCTCTAAAATATTGATCGAAACCAGGTTTAATTGACTGTTTCAGTGTGGTCCCACATTACTACGTGATCCAAACCAGAAAAAACCCAGGATCTGTTCAACAAGTATGTGAAAAACGCTAAACTGTGAGCCTGATGAGGGCAAATCTTAGACCTAACCCAGACCTAAGATGCGTTATCCTCTAAAATATTTACCCAGACCAGGTTTCATTGAATGTTTCAGTGTGGTACCACTTTACTACGTGATCCAATCCAGAAATAGCCCATGATCTAGCCATGAAGTATGAGAAATATGCGAAAGTATGAGCCTGATGAGGGCAAATCCCAGACCTATCCCAGACCTAACTTGCGTTGTCCTCTAAGAGATTGATGGAAACCAGGTTTAATTGACTGTTTCAGTGTTGTACTTCATTACTACGTGATCCAAACCCGAAAAAACCCAGGATCTAGCCATCAAGTATGAGAAATATGCGGAAGAATGAGCCTGATGAGAGCAAATCCCAGACCTAACCTAGACCTAGCATGAATTATTCTCTAAAATATTGATCGAAACCAGGTTTAATTGACTGTTTCAGTGTGGTCCCACACTACTACGTGATCCAAACCAGAAAAAACCCAGAATCCGTTCAACAAGTATGTGAAGAATGCGAAAGTATGAGTCTGATGAGGTCAAATCCCATGTCTAACCTAGACCTGACATGCATTATCCTCAAAAATATTGATCGAAACCTGGTTTAATCGACGGTTTCAGTGTGGTACCACACTACTTCGTGATCCAAACCAGAAAAAACCCAGGATCTGTTCAACAAGTATGTGAAAAACGCTAAACTGTGAGCCTGATGAGGGCAAATCTTAGACCTAACCCAGAGCTAAGATGCGTTATCCTCTAAAATATTTATCCAGACCAGGTTTCGTTGGATGTTTCAGTGTGGTACCACTTTACTACGTGATGCAATCCAGAAAAAGCCCAAGATCTATCCATCAAGTATGAGAAATATGCGAAAGAGTGAGCCTGATGGGAGCAAATCCCTGACCTAACCTAGACCTACAATGAATTATTCTCTAAAATATTGATCAAAACCAGGTTTAATTGACTGTTTCAGTGTGGTACCACATTACTACGTGATCCAATCCAGAAATAGCCCAGGATCTAGCCATGAAGTATGGGAAATATGCGAAAGTATGAGCCTGATGAGGGCAAATCCTAGACCTAACCCAGACCTAACATGCGTTATTCTCTAAAATATTTATCAAGACCAGGTTTAATTGAATGTTTCAGTGTGGTACCACACTACTACGTGATCAAAACCAGAAAAAACCCAGGATCCGTTCAACAAGTATGTGAAAAACGCTAAACTGTGAGCCTGATGCGGGCAAATCTTAGACCTAACCCAGAGCTAAGATGCGTTATCCTCTAAAATATTTATCCAGACCAGGTTTCATTGGATGATTCAGTGTGGTACCACTTTACTACGTGATGCAATCCAGAAAAAGCCCATGATCTAGCCATCAAGTATGAGAAATATGCGAAAGAATGAGCCTAATGAGAGCAAATCCCAGACCTAACCTAGACCTAACATGCGTTATGCTCTAAAATATTGAGCGAAACCAGGTTTAATGGACTGTTTCAGTGTGGTACCACACTACTTCGTGATCCAAACCAGAAAAAACCCAGGATCTGTTCAACAAGTATGTGAAAAACTCGAAACTGTGAGCCTGATGAGGGCAAATCTTAGACCTAACCTTGACCTAACATGCGTTATCCTCTAAAATATTGAGCGAAACCAGGTTTGATGGACTGTTTCAGTGTGGTACCACACTACTACGGGATCCAAACCAGAAAAAACCCAGGATCTGTTCAACAAGTATGTGAAAAACGCGAAAGTATGAGTCTGATGAGGGCGAATCCCAGACCTATGCCAGACCTAACTTGCGTTGTCCTCTAAAATATTTATCAAGACCAGGTTTAATTGAATGTTTCAGTGTGGTACCACATTACTACGTGATCAAAACCAGAAAAAACCCAGGATCCGTTCAACAAGTATGTGAAGAATGCGAAAGTATGAGTCTGATCAGTGAAAATCTCAGGCCTTACCTAGACCTAACTTGCGTTGTCCTCTAAAATATTGATCGAAACTTGGTTTAATTGACTGTTTCAGTGTTGTACTTCATTACTACGTGATGCAATCCAGAAAAAGCCCAAGATCTAGCCATCAAGTATGAGAAATATGCGAAAGAGTGAGCCTGATGGGAGCAAATCCCTGACCTAACCTAGACCTACAATGAATTATTCTCTAAAATATTGATCAAAACCAGGTTTAATTGACTGTTTCAGTGTGGTACCACACTACTACGTGATACAAACCAGCAAAAACCCAGGATCTGTTCAACAAGTATGTGAAAAACGCGAAAGTATGAGTCTGATGAGGGCGAATCCCAGACCTATGCCAGACCTAACTTGCGTTGTCCTCTAAAATATTGATGGAAACCAGGTTTAATTGACTGTTTCAGTGATGTACTTCATTACTACGTGATGCAATCCAGAAAAAACCCAGGATCCGTTCAGCAAGTATGTGAAGAATGCGAAAGTATGAGTCTGATGAGGGAAAATCCCAGGCCTAACCTAGACCTAACATGCGCTATCCTCTAAAATATTGATCGAAACCAGGTTTAGTCGACTGTTTCAGTGTGGTCCCACATTACTACGTGATCCAAACCAGAAAAAACCCAGGAGCCGCTCAACAAGTATGTGAAGAATGCGAAAGTATGAGTCTGATGAGGTCAAATCCCAGACCTATCCCAGACTTAACTTGCGTTATCCTCTAAAATATTGATCGAAACCAGGTTTAATCGACTGTTTCAGCGTGGTACCACATTACTACGTGATACAATCCAGAAACAGCCCAGGATCTAGCCATGAAGTATGAGAAATATGCGAAAGTATGAGCCTGATGAGGGCAAATCCTAGACCTAACCCAAACCTAACATGCGTTATCCTCTAAAATATTTATCAAGACCAGGTTTAATTGAATGTTGCAGTGTGGTGCCACATTACTACGTTAGACAAACCAGAAAAAACCCTGGATCCGTTCAACAAGTATGTTAAAACTGCGACAGTATGACCCTGATGAGGGCAAATCCCAGGCCTAACCTAGACCTAACATGCGTTGTCCTCTAAAATATTGATGGAAACCAGGTTTAATTGACTGTTTCAGTGTTGTACTTCATTACTACGTGATGCAATCCAGAAAAAGCCCAGGATCTGTTCTACATGTATGAAAAATATGCGAAAGAATGAGCCTGATGAGAGCAAATCCCAGACCTAACCTAGACCTAACATGAATTATTCTCTAAAATATTGATCGAAACCAGGTTTAATTGACTGTTTCAGTGTGGTACCACATTACTACGTGATCCAATCCAGAAATAGCCCAGGATCTAGCCATGAAGTATGAGAAATATGCGAAAGCATGAGCCTGATGAGGGCAAATCCTAGACCTAACCCAGACCTAACATGCGTTATTCTGTAAAATATTGATGGAAACCAGGTTTAATTGACTGTTTCAGTGTTGTACTTCATTACTACGTGATCCAAAACTGAAAAAACCCAGGATCTGTTCTACATGTATGAAAAATATGCGAAAGAATGAGCCTGATGAGAGCAAATCCCAGACCTAACCTAGACCTAACATGAATTATTCTCTAAAATATTGATCGAAACCAGGTTTAACTGACTGTTTCAGTGTGGTACCTCATTACTACGTGATCCAATCCAGAAATAGCCCAGGATCTAGCCATGAAGTATGAGAAATATGCGAAAGTATGAGCCTGATGAGGGCAAATCCTAGACCTAACCCTGACCTAACATGCGTTATTCTGTAAAATTTTTATCAAGACCAGGTTTAATTGAATGTTTCATTGTGGTACCTCATTACTACGTGATCAAAACCAGAAAAAACCCAGGATCCGTTCAACAAGTATGTGAAGAATGCGAAAGTATGAGTCTGATGAGGTCAAATCCCAGGCCTAACCTAGACCTAGCATGAATTATTCTCTAAAATATTGATCGAAACCAGGTTTAATTGACTGTTTCAGTGTGGTCCCACATTACTACGTGATCCAAACCAGAAAAAACCCAGGATCTGTTCAACAAGTATGTGAAAAACGCTAAACTGTGAGCCTGATGAGGGCAAATCTTAGACCTAACCCAGACCTAAGATGCGTTATCCTCTAAAATATTTACCCAGACCAGGTTTCATTGAATGTTTCAGTGTGGTACCACTTTACTACGTGATCCAATCCAGAAATAGCCCATGATCTAGCCATGAAGTATGAGAAATATGCGAAAGTATGAGCCTGATGAGGGCAAATCCCAGACCTATCCCAGACCTAACTTGCGTTGTCCTCTAAGAGATTGATGGAAACCAGGTTTAATTGACTGTTTCAGTGTTGTACTTCATTACTACGTGATCCAAACCCGAAAAAACCCAGGATCTAGCCATCAAGTATGAGAAATATGCGGAAGAATGAGCCTGATGAGAGCAAATCCCAGACCTAACCTAGACCTAGCATGAATTATTCTCTAAAATATTGATCGAAACCAGGTTTAATTGACTGTTTCAGTGTGGTCCCACACTACTACGTGATCCAAACCAGAAAAAACCCAGAATCCGTTCAACAAGTATGTGAAGAATGCGAAAGTATGAGTCTGATGAGGTCAAATCCCATGTCTAACCTAGACCTGACATGCATTATCCTCAAAAATATTGATCGAAACCTGGTTTAATCGACGGTTTCAGTGTGGTACCACACTACTTCGTGATCCAAACCAGAAAAAACCCAGGATCTGTTCAACAAGTATGTGAAAAACGCTAAACTGTGAGCCTGATGAGGGCAAATCTTAGACCTAACCCAGAGCTAAGATGCGTTATCCTCTAAAATATTTATCCAGACCAGGTTTCGTTGGATGTTTCAGTGTGGTACCACTTTACTACGTGATCCAATCCAGAAATAGCCCATGATCTAGCCATGAAGTATGAGAAATATGTGAAAGAATGAGCCTGATGAGAGCAAATCCCAGACCTAACCTAGACCTAACTTGCGTTCTCCTCTAAAATATTGATCGAAACTAGGTTTAATTGACTGTTTCAGTGTTGTACTTCATTACTACGTGATGCAATCCAGAAAAAGCCCAAGATCTATCCATCAAGTATGAGAAATATGCGAAAGAGTGAGCCTGATGGGAGCAAATCCCTGACCTAACCTAGACCTACAATGAATTATTCTCTAAAATATTGATCAAAACCAGGTTTAATTGACTGTTTCAGTGTGGTACCACATTACTACGTGATCCAATCCAGAAATAGCCCAGGATCTAGCCATGAAGTATGGGAAATATGCGAAAGTATGAGCCTGATGAGGGCAAATCCTAGACCTAACCCAGACCTAACATGCGTTATTCTCTAAAATATTTATCAAGACCAGGTTTAATTGAATGTTTCAGTGTGGTACCACACTACTACGTGATCAAAACCAGAAAAAACCCAGGATCCGTTCAACAAGTATGTGAAAAACGCTAAACTGTGAGCCTGATGCGGGCAAATCTTAGACCTAACCCAGAGCTAAGATGCGTTATCCTCTAAAATATTTATCCAGACCAGGTTTCATTGGATGATTCAGTGTGGTACCACTTTACTACGTGATCCAATCCAGGAACAGCCCATGATCTAGCCATGAAGTATGAGAAATATGCGAAAGAATGAGCCTGATGAGAGCAAATCCCAGACCTAACCTAGACCTAACATGCGTTATCCTCTAAAATATTGAGCGAAACCAGGTTTAATGGACTGTTTCAGTGTGGTACCACACTACTTCGTGATCCGAACCAGAGAAAGCCCAGGATCTGTTCAAGAAGTATGTGAAAAACGCTAAACTGTGAGCCTGATGAGGGCAAATCCTAGACCTAACCCAGACCTAACATGCGTTATCCTCTAAAATATTTATCAAGATCAGGTTTAATTGATTGTTTCAGTGTGGTCCCACATTACTACGTGATCCAAACCAGAAAAAACCCAGGATCCGTTCAGCAAGTATGTGAAGAATGCGAAAGTATGAGTCTGATGAGGTCAAATCCCAGACCTATCCCAGACTTAACTTGCGTTATCCTCTAAAATATTGATCGAAACCAGGTTTAATCGACTGTTTCAGCGTGGTACCACATTACTACGTGATACAATCCAGAAACAGCCCAGGATCTAGCCATGAAGTATGAGAAATATGCGAAAGTATGAGCCTGATGAGGGCAAATCCTAGACCTAACCCAAACCTAACATGCGTTATCCTCTAAAATATTTATCAAGACCAGGTTTAATTGAATGTTGCAGTGTGGTGCCACATTACTACGTTAACCAAACCAGAAAAAACCCTGGATCCGTTCAACAAGTATGTTAAAACTGCGACAGTATGACCCTGATGAGGGCAAATCCCAGGCCTAACCTAGACCTAACATGCGTTGTCCTCTAAAATATTGATGGAAACCAGGTTTAATTGACTGTTTCAGTGATGTACTTCATTACTACGTGATGCAATCCAGAAAAAGCCCAGGATCTGTTCTACATGTATGAAAAATATGCGAAAGAATGAGCCTGATGAGAGCAAATCCCAGACCTAACCTAGACCTAACATGAATTATTCTCTAAAATATTGATCGAAACCAGGTTTAATTGACTGTTTCAGTGTGGTACCACATTACTACGTGATCCAATCCGGAAATAGCCCAGGATCTAGCCATGAAGTATGAGAAATATGCGAAAGCATGAGCCTGATGAGGGCAAATCCTAGACCTAACCCAGACCTAACATGCGTTATTCTGTAAAATATTGATGGAAACCAGGTTTAATTGACTGTTTCAGTGTTGTACTTCATTACTACGTGATCCAAAACAGAAAAAACCCAGGATCTGTTCTACATGTATGAAAAATATGCGAAAGAATGAGCCTGATGAGAGCAAATCGCAGACCTGTCCCAGACTTAACTTGCGTTATCCTCTAAAATATTGATCGAAACCAGGTTTAATCGACTGTTTCAGCGTGGTACCACATTACTACGTGATACAATCCAGAAACAGCCCAGGATCTAGCCATGAAGTATGAGAAATATGCGAAAGTATGAGCCTGATGAGGGCAAATCCTAGACCTAACCCTGACCTAACATGCGTGATTCTGTAAAATTTTTATCCAGACCAGGTTTAATTGAATGTTTCATTGTGGTACCTCATTACTACGTGATCAAAACCAGAAAAAACCCAGGATCCGTTCAGCAAGTATGTGAAGAATGCGAAAGTATGAGTCTGATGAGGTCAAATCCCAGGCCTAACCTAGACCTAGCATGAATTATTCTCTAAAATATTGATCGAAACCAGGTTTAATTGACTGTTTCAGTGTGGTCCCACATTACTACGTGATCCAACCCAGAAAAAACCCAGGATCTGTTCAACAAGTATGTGAAAAACGCTAAACTGTGAGCCTGATGAGGGCAAATCTTAGACCTAACCCAGACCTAAGATGCGTTATCCTCTAAAATATTTACCCAGACCAGGTTTCATTGAATGTTTCAGTGTGGTACCACTTTACTACGTGATCCAATCCAGAAATAGCCCATGATCTAGCCATGAAGTATGAGAAATATGCGAAAGTATGAGCCTGATGAGGGCAAATCCCAGACCTATCCCAGACCTAACTTGCGTTGTCCTCTAAGAGATTGATGGTAACCAGGTTTAATTGACTGTTTCAGTGTTGTACTTCATTACTACGTGATCCAAACCCGAAAAAACCCAGGATCTAGCCATCAAGTATGAGAAATATGCGGAAGAATGAGCCTGATGAGAGCAAATCCCAGACCTAACGTAGACCTAGCATGAATTATTCTCTAAAATATTGATCGAAACCAGGTTTAATTGACTGTTTCAGTGTGGTCCCACATTACTACGTGATCCAAACCAGAAAAAACCCAGAATCCGTTCAACAAGTATGTGAAGAATGCGAAAGTATGAGTCTGATGAGGTCAAATCCCAGGTCTAACCTAGACCTAACATGCATTATCCTCAAAAATATTGATCGAAACCTGGTTTAATCGACTGTTTCAGTGTGGTACCACATTACTATGTGATCCAAACCAGAAAATAACCCAGGAACTGTTCAACGAGTATGTGAAGTGTGCGAAAGAATGAGCCTGATGAGAGCAAATCCCAGACCTAACCTAGACCTTACATGCGTTATCCTCTAAAATATTGAGCGAAACCAGGTTTAATGGACTGTTTCAGTGTGGTACCACACTACTTCGTGATCCAAACCAGAAAAAACCCAGGACCTGTTCAACAAGTATGTGAAAAACGCTAAACTGTGAGCCTGATGAGGGCAAATCTTAGACCTAACCCAGACCTAAGATGCGTTATCCTCTAAAATATTTATCCAGACCAGGTTTCATTGGATGTTTCAGTGTGGTACCACTTTACTGCGTGATCCAATCCAGAAATAGCCCATGATCTAGCCATGAAGTATGAGAAGTATGCGAAAGAATGAGCCTGATGAGAGCAAATCCCAGACCTAACCTAGACCTTACATGCGTTATCCTCTAAAATATTGAGCGAAACCAGGTTTAATGGACTGTTTCAGTGTGGTACCACACTACTTCGTGATCCAAACCAGAAAAAACCCAGGATCTGTTCAACAAGTATGTGAAAAACGCAAAACTGTGAGCCTGATGAGAGCAAATCCCAGACCTATCCTAGACCTTACATGCGTTATCCTCAAAAATATTGATCGAAACCTGGTTTAATCGACTGTTTCAGTGTGGTTCCACATTACTACGTGATCCAAACCAGAAAAAACCCAGGATCTAGCCATCAAGTACGAGAAATATGCGAAAGAATGTGCCTGATGAGAGCAAATCCCAGACCTATCCTAGACCTCACATGCGTTATCCTCTAAAATATTGAGCGAAACCAGGTTTAATGGACTGTTTCAGTGTGGTCCCACATTACTACGTGATCCAAACCAGAAGTAACCCAGGATCTGTTCTACATGTATGAAAAATATGCGAAAGAATGAGCCTGATGAGAGCAAATCCCAGACCTAACCTAGACCTAACATGAATTATTCTCTAAAATATTGATCGAAACCAGGTTTAATTGACTGTTTCAGTGTGGTGCCACATTACTACGTGATTCAATCCAGAAATAGCCCAGGATCTAGCCATGAAGTATGAGAAATATGCGAAAGTATGAGCCTGATGTGGGCAAATCCTAGACCTAACCCAGACCTAACATGCGTTATTCTGTAAAATTTTTATCAAGATCAGGTTTAATTGAATGTTTCATTGTGGTACCTCATTACTACGTGATGCAATCCAGAAAAAGCCCAGGATCTAGCCATGAAGTATGAGAAATATGCGAAAGTAAGAGCCTGATGAGGGCAAATCCTAGACCTATCCCAGACCTAACTTGTGTTATCCTCTAAAATATTGATCGAAACCAGGTTTAATTGACTGTCTCAGCGTGGTACCACATTACTACGTGATACAATCCAGAAACAGCCCATGATCTAGCCATGAAGTATGAGAAATATGCGAAAGAATGAGCCTGATGAGAGCAAATCCCAGACCTAACCTAGACCTAACATGCGTTATCCTCTAAAATATTGAGCGAAACCAGGTTTAATGGACTGTTTCAGTGTGGTACCACACTACTTCGTGATCCGAACCAGAGAAAGCCCAGGATCTGTTCAAGAAGTATGTGAAAAACGCTAAACTGTGAGCCTGATGAGGGCAAATCCTAGACCTAACCCAGACCTAACATGCGTTATCCTCTAAAATATTTATCAAGATCAGGTTTAATTGATTGTTTCAGTGTGGTCCCACATTACTACGTGATCCAAACCAGAAAAAACCCAGGATCCGTTCAGCAAGTATGTGAAGAATGCGAAAGTATGAGTCTGATGAGGTCAAATCCCAGACCTATCCCAGACTTAACTTGCGTTATCCTCTAAAATATTGATCGAAACCAGGTTTAATCGACTGTTTCAGCGTGGTACCACATTACTACGTGATACAATCCAGAAACAGCCCAGGATCTAGCCATGAAGTATGAGAAATATGCGAAAGTATGAGCCTGATGAGGGCAAATCCTAGACCTAACCCAAACCTAACATGCGTTATCCTCTAAAATATTTATCAAGACCAGGTTTAATTGAATGTTGCAGTGTGGTGCCACATTACTACGTTAACCAAACCAGAAAAAACCCTGGATCCGTTCAACAAGTATGTTAAAACTGCGACAGTATGACCCTGATGAGGGCAAATCCCAGGCCTAACCTAGACCTAACATGCGTTGTCCTCTAAAATATTGATGGAAACCAGGTTTAATTGACTGTTTCAGTGATGTACTTCATTACTACGTGATGCAATCCAGAAAAAGCCCAGGATCTGTTCTACATGTATGAAAAATATGCGAAAGAATGAGCCTGATGAGAGCAAATCCCAGACCTAACCTAGACCTAACATGAATTATTCTCTAAAATATTGATCGAAACCAGGTTTAATTGACTGTTTCAGTGTGGTACCACATTACTACGTGATCCAATCCGGAAATAGCCCAGGATCTAGCCATGAAGTATGAGAAATATGCGAAAGCATGAGCCTGATGAGGGCAAATCCTAGACCTAACCCAGACCTAACATGCGTTATTCTGTAAAATATTGATGGAAACCAGGTTTAATTGACTGTTTCAGTGTTGTACTTCATTACTACGTGATCCAAAACAGAAAAAACCCAGGATCTGTTCTACATGTATGAAAAATATGCGAAAGAATGAGCCTGATGAGAGCAAATCGCAGACCTGTCCCAGACTTAACTTGCGTTATCCTCTAAAATATTGATCGAAACCAGGTTTAATCGACTGTTTCAGCGTGGTACCACATTACTACGTGATACAATCCAGAAACAGCCCAGGATCTAGCCATGAAGTATGAGAAATATGCGAAAGTATGAGCCTGATGAGGGCAAATCCTAGACCTAACCCTGACCTAACATGCGTGATTCTGTAAAATTTTTATCAAGACCAGGTTTAATTGAATGTTTCATTGTGGTACCTCATTACTACGTGATCAAAACCAGAAAAAACCCAGGATCCGTTCAGCAAGTATGTGAAGAATGCGAAAGTATGAGTCTGATGAGGTCAAATCCCAGGCCTAACCTAGACCTAGCATGAATTATTCTCTAAAATATTGATCGAAACCAGGTTTAATTGACTGTTTCAGTGTGGTCCCACATTACTACGTGATCCAACCCAGAAAAAACCCAGGATCTGTTCAACAAGTATGTGAAAAACGCTAAACTGTGAGCCTGATGAGGGCAAATCTTAGACCTAACCCAGACCTAAGATGCGTTATCCTCTAAAATATTTACCCAGACCAGGTTTCATTGAATGTTTCAGTGTGGTACCACTTTACTACGTGATCCAATCCAGAAATAGCCCATGATCTAGCCATGAAGTATGAGAAATATGCGAAAGTATGAGCCTGATGAGGGCAAATCCCAGACCTATCCCAGACCTAACTTGCGTTGTCCTCTAAGAGATTGATGGTAACCAGGTTTAATTGACTGTTTCAGTGTTGTACTTCATTACTACGTGATCCAAACCCGAAAAAACCCAGGATCTAGCCATCAAGTATGAGAAATATGCGGAAGAATGAGCCTGATGAGAGCAAATCCCAGACCTAACGTAGACCTAGCATGAATTATTCTCTAAAATATTGATCGAAACCAGGTTTAATTGACTGTTTCAGTGTGGTCCCACATTACTACGTGATCCAAACCAGAAAAAACCCAGAATCCGTTCAACAAGTATGTGAAGAATGCGAAAGTATGAGTCTGATGAGGTCAAATCCCAGGTCTAACCTAGACCTAACATGCATTATCCTCAAAAATATTGATCGAAACCTGGTTTAATCGACTGTTTCAGTGTGGTACCACATTACTATGTGATCCAAACCAGAAAATAACCCAGGAACTGTTCAACGAGTATGTGAAGTGTGCGAAAGAATGAGCCTGATGAGAGCAAATCCCAGACCTAACCTAGACCTTACATGCGTTATCCTCTAAAATATTGAGCGAAACCAGGTTTAATGGACTGTTTCAGTGTGGTACCACACTACTTCGTGATCCAAACCAGAAAAAACCCAGGACCTGTTCAACAAGTATGTGAAAAACGCTAAACTGTGAGCCTGATGAGGGCAAATCTTAGACCTAACCCAGACCTAAGATGCGTTATCCTCTAAAATATTTATCCAGACCAGGTTTCATTGGATGTTTCAGTGTGGTACCACTTTACTGCGTGATCCAATCCAGAAATAGCCCATGATCTAGCCATGAAGTATGAGAAGTATGCGAAAGAATGAGCCTGATGAGAGCAAATCCCAGACCTAACCTAGACCTTACATGCGTTATCCTCTAAAATATTGAGCGAAACCAGGTTTAATGGACTGTTTCAGTGTGGTACCACACTACTTCGTGATCCAAACCAGAAAAAACCCAGGATCTGTTCAACAAGTATGTGAAAAACGCAAAACTGTGAGCCTGATGAGAGCAAATCCCAGACCTATCCTAGACCTTACATGCGTTATCCTCAAAAATATTGATCGAAACCTGGTTTAATCGACTGTTTCAGTGTGGTTCCACATTACTACGTGATCCAAACCAGAAAAAACCCAGGATCTAGCCATCAAGTACGAGAAATATGCGAAAGAATGTGCCTGATGAGAGCAAATCCCAGACCTATCCTAGACCTTACATGCGTTATCCTCTAAAATATTGAGCGAAACCAGGTTTAATGGACTGTTTCAGTGTGGTCCCACATTACTACGTGATCCAAACCAGAAGTAACCCAGGATCTGTTCTACATGTATGAAAAATATGCGAAAGAATGAGCCTGATGAGAGCAAATCCCAGACCTAACCTAGACCTAACATGAATTATTCTCTAAAATATTGATCGAAACCAGGTTTAATTGACTGTTTCAGTGTGGTGCCACATTACTACGTGATTCAATCCAGAAATAGCCCAGGATCTAGCCATGAAGTATGAGAAATATGCGAAAGTATGAGCCTGATGTGGGCAAATCCTAGACCTAACCCAGACCTAACATGCGTTATTCTGTAAAATTTTTATCAAGATCAGGTTTAATTGAATGTTTCATTGTGGTACCTCATTACTACGTGATGCAATCCAGAAAAAGCCCAGGATCTAGCCATGAAGTATGAGAAATATGCGAAAGTAAGAGCCTGATGAGGGCAAATCCTAGACCTATCCCAGACCTAACTTGTGTTATCCTCTAAAATATTGATCGAAACCAGGTTTAATTGACTGTCTCAGCGTGGTACCACATTACTACGTGTTACAATCCAGAAACAGCCCAGGATTTAGCCATGAAGTATGAGAAATATGCGAAAGTATGAGCCTGATGAGGGCAAATCCTAGACCTAACCCAGACCTAACAGGCGTTATCCTCTAAAATATTTATCAAGATCAGGTTTAATTGAATGTTTCGGTGTGGTACCGCATTACTACGTGATCCAAACCATAAAAAGGCTGGGATCAGGCCAACAAGTAAGCGAAAAACGCGAAAGTATGAGCCAGATGATTGCAAATACCAGAACTCACCCAGACATAACCAGCGCTATCCTCTAAAATACTAATCTGAACCAGGGTTAATTGACTGTTTCAGTGTGGTACCACATTACTACGTGATCCAAACCAGAGAAAGGCCAGGATCTGGCCAACAAGTATGCGAAAAACGCGAAAGTACGAGCCAGATAAGGACAAATCCCAGACCTACCCGAGACATAACCAGCGTTATCCTCTAAAATATAAATCGCAACCAGGCTTAATTGACTGTTTCGGTGTTGTGCCGTATTACTACGTGATCCAAATCAGAAAAAGGCCAGGATCTGGCCACCAAGAATGCGAAAAATGCGAAAGTACGAGCCAGATGATTGCAAATACCAGCACTATCCCAGACATAACCAGCGCTATCCTCTAAAATACTAATCTGAACCAGGGTTAATTGACTGTTTCAGTGTGGTACCACATTACTACGTGATCCAAACCAGAGAAAGGCCAGGATCTGGCCAACAAGTATGCGAAAAACGCGAAAGTACGAGCCAGATAAGGACAAATCCCAGACCTACCCGAGACATAACCAGCGTTATCCTCTAAAATATAAATCGCAACCAGGTTTAATTGACTGTTTCGGTGTTGTGCCGTATTACTACGTGATCCAAATCAGAAAAAGGCCAGGATCTGGCCACCAAGAATGCGAAAAATGCGAAAGTACGAGCCAGATGATTGCAAATACCAGCACTATCCCAGACATAACCAGCGATATCCTCTAAAATACAAATCGGAACCAGCTTCTATTGACTGGTTCAGTGTGGTACCACACTACTACGTGATCGAAACCAGAAAAAGGCCAGGATCTGGCCAACAAGTATGCGACAAACGCGAAAGTATGAGGCAGATGATTGCAAATACCAGAACTAACCCAGGCATAACCAGCGTTATCCTCTAAAGTATTAATCGGAACCAGGTTTAATTGACTGTTTCAGTGTGGTACCACTTTACTACGTGGTCCAAGCCAGAAGAAGGCCAGGATGTGGCCAACAAGTATGCGAGAAATGCGAAAGTACGAGCCAGATGATGGCAAATACCAGACCTATCCGAGACATAACCGGCGTTATCCTCTAAAATATTAATCGCAACCAGGATAAATTGACTGTTTCGGTGTGGTACCACATTACTACGTGGTCCAAGCCAGAAAAAGGCAAGGATCTGGCCAACAAGTATGCGAAAAACGCGAAAGTACGAGCCAGATGAGGACAAATCCCAGACCTACCCGAGACATAACCGGCGTTATCCTCTAAAATATTAATCGCAACCAGTTTAATTGACTGTTTCGGTGTGGTACCACATTACTACGTGATCCGAACCAGAAAAAGCCCAGGATCTGGCCATCAAGTATGCGAAAAACGCGAATATATGAGCCATATGATTGCAAATACCAGAACTAACCCTGACATAACCAGCGTTATCCTCTAAAATACGCATCGGAACATGCTTTTAATGACTGTTTCAGTGTGGTACCACATTACAACCTGATCCAAACCAGAAAAAGCCCAGGATCGGGCCAACAAGAATGCGAAAAATGCGAAAGTACGAGCCTGATGAGGGAAACTCCCAGAGCTAACCGAGACGTAACCGGAGTTATCCCCTAAAATATTAATCGCAACCAGGTGTAATTGACTGTTTCGGTGTGGTACCGCATTGCTACGATGATCCAAACCAGAAAGAGGCCAGGATCTGGCCAACAAGTATGCGAAAAATGCGAAAGTATGAGCCAGATGATTGCAAATACCTGAACTAACCCAGACATAACCAGCGATATCCTCTAAAATATTAATCGCAACCAGGTTTAATTGACTGTTTCGGTGTGGTACTGCATTACTACGTGATCCAGACCAGAAAAAGGCCAGGATCTGGCCAACAAGTATGCGCAAAATGCGAAAGTACGAGCCAGTTGAGGGCAAATCCCAGACCAAAACGAGACGTAACCGGCGTTATCCCCTAAAATATTAATCGCAACCAGGTTTAATTGACTGTTTCGGTGTGGTACCGCATTACTACGTGATCCAAACCAGAAAAAGGCCAGGATCTGGCCAACAAGTATGCGAAAAATGCGAAAGTATGAGCCAGATGATTGCAAATTCCAGAACTAACCCTGACATAACCAGCGTTATCCTCTAGAATAAGAATCGGAACATGGTTTTAATGACTGTTTCAGTGTTGTAACACATTACTACGTGATCCAAACCAGAAAAATCCCAGAATGGGGCCATCAAGAATGCGAAAAACGCGAAAGTACGAGCCAGATGAGGGAAAATCCCAGACCAAAACGAGACGTAACCGCGTTGTCCCCTAAAATATTAATCGCAACCAGGTTTAATTGACTGTTTCGGTGTGGTACTGCATTACTACGTGATCCAGACCAGAAAAAGGCCAGGATCTGGCCAACAAGTATGCGAAAAACGCGAAAGTATAAGCCAGATGATTGCAAATACCAGAACTAACCCAGGCATAACCAGCGTTATCCTCTAAAAGACTAAGCGGAACCAGCTTCTATTGACTGTTTCAGTGTGGTACCACATTACTACGTGATCCAAGCCAAAAAAAGGCCAGGATCTGGCCAACAAGTATGCGAAAAACGCGAAAGTACGAGCCAGATGATTGCAAATACCAGAACTCACCCAGACATAACCAGCGCTATCCTCTAAAATACTAATCTGGACCAGGGTTAATTGACTGTTTCAGTGTGGTACCACATTACTACGTGATCCAAACCAGAAAAATCCCAGGATCGGGCCAACAAGAACGCGAAAAATGCGAAAGTACGATCCAGATGAGGACAAATCCCAGACCTACCCGAGACATAACCGGCGTTATCCTCTAAAATATTAATCGCAACCAGGTTTAATTGACTATTTCGGTGTGGAACCTCATTACTACGGGATCTACAACAGAAAAAACCCAGGATCTGGTCAACAAGTATGCGAAAAACGCGAAAGTATGAGCCAGAGGATTGCAAATACCAGAACTAACCCAGACATAACCAGCGTTGTCCTCTAAAATACTTATCGGAACCAGCTTCTATTGACTGTTTCAGTGTGGTACCACATTACTACGGGATCCAAAACAGAAAAAACCCAGGATCTGGCCAAAAAGTATGCGACAAACGCGAAAGTATGAGGCAGATGATTGCAAATACCGGAACTAACCCAGGCATAACCAGCGTTATCCTCTAAAGTATTAATCGCAACCAGGTTAAATTGACTGTTTCGTTGTGGAACCACATTACTGCGGGATCCAACCCAGAAAAAACCCAGGGTCTGGCCAACAAGTATGCGAAAAATGCGAAAGTACGATCCAGATGAGGGCAAATCTCAGACCTAACCGAGACATAACCGGCGTTATCCTCTAAAATATTATTCGCAACCAGGTTTAATTGACTGTTTCGGTGTGGTACCGCATTACTACGTGATCCACAACAGAAAAAACCCAGGATCTGGTCAACAAGCATGCGAAAAACGCGAAAGTATGAGCCAGAGGATTGCAAATACCAGAACTAACCCAGACATAACCAGCGTTATCCTCTAAAATACTTATCGGAACCAGCTTCTATTGACTGTTTCAGTGTGGTGCCACTTTGCTACGTGGTCCAAGCCAGAAGAAGGCCAGGATGTGGCCAACAAGTATGCGAAAAATGCGAAAGTACGAGCCAGATGAGGGCAAATACCAGACCTAACCGAGACATAACCGGCGTTATCCTCTAAAATATTAATCGCAACCAGGTTAAATTGACTGTTTCGTTGTGGAACCACATTACTGCGTGATCCAACCCAGAAAAAACCCAGGGTCTGGCCAACAAGTATGCGAAAAATGCGAAAGTACGATCCAGATGAGGGCAAATCTCAGACCTAACCGAGACATAACCGGCGTTATCCTCTAAAATATTATTCGCAACCAGGTTTAATTGACTGTTTCGGTGTGGTACCACATTACTACGTGGTACAAGCCAGAAAAAGGCAAGGATCTGGCCAACAAGTATGCGAAAAACGCGAAAGTACGAGCCAGATGAGGACAAATCCCAGACCTACCCGAGACATAACCGGCGTTATCCTCTAAAATATTAATCGCAACCAGCTTCTATTGACTGTTTCAGTGTGGTACCACATTACTACGTGATCCAAACCAGAAAAAGCCCAGGATCTGGCCAACAAGTATGCGAAAAACGCGAATATATGAGCCATATGATTGCAAATACCAGAACTAACCCTGACATAACCAGCGTTATCCTCTAAAATACGCATCGGAACATGCTTTTAATGACTGTTTCAGTGTGGTACCACATTACAACGTGATCCAAACCAGAAAAAGCCCAGGATCGGGCCAACAAGAACGCGAAAAACGCGAAAGTACGAGCCAGATAAGGACAAATCCCAGACCTACCCGAGACATAACCGGCGTTATCCTCTAAAATATTAATCGCAACCAGGTTTAATTGACTGTTTCGGTGTGGAACCTCATTACTACGGGATCTACAACAGAAAAAACCCAGGATCTGGTCAACAAGTATGCGAAAAACGCGAAAGTATGAGCCAGAGGATTGCAAATACCAGAACTAACCCAGACATAACCAGCGTTGTCCTCTAAAATACTTATCGGAACCAGCTTCTATTGACTGTTTCAGTGTGGTACCACATTACTACGGGATCCAAAACAGAAAAAACCCAGGATCTGGCCAAAAAGTATGCGACAAACGCGAAAGTATGAGGCAGATGATTGCAAATACCGGAACTAACCCAGGCATAACCAGCGTTATCCTCTAAAGTATTAATCGCAACCAGGTTAAATTGACTGTTTCGTTGTGGAACCACATTACTGCGGGATCCAACCCAGAAAAAACCCAGGGTCTGGCCAACAAGTATGCGAAAAATGCGAAAGTACGATCCAGATGAGGGCAAATCTCAGACCTAACCGAGACATAACCGGCGTTATCCTCTAAAATATTATTCGCAACCAGGTTTAATTGACTGTTTCGGTGTGCTACCGCATTACTACGTGATCCACAACAGAAAAAACCCAGGATCTGGTCAACAAGCATGCGAAAAACGCGAAAGTATGAGCCAGAGGATTGCAAATACCAGAACTAACCCAGACATAACCAGCGTTATCCTCTAAAATACTTATCGGAACCAGCTTCTATTGACTGTTTCAGTGTGGTGCCACTTTGCTACGTGGTCCAAGCCAGAAGAAGGCCAGGATGTGGCCAACAAGTATGCGAAAAATGCGAAAGTACGAGCCAGATGAGGGCAAATACCAGACCTAACCGAGACATAACCGGCGTTATCCTCTAAAATATTAATCGCAACCAGGTTAAATTGACTGTTTCGTTGTGGAACCACATTACTGCGGGATCCAACCCAGAAAAAACCCAGGGTCTGGCCAACAAGTATGCGAAAAATGCGAAAGTACGATCCAGATGAGGGCAAATCTCAGAACTATCCCAGACATACCCAGCGTTATCCACTAAAATATTATTCGCAACCAGGTTTAATTGACTGTTTCGGTGTGGTACCACATTACTACGTGGTCCAAGCCAGAAAAAGGCCAGGATCTGGCCAACAAGTATGCGAAAAATGCGAAAGTACGAGCCAGGTGAGGGCAAATACCATACCTAACCGAGACATTACCGGCTTTATCCTCTAAAATATTAATCGCAACCAGATTTAATTGACTGTTTCAGTGTGGTACCGCATTACTACGTGATCCAAACCAGAAAGAGGCCAGGATCTGGCCAACAAGTATGCGAAAAACGCGAAAGTACGAGCCAGATGATTGCAAATACCAGAACTCACCCAGACATAACCAGCGCTATCCTCTAAAATACTAATCTGAACCAGGGTTAATTGACTGTTTCAGTGTCGTACCACATTACTACGTGATCCAAACCAGAGAAAGGCCAGGATCTGGCCAACAAGTATGCGAAAAACGCGAAAGGACGAGCCAGATAAGGACAAATCCCAGACCTACCCGAGACATAACCGGCGTTATCCTCTAAAATATTAATCGCAACCAGGTTTAATTGACTGCTTCGGTGTGGTACCACATTACTACGTGGTCCAAGCCAGAAAAAGGCTAGGATCTGGCCAACAAGTATGCGAAAAACGCGAAAGTACGAGCCAGATGAGGACAAATCCCAGACCTACCCGAGACATAACCGGCGTTATCCTCTAAAATATTAATCGCAACCAGTTTAATTGACTGTTTCGGTGTGGTACCACATTACTACGTGATCCGAACCTGAAAAAGCCCAGGATCTGGCCATCAAGTATGCGAAAAACGCGAATATATGAGCCATATGATTGCAAATACCAGAACTAACCCTGACATAACCAGCGTTATCCTCTAAAATACGCATCGGATCATGCTTTTAATGACTGTTTCAGTGTGGTACCACCTTACAACCTGATCCAAACCAGAAAAAGCCCAGGATCGGGCCAACAAGAATGCGAAAAATGCGAAAGTACGAGCCAGTTGAGGGCAAATCCCAGACCAAAACGAGACGTAACCGGCGTTATCCCCAAAAATATTAATCGCAACCAGGTTTAATTGACTGTTTCGGTGTGGTACCGCATTACTACGTGATCCAAACCAGAAAAAGGCCAGGATCTGGCCAACAAGTATGCGAAAAATGCGAAAGTATGAGCCAGATGATTGCAAATTCCAGAACTAACCCTGACATAACAAGCGTTATCCTCTAGAATACGAATCGGAACATGGTTTTAATGACTGTTTCAGTGTTGTAACACATTACTACGTGATCCAAGCCAAAAAAAGGCCAGGATCTGACCAGCAAGTATGCGAAAAACGCGAAAGTATGAGCCAGATGATTGCAAATACCAGAACAATCCCAGGCATAACCAGCGTTATCCTCTAAAATACTAAGCGGAACCAGCTTTTATTGACAGTGTGGTACCACATTACTACGTGATCCAAACCAGAAAAAGCCCAGGATCTGGCCAACAAGTATGCGAAAAACGCGAAAGTACGAGCCAGATGATTGCAAATACCAGAACTCACCCAGACATAACCAGCGCTATCCTCTAAAATACTAATCTGAACCAGGGTTAATTGACTGTTTCGGTGTGGTACCGCATTACTACGTGATCCACAACAGAAAAAACCCAGGATCTGGTCAACAAGTATGCGAAAAACGCGAAAGTATGAGCCAGAGGATTGCAAATACCAGAACTAAGCCAGACATAACCAGCGTTATCCTCTAAAATACTTATCGGAACCAGCTTCTATTGACTGTTTCAGTGTGGTACCACTTTACTACGTGGTCCAAGCCAGAAGAAGGCCAGGATGTGGCCAACAAGTATGCGAAAAATGCGAAAGTACGAGCCAGATGAGGGCAAATACCAGACCTAACCGAGACATAACCGGCGTTATCCTCTAAAATATTATTCGCAACCAGGTTTAATTGACTGTTTCGGTGTGGTACCACATTACTACGTGGTCCAAGCCAGAAAAAGGCAAGGATCTGGCCAACAAGTATGCGAAAAACGCGAAAGTACGAGCCAGATGAGGACAAATCCCAGACCTTCCCGAGACATAACCGGCGTTATCCTCTAAAATATTAATCGCAACCAGCTTCTATTGACTGTTTCAGTGTGGTACCACATTACTACGTGATCCAAACCAGAAAAAGCCCAGGATCTGGCCAACAAGTATGCGAAAAACGCGAATGTACGAGCCTGATGAGGGAAAATCCCAGACCTAACCGAGACGTAACCGGCGTTATCCCCTAAAATATTAATCGCAACCAGGTGTAATTGACTGTTTCGGTGTGGTACCGCATTGCTACGATGATCCAAACCAGAAAGAGGCCAGGATCTGGCCAACAAGTATGCGAAAAATGCGAAAATATGGGCCAGATGATTGCAAATACCAGAACTAGCCCAGACATAACCAGCGATATCCTCTAAAATACGCATAGGAACATGCTTTTAATGACTGTTTCAGTGTGGTACCACATTACAACGTGACCCAAACCAGAAAAAGCCCAGGATCGGGCCAACAAGAATGCGAAAAATGCGAAAGTACGAGCCTGATGAGGGAAAATCCCAGACCTAACCGAGACGTAACCGGCGTTATCCCCTAAAATATTAATCGCAACCAGGTGTAATTGACTGTTTCGGTGTGGTACCGCATTGCTACGATGATCCACCCCAGAAAGAGGCCAGGATCTGGCCAACAAGTATGCGAAGAATGCGAAAGTATGAGCCAGATGATTGCAAATACCAGAACTAACCCAGACATAACCAGCGATATCCTCTAAAATATTAATCGCAACCAGGTTTAATTGACTGTTTCGGTGTAGTACTGCATTACTACGTGATCCAGACCAGAAAAAGGCCAGGATCTGGCCAACAAGTATGCGCAAAATGCGCAAGTACGAGCCAGTTGAGGGCAAATCCCAGACCAAACCGAGACATAACCGGCGTTATCCTCTAAAATATTAATCGCAACCAGGTTTAATTGACTGTTTCGGTGTGGTACCGCATTACTACGTGATCCAAACCAGAAAAAGGCCAGGATCTGTTCAACAAGTATGTGAAAAACGCGAAAGTATGAGTCTGATGAGGTCAAATCCCAGACCTATCCCAGACTTAACTTGCGTTATCCTCTAAAATATTGATCGAAACCAGGTTTAATCGACTGTTTCAGCGTGGTATCACATTAGTACGTGATACAATCCAGAAACAGCCCAGGATCTAGCCATGAAGTATGAGAAATATGCGAAAGTATGAGCCTGATGAGGGCAAATCCTAGACCTAACCCAATCCTAAAATGCGTTATCCTCTAAAATATTTATCAAGACCAGGTTTAATTGAATGTTTCAGTGTGGTACCACATTAATACGTGAACCAAACCAGAAAAAACCCAGGATCCGTTCAACAAGTATGTTAAAACTGCGACAGTATGACCCTGATGAGGGCAAATCCCAGGCCTAACCTAGACCTAACATGCGTTGTCCTCTAAAATATTGATGGAAACCAGGTTTAATGGACTGTTTCAGTGTGGCACCACTTTACTACGTGATCCAAAGCAGAAAAAACCCTCGATCAGGCCAACATGTATGTTAAAACTGCGAAAGTATGACCCCGATGAGGGCAAATCCCAGGACTAACCTAGACCTAACTTGCGTTATCCTCTAAAATATTGATCGAAACCAGGTTTAATCGACTGTTTCAGCGTGGTACCACATTACTACGTGATCCAATCCAGAAATAGCCCAGGATCTAGCCATGAAGTATGAGAAATATGCGAAAGTATGAGCCTGATGAGGGCAAATCCTAGACCTAACCCAGACCTAACATGCGTTATTCTCTAAAATATTTATCTAGACCAGGTTTAATTGAATGTTTCAGTGTGGTACCACATTACTGCGTGATCAAAACCAGAAAAAACCCAGGATCCGTTCAACAAGTATGTGAAGAATGCGAAAGTATCAGTCTGATCAGTGAAAATCTCAGGCCTTACCTAGACCTAACATGCGTTGTCCTCTAAAATATTGATGGAAACCAGGTTTGAATGACTGTTTCAGTATGGTACTGCATTACTACAAGATGCAATCCAGAAATAGCCCAGGATCTAGCCATCAAGTATGAGAAATATGCGAAAGAATGAGCCTGATGAGAGCAAATCCCAGACCTAACCTAGACCTAACATGCGTTATCCTCTAAGATATTGAGCGAAACCAGGTTTAATGGACTGTTTCAGTGTGGTACCACACTACTTCGTGATCCAAACCAGAGAAAGCCCAGGATCTGTTCAAGAAGTATGTGAAAAACGCTAAACTGTGAGCCTGATGAGAGCAAATCCTAGACCTAACCCAGACCTAACATGCGTTATCCTCTAAAATATTTATCAAGACCAGGTTTAATTGAATGTTTCAGTGTGGTACCACATTACTACGTGAACCAAACCAGAAAGAACCCAGGATCCGTTCAACAAGTATGTTAAAACTGCGACAGTATGACCCTGATGAGGGCAAATCCCAGACCTAACCTAGACCTAACATGAATTATTCTCTAAAATATTGATCGAAACCAGGTTTACTTGACTGCTTCAGTGTGGTCCCACATTACTACGTGATCCAAACCAGAAAAAACCCAGGATCCGTTCAGCAAGTATGTGAAGAATGCGAAAGTATGAGTCTGATGAGGGAAAATCCCAGGCCTAACCTAGACCTAACATGCGCTATCCTCTAAAATATTGATCGAAACCAGGTTTAGTCGAATGTTTCAGTGTGGTCCCACATTACTACGTGATCCAAACCAGAAAAAACCCAGAATCCGTTCAACAAGTATGTGAAGAATGCGAAAGTATGAGTCTGATGAGGTCAAATCCCAGGCCTAACCTAGACCTAACATGTGTTATCCTCAAAAATATTGATCGAAACCTGGTTTAATCGACTGTTTCAGTGTGGTACCACATTACTATGTGATCCAAACCAGAAAATAACCCAGGATCTGTTCAACGAGTATGTGAAGTGTGCGAAAGTATGAGTCTGATGAGGTCAAATCCCAGACCATTCCCAGACTTAACTTGCGTTATCCTCTAAAATATTGATCGAAACCAGGTTTAATCGACTGTTTCAGTGTGGTACCACATTACTACGTGATCCAAACCAGAAAAAACCCAGGATCTAGCCATCAAGTACGAGAAATATGCGAAAGAATGAGCCTGATGAGAGCAAATCCCAGACCTAACCTAGACCTTACATGCGTTATCCTCTAAAATATTGAGCGAAACCAGGTTTAATGGACTGTTTCAGTGTGGTACCACACTACTTCGTGATCCAAACCAGAAAAAACCCAGGATCTGTTCAACAAGTATGTGAAAAACGCTAAACTGTGAGCCTGATGAGAGCAAATCCCAGACCTATCCTAGACCTTACATGCGTTATCCTCTAAAATATTGAGCGAAACCAGGTTTAATGGACTGTTTCAGTGTGGTCCCACATTACTACGTGATCCAAACCAGAAATAACCCAGGATCTGTTCTACATGTATGAACAATATGCGGAAGAATGAGCCTGATGAGAGCAAATCCCAGACCTAACCTAGACCTAACATGAATTATTCTCTAAAATATTGATCGAAACAAGGTATAATTGACTGTTTCAGTGTGGTACCACATTACTACGTGATTCAATCCAGAAATAGCCCTGGATCTAGCCATGAAGTATGAGAAATATGCGAAAGTATGAGCCTGATGAGGGCAAATCCTAGACCTAACCCAGACCTAACATGCGTTATTCTGTAAAATTTTCATCAAGACCAGGTTTAATTGAATGTTTCATTGTGGTACCTCATTACTACGTGATCAAAACCAGAAAAAACCCAGGATCCGTTCAACAAGTATGTGGAGAATGCGAAAGTATGAGTCTGATCAGTGAAAATCTCAGGCCTTACCTAGACCTAACTTGCGTTGTCCTCTAAAATATTGATGGAAACCAGGTTTCATTGACTGTTTCAGTGTGGTCCCACATTACTACGTGATCCAAACCAGAAAAAACCCAGTATCTGTTCAACATGTATGAGAAATATGCGAAAGAATGAGCCTGATGTGAGCAAATCCCAGACCTAACCTAGACCTAACATGAATTATTCTCTAAAATATTGATCGAAACCAGGTTTACTTGACTGCTTCAGTGTGGTCCCACATTACTACGTGATCCAAACCAGAAAAAACCCAGGATCCGTTCAGCAAGTATGTGAAGAATGCGAGAGTATGAGTCTGATGAGGTCAAATCCCAGGCCTAACCTAGACCTAACATGCGTTATCCTCAAAAATATTGATCGAAACCTGGTTTAATCGACTGTTTCAGTGTGGTACCACATTACTATGTGATCCAAACCAGAAAATAACCCAGGATCTGTTCAACGAGTATGTGAAGTGTGCGAAAGTATGAGTCTGATGAGGTCAAATCCCAGACCATTCCCAGACTTAACTTGCGTTATCCTCTAAAATATTGATCGAAACCAGGTTTAATCGACTGTTTCAGTGTGGTACCACATTACTACGTGATCCAAACCAGAAAAATCCCAGGATCTAGCCATCAAGTACGAGAAATATGCGAAAGAATGAGCCTGATGAGAGCAAATCCCAGACCTAACCTAGACCTTACATGCGTTATCCTCTAAAATATTGAGCGAAACCAGGTTTAATGGACTGTTTCAGTGTGGTACCACATTACTACGTGATTCAATCCAGAAATAGCCCAGGATCTAGCCATGAAGTATGAGAAATATGCGAAAGTATGAGCCTGATGAGGGCAAATCCTAGACCTAGCCCAAACCTAACGTGCGTTATCCTCTAAAATATTTATCAAGATCAGGTTTAATTGATTGTTTCAGTGTGGTCCCACATTACTACGTGATCCAAACCAGAAAAAACCCAGTATCTGTTCAACATGTATGAGAAATATGCGAAAGAATGAGCCTGATGTGAGCAAATCCCAGACCTAACCTAGACCTAACATGAATTATTCTCTAAAATATTGATCGAAACCAGGTTTACTTGACTGCTTCAGTGTGGTCCCACATTACTACGTGATCCAAACCAGAAAAAACCCAGGATCCGTTCAGCAAGTATGTGAAGAATGCGAAAGTATGAGTCTGATGAGGTCAAATCCCAGGCCTAACCTGGACCTAACATGCGTTATCCTCAAAAATATTGATCGAAACCTGGTTTAATCGACTGTTTCAGTGTGGTACCACATTACTATGTGATCCAAACCAGAAAATAACCCAGGATCTGTTCAACGAGTATGTGAAGTGTGCGAAAGTATGAGTCTGATGAGGTCAAATCCCAGACCATTCCCAGACTTAACTTGCGTTATCCTCTAAAATATTGAACGAAACCTGGTTTAATCGACTGTTTCAGTGTGGTACCACATTACTACGTGATCCAAACCAGAAAAAACCCAGGATCTAGCCATCAAGTATGAGAAATATGCGAAAGAATGAGCCTGATGAGAGCAAATCCCAGACCTAACCTAGACCTAACATGCGTTATCCTCTAAAATATTGAGCGAAACCAGGTTTAATCGACAGTTTCAGTGTGGTACCACATTACTACGTGATCCAAACCAGAAAAAACCCAGGATCTAGCCATCAAGTATGAGTAATGTGCGAAAGAATGAGCCTGATGAGAGCAAATCCCAGACCTAACCTAGACCTTACATGCGTTATCCTCTAAAATATTGAGCGAAACCAGGTTTAATGGACTGTTTCAGTGTGGTACCACACTACTTCGTGATCCAAACCAGAAAAAACCCACGATCTGTTCAACAAGTATGTGAAAAACGCTAAGCTGTGAGCCTGATGAGAGCAAATCCCAGACCTAACCTAGACCTTACATGCGTTATCCTCTAAAATATTGAGCGAAACCAGGTTTAATGGACTGTTTCAGTGTGGTCCCACATTACTACGTGATCCAAACCAGAAATAACACAGGATCCGTTCAACAAGTATGTGAAGAATGCGAAAGTATGAGTCTGATGAGTGAAAATCCCAGGCCTAACCCAGACCTAACATGCGATATCCTCAAAAATATTGATCGAAACCTGGTTTAATCGTCTGTTTCAGTGTGGTACCACATTACTATGTGATCCAAACCAGAAAATAACCCAGGATCTGTTCAACGAGTAAGTGAAGTGTGCGAAAGTATGAGTCTGATGAGGTCAAATCCCAGACCAATCCCAGACTTAACTTGCGTTATCCTCTAAAATATTGATCGAAACCAGGTTTAATCGACTGTTTCAGTGTGGTACCCCATGACTACGTGATCCAAACCAGAAAAAACCCAGGATCCGTTCAACAAGTATGTGAAAAACGCGAAAGTATGAGCCTGATGAGGGCAAATCCAAGACCTATCCCAGACCTAACTTGCGTTGTCCTCTAAGATATTGATGGAAACCAGGTTTAATTGACTGTTTCCGTGTTGTACTTCATTTCTACGTGATGCAATCCAGAAAAAGCCCAGGATCTAGCCATCAAGTTTGAGAAATATGCGAAAGAATGAGCCTGATGAGGGCAAATCCCAGACCTAACCTAGACCTAACATGAATTATTCTCTAAAATATTGATCGAAACCAGGTTTAATTGACTGTTTCAGTGTGGTCCCACATTACTACGTGATCCAAACCAGAAAAAACCCAGGATCCGTTCAACAAGTATGTGAAGAATGCGAAAGTATGAGTCTGATGAGTGAAAATCCCAGGCCTAACCTAGACCTAACATGCGTCATCCTCAAAAATATTGATCGAAACCTGGATTAATCGACTGTTTCAGTGTGGTACCACATTACTATGTGATCCAAACCAGAAAAAACCCAGGATCTGTTCAACAAGTATGTGAAGAACGCTAAACTGTGAGACTGATGAGGGCAAATCTTAGACCTAACCCAGACCTAAGATGCGTTAACCTCTAAAATATTTATCCAGACCAGGTTTCCTTGAATGTTTCAGTGTGGTACCACATTACTACGTGATCAAAACCAGAAAAAACCCAGGATTCGTTCAACAAGTATGTGAAGAATGCGAAAGTATGAGTCTGATGAGTGAAAATCCCAGGCCTAACCTAGACCTAACATGCGGTATCCTCTAAAATATTGATCGAAACCTGGTTTAATCGACTGTTTCAGTGTGGTACCACATTACTATGTGATGCAATCCAGAAAAAGCCCAGGATCTAGCCATCAAGTATGAGAAATATGCGAAAGAATGAGCCTGATGAGTGAAAATCCCAGGCCTAACCTAGACCTAACATGCGTTATCCTCTAAAATATTGATCGAAACTTGGTTTAATCGACTGTTTCAGTGTGGTACCACATTACTATGTGATCCAAACCAGTAAATAACCCAGGATCCGTTCAACAAGTATGTGAAGAATGCGAAAGTATGAGTCTGCTGAGTGAAAATCCCAGACCTAACCTTGACTTAACATGCGTTATCCTCTAAAATATTGATCGAAACCTGGTTTAATCGACTGTTTCAGTGTGGTACCACATTACTATGTGATCCAAACCAGAAAAAACCCAGGATCCGTTCAACAAGTATGTGAAGAATGCGAAAGTATGAGTCTGATGAGTGAAAATCCCAGGCCTAACCTAGACCTAACATGCGTTATCCTCTAAAATATTGATCGAAACTTGGTTTAATCGACTGTTTCAGTGTGGTACCACATTACTATGTGATCCAAACCAGTAAATAACCCAGGATCCGTTCAACAAGTATGTGAAGAATGCGAAAGTATGAGTCTGCTGAGTGAAAATCCCAGACCTAACCTTGACTTAACATGCGTTATCCTCTAAAATATTGATCGAAACCTGGTTTAATCGACTGTTTCAGTGTGGTACCACATTACTATGTGATCCAAACCAGAAAATAACCCAGGATCTGTTCAAGGAGTATGTGAAGTGTGCGAAACTATGAGTCTGATGAGGTCAAATCCTAGACCTATCCCAGACCTAACTTTTTTTTTTTTTTTTTTTTGTCGTGGGGAAAATCTTCGAAAGACTCCCTCCCACCTCCTTGGGGAGAGGTGGGAGGGGTGTGTGGGATTCCCCGCGCCCGTACAACGACAGGCGCGGGACCTACCCACTAAAAACCCCACGGTGACCCTTCGGCACGCTTTGGGAGGATACCGGGAATCGCTCGAAGCATTCTTCCGGTATCCTCCCCGTGCCCGCGCTTTCGCGCCCACCCCCGGGGGGACAATCGGTCCCCCCAGTAGACACACTGCCTCATAGCGGCGGGACGGGGCCACTCCATCCCGCCCCTATCCGTCCCGGGGCCGCGTTTAGTGGCGGCTGCGAGCCCCAACTCGCAACCGCCCGCGACCCCGTTTCCACCCCTCGGCGGCCGGGCGTTCATGGCCGCACCAGACCGCCGAGGGTGCCTCCCCTTGCGTCGGACCGGTAGGGGGAGGCACTCCTACCCCCAACCGGTCCGACCCGGCGCCGCCTGGCGGGAGGAGGCTCCCCTCAGGACCCCCCTCCCAGCCTAGGTCATCATCCCAGACCTAACTTGCGTTGTCCTCTAAAATATTGATGGAAACCAGGTTTCATTGACTGTTTCAGTGTGGTACCACAATACTACGTGATCCAAACTAGAAAAAACCCAGGATCAGTTCAACAAGTATGTGAAGAATGCGAAAGTATGAGTCTGATGAGGTCAAATCCCAGACCTATCCCAGACCTAACTTGCGTTATCCCCAAAAATATTGATCGAAACCAGGTTTAATCGACTGTTTCAGTGTGGTACCACATTACTACGTGATCCTTACCAGAAAAAACCCAGGATCCGTTCAACAAGTATGTGAAGAATGCGAAAGTATGAGTCTGATGAGGTCAAATCCCAGACCTATCCCAGACCTAACTTGCGTTATCCTCAAAAATATTGATCGAAACCAGGTTTAATCGACTGTTTCAGTGTGGTACCACATTACTACGTGATCCAAACCAGAAAAAACCCAGGATCCGTTCAACAAGTATGTGAAGAATGCGAAAGTATGAGTCTGATGAGTGAAAATCCCAGACCTAACCTAGACTTAACATGCGTTATCCTCTAAAATATTGATCGAAACCTGGTTTAATCGACTGTTTCAGTGTGGTACCACATTACTATGTGATCCAAACCAGAAAATAACCCAGGATCTGTTCAAGGAGTATGTGAAGTGTGCGAAAGTATGAGTCTGATGAGGTCAAATCCTAGACCTATCCCAGACCTAACTTGCGTTATCCTCTAAAATATTGATCGAAACCAGGTTTAATCGACTGTTTCAGTGCGGTACCACATTACTACGTGATCCAAACCAGAAAAAACCCAGGATCAGTTCAACAAGTATGTGAAGAATGCGAAAGTATGAGTCTGATGAGTGTAATTCCCAGGGCTGACCTAGACCTAACATGCGTTATCCTCTAAAATATTGATCGAAACCAGGTTTAATCGACTGTTTCAGTGTGGTATCACACTACTACGTGACCTAAACCAGAAAAAGCCGAGGATCTGTACAACAGGAATGTGAAAAACGCGAAAGTATGAGCCTGATGAGGGCAAATCCCAGACCAATCCCAGACCTAACTAGCGTTATCCTCTAAAATACTGATCGAAACCAGGTTTGAATGACCGTTTCAGTGTGGTACCACATTACTACGTGATCCAAACCAGAAAAAACCCAGGATCCGTTCAACAAGAATGTGAAAAATGCGAAAGTATGAGTCTGATGAGTGAAAATCCCAGGCCTTACCTAGACCTAACTTGCGTTGCCCTCTAAAATATTGATGGAAACCAGGTTTCATTGACTGTTTCAGTGTGGTCCCACATTACTACGTGATCCAAACCAGAAAAAACCCAGGATCTGTTCAAGGAGTATGTGAAGTGTGCGAAAGTATGAGTCTGATGAGGTCAAACCCTAGACCTATCCCAGACCTAACTTGCGTTATCCTCTAAAATATTGATCGAAACCAGGTTTAGTCGACTGCTTCAGTGTGGTACCACATTACTACGTGATCCAAACCAGAAAAAACCCAGGATCAGTTCAACAAGTATGTGAAGAATGCGAAAGTATGAGTCTGATGAGTGTAATTCCCAGGGCTGACCTAGACCTAACATGCGTTATCCTCTAAAATATTGATCGAAACCAGGTTTAATCGACTGTTTCAGTGTGGTATCACACTACTACGTGACCTAAACCAGAAAAAGCCGAGGATCTGTACAACAGGAATGTGAAAAACGCGAAAGTATGAGCCTGATGAGGGCAAATCCCAGACCAATCCCAGACCTAACTAGCGTTATCCTCTAAAATACTGATCGAAACCAGGTTTGAATGACCGTTTCAGTGTGGTACCACATTACTACGTGATCCAAACCAGAAAAAACCCAGGATCCGTTCAACAAGAATGTGAAAAATGCGAAAGTATGAGTCTGATGAGTGAAAATCCCAGGCCTTACCTAGACCTAACTTGCGTTGTCCTCTAAAATATTGATGGAAACCAGGTTTCATTGACTGTTTCAGTGTGGTACCACACTACTACGTGATCCAAACGAGAAAAAACCCAGGATCTAGCCATCAAGTATGAGAAATATGCGAAAGAATGAACCTGATGAGAGCAAACCCCAGACCTAACCTAGACCTTACATGCGTTATCCTCTAAAATATTGAGCGAAACCGGGTTTAATCGACTGTTTCAGTGTGGTACCACATTACTACGTGATCGAAACCAGAAAAAACCCAGGATCCGTTCAACAAGTATGTGAAGAATGCGAAAGTATGAGTCCGATAAGTGAAAATCCCAGACCTTACCTAGACTTAACATGCGTTATCCTCTAAAATATTGATCGAAACCTGGTTTAATCGACTGTTTCAGTGTGGTACCACTTTACTACGTGATCCAATCCAGAAATAGCCCAGGATCTGTTCAAGGAGTATGTGAAGTGTGCGAAAGTATGAGTCTGATGAGTGAGAATCCCAGACCTATCCCAGACCTAACACTCGTTATCCTCTAAAATATTGATCGAAACCAGGTTTAATCGACTGTTTCCGTGTGGTACCACATTACTACGTGATCCAAACCAGAAAAAACCCAGGATCAGTTCAACAAGTATGTGAAGAATGCGAAAGTATGAGTCTGATGAGTGTAATTCCCAGGGCTGACCTAGACCTAACATGCGTTATCCTCTAAAATATTGATCGAAACCAGGTTTAGTCGACTGCTTCAGTGTGGTACCACATTACTATGTGATCCAAACCAGAAAAAACCCGGGATCAGTTCAACAAGTATGAGAAGAATGCGAAAGTATGAGTCTGATGAGTGAGAATCCCAGACCTATCCCAGACCTAACATTCGTTATCATCTAAAATATTGATCGAAACCAGGTTTAATCGACTGTTTCAGTGTGGTATCACACTACTACGTGACCCAAACCAGAAAAAACCCAGGATCTGTACAACAAGTATGTGCAAAACGCGAAAGTATGAGCCTGATGAGGGCAAATCCCAGACCTATCCCAGACCTAACTTGCGTTATCCTCTAAAATATTGATCGGAACCAGGTTTGATTGACAGTTTCAGTGTGGTACCACATTACTACGTGATCCAAACCAGAAAAAACCCAGGATCCGTTCAACAAGAATGTGAAAAATGCGAAAGTATGAGTCCGATCAGTGAAAATCTCAGGCCTTACCTAGACCTAACTTGCGTTGTCCTCTAAAATATTGATGGAAACCAGGTTTCATTGACAGTTTCAGTGTGGTACCACATTACTACGTGATCCAAACCAGAAAAAACCCAGGATCCGTTCAACAAGTATGTGAAGAATGCGAAAGTATGAGTCTGATGAGTGAAAATCCCAGGCCTAACCCAGACCTAACTTGCGTTGTCCTCTAAAATATTGATGGAAACCAGGTTTCATTGACTGTTTCAGTGTGGTACCACAATACTACGTGATCCAAACCAGGAAAAACCCAGGATCAGTTCAAGAAGTATGTGAAGAATGCGAAAGTATGAGTCTGATGAGTGTAATTCCCATGGCTAACCTAGACCTAACATGCGTTGTCCACTAAAATATTGATGGAAACCAGGTTTCATTGACTGTTTCAGTGTGGTACTACATTACTACGTGATGCAATCCAGAAACAGCCCAGGATCTAGCCATGAAGTATGAGAAATATGCGAAAGAATGAGCCTGATGAGAGCAAATCCCAGACCTAACCTAGACATAACATGCGTTATCCTCTAAAATATTGAGCGAAACCAGGTTTAATGGACTGTTTCAGTGTGGTACCACACTACTTCGTGATCCAAACCAGAAAAAACCCAGGATCGGTTCAACAAGTATGTGAAAAACGCGAAACTGTGAGCCTGATGAGGGCAAATCTTAGACCTAACCCAGACCTAAGATGCGTTATCCTCTAAAATATTTATCCAGACCAGGTTTCATTGAATGGTTCAGTGTGGTACCACTTTACTACGTGATCCAATCCAGAAATAGACCAGGATCTAGCCATGAAGTATGAGAAATATGCGAAAGTAAGAGCCTGATGAGGGCAAATCCTAGACCTATCCCAGACCTAACTTGCGTTATCCTCTAAAATATTGATCGAAACCAGGTTTAATTGACTGTTTCAGCGTGGTACCACATTACTACGTGATACAATCCAGAAACAGCCCAGGATCTAGCCGTGAAGTATGAGAAATATGCGAAAGAATGAGCCTGATGAGAGCAAATCCCAGACCTAACCTAGACCTAACATGAATTATTCTCTAAAATATTGATCGAAACCAGGTTTTATTGACTGTCTCAGTGTGGTCCCACATTACTACGTGATCCAAACCAGAAAAAACCCAGGATCCGTTCAACAAGAATGTGAAGAATGCGAAAGTATGAGTCTGATGAGTGAAAATCCCAGACCTAACCTAGACCTTACATGCGTTATCCTCTAAAATATTGAGCGAAACCAGGTTTAATGGACTGTTTCAGTGTGGTACCACATTACTTCGTGATCCAAACCAGAAAAAACCCAGGATCTGTTCAACAAGTATGTGAAAAACGCTAAACTGTGAGCCTGATGAGGGCAAATCGTAGACCTAACCCAGACCTAAGATGCGTTAACCTCTAAAATATATATCCAGACTAGGTTTCATTGAATGTTTCAGTGTGGTACCACTTTACTACGTGATGCAATCCAGAAAAAGCCCAGGATCTAGCCATGAAGTATGAGAAATATGCGAAAGTATGAGCCTGATGAGGGCAAATCCTAGACCTAACCCAGACCTAACATGCGTTAGCCTCTAAAATATTTATCAAGACCTGGTTTAATTGAATGTTTCAGTGTGGTACCACTTTACTACGTGATGCAATCCAGAAAAAGCCCAGGATCTAGCCATGAAGTATGAGAAATATGCGAAAGTATGAGCCTGATGAGGGCAAATCTTAGACCTAACCCAGACCAAAGATGCGTTCTCCTCTAAAATATTTATCCAGACCAGGTTTCATTGAATGTTTCAGTGTGGTCCCACATTACTACGTGATCCAAACCAGAAAAAACCCAGGATCCGTTCAACAAGTATGTGAAGAATGCGAAAGTATGAGTCTGATGAGTGAAAATCCCAGGCCTAACCTAGACCTAACATGCGTTATCCTCTAAAATATTGATCGAATCCTGGTTTAATCGACTGTTTCAGTGTGGTACCACATTACTATGTGATCCAATCCAGAAAATAACCCAGGATCTGTTCAAGGAGTATGTGAAGTGTGCGAAAGTATGAGTCTGATGAGGTCAAATCCCAGACCTATCCCAGACCTAACTTGCGTTATCCTCAAAAATATTGATTGAAACCAGGTTTAATCGACTGTTTCAGTGTGGTGCCACATTACTACGTGATCCAAACCAGAAAAAACCCAGGATCTGTTCAAGGAGTATGTGAAGTGTGCGAAAGTATGAGTCTGATGAGGTCAAATCCCAGACCTATCCCAGACCTAACTTGCGTTATCCTCAAAAATATTGATTGAAACCAGGTTTAATCGACAGTTTCAGTGTGGTACCACATTACTACGTGATCCAAACCAGAAAAAACCCAGGATCAGTTCAACAAGTATGTGAAGAATGCGAAAGTATGAGTCTGATGAGTGTAATTCCCAGGGCTGACCTAGACCTAACATGCGTTATCCTCTAAAATATTGATCGAAACCAGGTTTAATCGACTGTTTCAGTGTGGTATCACACTACAACGTGACCTAAACCAGAAAAAACCCAGGATCTGTACAACAGGAATGTGAAAAACGCGAAAGTATGAGCCTGATGAGGGCAAATCCCAGACCAATCCCAGACCTAACTTGCGTTATCCTCTAAAATACTGATCGAAACCACGTTTGAATGACCGTTTCAGTGTGGTACCACATTACTACGTGATCCAAACCAGAAAAAACCCAGGATCCGTTCAACAAGAATGTGAAAAATGCGAAAGTATGAGTCCGATCAGTGAAAATCTCAGGCCTTACCTAGACCTAACTTGCGTTGTCCTCTAAAATATTGATGGAAACCAGGTTTCATTGACTGTTTCAGTGTGGTACCACATTACTACGTGATCCAAACGAGAAAAAACCCAGGATCTAGCCATCAAGTATGAGAAATATGCGAAAGAATGAACCTGATGAGAGCAAATCCTAGACCTAACCTAGACCTTACATGCGTTATCCTCTAAAATATTGTGCGAAACCGGGTTTAATCGACTGTTTCAGTGTGGTACCACATTACTATGTGATGCAATCCAGAAAAAGCCCAGGATCAGTTCAACAAGTATGAGAAGAATGCGAAGGTATGAGTCTGATGAGTGAGAATCCCAGACCTATCCCAGACCTAACTTGCGTTATCCTCAAAAATATTGATTGAAACCAGGTTTAATCGACTGTTTCAGTGTGGTACCACATTACTACGTGATCCAAACCAGAAAAAACCCAGGATCCGTTCAACAAGTATGTGAAGAATGCGAAAGTATGAGTCTGATAAGTGAAAATCCCAGACCTAACCTAGACTTAACATGCGTTATCCTCTAAAATATTGATCGAAACCTGGTTTAACCGACTGTTTCAGTGTGGTACCACTTTACTACGTGATCCAATCCAGAAATAGCCCAGGATCTGTTCAAGGAGTATGTGAAGTGTGCGAAAGTATGAGTCTGATGAGGTCAAATCCTAGACCTATCCCAGACCTAACATTCGTTATCCTCTAAAATATTGAGCGAAACCAGGTTTAATGGACAGTTTCAGTGTGGTACCACATTACTACGTGATCCAAACCAGAAAAAACCCAGGATCCGTTCAACAAGAATGTGTAAAATGCGAAAGTATGAGTCCGATCAGTGAAAATCTCAGGCCTTACCTAGACCTAACTTGCGTTGCCCTCTAAAATATTGATGGAAACCAGGTTTCATTGACTGTTTCAGTGTGGTCCCACATTACTACGTGATCCAAACCAGAAAAAACCCAGGATCTGTTCAAGGAGTATGTGAAGTGTGCGAAAGTATGAGTCTGATGAGGTCAAATCCTAGACCTATCCCAGACCTAACTTGCGTTATCCTCTAAAATATTGATCGAAACCAGGTTTAATCGACTGTTTCAGTGTGGTACCACATTACTATGTGATCCAAACCAGAAAAAACCCAGGATCAGTTCAACAAGTATGAGAAGAATGCGAAAGTATGAGTCTGATGAGTGAGAGTCCCAGACCTATCCCAGACCTAACATTCGTTATCCTCTAAAATATTGATCGAAACCAGGTTTAATCGACTGTTTCAGTGTGGTACCACATTACTACGTGATCCAAACCAGAAAAAACCCAGGATCAGTTCAACAAGTATGTGAAGAATGCGAAAGTATGAGTCTGATGAGTGTAATTCCCAGGGCTGACCTAGACCTAACATGCGTTATCCTCTAAAATATTGATCGAAACCAGGTTTAATCGACTGTTTCAGTGTGGTATCACACTACTACGTGACCCAAACCAGAAAAAACCCAGGATCTGTACAACAAGTATGTGAAAAACGCGAAAGTATGAGCCTGATGAGGGCAAATCCCAGACCTATCCCAGACCTAACTTGCGTTATCCTCTAAAATATTGATCGAAACCAGGTTTGATTGACCGTTTCAGTGTGGTACCACATTACTACGTGATCCAAACCAGAAAAAACCCAGGATACGTTCAACAAGAATGTGAAAAATGCGAAAGTATGAGTCCGATCAGTGAAAATCTCAGGCCTTACCTAGACCTAACTTGCGTTGTCCTCTAAAATATTGATGGAAACCAGGTTTCATTGACTGTTTCAGTGTGGTACCACATTACTACGTGATCCAAACCAGAAAAAACCCAGGATCAGTTCAACAAGTATGTGAAGAATGCGAAAGTATGAGTCTGATGAGTGTAATTCCCATGGCTAACCTAGACCTAACATGCGTCGTCCTCTAAAATATTGATGGAAACCAGGTTTCATTGACTGTTTCAGTGTGGTACTACATTACTACGTGATGCAATCCAGAAACAGCCCAGGATCTAGCCATGAAGTATGAGAAATATGCGAAAGAATGAGCCTGATGAGAGCAAATCCCAGACCTAACCTAGACCTAACATGCGTTATCCTCTAAAATATTGAGCGAAACCAGGTTTAATGGACTGTTTCAGTGTGGTACCACACTACTTCGTGATCCAAACCAGAAAAAACCCAGGATCGGTTCAACAAGTATGTGAAAAACGCGAAACTGTGAGCCTGATGAGGGCAAATCTTAGACCTAACCCAGACCTAAGATGCGTTATCCTCTAAAATAATTATCCAGACCAGGTTTCATTGAATGGTTCAGTGTTGTACCACTTTACTACGTGATCCAATCCAGAAATAGACCAGGATCTAGCCATGAAGTATGAGAAATATGCGAAAGTAAGAGCCTGATGAGGGCAAATCCTAGACCTATCCCAGACCTAACTTGCGTTATCCTCTAAAATATTGATCGAAACCAGGTTTAATTGACTGTTTCAGCGTGGTACCACATTACTACGTGATACAATCCAGAAACAGCCCAGGATCTAGCCATGAAGTATGAGAAATATGCGAAAGAATGAGCCTGATGAGAGCAAATCCCAGACCTAACCTAGACCTAACATGCGTTATCCTCTAAAATATTGAGCGAAACCAGGTTTAATGGACTGTTTCAGTGTGGTACCACACTACTTCGTGATCCAAACCAGAAAAAACCCAGGATCTGTTCAACACGTATGTGAAAAACGCTAAACTGTGAGCCTGATGAGGGCAAATCTTAGACCTAACCCAGACCTAAGATGCGTTCTCCTCTAAAATATTTATCCAGACCAGGTTTCATTGAATGTTTCAGTGTGGTCCCACATTACTACGTGATCCAAACCAGAAAAAACCCAGGATCCGTTCAACAAGTATGTGAAGAATGCGAAAGTATGAGTCTGATGAGTGAAAATCCCAGGCCTAACCTAGACTTAACATGCGTTATCCTCTAAAATATTGATCGAAACCTGGTTTAATCGACTGTTTCAGTGTGGCACCACTTTACTACGTGATCCAATCCAGAAATAGCCCAGGATCTGTTCAAGGAGTATGTGAAGTGTGCGAAAGTATGAGTCTGATGAGGTCAAATCCCAGACCTATCCCAGACCTAACTTGCGTTATCCTCAAAAATATTGATTGAAACCAGGTTTAATCGACTGTTTCAGTGTGGTGCCACATTACTACGTGATCCAAACCAGAAAAAACCCAGGATCCGTTCAACAAGTATGTGAAGAATGCGAAAGTATGAGTCTGATGAGTGTAATTCCCAGGGCTGACCTAGACCTAACATGCGTTATCCTCTAAAATATTGATCGAAACCAGGTTTAATCGACTGTTTCAGTGTGGTATCACACTACTACGTGACCCAAACCAGAAAAAACCCAGGATCTGTACAACAGGAATGAGAAAAACGCGAAAGTATGAGCCTGATGAGGGCAAATCCCAGACCAATCCCAGGCCTAACTTGCGTTATCCTCTAAAATATTGATCGAATCCTGGTTTAATCGACTGTTTCAGTGTGGTACCACATTACTATGTGATGCAATCCTGAAAAAGCCCAGGATCAGTTCAACAAGTATGAGAAGAATGCGAAGGTATGAGTCTGATGAGTGAGAATCCCAGACCTATCCCAGACCTAACTTGCGTTATCCTCAAAAATATTGATTGAAACCAGGTTTAATCGACTGTTTCAGTGTGGTACCACATTACTACGTGATCCAAACCAGAAAAAACCCAGGATCCGTTCAACAAGTATGTGAAGAATGCGAAAGTATGAGTCTGATAAGTGAAAATCCCAGACCTAACCTAGACTTAACATGCGTTATCCTCTAAAATATTGATCGAAACCAGGTTTAATCGACTGTTTCAGTGTGGTACCACATTACTATGTGATGCAATCCAGAAAAAGCCCAGGATCTAGCCATCTAGTATGAGGAATATGCGAAAGAATGAGCCTGATGAGAGCAAATCCCAGACCTAACCTAGACCTAACATGCGTTATGCTCTAAAATATTGAGCGAAACCAGGTTTAATGAACTGTTTCAGTGTGGTACCACACTACTTCGTGATCCAAACCAGAAAAAACCCAGGATCTGTTCAACACGTATGTGAAAAACGCTAAACTGTGAGCCTGATGAGGGCAAATCTTAGACCTAACCCAGACCTAAGATGCGTTATCCTCTAAAATATTTATCGTGACCAGGTTTCATTGAATGTTTCAGTGTGGTCCCACATTACTATGTGATCCAAACCAGAAAAAACCCAGGATCAGTTCAACAAGTATGAGAAGAATGCGAAAGTATGAGTCTGATGAGTGAAAATCCCAGGCCTAACCTAGACCTAACATGCGTTATCCTCTAAAATATTGAGCGAAACCAGGTTTAATGGACTGTTTCAGCGTGGTACCACATTACTACGTGATACAATCCAGAAACAGCCCAGGATCTAGCCATGAAGTATGAGAAATATGCGAAAGAATGAGCCTGATGAGAGCAAATCCCAGACCTAACCTAGACCTAACATGAATTATTCTCTAAAATATTGATCGAAACCAGGTTTAATTGACTGTTTCAGTGTGGTCCCACATTACTACGTGCTCCAAACCAGAAATAACCCAGGATCCGTTCAACAAGAATGTGAAGAATGCGAAAGTATGAGTCCGATCAGTGAAAATCTCAGGCCTTACCTAGACCTAACTTGCGTTGTCCTCTAAAATATTGATGGAAACCAGGTTTCATTGACTGTTTCAGTGTGGTACCACATTACTACGTGATCCAAACCAGAAAAAACCCAGGATCCGTTCAACAAGTATGTGAAGAATGCGAAAGTATGAGTCTGATGAGGGCAAATCCTAGACCTGTCCCAGACCTACCATGCGTTATCCTCTAAAATATTGATCCAAACCAGGTTTAGTGGACTGTTTCAGTGTGGTACCACTTTACAACGTGATCCAAAGCAGAAAAAACCCTCGATCACGTCAACATGTATGATAAAACTGCGAAAGTATGACCCTGATGAGGGCAAATCCCAGACCTATCCCAGACCTAACTTGCGTTATCCTCTAAAATATTGATTGAATCCAGGTTTAATTGACTGTGTCAGTGTGGTACCACATTACTACGTGATCCAATCCAGAAATAGCCCAGGATCTAGCAATGAAGTATGAGAAATATGCTTAAGTATGAGCCTGACGAGGGCAAATCCTAGACCTAACCCAGACCTAACATGCGTTATCCTCTAAAATATTTATCATAACCACGTTTAATTGATTGTTTCAGTGTGGTCCCACATTACTACGTGATCCAAACCAGAAAAAACCCAGGATCCATTCAACAAGTATGTGAAGAATGCGAGAGTATGATTCTGATGAGGGCAAATCCTAGACCTATCCCAGACCTAACATGCGTTATCCTCTAAAATATTGATCCAAACCAGGTTTAATTGACTGTTTCAGTGTCGTACCACATTACTACGTGATCCAATCCAGAAATAGCCCAGGATCTAGCCATGAAGTATGAGAAATATGCGAAAGTATGAGCCTGATGAGGGCAAATCCCAGACCTAACCCAGACCTAACATGCGTTGTCCTCTAAAATATTTATCAAGACCAGGTTTAATCGACTGTTTCAGTGTGGTCCCACATTACTACGTGATCCAAACCAGAAAAAACCCAGGATTCGTTCAACAAGTATGTGAAGAATGCGAAAGAATGAGTCAGATGCGTGAAAATCCCAGGCCTAACCTAGACCTAAAATGCGTTATCCTAAAAAATATTGATCGAAACCTGGTTTAATCGACTGCTTCAGTGTGGTACCACATTACTACGTGACCCAAACCAGAAAAAACCCAGGACCTCTTCAACAAGTATGTGAAAAACGCAAAAGTATGAGCCTGATGAGGGCAAATCCCAGACCTATCCCACACCAAACTTGCGTTATCCTCTAAAATATTGATCGAAACCTGGTTTAATCGACTGTTTCAGTGTGGTACCACATTACTATGTGATCCAAACCAGAAAATAACCCAGGATCTGTTCAACGAGTATGTGAAGTGTGCGAAAGTATGAGTCTGATGAGGGCAAATCCTAGACCTATCCCAGACCTAACATGCGTTATCCTCTAAAATATTTATCGAGACCACGTTTAATTGACTGTTTCAGTGTGGTACCACATTACTATGTGATCCAAACCAGAAAAAGCCCAGGATCTGTTCAACAAGTATGTGAAAAACACGAAAGTATGAGCCTAATGAGGGCAAATCCTAGACCTATCCCAGACCTAACATGCGTTATCCTCTAAAATATTTATCAAGACAAGGTTTAATTGACTGTTTCAGCGTGGTACCACGTTACTACGTGATACAGTCCAGAAATAGCCCAGGATCTAGTCATGAAGTATGAGAAATATGCGAAAGTATGAGTCTGATGAGGGCAAATCCCAGACCTACCCCAGACCTAACATGCGTTATCCTCTAAAATATTTATCAAGACCAGGTTTAATTGACTGTTTCAGTGTGGTACCACATTGCTACGTGATCCAAACCAGAAAAAGCCCAGGATCTGTCCAACAAGTATGTGAAAAACACGAAAGTATGAGCCTGGTGAGGGCAAATCCTAGACCTATCCCAGACCTAACATGCGTTATCCTCTAAAATATTTATCAAGACAAGGTTTAATTGACTGTTTCAGTGTGGTACCACATTGCTACGTGATCCAATCCAGAAATACCCTAGGATCTAGCCATGAAGTATGAGAAATATGCGAAAGTATGAGCCTGACGAGGGCAAATCCTACACCTAACGCAGACCTAACATGCGTTATCCTCTAAAATATTTATCAAGACCAGGTTCATTTGATTGTTTCAGTGTGGTCCCACATTACTACGTAATCCAAACCAGAAAAAACACAGGATCCGTTCAACAAGTATGTGAAAAACGCGAAAGTATGAGCCTGATGAGGGCAAATCCCAGACCTATCCCAGACCTAACTTGCGTTATCCTCTAAAATATTGATCGAAACCTGGTTTAATCGATTGTTTCAGTGTGGTACCACATTACTATGTGATCCAAACCAGAAAATAACCCAGGATCTGTCCAACGAGTATGTGAAGTGTGCGAAAGTATGAGTCTGATGAGGGCAAATCCTAGACCTAACCCAAACCTAACATGCGTTATCCTGTAAAATATTTATCAAGACCAGGTTTAATTGAATGCTCTAGTGTGGTACCACATTACTACGTGAACCAAACCAGAAAAAACCCAGGATCCGTTCAACAAGTATGTGAAGAATGCGAAAGTATGAGTCTGATGAGTGAAAATCCCAGGCCTAACCTAGACCTAACATGCGTTATCCTCAAAAATATTGATCGAAACCTGGTTTAATCGACTGTCTCAGTGTGGTACCACATTACTATGTGATCCAAACCAGAAAATAACCCAGGATCTGTTCAACGAGTATGTGAAGTGTGCGAAAGTATGAGCCTGACGAGGGCAAATCCTAGACCTAACCCAGACCTAACATGCGTTATCCTCTAAAATATTTATCATGAGCAGGTTTAATTGATTGCTTCAGTGTGGTCCCACATTACTACGTGATCCAAACCAGAATATAACCCAGGATCTGTTCAACGAGTATGTGAAGTGTGCGAAAGTATGAGTCTGATGGGGGCAAATCCTAGACCTATCCCATACCTAACATGCGTTATCCTCTAAAGTATTTATCAAGACCAGGTTTAATTGTCTGTTTCAGTGTGGTACCACATTGCTACGTGATCCAAACCAGCAAAAACCCAGGATCCGTTCAACAAGTATGTGAAGAATGCGAAAGTATGAGTCTGATGAGGGCAAATCCTAGACCTATCCCAGACCTACCATGCGTTATCCTCTAAAATATTGATCCAAACCAGGTTTAGTGGACTGTTTCAGTGTGGTACCACATTACTACGTGATCCAAACCAGAAAATAACCCAGGATCTGTTCAACGAGTATGTGAAGAATGCGAAAGTATGAGTCTGATGAGTGAAAATCCCAGGGCTAACCTAGACGTAACATGTGCTATCCTCTAAAATATTGATCCAAACCAGGTTTAATTGACTGTTTCAGCGTGGTACCACGTTACTACGTGATACAATCCAGAAATAGCACAGGATCTAGCCATCAAGTATGAGAAATATGCGAAAGAATGAGCCTGATGAGAGCAAATCCCAGACCTAACCTAGACATAACATGAATTATTCTCTAAAATATTTATCAAGACCAGGTTTAATTGACTGTTTCAGTGTGGTACCACATTGCTACGTGATCCAAACCAGAAAAAGCCCAGGATCTGTTCAACAAGTATGTGAAAAACACGAAAGTATGAGCCTGACGAGGGCAAATCCTACACCTAACGCAGACCTAACATGCGTTATCCTCTAAAATATTTTTCAAGACCAGGTTCATTTGATTGTTTCAGTGTGGTCCCACATTACTACGTAATCCAAACCAGAAAAAACACAGGATCCGCTCAACAAGTATGTAAAAAACGCGAAAGTATGAGCCTGATGAGGGCAAATCCCAGACCTATCCCAGACCTAACTTGCGTTATCCTCTAAAATATTGATCGAAACCTGGTTTAATCGACTGTTTCAGTGTGGTACCACATTACTATGTGATCCAAACCAGAAAATAACCCAGGATCTGTCCAACGAGTATGTGAAGTGTGCGAAAGTATGAGTCTGATGAGGGCAAATCCTAGACCTAACCCAAACCTAACATGCGTTATCCTGTAAAATATTTATCAAGACCAGGTTTAATTGAATGCTCCAGTGTGGTACCACATTACTACGTGAACCAAACCAGAAAAAACCCAGGATCCGTTCAACAAGTATGTGAAGAATGCGAAACTATGAGTCTGATGAGTGAAAATCCCAGGCCTAACCTACACCTAACATGCGTTATCCTCAAAAATATTGATCGAAACCTGGTTTAATCGACTGTCTCAGTGTGGTACCACATTGCTACGTGATCCAAACCAGAAAAAACCCAGGATCCGTTCAACAAGTATGTGAAGAATGCGAAAGTATGAGTCTGATGAGGGCAAATCCTAGACCTATCCCAGACCTACCATGCGTTATCCTCTAAAATATTGATCCAAGCCAGGTTTAGTGGACTGTTTCAGTGTGGTACCACATTACTACGTGATCCAAACCAGAAAATAACCCAGGATCTGTTCAACGAGTATGTGAAGTGTGCGAAAGTATGAGTCTGATGAGGGCAAATCCCAGACCTATCCCAGACCTAACATGCGTTATCCTCTAAAATATTGATTGAATCCAGGTTTAATTGACTGTTTCAGTGTGGTACCACATTACTACGTGATCCAATCCAGAAATAGCCCAGGATTTAGCAATGAAGTATGAGAAATATGCGAAAGTATGAGCCTGACGAGGGCAAATCCTAGACCTAACCCAGACCTAACATGCGTTATCCTCTAAAATATTTATCATGACCAGGTTTAATTGATTGTTTCAGTGTGGTCCCACATTACTACGTGATCCAAACCAGAAAAAAACCCAGGATCCGTTCAACAAGTATGTGAAGAATGCGAAAGTATGAGTCTGATGAGGGCAAATCCTAGGCCTATCCCAGACCTAACATGCGTTATCCTCTAAAATATTGATCCAAACCAGGTTTAATGGACTGTTTCAGTGTGGTACCACACTACTACGTGATCCAAACCAGAAAAAACCCAGGATCTGTTCAACAAGTATGTGAAAACTGCGAAAGTATGACCCTAATGAGGGCAAATCCCAGGCCTAACCTTGACCTAACATGCGTTACCTTCTAAAATATTGATGGAAACCAGGTTTAATTGTCTGTTTCAATGTTGTTCTTCATTACTACGTGATACAATCCAGAAAAAGCCCAGGATCTAGCCATCAAGTATGAGAAATATGCGAAAGAATGAGCCTGATGAGAGCAAATCCAAGACCTAACATAGACCTAACATGAATTATTCTCTAAAATATTGATCAAAACCAGGTTTAATTGACTGTTTCAGTGTGGTACCACATTACTACGTGATCCAATCCAGAAATAGCCCAGGATCTAGCCATGAAGTACGAGAAATATGCGAAAGTATGAGCCTGATGAGGGCAAATCCCAGACCTAACCTAGACCTAAAATGCGTTATCCTAAAAAATATTGATCGAAACCTGGTTTAATCGACTGCTTCAGTGTGGTACCACATTACTACGTGACCCAAACCAGAAAAACCCCAGGATCTCTTCAACAAGTATGTGAAAAACGCAAAAGTATGAGCCTGATGAGGGCAAATCCCAGACCTATCCCAGACCAAACTTGCGTTATCCTCTAAAATATTGATCGAAACCAGATTTAATCGACTGTTTCAGTGTGGTCCCACATTACTACGTGATCCAAACCAGAAAAAACCCAGGATCCGTTCAACAAGTATGTGAAGAATGCGAAAGTATGAGTCTGATGAGGGCTAATCCCAGACCTATCCCAGACCTAACTTGCGTTATCCTCTAAAATAATGATCGAAACCAGGTTTAATTGTCTGTTTTAGTTGTGCTACCACTTTACTACGTGATCCAAAGCAGAAAAAACCCTCGATCAGGTCAACATGCATGTTAAAACTGCGAAAGTATGACCCTGATGGGGGCAAATCCTAGACCTATCCCATACCTAACATGCGTTATCCTCTAAAATATTTATCAAGACCAGGTTTAATTGTCTGTTTCAGTGTGGTACCACATTGCTACGTGATCCAAACCAGAAAAAACCCAGGATCCGTTCAACAAGTATGAGAAGAATGCGAAAGTATGAGTCTGATGAGGGCAAATCCTAGACCTATCCCAGACCTACCATGCGTTATCCTCTAAAATATTGATCCAAACCAGGTTTAGTGGACTGTTTCAGTGTGGTACCACATTACTACGTGATCCAAACCAGAAAATAACCCAGGATCTGTTCAACGAGTATGTGAAGTGTGCGAAAGTATGAGTCTGATGAGGGCAAATCCCAGACCTATCCCAGACCTAACATGCGTTATCCTCTAAAATATTTATCATGACCAGGTTTAATTGATTGTTTCAGTGTGGTCCCACATGACTACGTGATCCAAACCAGAAAAAACCCAGGATCCGTTCAACAAGTATGTGAAGAATGCGAAAGTATGAGTCTGATGAGGGCAAATCCTAGACCTATCCCAGACCTAACATGCGTTATCCTCTAAAATATTGATCCAAACCAGGTTTAATGGACTGTTTCAGTGTGGTACCACTTTACTACGTGATCCAAAGAAGAAAAAACCCTCGATCAGGTCAACATGCATGTTAAAACTGCGAAAGTATGACCCTGATGAGGGCAAATCCCAGGCCTTACCTAGACCTAACATGCGTTGTCCTCTAAAATATTGATGGAAACCAGGTTTAATTGACTGTTTCAGTGTGGTACCACCTTACTACGTGAACCAAACCAGAAAAAACCCAGGATCCGTTCAACAAGTATGTGAGGAATGCGAAAGTATGAGTCTGATGAGTGAAAATCCCAGGGCTAACCTAGACCTAACATGCGTTATCCTAAAAAATATTGATCGAAACCAGGTTTAATCGACTGTTTCAGTGTGGTACCACATTACTACGTGATCCAAACCAGAAAATAACCCAGGATCTGTTCAACAAGTATGTGAGGTGTGCGAATGTATGAGTCTGATGAGGTCAAATCCCAGGGCTAACCTAGACCTAACATGCGTTATCCTCTAAAATATTGATCGAAACCAGGTTTAATCGACTGTTTCAGTGTGGTACCACATTACTACGTGATCCAAACCAGAAAAAACCCAGGATCAGTTCAACAAGTATGTGAAGAATGCGAAAGTATGAGTCTGATGAGTGAAAATCCCAGGGCTAACCTAGACCTAACATGCGTTATCCTCTAAAATATTGATCGAAACCAGGTTTAATCGACTGTTTCAGTGTGGTACCACATTACTACGTGATCCAAACCAGAAAAAACCCAGGATCAGTTCAACAAGTATGTGAAGAATGCGAAAGTATGAGTCTGATCAGTGAAAATCCCAGGCCTAACCTAGACCCAGCTTGCGTTATCCTCTAAAATATTGATCGAAACCAGGTTTAATCGACTGTTTCAGTGTGGTACCACATTACTACGTGACCCAAACCAGAAAAAACCCATTATCTGTTCAACAAGTATGTGAAAAACGCGAAAGTATGAGCCTGATGAGGGCAAATCCCAGACCTCTCCCAGACCTAACTTGCGTTATCCTCTAAAATATTGATCGAAACCAGGTTTAATTGACCGTTTCAGTGTGGTACCTCATTACTACATGATCCAAACCAGAAAAAACCCAGGATCAGTTCAACAAGTATGTGAAGAATGCGAAAGTATGAGTCTGATGAGTGAAAATCCCAGGCCTAACCTAGACCTAACATGCGGTATCCTCTAAAATATTGATCGAAACGAGGTTTAGTTGTCTGTTTCAGCGTGGTACCACATTACTACGTGATACAATCCAGAAACAGCCCGGGATTTAGCCATGAAGTATGAGAAAAAATGCGAAAGTATGAGCCTGATGAGGGCAAATCCTAGACCTAACCCAAACCAAACATGCGTTATCCTCTAAAATAATGATCGAAACCAGGTTTAATTAATTGTTTTAGTTGTGGCACCACATTACTACGTGATCCAAAGCAGAAAAAACCCTCGATCAGGTCAAAATGCATGTTAAATCTGCGAAAGTATGACCCTGATGAGGGCAAATCCCAGACCTATCCCAGACCTATCTTGCGTTGTCCTCTAAAATAATGATCGAAACCAGGTTTAATTGATTGTTTTAGTTGTGGCACCACTTTACTACGTGATCCAAAGCAGAAAAAACCCTCGATCAGGTCAACATGCATGTTAAAACTGCGAAAGTATGACCCTGATGCGTGAAAATCCCAGGCCTAACCTAGACCTAACATGCGTTATCCTCAAAAATATTGATCGAAACCTGGTTTAATTGACTGTTTTAGTTGTGGTACCACTTTACTACGTGATCCAAAGCAGAAAAAACCCTCGATCAGGTCAAAATGCATGTTAAAACTGCGAAAGTATGACCCTGATGAGGTCAAATCCCAGACCTTTCCCAGACCTGACATGCGTTATTCTCTAAAATATTTATCAAGACCAGGTTTAATTGATTGTTTCGGTGTGGTCCCACATTACTACGTGATCCAAACCAGAAAAAACCCAGGATCCGTTCAACAAGTATGTGAAGAATGCGAAAGTATGAGTCTGATGAGTGAAAATCCCAGACCTAACCTAGACCTAACATGCGTTATCCTCAAAAATATTGATCGAAACCTGGTTTAATTGACTGTTTCAGTGTGGTACCACATTGCTACGTGATCCAAACCAGAAAAATTCCAGGATCTGTTCAACAAGTATGTGAAAAACACGAAAGTATGAGCCTGGTGAGTGAAAATCCCAGACCTAACCTAGACCTAACATGCGTTATCCTCTAAAATATTGATCCAAACCAGGTTTAATGGACTGTTTCAGTGTGGTACCACTTTACTACGTGATCCAAAGCAGAAAATACCCTCGATCAGGTCAACATGCATGTTAAAACTGCGAAAGTATGGCCCTGATGAGGTCAAATCCCAGACCTGTCCCAGACCTGACATGCGTTATCCTCTAAAATATTGATCCAAACCAGGTTTAATTGACTGTTTCAGTGTGGTCCCACATTACTACGTGATACAATCCAGAAACAGCCCAGGATCTAGCCATGAAGTATGAGAAATATGCGAATGTATGAGCCTGATGATGACAAATTCTAGACCTAACCCAAACCTAACATGCGTTATCCTCCAAAATATTTATCAAGACCAGGTTTAATTGAATGTTTCAGTGTGGTACCACATTACTACGTGAACCAAACCAGAAAAAACCCACGATCCGTTCAACAAGTATGTGAAGAATGCGAAAGTATGAGTCTGATGAGTGAAAATCCCAGGGCTAACCTAGACCTAACATGTGTTATCCTCTAAAATATTGATCCAAACCAGGTTTAATTGACTGTTTCAGTGTGGTACCACATTGCTACGTGATCCAAACCAGAAAAAACCCAGGATCAGTTCAACAAGTATGTGAAAAACGCGAAAGTATGAGCCTGATGAGGGCAAATCCGAGACCTATCCCAGACCTAACATGCGTTATCCTCTAAAATATTTATCAAGACCAGTTTTAATTGACTGTTTCAGCGTGGTACCACGTTACTACGTGATACAATCCAGAAATAGCCCAGGATCTAGCCATCAATTATGAGAAATATGCGAAAGAATGAGCCTGATGAGAGCAAATCCCAGACCTAACCTAGACATAACATGAATTATTCTCTAAAATATTGATCGAAACCAGGTTTAATTGACTGTTTCAGTGTGGTACCACATTACTACGTGATCCAATCCAGAAATAGCCCAGGATCTAGCCATGAAGTATGAGAAATATGCGAAAGTATGAGCCTGACGAGGGCAAATCCTAGACCTAACCCAGACCTAACATGCGTTATCCTCTAAAATATTTATCATGAGCAGGTTTAATTGATTGCTTCAGTGTGGTCCCACATTACTACGTGATCCAAACCAGAAAATAACCCAGGATCTGTTCAACGAGTATGTGAAGTGTGCGAAAGTATGAGTCTGATGGGGGCAAATCCTAGACCTATCCCATACCTAACATGCGTTATCCTCTAAAGTATTTATCAAGACCAGGTTTAATTGTCTGTTTCAGTGTGGTACCACATTGCTACGTGATCCAAACCAGCAAAAACCCAGGATCCGTTCAACAAGTATGTGAAGAATGCGAAAGTATGAGTCTGATGAGGGCAAATCCTAGACCTGTCCCAGACCTACCATGCGTTATCCTCTAAAATATTGATCCAAACCAGGTTTAGTGGACTGTTTCAGTGTGGTACCACATTACTACATGATCCAAACCAGAAAATAACCCAGGATCTGTTCAACGAGTATGTGAAGAATGCGAAAGTATGAGTCTGATGAGGCCAAATCCTAGACCTATCCCAGACCTACCATGCGTTATCCTCTAAAATATTGATCCAAACCAGGTTTAGTGGACTGTTTCAGTGTGGTACCACTTTACAACGTGATCCAAAGCAGAAAAAACCCTCGATCACGTCAACATGTATGATAAAACTGCGAAAGTATGACCCTGATGAGGGCAAATCCCAGACCTATCCCAGACCTAACTTGCGTTATCCTCTAAAATATTGATTGAATCCAGGTTAAATGACTGTGTCAGTGTGGTACCACATTACTACGTGATCCAATCCAGAAATAGCCCAGGATCTAGCCATGAAGTATGAGAAATATGCGAAAGTATGAGCCTGATGAGGGCAAATCCCAGACCTAACCCAGACCTAACATGCGTTGTCCTCTAAAATATTTATCAAGACCAGGTTTAATCGACTGTTTCAGTGTGGTCCCACATTACTACGTGATCCAAACCAGAAAAAACCCAGGATTCGTTCAACAAGTATGTGAAGAATGCGAAAGAATGAGTCAGATGCGTGAAAATCCCAGGCCTAACCTAGACCTAAAATGCGTTATCCTAAAAAATATTGATCGAAACCTGGTTTAATCGACTGCTTCAGTGTGGTACCACATTACTACGTGACCCAAACCAGAAAAAACCCAGGATCTCTTCAACAAGTATGTGAAAAACGCAAAAGTATGAGCCTGATGAGGGCAAATCCCAGACCTATCCCACACCAAACTTGCGTTATCCTCTAAAATATTGATCGAAACCTGGTTTAATCGACTGTTTCAGTGTGGTACCACATTACTATGTGATCCAAACCAGAAAATAACCCAGGATCTGTTCAACGAGTATGTGAAGTGTGCGAAAGTATGAGTCTGATGAGGGCAAATCCTAGACCTATCCCAGACCTAACATGCGTTATCCTCTAAAATATTTATCGAGACCACGTTTAATTGACTGTTTCAGTGTGGTACCACATTACTATGTGATCCAAACCAGAAAAAGCCCAGGATCTGTTCAACAAGTATGTGAAAAACACGAAAGTATGAGCCTAATGAGGGCAAATCCTAGACCTATCCCAGACCTAACATGCGTTATCCTCTAAAATATTTATCAAGACAAGGTTTAATTGACTGTTTCAGCGTGGTACCACGTTACTACGTGATACAGTCCAGAAATAGCCCAGGATCTAGTCATGAATTATGAGAAATATGCGAAAGTATGAGTCTGATGAGGGCAAATCCCAGACCTACCCCAGACCTAACATGCGTTATCCTCTAAAATATTTATCAAGACCAGGTTTAATTGACTGTTTCAGTGTGGTACCACATTGCTACGTGATCCAAACCAGAAAAAGCCCAGGATCTGTTCAACAAGTATGTGAAAAACACGAAAGTATGAGCCTGGTGAGGGCAAATCCTAGACCTATCCCAGACCTAACATGCGTTATCCTCTAAAATATTTATCAAGACAAGGTTTAATTGACTGTTTCAGTGTGGTACCACATTGCTACGTGATCCAATCCAGAAATACCCTAGGATCTAGCCATGAAGTATGAGAAATATGCGAAAGTATGAGCCTGACGAGGGCAAATCCTACACCTAACGCAGACCTAACATGCGTTATCCTCTAAAATATTTATCAAGACCAGGTTCATTTGATTGTTTCAGTGTGGTCCCACATTACTACGTAATCCAAACCAGAAAAAACACAGGATCCGTTCAACAAGTATGTGAAAAACGCGAAAGTATGAGCCTGATGAGGGCAAATCCCAGACCTATCCCAGACCTAACTTGCGTTATCCTCTAAAATATTGATCGAAACCTGGTTTAATCGATTGTTTCAGTGTGGTACCACATTACTATGTGATCCAAACCAGAAAATAACCCAGGATCTGTCCAACGAGTATGTGAAGTGTGCGAAAGTATGAGTCTGATGAGGGCAAATCCTAGACCTAACCCAAACCTAACATGCGTTATCCTGTAAAATATTTATCAAGACCAGGTTTAATTGAATGCTCCCGTGTGGTACCACATTACTACGTGAACCAAACCAGAAAAAACCCAGGATCCGTTCAACAAGTATGTGAAGAATGCGAAAGTATGAGTCTGATGAGTGAAAATCCCAGGCCTAACCTAGACCTAACATGCGTTATCCTCAAAAATATTGATCGAAACCTGGTTTAATCGACTGTCTCAGTGTGGTACCACATTACTGTGTGATCCAAACCAGAAAATAACCCAGGATCTGTTCAACGAGTATGTGAAGTGTGCGAAAGTATGAGCCTGACGAGGGCAAATCCTAGACCTAACCCAGACCTAACATGCGTTATCCTCTAAAATATTTATCATGAGCAGGTTTAATTGATTGCTTCAGTGTGGTCCCACATTACTACGTGATCCAAACCAGAATATAACCCAGGATCTGTTCAACGAGTATGTGAAGTGTGCGAAAGTATGAGTCTGATGGGGGCAAATCCTAGACCTATCCCATACCTAACATGCGTTATCCTCTAAAGTATTTATCAAGACCAGGTTTAATTGTCTGTTTCAGTGTGGTACCACATTGCTACGTGATCCAAACCAGCAAAAACCCAGGATCCGTTCAACAAGTATGTGAAGAATGCGAAAGTATGAGTCTGATGAGGGCAAATCCTAGACCTATCCCAGACCTACCATGCGTTATCCTCTAAAATATTGATCCAAACCAGGTTTAGTGGACTGTTTCAGTGTGGTACCACATTACTACGTGATCCAAACCAGAAAATAACCCAGGATCTGTTCAACGAGTATGTGAAGAATGCGAAAGTATGAGTCTGATGAGTGAAAATCCCAGGGCTAACCTAGACGTAACATGTGTTATCCTCTAAAATATTGATCCAAACCAGGTTTAATTGACTGTTTCAGCGTGGTACCACGTTACTACGTGATACAATCCAGAAATAGCACAGGATCTAGCCATCAAGTATGAGAAATATGCGAAAGAATGAGCCTGATGAGAGCAAATCCCAGACCTAACCTAGACATAACATGAATTATTCTCTAAAATATTTATCAAGACCAGGTTTAATTGACTGTTTCAGTGTGGTACCACATTGCTACGTGATCCAAACCAGAAAAAGCCCAGGATCTGTTCAACAAGTATGTGAAAAACACGAAAGTATGAGCCTGGTGAGGGCAAATCCTAGACCTATCCCAGACCTAACATGCGTTATCCTCTAAAATATTTATCAAGACAAGGTTTAATTGACTGTTTCAGTGTGGTACCACATTGCTACATGATCCAATCCAGAAATACCCCAGGATCTAGCCATGAAGTATGAGAAATATGCGAAAGTATGAGCCTGACGAGGGCAAATCCTACACCTAACGCAGACCTAACATGCGTTATCCTCTAAAATATTTTTCAAGACCAGGTTCATTTGATTGTTTCAGTGTGGTCCCACATTACTACGTAATCCAAACCAGAAAAAACACAGGATCCGCTCAACAAGTATGTGAAAAACGCGAAAGTATGAGCCTGATGAGGGCAAATCCCAGACCTATCCCAGACCTAACTTGCGTTATCCTCTAAAATATTGATCGAAACCTGGTTTAATCGACTGTTTCAGTGTGGTACCACATTACTATGTGATCCAAACCAGAAAATAACCCAGGATCTGTCCAACGAGTATGTGAAGTGTGCGAAAGTATGAGTCTGATGAGGGCAAATCCTAGACCTAACCCAAACCTAACATGCGTTATCCTGTAAAATATTTATCAAGACCAGGTTTAATTGAATGCTCCAGTGTGGTACCACATTACTACGTGAACCAAACCAGAAAAAACCCAGGATCCGTTCAACAAGTATGTGAAGAATGCGAAACTATGAGTCTGATGAGTGAAAATCCCAGGCCTAACCTAGACCTAACATGCGTTATCGTCAAAAATATTGATCGAAACCTGGTTTAATCGACTGTCTCAGTGTGGTACCACATTACTATGTGATCCAAACCAGAAAATAACCCAGGATCTGTTCAACGAGTATGTGAAGTGTGCGAAAGTATGAGTCTGATGGGGGCAAATCCTAGACCTATCCCAGACCTAACATGCGTTATCCTGTAAAATATTTATCAAGACCAGGTTTAATTGAATGCTCCAGTGTGGTACCACATTACTACGTGAACCAAACCAGAAAAAACCCAGGATCCGTTCAACAAGTATGTGAAGAATGCGAAACTATGAGTCTGATGAGTGAAAATCCCAGGCCTAACCTAGACCTAACATGCGTTATCCTCAAAAATATTGATCGAAACCTGGTTTAATCGACTGTCTCAGTGTGGTACCACATTACTATGTGATCCAAACCAGAAAATAACCCAGGATCTGTTCAACGAGTATGTGAAGTGTGCGAAAGTATGAGTCTGATGGGGGCAAATCCTAGACCTATCCCATACCTAACATGCGTTATCCTCTAAAATATTTATCAAGACCAGGTTTAATTGTCTGTTTCAGTGTGGTACCACATTGCTACGTGATCCAAACCAGAAAAAACCCAGGATCAGTTCAACAAGTATGTGAAAAACGCGAAAGTATGAGCCTGATGAGGGCAAATCCCAGACCTATCCCAGACCTAACTTGCGTTATCCTCTAAAATATTGATCGAAACCTGGTTTAATCGACTGTTTCAGTGTGGTACCACATTACTATGTGATCCAAACCAGAAAATAACCCAGGATCTGTTCAACGAGTATGTGAAGTGTGCGAAGGTATGAGTCTGATGAGGGCAAATCCTAGACCTATCCCAGACCTAACATGCGTTATCCTCTAAAATATTTATCAAGACCAGGTTTAATTGACTGTTTCAGCGTGGTACCACGTTACTACGTGATACAATCCAGAAATAGCACAGGATCTAGCCATCAAGTATGAGAAATATGCGAAAGAATGAGCCTGATGAGAGCAAATCCCAGACCTAACCTAGACATAACATGAATTATTCTCTAAAATATTGATCCAAACCAGGTTTAATGGACTGTTTCAGTGTGGTACCACATTACTACGTGATCCAATCCAGAAATAGCCCAGGATCTAGCCATGAAGTATGAGAAATATGCGAAAGTATGAGCCTGACGAGGGCAAATCCTACACCTAACGCAGACCTAACATGCGTTATCCTCTAAAATATTTATCAAGACCAGGTTCATTTGATTGTTTCAGTGTGGTCCCACATTACTACGTAATCCAAACCAGAAAAAACACAGGATCCGTTCAACAAGTATGTGAAAAACGGGAAAGTATGAGCCTGATGAGGGCAAATCCCAGACCTATCCCAGACCTAACTTGCGTTATCCTCTAAAATATTGATCGAAACCTGGTTTAATCGATTGTTTCAGTGTGGTACCACATTACTATGTGATCCAAACCAGAAAATAACCCAGGATCTGTCCAACGAGTATGTGAAGTGTGCGAAAGTATGAGTCTGATGAGGGCAAATCCTAGACCTAACCCAAACCTAACATGCGTTATCCTGTAAAATATTTATCAAGACCAGGTTTAATTGAATGCTCCCGTGTGGTACCACATTACTACGTGAACCAAACCAGAAAAAACCCAGGATCCGTTCAACAAGTATGTGAAGAATGCGAAAGTATGAGTCTGATGAGTGAAAATCCCAGGCCTAACCTAGACCTAACATGCGTTATCCTCAAAAATATTGATCGAAACCTGGTTTAATCGACTGTCTCAGTGTGGTACCACATTACTATGTGATCCAAACCAGAAAATAACCCAGGATCTGTTCAACGAGTATGTGAAGTGTGCGAAAGTATGAGCCTGACGAGGGCAAATCCTAGACCTAACCCAGACCTAACATGCGTTATCCTCTAAAATATTTATCATGAGCAGGTTTAATTGATTGCTTCAGTGTGGTCCCACATTACTACGTGATCCAAACCAGAATATAACCCAGGATCTGTTCAACGAGTATGTGAAGTGTGCGAAAGTATGAGTCTGATGGGGGCAAATCCTAGACCTATCCCATACCTAACATGCGTTATCCTCTAAAGTATTTATCAAGACCAGGTTTAATTGTCTGTTTCAGTGTGGTACCACATTGCTACGTGATCCAAACCAGCAAAAACCCAGGATCCGTTCAACAAGTATGTGAAGAATGCGAAAGTATGAGTCTGATGAGGGCAAATCCTAGACCTATCCCAGACCTACCATGCGTTATCCTCTAAAATATTGATCCAAACCAGGTTTAGTGGACTGTTTCAGTGTGGTACCACATTACTACGTGATCCAAACCAGAAAATAACCCAGGATCTGTTCAACGAGTATGTGAAGAATGCGAAAGTATGAGTCTGATGAGTGAAAATCCCAGGGCTAACCTAGACGTAACATGTGTTATCCTCTAAAATATTGATCCAAACCAGGTTTAATTGACTGTTTCAGCGTGGTACCACGTTACTACGTGATACAATCCAGAAATAGCACAGGATCTAGCCATCAAGTATGAGAAATATGCGAAAGAATGAGCCTGATGAGAGCAAATCCCAGACCTAACCTAGACATAACATGAATTATTCTCTAAAATATTTATCAAGACCAGGTTTAATTGACTGTTTCAGTGTGGTACCACATTGCTACGTGATCCAAACCAGAAAAAGCCCAGGATCTGTTCAACAAGTATGTGAAAAACACGAAAGTATGAGCCTGGTGAGGGCAAATCCTAGACCTATCCCAGACCTAACATGCGTTATCCTCTAAAATATTTATCAAGACAAGGTTTAATTGACTGTTTCAGTGTGGTACCACATTGCTACATGATCCAATCCAGAAATACCCCAGGATCTAGCCATGAAGTATGAGAAATATGCGAAAGTATGAGCCTGACGAGGGCAAATCCTACACCTAACGCAGACCTAACATGCGTTATCCTCTAAAATATTTTTCAAGACCAGGTTCATTTGATTGTTTCAGTGTGGTCCCACATTACTACGTAATCCAAACCAGAAAAAACACAGGATCCGCTCAACAAGTATGTGAAAAACGCGAAAGTATGAGCCTGATGAGGGCAAATCCCAGACCTATCCCAGACCTAACTTGCGTTATCCTCTAAAATATTGATCGAAACCTGGTTTAATCGACTGTTTCAGTGTGGTACCACATTACTATGTGATCCAAACCAGAAAATAACCCAGGATCTGTCCAACGAGTATGTGAAGTGTGCGAAAGTATGAGTCTGATGAGGGCAAATCCTAGACCTAACCCAAACCTAACATGCGTTATCCTGTAAAATATTTATCAAGACCAGGTTTAATTGAATGCTCCAGTGTGGTACCACATTACTACGTGAACCAAACCAGAAAAAACCCAGGATCCGTTCAACAAGTATGTGAAGAATGCGAAACTATGAGTCTGATGAGTGAAAATCCCAGGCCTAACCTAGACCTAACATGCGTTATCCTCAAAAATATTGATCGAAACCTGGTTTAATCGACTGTCTCAGTGTGGTACCACATTACTATGTGATCCAAACCAGAAAATAACCCAGGATCTGTTCAACGAGTATGTGAAGTGTGCGAAAGTATGAGTCTGATGGGGGCAAATCCTAGACCTATCCCATACCTAACATGCGTTATCCTCTAAAATATTTATCAAGACCAGGTTTAATTGTCTGTTTCAGTGTGGTACCACATTGCTACGTGATCCAAACCAGAAAAAACCCAGGATCAGTTCAACAAGTATGTGAAAAACGCGAAAGTATGAGCCTGATGAGGGCAAATCCCAGACCTATCCCAGACCTAACTTGCGTTATCCTCTAAAATATTGATCGAAACCTGGTTTAATCGACTGTTTCAGTGTGGTACCACATTACTATGTGATCCAAACCAGAAAATAACCCAGGATCTGTTCAACGAGTATGTGAAGTGTGCGAAGGTATGAGTCTGATGAGGGCAAATCCTAGACCTATCCCAGACCTAACATGCGTTATCCTCTAAAATATTTATCAAGACCAGGTTTAATTGACTGTTTCAGCGTGGTACCACGTTACTACGTGATACAATCCAGAAATAGCACAGGATCTAGCCATCAAGTATGAGAAATATGCGAAAGAATGAGCCTGATGAGAGCAAATCCCAGACCTAACCTAGACATAACATGAATTATTCTCTAAAATATTGATCCAAACCAGGTTTAATGGACTGTTTCAGTGTGGTACCACATTACTACGTGATCCAATCCAGAAATAGCCCAGGATCTAGCCATGAAGTATGAGAAATATGCGAAAGTATGAGCCTGACGAGGGCAAATCCTAGACCTAACCCAGACCTACCATGCGTTATCCTCTAAAATATTTATCATGAGCAGGTTTAATTGATTGCTTCAGTGAGGTCCCACATTACTACGTGATCCAAACCAGAAAATAACCCAGGATCTGTTCAACGAGTATGTGAAGTGTGCGAAAGTATGAGTCTGATGGGGGCAAATCCTAGACCTATCCCATACCTAACATGCGTTATCCTCTAAAATATTTATCAAGACCAGGTTTAATTGTCTGTTTCAGTGTGGTACCACATTGCTACGTGATCCAAACCAGAAAAAACCCAGGATCCGTTCAACAAGTATGTGAAGAATGCGAAAGTATGAGTCTGATGGGGGTAAATTCTAGACCTATCCCATACCTAACATGCGTTATCCTCTAAAATATTTATCAAGACCAGGTTTAATTGTCTGTTTCAGTGTGGTACCACATTGCTACGTGATCCAAACCAGAAAAAACCCAGGATCCGTTCAACAAGTATGTGAAGAATGCGAAAGTATGAGTCTGATGAGGGCAAATCCTAGACCTATCCCAGACCTACCATGCGTTATCCTCTAAAATATTGATCCAAACCAGGTTTAGTGGACTGTTTCAGTGTGGTACCACATTACTACGTGATCCAAACCAGAAAATAACCCAGGATCTGTTCAACGAGTATGTGAAGTGTGCGAAAGTATGAGTCTGAAGAGGGCAAATCCCAGACCTATCCCAGACCTAACATGCGTTATCCTCTAAAATATTGATTGAATCCAGGTTTAATTGACTGTTTCAGTGTGGTACCACATTACTACGTGATCCAATCCAGAAATAGCCCAGGATTTAGCAATGAAGTATGAGAAATATGCGAAAGTATGAGCCTGACGAGGGCAAATCCTAGACCTAACCCAGACCTAACATGCGTTATCCTCTAAAATATTTATCATGACCAGGTTTAATTGATTGTTTCAGTGTGGTCCCACATTACTACGTGATCCAAACCAGAAAAAAACCCAGGATCCGTTCAACAAGTATGTGAAGAATGCGAAAGTATGAGTCTGATGAGGGCAAATCCTAGACCTATCCCAGACCTAACATGCGTTATCCTCTAAAATATTGATCCAAACCAGGTTTAATGGACTGTTTCAGTGTGGTACCACACTACTACGTGATCCAAACCAGAAAAAACCCAGGATCTGTTCAACAAGTATGTGAAAACTGCGAAAGTATGACCCTAATGAGGGCAAATCCCAGGCCTAACCTTGACCTAACATGCGTTACCTTCTAAAATATTGATGGAAACCAGGTTTAATTGTCTGTTTCAATGTTGTTCTTCATTACTACGTGATACAATCCAGAAAAAGCCCAGGATCTAGCCATCAAGTATGAGAAATATGCGAAAGAATGAGCCTGATGAGAGCAAATCCAAGACCTAACATAGACCTAACATGAATTATTCTCTAAAATATTGATCAAAACCAGGTTTAATTGACTGTTTCAGTGTGGTACCACATTACTACGTGATCCAATCCAGAAATAGCCCAGGATCTAGCCATGAAGTACGAGAAATATGCGAAAGTATGAGCCTGATGAGGGCAAATCCCAGACCTAACCTAGACCTAAAATGCGTTATCCTAAAAAATATTGATCGAAACCTGGTTTAATCGACTGCTTCAGTGTGGTACCACATTACTACGTGACCCAAACCAGAAAAACCCCAGGATCTCTTCAACAAGTATGTGGAAAACGCAAAAGTATGAGCCTGATGAGGGCAAATCCCAGACCTATCCCAGACCAAACTTGCGTTATCCTCTAAAATATTGATCGAAACCAGGTTTAATCGACTGTTTCAGTGTGGTCCCACATTACTACGTGATCCAAACCAGAAAAAACCCAGGATCCGTTCAACAAGTATGTGAAGAATGCGAAAGTATGAGTCTGATGAGGGCTAATCCCAGACCTATCCCAGACCTAACTTGCGTTATCCTCTAAAATAATGATCGAAACCAGGTTTAATTGACTGTTTTAGTTGTGCTACCACTTTACTACGTGATCCAAAGCAGAAAAAACCCTCGATCAGGTCAACATGCATGTTAAAACTGCGAAAGTATGACCCTGATGGGGGCAAATCCTAGACCTATCCCATACCTAACATGCGTTATCCTCTAAAATATTTATCAAGACCAGGTTTAATTGTCTGTTTCAGTGTGGTACCACATTGCTACGTGATCCAAACCAGAAAAAACCCAGGATCCGTTCAACAAGTATGAGAAGAATGCGAAAGTATGAGTCTGATGAGGGCAAATCCTAGACCTATCCCAGACCTACCATGCGTTATCCTCTAAAATATTGATCCAAACCAGGTTTAGTGGACTGTTTCAGTGTGGTACCACATTACTACGTGATCCAAACCAGAAAATAACCCAGGATCTGTTCAACGAGTATGAGAAGAGTGCGAAAGTATGAGTCTGATGAGGGCAAATCCCAGACCTATCCCAGACCTAACATGCGTTATCCTCTAAAATATTTATCATGACCAGGTTTAATTGATTGTTTCAGTGTGGTCCCACATGACTACGTGATCCAAACCAGAAAAAACCCAGGATCCGTTCAACAAGTATGTGAAGAATGCGAAAGTATGAGTCTGATGAGGGCAAATCCTAGACCTATCCCAGACCTAACATGCGTTATCCTCTAAAATATTGATCCAAACCAGGTTTAATGGACTGTTTCAGTGTGGTACCACTTTACTACGTGATCCAAAGCAGAAAAAACCCTCGATCGGGTCAACATGCATGTTAAAACTGCGAAAGTATGACCCTGATGAGGGCAAATCCCAGGCCTTACCTAGACCTAACATGCGTTGTCCTCTAAAATATTGATGGAAACCAGGTTTAATTGACTGTTTCAGTGTGGTACCACCTTACTACGTGAACCAAACCAGAAAAAACCCAGGATCCGTTCAACAAGTATGTGAGGAATGCGAAAGTATGAGTCTGATGAGTGAAAATCCCAGGGCTAACCTAGACCTAACATGCGTTATCCTAAAAAATATTGATCGAAACCAGGTTTAATCGACTGCTTCAGTGTGGTACCACTTTACTACGTGATCCAAAGCAGAAAAAACCCTCGATCAGGTCAACATGCATGTTAAAACTGCGAAAGTATGACCCTGATGAGGTCAAATCCCAGACCTATCCCAGACCTGACATGCGTTATCCTCTAAAATATTGATCCAAACCAGGTTTAATTGACTGTTTCAGTGTGGTCCCACATTACTACGTGATACAATCCAGAAACAGCCCAGGATCTAGCCATCAAGTATGAGAAATATGCGAATGTATGAGCCTGATGAGGACAAATCCTAGACCTAACCCAAACCTAACATGCGTTATCCTCCAAAATATTTATCAAGACCAGGTTTAATTGAATGTTTCAGTGTGGTACCACATTACTACGTGAACCAAACCAGAAAAAACCCAGGATCCGTTCAACAAGTATGTGAAGAATGCGAAAGTATGAGTCTGATGAGTGAAAATCCCAGGGCTAACCTAGACCTAACATGCGTTATCCTCTAAAATATTGATCCAAACCAGGTTTAATGGACTGTTTCAGTGTGGTACCACTTTACTACGTGATCCAAAGCATTAAGAACCCTCGATCAGGTCAACATGTATGTTAAAACTGCGAAAGTATGACCCTGATGAGGGCAAATCCCAGGCCTTACCTAGACCTAACATGCGTTGTCCTCTAAAATATTGATGGAAACCAGGTTTAATTGACTGTTTCAGTGTTGTACTTCATTACCACGTGATGCGATCCAGAAAAAGCCCAGGATCTAGCCATCAAGTATGAGAAATATGCGAAAGAATGAGCCTGATGAGAGCAAATCCCAGACCTAACCTAGACATAACATGAATTATTCTCTAAAATATTGATCAAAACCAGGTTTAATTGACTGTTTCAGTGTGGTACCACATTACTACGTGATCCAATCCAGAAATAGCCCAGGATCTAGCCATGAAGTATGAGAAATATGCGAAAGTATGAGCCTGACGAGGGCAAATCCTAGACCTTACCCAGACCTAACATGCGTTATCCACTAAAATATTTATCATAACCAGGTTTAATTGATTGTTTCAGTGTGGTCCCACATTACTACGTGATCCAAACCAGAAAAAACCCAGGATCCGTTGAACAAGTATGTGAAGAATGCGAAAGTATGAGTCTGATGAGGGCTAATCCCAGACCTATCCCAGACCTAACTTGCGTTATCGTCTAAAATAATGATCGAAACCAGGTTTAATTGACTGTTTTAGTTGTGGTACCACTTTACCACGTGATCCAAAGCAGAAAAAACCCTCGATCAGGTCAACATGCATGTTAAAACTGCGAAAGTATGACCCTGATGAGGGCAAATCCCAGACCAATCCGAGACCTAACTTGCGTTGTCCTCTAAGATATTGATCCAAACCAGGTTTAATTGACCGTTTCAGTGTGGTTCCACATTACTACGTGATCCAAACCAGAAAAAACCCAGGATCTAGCCATCAAGTATGAGAAACATTGCGAAAGAATGAGCCTGATGATAGCAAATCCCAGACCTAACCTAGACCTAACATGAATTATTCTCTAAAATATTGATCGAAACCAGGTTTAATTGACTGTTTCAGTGTGGTCCCACATTACTACGTGATCCAAACCAGAAAAAACCCAGGATCCATTCAACAAGTATGTGAAGAATGCGAAAGTATGAGTCTGATGAGTGAAAATCCCAGGCCTAACCTAGACCTAACATGAATTATTCTCTAAAATATTGATCGAAACCTGGTTTAATCTATTGTTTCAGTGTGGTACCACATTACTATTAGATCCAAACCAGAAAATAACCCAGGATCTGTTCAACGAGTATGTGAAGTGTGCGAAAGTATGAGTCTGATGAGGTCAAATCCCAGACCTATCCCAGACTTAACATGCGTTATCCTCTAAAATATTGATGGAAACCGGGTTTAATCGACAGATTCAGTGTGGTACCACATTACTCCGTGATCCAAACCAGAAAAAACCCAGGATCCGTTCAACAAGTATGTGAAGAATGCGAAAGTATGAGTCTGATGAGTGAAAATCCCAGACCTAACCTAGACCTAACATGAATTATTCTCTAAAATATTGATCGAAACCTGGTTTAATCTATTGTTTCAGTGTGGTACCACATTACTATTAGATCCAAACCAGAAAATAACCCAGGATCTGTTCAACGAGTATGTGAAGTGTGCGAAAGTATGAGTCTGATGAGGTCAAATCCCAGACCTATCACAGACCTAACTTGCGTTATCCTCAAAAATATTGATCGAAACCAGGTTTAATTGAATGTTTCAGTGTGGTACCACATTACTACGTGAATCAAACCAGAAAAAACCCAGGATCCGTTCAACAAGTATGTGAAGAATGCGAAAGTATGAGTCTGATGAGTGAAAATCCCAGGTCTAACCCAGACCTAACATGCGTTATCCTCCAAAATATTGATCCAAACCAGGTTTAATGGACTGTTTCAGTGTGGTACCACTTTACTACGTGATCCAAAGCATTAAGAATCCTCGATCAGGTCAACATGCATGCTAAAACTGCGAAAGTATGACCCTGATGAGGGCAAATCCCAGGCCATACCTAGACCTAACATGCGTTGTCCTCTAAAATATTGATGGAAACCAGGTTTAATTGACTGTTTCAGTGTGGTACCACCTTACTACGTGAACCAAACCAGAAAAAACCCAGGATCCGTTCAACAAGTATGTGAGGAATGCGAAAGTATGGGTCTGATGAGTGAAAATCCCCGGGCTAACCTAGACCTAACATTCGTTATCCTCTAAAATATTGATCCAAACCAGGTTTAATTGACTGTTTTAGTTGTGGTACCACTTTACTACGTGATCCAAAGCAGAAAAAACCCTCGATCAGGTCAACATGCATGTTAAAACTGCGAAAGTATGACCCTGATGAGGTCAAATCCCAGACCTTTCCCAGACCTGACATGCGTTATCCTCTAAAATATTGATCCAAACCAGGTTTAATGGACTGTTTCAGTGTGGTACCACTTTACTACGTGATCCCAAGCAGAAAAAACCCTCGATCAGGTCAACATGCATGTTAAAACTGCGAAAGTATAACCCTGATAAGGTCAAATCCCAGACCTATCCCAGACCTGACATGCGTTATCCTCTAAAATATTGATCCAAACCAGGTTTAATGGACTGTTTCAGTGTGGTACCACTTTACTACGTGATCGAAAGCATTAAGAACCCTCGATCAGGTCAACATGTATGTTAAAACTGCGAAAGTATGACCCTGATGAGGGCAAATCCCAGGCCTTACCTAGACCTAACATGCGTTGTCCTCTAAAATATTGATGGAAACCAGGATTAATTGACTGTTTCAGTGTTGTACTTCATTACCACGTGATGCGATCCAGAAAAAGCCCAGGATCTAGCCATCAAGTATGAGAAATATGCGAAAGAATGAGCCTGATGAGAGCAAATCCCAGACCTAACCTAGACATAACATGAATTATTCTCTAAAATATTGATCAAAACCAGGTTTAATTGACTGTTTCAGTGTGGTACCACATTACTACGTGATCCAATCCAGAAATAGCCCAGGATCTAGCCATGAAGTATGAGAAATATGCGAAAGTATGAGCCTGACGAGGGCAAATCCTAGACCTTACCCAGACCTAACATGCGTTATCCTCTAAAATATTTATCATAACCAGGTTTAATTGATTGTTTCAGTGTGGTCCCACATTACTACGTGATCCAAACCAGAAAAAACCCAGGATCCGTTCAACAAGTATGTGAAGAATGCGAAAGTATGAGTCTGATGAGGGCTAATCCCAGACCTATCCCAGACCTAACTTGCGTTATCCTCTAAAATAGTTATCAAGACCAGGTTTAATTGATTGTTTCGGTGTGGTCCCACATTACTACGTGATCCAAACCAGAAAAAACCCAGGATCCGTTCAACAAGTATGTGAAGAATGCGAAAGTATGAGTCTGATGAGTGAAAATGCCAGACATAACTTAGACCTAACATGCGTTATCCTCTAAAATATTGATCCAAACCAGGTTTAATGGACTGTTTCAGTGGGGTACCACTTTACTACGTGATCCAAAGCAGAAAAAACACTCGATCAGGTCAACATGTATGTTAAAACTGCGAAAGTATGACCCTGATGAGGGCAAATCCCAGACCAATCCGAGACCTAACTTGCGTAGTCCTCTAAGATATTGATCCAAACCAGGTTTAATTGACCGTTTCAGTGTGGTCCGACATTACTACGTGATCCAAACCAGAAAAAACCCAGGATCTAGCCATCAAGTATGAGAAACATTGCGAAAGAATGAGCCTGATGATAGCAAATCCCAGACCTAACCTAGACCTAACATGAATTATTCTCTAAAATATTGATCGAAACCAGGTTTAATTGACTGTTTCAGTGTGGTCCCACATTACCACGTGATCCAAACCAGAAAAAACCCAGGATCCATTCAACAAGTATGTGAAGTGTGCGAAAGTATGAGTCTGATGAGGTCAAATCCCAGACCTATCCCAGACCTAACTTGCGTTATCCTCAAAAATATTGATCGAAACCAGGTTAAATTGACTGTTTCAGCGTGGTACCACATTACTACGTGATACAATCCAGAAACAGCCAAGGATCTAGCCATGAAGTATGAGAAATATGCGAATGTATGAGCCTGATGAGGATAAATCCTAGACCTAACCCAAACCTAACATGCGTTATCCTCTAAAATATTTATCAAGACCAGGTGTAATTGAATGTTTCAGTGTGGTACCACCTTACTACGTGAACCAAACCAGAAAAAACCCAGGATCCGTTCAACAAGTATGTGAGGAATGCGAAAGTATGGGTCTGATGAGTGAAAATCCCCGGGCTAACCTAGACCTAACATTCGTTATCCTCTAAAATATTGATCCAAACCAGGTTTAATTGACTGTTTTAGTTGTGGTACCACTTTACTACGTGATCCAAAGCAGAAAAAACCCTCGATCAGGTCAACATGCATGTTAAAACTGCGAAAGTATGACCCTGATGAGGTCAAATCCCAGACCTTTCCCAGACCTGACATGCGTTATCCTCTAAAATATTGATCCAAACCAGGTTTAATTGACTGTTTCAGTGTGGTACCACCTTACTACGTGAACCAAACCAGAAAAAACCCAGGATCCGTTCAACAAGTATGTGAGGAATGCGAAAGTATGAGTCTGATGAGTGAAAATCCCAGGGCTAACCTAGACCAAACATGCGTTATCCTCTAAAATATTGATCCAAACCAGGTTTAATTGACTGTTTTAGTTGTGGTACCACTTTACTACGTGATCCAAAGCAGAAAAAACCCTCGATCAGGCCAACATGCATGTTAAAACTGCGAAAGTATGACCCTGATGAGGTCAAATCCCAGACCTATCCCAGACCTGACATGCGTTATCCTCCAAAATATTGATCCAAACCAGGTTTAATGGACTGTTTCAGTGTAGTACCACTTTACTACGTGATCCAAAGTAGAAAAAACCCTCGTCCAGGTCAACATGCATGCTAAAACTGCGAAAGTATGACCCTGATGAGGTCAAATCCCAGACCTATCCCAGACCTGACATGCGTTATCCTCTAAAATATTGATCCAAACCAGGTTTAATTGACTGTTTCAGTGTGGTCCCACATTATTACGTGATACAATCCAGAAACAGCCCAGGATCTAGCCATGAAGTATGAGAAATATGCGAATGTATGAGCCTGATGAGGACAAATCCTAGACCTAACCCAAACCTAACATGCGTTATCCTCCAAAATATTTATCAAGACCAGGTTTAATTGAATGTTTCAGTGTGGTACCACATTACTACGTGAACCAAACCAGAAAAAACCCAGGATCCGTTCAACAAGTATGTGAAGAATGCGAAAGTATGAGTCTGATGAGTGAAAATCCCAGGGCTAACCTAGACCTAACATGCGTTATCCTCTAGAATATTGATCCAAACCAGGTTTAATGGACTGTTTCAGTGTGGTACCACTTTACTACGTGATCGAAAGCATTAAGAACCCTCGATCAGGTCAACATGTATGTTAAAACTGCGAAAGTATGACCCTGATGAGGGCAAATCCCAGGCCTTACCTAGACCTAACATGCGTTGTCCTCTAAAATATTGATGGAAACCAGGTTTAATTGACTGTTTCAGTGTTGTACTTCATTACCACGTGATGCGATCCAGAAAAAGCCCAGGATCTAGCCATCAAGTATGAGAAATATGCGAAAGAATGAGCCTGATGAGAGCAAATCCCAGACCTAACCTAGACATAACATGAATTATTCTCTAAAATATTGATCAAAACCAGGTTTAATTGACTGTTTCAGTGTGGTACCACATTACTACGTGATCCAATCCAGAAATAGCCCAGGATCTAGCCATGAAGTATGAGAAATATGCGAAAGTATGAGCCTGACGAGGGCAAATCCTAGACCTTACCCAGACCTAACATGCGTTATCCTCTAAAATATTTATCATAACCAGGTTTAATTGATTGTTTCAGTGTGGTCCCACATTACAACGTGATCCAAACCAGAAAAAACCCAGGATCCGTTCAACAAGTATGTGAAGAATGCGAAAGTATGAGTCTGATGAGGGCTAATCCCAGACCTATCCCAGACCTAACTTGCGTTATCGTCTAAAATAATGATCGAAACCAGGTTTAATTGACTGTTTTAGTTGTGGTACCACATTACCACGTGATCCAAAGCAGAAAAAACCCTCGATCAGGTCAACATGCATGTTAAAACTGCGAAAGTATGACCCTGATGAGGTCAAATCCCAGACTTATCCCAGACCTGACATGCGTTATCCTCTAAACTAGTTATCAAGACCAGGTTTAATTGATTGTTTCGGTGTGGTCCCACATTACTACGTGATCCAAACCAGAAAAAACCCAGGATCCGTTCAACAAGTATGTGAGGAATGCGAAAGTATGAGTCTGATGAGTGAAAATCCCAGGGCTAACCTAGACCAAACATGCGTTATCCTCTAAAATATTGATCCAAACCAGGTTTAATTGACTGTTTTAGTTGTGGTACCACTTTACTACGTGATCCAAAGCAGAAAAAACCCTCGATCAGGCCAACATGCATGTTAAAACTGCGAAAGTATGACCCTGATGAGGTCAAATCCCAGACCTATCCCAGACCTGACATGCGTTATCCTCCAAAATATTGATCCAAACCAGGTTTAATGGACTGTTTCAGTGTAGTACCACTTTACTACGTGATCCAAAGCAGAAAAAACCCTCGATCAGGTCAACATGCATGCTAAAACCCGCGAAAGTATGACCCTGATGAGGTCAAATCCCAGACCTATCCCAGACCTGACATGCGTTATCCTCTAAAATATTGATCCAAACCAGGTTTAATTGACTGTTTCAGTGGGGTCCCACATTATTACGTGATACAATCCAGAAACAGCCCAGGATCTAGCCATGAAGTATGAGAAATATGCGAATGTATGAGCCTGATGAGGACAAATCCTAGACCTAACCCAAACCTAACATGCGTTATCCTCCAAAATATTTATCAAGACCAGGTTTAATTGAATGTTTCAGTGTGGTACCACATTACTACGTGAACCAAACCAGAAAAAACCCAGGATCCGTTCAACAAGTATGTGAAGAATGCGAAAGTATGAGTCTGATGAGTGAAAATCCCAGGGCTAACCTAGACCTAACATGCGTTATCCTCTAGAATATTGATCCAAACCAGGTTTAATGGACTGTTTCAGTGTGGTACCACTTTACTACGTGATCGAAAGCATTAAGAACCCTCGATCAGGTCAACATGTATGTTAAAACTGCGAAAGTATGACCCTGATGAGGGCAAATCCCAGGCCTTACCTAGACCTAACATGCGTTGTCCTCTAAAATATTGATGGAAACCAGGTTTAATTGACTGTTTCAGTGTTGTACTTCATTACCACGTGATGCGATCCAGAAAAAGCCCAGGATCTAGCCATCAAGTATGAGAAATATGCGAAAGAATGAGCCTGATGAGAGCAAATCCCAGACCTATCCTAGACATAACATGAATTATTCTCTAAAATATTGATCGAAACCTGGTTTAATCTATTGTTTCAGTGTGGTACCACATTACTATTAGATCCAAACCAGAAAATAACCCAGGATCTGTTCAACGAGTATGTGAAGTGTGCGAAAGTATGAGTCTGATGAGGTCAAATCCCAGACCTATCCCAGACCTAACTTGCGTTATCCTCAAAAATATTTATCATAACCAGGTTTAATTGATTGTTTCAGTGTGGTCCCACATTACAACGTGATCCAAACCAGAAAAAAACCAGGATCCGTTCAACAAGTATGTGAAGAATGCGAAAGTATGAGTCTGATGAGGGCTAATCCCAGACCTATCCCAGACCTAACTTGCGTTATCGTCTAAAATAATGATCGAAACCAGGTTTAATTGACTGTTTTAGTTGTGGTACCACATTACCACGTGATCCAAAGCAGAAAAAACCCTCGATCAGGTCAACATGCATGTTAAAACTGCGAAAGTATGACCCTGATGAGGTCAAATCCCAGACTTATCCCAGACCTGACATGCGTTATCCTCTAAAATAGTTATCAAGACCAGGTTTAATTGATTGTTTCGGTGTGGTCCCACATTACTACGTGATCCAAACCAGAAAAAACCCAGGATCCGTTCAACAAGTATGTGAGGAATGCGAAAGTATGAGTCTGATGAGGTCAAATCCCAGACCTATCCCAGACTTAACATGCGTTATCCTCCAAAATATTGATCCAAACCAGGTTTAATGGACTGTTTCAGTGGGGTACCACTTTACTACGTGATCCAAAGCAGAAAAAACACTCGATCAGGTCAACATGTATGTTAAAACTGCGAAAGTATGACCCTGATGAGGGCAATTCCCAGACCAATCCGAGACCTAACTTGCGTTGTCCTCTAAGATATTGATCCAAACCAGGTTTAATTGACCGTTTCAGTGTGGTCCCACATTACTACGTGATCCAAACCAGAAAAAACCCAGGATCTGGCCGTCAAGTATGAGAAACATTGCGAAAGAATGAGCCTGATGATAGCAAATCCCAGACCTAACCTAGACCTAACATGAATTATTCTCTAAAATATTGATCGAAACCAGGTTTAATTGACTGTTTCAGTGTGGTCCCACATTACTACGTGATCCAAACCAGAAAAAACCCAGGATCCATTCAACAAGTATGTGAAGAATGCGAAAGTATGAGTCTGATGAGTGAAAATCCCAGGCCTAACCTAGACCTAACATGAATTATTCTCTAAAATATTGATCGAAACCTGGTTTAATCTATTGTTTCAGTGTGGTACCACATTACTATTAGATCCAAACCAGAAAATAACCCAGGATCTGTTCAACGAGTATGTGAAGTGTGCGAAAGTATGAGTCTGATGAGGTCAAATCCCAGACCTATCCCAGACTTAACATGCGTTATCCTCTAAAATATTGATCGAAACCGGGCTTAATCGACTGATTCAGTGTGGTACCACATTACTACGTGATCCAAACCAGAAAAAACCCAGGATCCGTTCAACAAGTATGTGAAGAATGCGAAAGTATGAGTCTGATGAGTGAAAATCCCAGACCTAACCTAGACCTAACATGAATTATTCTCTAAAATATTGATCGAAACCTGGTTTAATCTATTGTTTCAGTGTGGTACCACATTACTATTAGATCCAAACCAGAAAATAACCCAGGATCTGTTCAACGAGTATGTGAAGTGTGCGAAAGTATGAGTCTGATGAGGTCAAATCCCAGACCTATCCCAGACCTAACTTGCGTTATCCCCAAAAATATTGATCGAAACCAGGTTTAATTGACTGTTTCAGCGTGGTACCACATTACTACGTGATACAATCCAGAAACAGCCAAGGATCTAGCCATGAAGTATGAGAAATATGCGAATGTATGAGCCTGATGAGGATAAATCCTAGACCTAACCCAAACCTAACATGCGTTATCCTCTAAAATATTTATCAAGACCAGGTGTAATTGAATGTTTCAGTGTGGTACCACATTACTACGTGAATCAAACCAGAAAAAACCCAGGATCCATTCAACAAGTATGTGAAGAATGCGAAAGTATGAGTCTGATGAGTGAAAATCCCAGGTCTAACCCAGACCTAACATGCGTTATCCTCCAAAATATTGATCCAAACCAGGTTTAATGGACTGTTTCAGTGTGGTACCACTTTACTACGTGATCCAAAGCATTAAGAATCCTCGATCAGGTCAACATGCATGTTAAAACTGCGAAAGTATGACCCTGATGAGGGCAAATCCCAGGCCTTACCTAGACCTAACATGCGTTGTCCTCTAAAATATTGATGGAAACCAGGTTTAATTGGCTGTTTCAGTGTGGTACCACCTTACTACGTGAACCAAACCAGAAAAAACCCAGGATCCGTTCAACAAGTATGTGAGGAATGCGAAAGTATGAGTCTGATGAGTGAAAATCCCAGGGCTAACCTAGACCAAACATGCGTTATCCTCTAAAATATTGATCCAAACCAGGTTTAATTGACTGTTTTAGTTGTGGTACCACTTTACTACGTGATCCAAAGCAGAAAAAACCCTCGATCAGGCCAACATGCATGTTAAAACTGCGAAAGTATGACCCTGATGAGGTCAAATCCCAGACCTATCCCAGACCTGACATGCGTTATCCTCCAAAATATTGATCCAAACCAGGTTTAATGGACTGTTTCAGTGTAGTACCACTTTACTACGTGATCCAAAGTAGAAAAAACCCTCGTCCAGGTCAACATGCATGCTAAAACTGCGAAAGTATGACCCTGATGAGGTCAAATCCCAGACCTATCCCAGACCTGACATGCGTTATCCTCTAAAATATTGATCCAAACCAGGTTTAATTGACTGTTTCAGTGTGGTCCCACATTATTACGTGATACAATCCAGAAACAGCCCAGGATCTAGCCATGAAGTATGAGAAATATGCGAATGTATGAGCCTGATGAGGACAAATCCTAGACCTAACCCAAACCTAACATGCGTTATCCTCCAAAATATTTATCAAGACCAGGTTTAATTGAATGTTTCAGTGTGGTACCACATTACTACGTGAACCAAACCAGAAAAAACCCAGGATCCGTTCAACAAGTATGTGAAGAATGCGAAAGTATGAGTCTGATGAGTGAAAATCCCAGGGCTAACCTAGACCTAACATGCGTTATCCTCTAGAATATTGATCCAAACCAGGTTTAATGGACTGTTTCAGTGTGGTACCACTTTACTACGTGATCGAAAGCATTAAGAACCCTCGATCAGGTCAACATGTATGTTAAAACTGCGAAAGTATGACCCTGATGAGGGCAAATCCCAGGCCTTACCTAGACCTAACATGCGTTGTCCTCTAAAATATTGATGGAAACCAGGTTTAATTGACTGTTTCAGTGTTGTACTTCATTACCACGTGATGCGATCCAGAAAAAGCCCAGGATCTAGCCATCAAGTATGAGAAATATGCGAAAGAATGAGCCTGATGAGAGCAAATCCCAGACCTAACCTAGACATAACATGAATTATTCTCTAAAATATTGATCAAAACCAGGTTTAATTGACTGTTTCAGTGTGGTACCACATTACTACGTGATCCAATCCAGAAATAGCCCAGGATCTAGCCATGAAGTATGAGAAATATGCGAAAGTATGAGCCTGACGAGGGCAAATCCTAGACCTTACCCAGACCTAACATGCGTTATCCTCTAAAATATTTATCATAACCAGGTTTAATTGATTGTTTCAGTGTGGTCCCACATTACAACGTGATCCAAACCAGAAAAAACCCAGGATCCGTTCAACAAGTATGTGAAGAATGCGAAAGTATGAGTCTGATGAGGGCTAATCCCAGACCTATCCCAGACCTAACTTGCGTTATCGTCTAAAATAATGATCGAAACCAGGTTTAATTGACTGTTTTAGTTGTGGTACCACATTACCACGTGATCCAAAGCAGAAAAAACCCTCGATCAGGTCAACATGCATGTTAAAACTGCGAAAGTATGACCCTGATGAGGTCAAATCCCAGACTTATCCCAGACCTGACATGCGTTATCCTCTAAACTAGTTATCAAGACCAGGTTTAATTGATTGTTTCGGTGTGGTCCCACATTACTACGTGATCCAAACCAGAAAAAACCCAGGATCCGTTCAACAAGTATGTGAGGAATGCGAAAGTATGAGTCTGATGAGTGAAAATCCCAGGGCTAACCTAGACCAAACATGCGTTATCCTCTAAAATATTGATCCAAACCAGGTTTAATTGACTGTTTTAGTTGTGGTACCACTTTACTACGTGATCCAAAGCAGAAAAAACCCTCGATCAGGCCAACATGCATGTTAAAACTGCGAAAGTATGACCCTGATGAGGTCAAATCCCAGACCTATCCCAGACCTGACATGCGTTATCCTCCAAAATATTGATCCAAACCAGGTTTAATGGACTGTTTCAGTGTAGTACCACTTTACTACGTGATCCAAAGCAGAAAAAACCCTCGATCAGGTCAACATGCATGCTAAAACCCGCGAAAGTATGACCCTGATGAGGTCAAATCCCAGACCTATCCCAGACCTGACATGCGTTATCCTCTAAAATATTGATCCAAACCAGGTTTAATTGACTGTTTCAGTGGGGTCCCACATTATTACGTGATACAATCCAGAAACAGCCCAGGATCTAGCCATGAAGTATGAGAAATATGCGAATGTATGAGCCTGATGAGGACAAATCCTAGACCTAACCCAAACCTAACATGCGTTATCCTCCAAAATATTTATCAAGACCAGGTTTAATTGAATGTTTCAGTGTGGTACCACATTACTACGTGAACCAAACCAGAAAAAACCCAGGATCCGTTCAACAAGTATGTGAAGAATGCGAAAGTATGAGTCTGATGAGTGAAAATCCCAGGGCTAACCTAGACCTAACATGCGTTATCCTCTAGAATATTGATCCAAACCAGGTTTAATGGACTGTTTCAGTGTGGTACCACTTTACTACGTGATCGAAAGCATTAAGAACCCTCGATCAGGTCAACATGTATGTTAAAACTGCGAAAGTATGACCCTGATGAGGGCAAATCCCAGGCCTTACCTAGACCTAACATGCGTTGTCCTCTAAAATATTGATGGAAACCAGGTTTAATTGACTGTTTCAGTGTTGTACTTCATTACCACGTGATGCGATCCAGAAAAAGCCCAGGATCTAGCCATCAAGTATGAGAAATATGCGAAAGAATGAGCCTGATGAGAGCAAATCCCAGACCTATCCTAGACATAACATGAATTATTCTCTAAAATATTGATCGAAACCTGGTTTAATCTATTGTTTCAGTGTGGTACCACATTACTATTAGATCCAAACCAGAAAATAACCCAGGATCTGTTCAACGAGTATGTGAAGTGTGCGAAAGTATGAGTCTGATGAGGTCAAATCCCAGACCTATCCCAGACCTAACTTGCGTTATCCTCAAAAATATTTATCATAACCAGGTTTAATTGATTGTTTCAGTGTGGTCCCACATTACAACGTGATCCAAACCAGAAAAAAACCAGGATCCGTTCAACAAGTATGTGAAGAATGCGAAAGTATGAGTCTGATGAGGGCTAATCCCAGACCTATCCCAGACCTAACTTGCGTTATCGTCTAAAATAATGATCGAAACCAGGTTTAATTGACTGTTTTAGTTGTGGTACCACATTACCACGTGATCCAAAGCAGAAAAAACCCTCGATCAGGTCAACATGCATGTTAAAACTGCGAAAGTATGACCCTGATGAGGTCAAATCCCAGACTTATCCCAGACCTGACATGCGTTATCCTCTAAAATAGTTATCAAGACCAGGTTTAATTGATTGTTTCGGTGTGGTCCCACATTACTACGTGATCCAAACCAGAAAAAACCCAGGATCCGTTCAACAAGTATGTGAGGAATGCGAAAGTATGAGTCTGATGAGGTCAAATCCCAGACCTATCCCAGACTTAACATGCGTTATCCTCCAAAATATTGATCCAAACCAGGTTTAATGGACTGTTTCAGTGGGGTACCACTTTACTACGTGATCCAAAGCAGAAAAAACACTCGATCAGGTCAACATGTATGTTAAAACTGCGAAAGTATGACCCTGATGAGGGCAATTCCCAGACCAATCCGAGACCTAACTTGCGTTGTCCTCTAAGATATTGATCCAAACCAGGTTTAATTGACCGTTTCAGTGTGGTCCCACATTACTACGTGATCCAAACCAGAAAAAACCCAGGATCTGGCCGTCAAGTATGAGAAACATTGCGAAAGAATGAGCCTGATGATAGCAAATCCCAGACCTAACCTAGACCTAACATGAATTATTCTCTAAAATATTGATCGAAACCAGGTTTAATTGACTGTTTCAGTGTGGTCCCACATTACTACGTGATCCAAACCAGAAAAAACCCAGGATCCATTCAACAAGTATGTGAAGAATGCGAAAGTATGAGTCTGATGAGTGAAAATCCCAGGCCTAACCTAGACCTAACATGAATTATTCTCTAAAATATTGATCGAAACCTGGTTTAATCTATTGTTTCAGTGTGGTACCACATTACTATTAGATCCAAACCAGAAAATAACCCAGGATCTGTTCAACGAGTATGTGAAGTGTGCGAAAGTATGAGTCTGATGAGGTCAAATCCCAGACCTATCCCAGACTTAACATGCGTTATCCTCTAAAATATTGATCGAAACCGGGCTTAATCGACTGATTCAGTGTGGTACCACATTACTACGTGATCCAAACCAGAAAAAACCCAGGATCCGTTCAACAAGTATGTGAAGAATGCGAAAGTATGAGTCTGATGAGTGAAAATCCCAGACCTAACCTAGACCTAACATGAATTATTCTCTAAAATATTGATCGAAACCTGGTTTAATCTATTGTTTCAGTGTGGTACCACATTACTATTAGATCCAAACCAGAAAATAACCCAGGATCTGTTCAACGAGTATGTGAAGTGTGCGAAAGTATGAGTCTGATGAGGTCAAATCCCAGACCTATCCCAGACCTAACTTGCGTTATCCCCAAAAATATTGATCGAAACCAGGTTTAATTGACTGTTTCAGCGTGGTACCACATTACTACGTGATACAATCCAGAAACAGCCAAGGATCTAGCCATGAAGTATGAGAAATATGCGAATGTATGAGCCTGATGAGGATAAATCCTAGACCTAACCCAAACCTAACATGCGTTATCCTCTAAAATATTTATCAAGACCAGGTGTAATTGAATGTTTCAGTGTGGTACCACATTACTACGTGAATCAAACCAGAAAAAACCCAGGATCCATTCAACAAGTATGTGAAGAATGCGAAAGTATGAGTCTGATGAGTGAAAATCCCAGGTCTAACCCAGACCTAACATGCGTTATCCTCCAAAATATTGATCCAAACCAGGTTTAATGGACTGTTTCAGTGTGGTACCACTTTACTACGTGATCCAAAGCATTAAGAATCCTCGATCAGGTCAACATGCATGTTAAAACTGCGAAAGTATGACCCTGATGAGGGCAAATCCCAGGCCTTACCTAGACCTAACATGCGTTGTCCTCTAAAATATTGATGGAAACCAGGTTTAATTGGCTGTTTCAGTGTGGTACCACCTTACTACGTGAACCAAACCAGAAAAAACCCAGGATCCGTTCAACAAGTATGTGAGGAATGCGAAAGTATGAGTCTGATGAGTGAAAATCCCAGGGCTAACCTAGACCAAACATGCGATATCCTCTAAAATATTGATCCAAACCAGGTTTAATTGACTGTTTTAGTTGTGGTACCACTTTACTACGTGATCCAAAGCAGAAAAAACCCTCGATCAGGTCAACATGCATGCTAAAACTGCGAAAGTATGACCCTGATGAGGTCAAATCCCAGACCTATCCCAGACCTGACATGCGTTATCCTCTAAAATATTGATCCAAACCAGGTTTAATTGACTGTTTCAGTGTGGTCCCACATTATTACGTGATACAATCCAGAAACAGCCCAGGATCTAGCCATGAAGTATGAGAAATATGCGAATGTATGAGCCTGATGAGGACAAATCCTAGACCTAACCCAAACCTAACATGCGTTATCCTCCAAAATATTTATCAAGACCAGGTTTAATTGAATGTTTCAGTGTGGTACCACATTACTACGTGAACCAAACCAGAAAAAACCCAGGATCCGTTCAACAAGTATGTGAAGAATGCGAAAGTATGAGTCTGATGAGTGAAAATCCCAGGGCTAACCTAGACCTAACATGCGTTATCCTCTAGAATATTGATCCAAACCAGGTTTGATGGACTGTTTCAGTGTGGTACCACTTTACTACGTGATCGAAAGCATTAAGCACCCTCGATCAGGTTAACATGTATGTTAAAACTGCGAAAGTATGACCCTGATGAGGGCAAATCCCAGGCCTTACCTAGACCTAACATGCGTTGTCCTCTAAAATATTGATGGAAACCAGGTTTAATTGACTGTTTCAGTGTTGTACTTCATTACCACGTGATGCGATCCAGAAAAAGCCCAGGATCTAGCCATCAAGTATGAGAAATATGCGAAAGAATGAGCCTGATGAGAGCAAATCCCAGACCTAACCTAGACATAACATGAATTATTCTCTAAAATATTGATCAAAACCAGGTTTAATTGACTGTTTCAGTGTGGTACCACATTACTACGTGATCCAATCCAGAAATAGCCCAGGATCTAGCCATGAAGTATGAGAAATATGCGAAAGTATGAGCCTGACGAGGGCAAATCCTAGACCTTACCCAGACCTAACATGCGTTATCCTCTAAAATATTTATCATAACCAGGTTTAATTGATTGTTTCAGTGTGGTCCCACATTACAACGTGATCCAAACCAGAAAAAACCCAGGATCCGTTCAACAAGTATGTGAAGAATGCGAAAGTATGAGTCTGATGAGGGCTAATCCCAGACCTATCCCAGACCTAACTTGCGTTATCGTCTAAAATAATGATCGAAACCAGGTTTAATTGACTGTTTTAGTTGTGGTACCACATTACCACGTGATCCAAAGCAGAAAAAACCCTCGATCAGGTCAACATGCATGTTAAAACTGCGAAAGTATGACCCTGATGAGGTCAAATCCCAGACTTATCCCAGACCTGACATGCGTTATCCTCTAAAATAGTTATCAAGACCAGGTTTAATTGATTGTTTCGGTGTGGTCCCACATTACTACGTGATCCAAACCAGAAAAAACCCAGGATCCGTTCAACAAGTATGTGAAGAATGCGAAAGTATGAGTCTGATGAGTGAAAATCCCAGACATAACTTAGACCTAACATGCGTTATCCTCTAAAATATTGATCCAAACCAGGTTTAATGGAATGTTTCAGTGGGGTACCACTTTACTACGTGATCCAAAGCAGAAAAAACACTCGATCAGGTCAACATGTATGTTAAAACTGCGAAAGTATGACCCTGATGAGGGCAATTCCCAGACCAATCCGAGACCTAACTTGCGTTGTCCTCTAAGATATTGATCCAAACCAGGTTTAATTGACCGTTTCAGTGTGGTCCCACATTACTACGTGATCCAAACCAGAAAAAACCCAGGATCTAGCCATCAAGTATGAGAAACATTGCGAAAGAATGAGCCTGATGATAGCAAATCCCAGACCTAACCTAGACCTAACATGAATTATTCTCTAAAATATTGATCGAAACCAGGTTTAATTGACTGTTTCAGTGTGGTCCCACATTACTACGTGATCCAAACCAGAAAAAACCCAGGATCTGTTCAACGAGTATGTGAAGTGTGCGAAAGTATGAGTCTGATGAGGTCAAATCCCAGACCTATCCCAGACCTAACTTGCGTTATCCTCAAAAATATTGATCGAAACCAGGTTTAATTGACTGTTTCAGCGTGGTACCACATTACTACGTGATACAATCCAGAAACAGCCAAGGATCTATCCATGAAGTATGAGAAATATGCGAATGTATGAGCCTGATGAGGATAAATCCTAGACCTAACCCAAACCTAACATGCGTTATCCTCTAAAATATTTATCAAGACCAGGTTTAATTGAATGTTTCAGTGTGGTACCACATTACTACGTGAATCAAACCAGAAAAAACCCAGGATCCGTTCAACAAGTATGTGAAGAATGCGAAAGTATGAGTCTGATGAGTGAAAATCCCAGGTCTAACCCAGACCTAACATGCGTTATCCTCCAAAATATTGATCCAAACCAGGTTTAATGGACTGTTTCAGTGTGGTACCACATTACTACGTGAACCAAACCAGAAAAAACCCAGGATCCGTTCAACAAGTATGTGAAGAATGCGAAAGTATGAGTCTGATGAGTGAAAATCCCAGGTCTAACCCAGACCTAACATGCGTTATCCTCTAAAATATTGATCCAAACCAGGTTTAATGGACTGTTTCATTGGGGTACCACTTTACTACGTGATCCAAAGCAGAAAAAACACTCGATCAGGTCAACATGTATGTTAAAACTGCGAAGGTATGACCCTGATGAGGGCAAATCCCAGACCAATCCGAGACCTAACTTGCGTTGTCCTCTAAGATATTGATCCAAACCAGGTTTAATTGACCGTTTCAGTGTGGTCCCACATTACTACGTGATCCAAACCAGAAAAAACCCAGGATCTAGCCATCAAGTATGAGAAACATTGCGAAAGAATGAGCCTGATGATAGCAAATCCCAGACCTAACCTAGACCTAACATGAATTATTCTCTAAAATATTGATCGAAACCAGGTTTAATTGATTGTTTCAGTGTGGTCCCACATTACTACGTGATCCAAACCAGAAAAAACCCAGGATCCATTCAACAAGTATGTGAAGAATGCGAAAGTATGAGTCTGATGAGTGAAAATCCCAGGCCTAACCTAGACCTAACATGAATTATTCTCTAAAATATTGATCGAAACCTGGTTTAATCTATTGTTTCAGTGTGGTACCACATTACTATTAGATCCAAACCAGAAAATAACCCAGGATCTGTTCAACGAGTATGTGAAGTGTGCGAAAGTATGAGTCTGATGAGTGAAAATCCCAGACCTAACCTAGACCTAACATGAATTATTCTCTAAAATATTGATCGAAACCAGGTTTAATTGACTGTTTCAGCGTGGTACCACATTACTACGTGATACAATCCAGAAACAGCCAAGGATCTAGCCATGAAGTATGAGAAATATGCGAATGTATGAGCCTGATGAGGATAAATCCTAGACCTAACCCAAACCTAACATGCGTTATCCTCTAAAATATTTATCAAGACCAGGTTTAATTGAATGTTTCAGTGTGGTACCACATTACTACGTGAATCAAACCAGAAAAAACTCAGGATCCGTTCAACATGCATGTTAAAACTGCGAAAGTATGACCCTGATGAGGGCAAATCCCAGGCCTTACCTAGACCTAACATGCGCTGTCCTCTAAAATATTCATGGAAACCAGGTTTAATTGACTGTTTCAGTGTGGTACCACTTTACTACGTGATCCAAAGCATTAAGAATCCTCGATCAGGTCAACATGCATGTTAAAACTGCGAAAGTATGACCCTGATGAGGGCAAATCCCAGGCCTTACCTAGACCTAACATGCGTTGTCCTCTAAAATATTGATGGAAACCAGGTTTAATTGACTGTTTCAGTGTTGTACTTCATTACCACGTGATGCGATCCAGAAAAAGCCCAGGATCTAGCCATCAAGTATGAGAAATATGCGAAAGAATGAGCCTGATGAGAGCAAATCCCAGACCTAACCTAGACATAACATGAATTATTCTCTAAAATATTGATCAAAACCAGGTTTAATTGACTGTTTCAGCGTGGTACCACATTACTACGTGATACAATCCAGAAACAGCCAAGGATCTAGCCATGAAGTATGAGAAATATGCGAATGTATGAGCCTGATGAGGATAAATCCTAGACCTAACCCAAACCTAACATGCGTTATCCTCTAAAATATTTATCAAGACCAGGTTTAATTGAATGTTTCAGTGTGGTACCACATTACTACGTGAATCAAACCAGAAAAAACCCAGGATCCGTTCAACAAGTATGTGAAGAATGCGAAAGTATGAGTCTGATGAGTGAAAATCCCAGGTCTAACCCAGAGCTAACATGCGTTATCCTCCAAAATATTGATCCAAACCAGGTTTAATGGACTGTTTCAGTGTGGTACCACTTTACTACGTGATCCAAAGCATTAAGAATCCTCGATCAGGTCAACATGCATGTTAAAACTGCGAAAGTATGACCCTGATGAGGTCAAATCCCAGACCTATCCCAGACCTGACATGCGTTATCCTCCAAAATATTGATCCAAACCAGGTTTAATTGACTGTTTCAGTGTGGTCCCACATTACTACGTGACACAATCCTGAAACAGCCCAGGATCTAGCCATGAAGTATGAGAAATATGCGAATGTATGAGCCTGATGAGGACAAATCCTAGACCTAACCCAAACCTAACATGCGTTATCCTCCAAAATATTTATCAAGACCAGGTTAAATTGAATGTTTCTGTGTGGTACCACTTTACTACGTGATCCAAAGCATTAAGAACCCTCGATCAGGTCAACATGTATGTTAAAACTGCGAAAGTATGACCCTGATGAGGGCAAATCCCAGGCCTTACCTAGACCTAACATGCGTTGTCCTCTAAAATATTGATGGAAACCAGGTTTAATTGACTGTTTCAGTGTTGTACTTCATTACCACGTGATGCGATCCAGAAAAAGCCCAGGATCTAGCCATCAAGTATGAGAAATATGCGAAAGAATGAGCCTGATGAGAGCAAATCCCAGACCTAACCTAGACATAACATACATTATTCTCTAAAATATTGATCAAAACCAGGTTTAATTGACTGTTTCAGTGTGGTACCACATTACTACGTGATCCAATCCAGAAATAGCCCAGGATCTAGCCATGAAGTATGAGAAATATGCGAAAGTATGAGCCTGACGAGGGCAAATCCTAGACCTTACCCAGACCTAACATGCGTTATCCTCTAAAGTATTTATCATAACCAGGTTTAATTGATTGTTTCAGTGTGGTCCCACATTACTACGTGATCCAAACCAGAAAAAACCCAGGATCCGTTCAACAAGTATGTGAAGAATGCGAAAGTATGAGTCTAATGAGGGCTAATCCCAGACCTATCCCAGACCTAACTTGCGTTATCGTCTAAAATAATGATCGAAACCAGGTTTAATTGACTGTTTTAGTTGTGGTACCGCTTTACCACGTGATCCAAAGCAGAAAAAACCCTCGATCAGGTCAACATGCATGTTAAAACTGCGAAAGTATGACCCTGATGAGGTCAAATCCCAGACTTATCCCAGACCTGACATGCGTTATCCTCTAAAATAGTTATCAAGACCAGGTTTAATTGATTGTTTCAGTGTGGTACCACTTTACTACGTGATCCAAAGCAGAAAAAACCCTCGATCAGGTCAACATGCATGTTAAAACTGCGAAAGTATGACCCTGATGAGGTCAAATCCCAGACCTATCCCAGACCTGACATGCATTATCCTCTAAAATATTGATCCAAACCAGGTTTAATTGACTGTTTCAGTGTGGTCCCACATTACTACGTGATACAATTCAGAAACAGCCCAGGATCTAGCCATGAAGTATGAGAAATATGCGAATGTATGAGCCTGATGAGGATAAATCCTAGACCTAACCCAAACCTAACATGCGTTATCCTCTAAAATATTTATCAAGACCAGGTTTAATTGAATGTTTCAGTGTGGTACCACATTACTACGTGAATCAAACCAGAAAAAACCCAGGATCCGTTCAACAAGTATGTGAAGAATGCGAAAGTATGAGTCTGATGAGTGAAAATCCCAGGGCTAACCTAGACCTAACATGCGTTATCCTCCAAAATATTTATCAAGACCAGGTTTAATTGAATGTTTCAGTGTGGTACCACATTACTACGTGAACCAAACCAGAAAAAACCCAGGATCCGTTCAACAAGTATGTGAGGAATGCGAAAGTATGAGTCTGATGAGTGAAAATCCCAGGGCTAACCTAGACCTAACATGCGTTATCCTCCAAAATATTTATCAAGACCAGGTTTAATTGAATGTTTCAGTGTGGTACCACATTACTACGTGAACCAAACCAGAAAAAACCCAGGATCCGTTCAACAAGTATGTGAAGAATGCGAAAGTATGAGTCTGATGAGTGAAAATCCCAGGTCTAACCCAGACCTAACATGCGTTATCCTCCAAAATATTGATCCAAACCAGGTTTAATGGACTGTTTCAGTGTGGTACCACTTTACTACGTGATCCAAAGCATTAAGAATCCTCGATCAGGTCAACATGCATGTTAAAACTGCGAAAGTATGACCCTGATGGGGGCAAATCCCAGACCAATCCGAGACCTAACTTGCGTTGTCCTCTAAGATATTGATCCAAACCAGGTTTAATTGACCGTTTCAGTGTGGTCCCACATTACTACGTGATCCAAACCAGAAAAAACCCAGGATCTAGCCATCAAGTATTAGAAACATTGCGAAAGAATGAGCCTGATGAGTGAAAATCCCAGACATAACTTAGACCTAACATGCGTTATCCTCTAAAATATTGATCCAAACCAGGTTTAATGGACTGTTTCAGTGGGGTACCACCTTACTACGTGAACCAAACCAGAAAAAACCCAGGATCCGTTCAACAAGTATGTGAAGAATGCGAAAGTATGAGTCTGATGAGTGAAAATCCCAGGTCTAACCCAGACCTAACATGCGTTATCCTCCAAAATATTGATCCAAACCAGGTTTAATGGACTGTTTCAGTGTGGTACCACTTTACTACGTGATCCAAAGCATTAAGAATCCTCGTTCAGGTCAACATGCATGTTAAAACTGCGAAAGTATGACCCTGTTGAGGGCAAATCCCAGGCCTTACCTAGACCTAACATGCGTTGTCCTCTAAAATATTGATGGAAACCAGGTTTAATTGACTGTTTCAGTGTGGTACCACCTTACTACGTGAACCAAACCAGAAAAAACACAGGATCCGTTCAACAAGTATGTGAGGAATGCGAAAGTATGAGTCTGATGAGTGAAAATCCCAGGGCTAACCTAGACCTAACATGCGTTATCCTCTAAAATATTGATCCAAACCAGGTTTAATGGACTGTTTCAGTGTGGTACCACTTTACTACGTGATCGAAAGCATTAAGAACCCTCGATCAGGTCAACATGTATGTTAAAACTGCGAAAGTATGACCCTGATGAGGGCAAATCCCAGGCCTTACCTAGACCTAACATGCGTTGTCCTCCAAAATATTGATGGAAACCAGGTTTAATTGACTGTTTCAGTGTTGTACTTCATTACCACGTGATGCGATCCAGAAAAAGCCCAGGATCTAGCCATCAAGTATGAGAAATATGCGAAAGAATGAGCCTGATGAGAGCAAATCCCAGACCTAACCTAGACATAACATGAATTATTCTCTAAAATATTGATCAAAACCAGGTTTAATTGACTGTTTCAGTGTGGTACCACATTACTACGTGATCCAATCCAGAAATAGCCCAGGATCTAGCCATGAAGTATGAGAAATATGCGAAAGTATGAGCCTGACGAGGGCAAATCCTAGACCTTACCCAGACCTAACATGCGTTATCCTCTAAAATATTTATCATAACCAGGTTTAATTGATTGTTTCAGTGTGGTCCCACATTACTACGTGATCCAAACCAGAAAAAACCCAGGATCCGTTCAACAAGTATGTGAAGAATGCGAAAGTATGAGTCTGATGAGTGAAAATCCCAGACATAACTTAGACCTAACATGCGTTATCCTCCAAAATATTGATCCAAACCAGGTTTAATGGACTGTTTCAGTGGGGTACCACTTTACTACGTGATCCAAAGCAGAAAAAACACTCGATCAGGTCAACATGTATGTTAAAACTGCGAAGGTATGACCCTGATGAGGGCAAATCCCAGACCAATCCGAGACCTAACTTGCGTTGTCCTCTAAGATATTGATCCAAACCAGGTTTAATGGACTGTTTCAGTGTGGTACCACTTTACTACGTGATCGAAAGCATTAAGAACCCTCGATCAGGTCAACATGTATGTTAAAACTGCGAAAGTATGACCCTGATGAGGGCTAATCCCAGACCTATCCCAGACCTAACTTGCGTTATCGTCTAAAATAATGATCGAAACCAGGTTTAATTGACTGTTTTAGTTGTGGTACCACATTACCACGTGATCCAAAGCAGAAAAAACCCTCGATCAGGTCAACATGCATGTTAAAACTGCGAAAGTATGACCCTGATGAGGTCAAATCCCAGACTTATCCCAGACCTGACATGCATTATCCTCTAAAATAGTTATCAAGACCAGGTTTAATTGATTGTTTCGGTGTGGTCCCACATTACTACGTGATCCAAACCAGAAAAAACCCAGGATCCGTTCAACAAGTATGTGAAGAATGCGTAAGTATGAGTCTGATGAGTGAAAATCCCAGACATAACTTAGACCTAACATGCGTTATCCTCCAAAATATTGATCCAAACCAGGTTTAATGGACTGTTTCAGTGGGGTACCACTTTACTACGTGATCCAAAGCAGAAAAAACACTCGATCAGGTCAACATGTATGTTAAAACTGCGAAGGTATGACCCTGATGAGGGCAAATCCCAGACCAATCCGAGACCTAACTTGCGTTGTCCTCTAAGATATTGATCCAAACCAGGTTTAATTGACCGTTTCAGTGTGGTCCCACATTACTACGTGATCCAAACCAGAAAAAACCCAGGATCTAGCCATCAAGTATGAGAAACATTGCGAAAGAATGAGCCTGATGATAGCAAATCCCAGACCTAACCTAGACCTAACATGAATTATTCTCTAAAATATTGATCGAAACCAGGTTTAATTGATTGTTTCAGTGTGGTCCCACATTACTACGTGATCCAAACCAGAAAAAACCCAGGATCCATTCAACAAGTATGTGAAGAATGCGAAAGTATGAGTCTGATGAGTGAAAATCCCAGGCCTAACCTAGACCTAACATGAATTATTCTCTAAAATATTGATCGAAACCTGGTTTAATCTATTGTTTCAGTGTGGTACCACATTACTATTAGATCCAAACGAGAAAATAACCCAGGATCTGTTCAGCGAGTATGTGAAGTGTGCGAAAGTATGAGTCTGATGAGTGAAAATCCCAGACCTAACCTAGACCTAACATGAATTATTCTCTAAAATATTGATCGAAACCAGGTTTAATTGACTGTTTCAGCGTGGTACCACATTACTACGTGATACAATCCAGAAACAGCCAAGGATCTAGCCATGAAGTATGAGAAATATGCGAATGTATGAGCCTGATGAGGATAAATCCTAGACCTAACCCAAACCTAACATGCGTTATCCTCTAAAATATTTATCAAGACCAGGTTTAATTGAATGTTTCAGTGTGGTACCACATTACTACGTGAATCAAACCAGAAAACACCCAGGATCCGTTCAACAAGTATGTGAAGAATGAGAAAGTATGAGTCTGATGAGTGAAAATCCCAGGTCTAACCCAGACCTAACATGCGTTATCCTCCAAAATATTGATCCAAACCAGGTTTAATGGACTGTTTCAGTGTGGTACCACTTTACTACGTGATCCAAAGCATTAAGAATCCTCGATCAGGTCAACATGCATGTTAAAACTGCGAAAGTATGACCCTGATGAGGGCAAATCCCAGGCCTTACCTAGACCTAACATGCGTTGTCCTCTAAAATATTGATGGAAACCAGGTTTAATTGACTGTTTCAGTGTGGCACCACCTTACTAAGTGAACCAAACCAGAAAAAACCCAGGATCCGTTCAACAAGTATGTGAGGAATGCGAAAGTATGAGTCTGATGAGTGAAAATCCCAGGGCTAACCTAGACCTAACATGCGTTATCCTCTAAAATATTGATCCAAACCAGGTTTAATGGACTGTTTCAGTGTGGTACCACTTTACTACGTGATCGAAAGTATTAAGAACCCTCGATCAGGTCAACATGTATGTTAAAACTGCGAAAGTGTGACCCTGATGAGGGCAAATCCCAGGCCTTACCTAGACCTAACATGCGTTGTCCTCTAAAATATTGATGGAAACCAGGTTTAATTGACTGTTTCAGTGTTGTACTTCATTACCACGTGATGCGATCCAGAAAAAGCCCAGGATCTAGCCATCAAGTATGAGAAATATGCGAAAGAATGAGCCTGATGAGAGCAAATCCCAGACCTAACCTAGACATAACATGAATTATTCTCTAAAATATTGATCAAAACCAGGTTTAATTGACTGTTTCAGCGTGGTACCACATTACTACGTGATACAATCCAGAAACAGCCAAGGATCTAGCCATGAAGTATGAGAAATATGCGAATGTATGAGCCTGATGAGGATAAATCCTAGACCTAACCCAAACCTAACATGCGTTATCCTCTAAAATATTTATCAAGACCAGGTTTAATTGAATGTTTCAGTGTGGTACCACATTACTACGTGAACCAAACCAGAAAAAACCCAGGATCCGTTCAACAAGTATGTGAAGAATGCGAAAGTATGAGTCTGATGAGTGAAAATCCCAGGGCTAACCTAGACCTAACATGCGTTATCCTCTAAAATATTGATCCAAACCAGGTTTAATGGACTGTTTCAGTGTGGTACCACTTTACTACGTGATCGAAAGCATTAAGAACCCTCGATCAGGTCAACATGTATGTTAAAACTGCGAAAGTATGACCCTGATGAGGGCAAATCCCAGGCCTTACCTAGACCTAACATGCGTTGTCCTCTAAAATATTGATGGAAACCAGGTTTAATTGACTGTTTCAGTGTTGTACTTCATTACCACGTGATGCGATCCAGAAAAAGCCCAGGATCTAGCCATCAAGTATGAGAAATATGCGAAAGAATGAGCCTGATGAGAGCAAATCCCAGACCTAACCTAGACATAACATGAATTATTCTCTAAAATATTGATCAAAACCAGGTTTAATTGACTGTTTCAGCGTGGTACCACATTACTACGTGATACAATCCAGAAACAGCCAAGGATCTAGCCATGAAGTACGAGAAATATGCGAATGTATGAGCCTGATGAGGATAAATCCTAGACCTAACCCAAACCTAACATGCGTTATCCTCTAAAATATTTATCAAGACCAGGTTTAATTGAATGTTTCAGTGTGGTACCACATTACTACGTGAACCAAACCAGAAAAAACCCAGGATCCGTTCAACAAGTATGTGAAGAATGCGAAAGTATGAGTCTGATGAGTGAAAATCCCAGGGCTAACCTAGACCTAACATGCGTTATCCTCTAAAATATTGATCCAAACCAGGTTTAATGGACTGTTTCAGTGTGGTACCACTTTACTACGTGATCGAAAGCATTAAGAACCCTCGATCAGGTCGACATGTATGTTAAAACTGCGAAAGTATGACCCTGATGAGGGCAAATCCCAGGCCTTACCTAGACCTAACATGCGTTGTCCTCTAAAATATTGATGGAAACCAGGTTTAATTGACTGTTTCAGTGTTGTACTTCATTACCACGTGATGCGATCCAGAAAAAGCCCAGGATCTAGCCATCAAGTATGAGAAATATGCGAAAGAATGAGCCTGATGAGAGCAAATCCCAGACCTAACCTAGACATAACAAGAATTATTCTCTAAAATATTGATCAAAACCAGGTTTAATTGACTGTTTCAGTGTGGTACCACATTACTACGTGATCCAATCCAGAAATAGCCCAGGATCTAGCCATGAAGTATGAGAAATATGCGAAAGTATGAGCCTGACGAGGGCAAATCCTAGACCTTACCCAGACCTAACATGCGTTATCCTCTAAAATATTTATCATAACCAGGTTTAATTGATTGTTTCAGTGTGGTCCCACATTACTACGTGATCCAAACCAGAAAAAACCCAGGATCCGTTCAACAAGTATGTGAAGAATGCGAAAGTATGAGTCTGATGAGGGCTAATCCCAGACCTATCCCAGACCTAACTTGCGTTATCGTCTAAAATAATGATCGAAACCAGTTTTAATTGACTGTTTTAGTTGTGGTACCACATTACCACGTGATCCAAAGCAGAAAAAACCCTCGATCAGGTCAACATGCATGTTAAAACTGCGAAAGTATGACCCTGATGAGGGCAAATCCCAGACTTATCCCAGACCTGACATGCATTATCCTCTAAAATATTTATCATAACCAGGTTTAATTGATTGTTTCAGTGTGGCCCCACATTACTACGTGATCCAAACCAGAAAAAACCCAGGATCCGTTCAACAAGTATGTGAAGAATGCGAAAGTATGAGTCTGATGAGTGAAAATCCCAGGTCTAACCCAGAACTAACATGCGTTATCCTCCAAAATATTGATCCAAACCAGGTTTAATGGACTGTTTCAGTGTGGTACCACTTTACTACGTGATCCAAAGCATTAAGAATCCTCGATCAGGTCAACATGCATGTTAAAACTGCGAAAGTATGACCCTGATGAGGGCAAATCCCAGACATATCCCAGACCTGACATGCGTTATCCTCTAAAATAGTTATCAAGACCAGGTTTCATTGATTGTTTCGGTGTGGTCCCACATTACTACGTGATCCAAACCAGAAAAAACCGAGGATCCGTTCAACAAGTATGTGAAGAATGCGAAAGTATGAGTCTGATGAGTGAAAATCCCAGACATAACTTAGACCTAACATGCGTTATCCTCTAAAATATTGATCCAAACCAGGTTTAATGGACTGTTTCAGTGGGGTACCACTTTACTACGTGATCCAAAGCAGAAAAAACACTCGATCAGGTCAACATGTATGTTAAAACTGCGAAGGTATGACCCTGATGAGGGCAAATCCCAGACCAATCCGAGACCTAACTTGTGTTGCCCTCTAAGATATTGATCCAAACCAGGTTTAATTGACCGTTTCAGTGTGGTCCCACATTACTACGTGATCCAAACCAGAAAAAACCCAGGATCTAGCCATCAAGTATGAGAAACATTGCGAAAGAATGAGCCTGATGATAGCAAATCCCAGACCTAACCTAGACCTAACATGAATTATTCTCTAAAATATTGATCGAAACCAGGTTTAATTGATTGTTTCAGTGTGGTCCCACATTACTACGTGATCCAAACCAGAAAAAACCCAGGATCCGTTCAACAAGTATGTGAAGAATGCGAAAGTATGAGTCTGATGAGTGAAAATCCCAGGCCTAACCTAGACCTAACATGAATTATTCTCTAAAATATTGATCGAAACCTGGTTTAATCTATTGTTTCAGTGTGGTACCACATTACTATTAGATCCAAACCAGAAAATAACCCAGGATCTGTTCAACGAGTATGTGAAGTGTCCGAAAGTATGAGTCTGATGAGTGAAAATCCCAGACCTAACCTAGACCTAACATGAATTATTCTCTAAAATATTGATCGAAACCTGGTTTAATCTATTGTTTCAGTGTGGTACCACATTACTATTAGATCCAAACCAGAAAATAACCCAGGATCTGTTCAACGAGTATGTGAAGTGTGCGAAAGTATGAGTCTGATGAGGTCAAATCCCAGACCTATCCCAGACCTAACTTGCGTTATCCTCAAAAATATTGATCGAAACCAGGTTTAATTGACTGTTTCAGCGTGGTACCACATTACTACGTGATACAATCCAGAAACAGCCAAGGATCTAGCCATGAAGTATGAGAAATATGCGAATGTATGAGCCTGATGAGGATAAATCCTAGACCTAACCCAAACCTAACATGCGTTATCCTCTAAAATATTTATCAAGACCAGGTTTAATTGACTGTTTCAGTGTGGTGCCACCTTACTACATGAACCAAACCAGAAAAAACCCAGGATCCGTTCAACAAGTATGTGAAGAATGCGAAAGTATGAGTCTGATGAGTGAAAATCCCAGGCCTAACCTAGACCTAACATGAATTATTCTCTAAAATATTGATCGAAACCTGGTTTAATCTATTGTTTCAGTGTGGTACCACATTACTATTAGATCCAAACCAGAAAATAACCCAGGATCTGTTCAACGAGTATGTGAAGTGTGCGAAAGTATGAGTCTGATCGCGAGTGGAAATCCTCGCGCCGCGCCCGCTCCAGTGTCACCGCTGCCTCGAATTGGGGCACGTGAGGCAGTGGTGCACCTCGCCGGTGGACCGCAGCGGTCAGTGTTACCGCTGCGGTGCCAAAGAGCACCGTGCGAGCCAGTGCTCGGCGGCCCCCCACTGCCCGCTGTGTGCGGACATGGGGAGGCCAGCCGATCACAGGGTGGGGAGCAAGAAGTGCTCCCCCCCCTCCCGGAAGGAGAGGAAGAGGCGGGCTGCACCGGCTCCGGTGCCGAGGGCGGTGGCATCGTCCTCCATGGAGGTGGACGGTGCTACGGGGACGGACGGCCGGGAGGAGGCTGGCGCGGCCATTAATTAATGCCGCCCCGCCTCCTCCTCCAGGCCAACCTCAACCACTGCCGCGCGGCACAGGACTTGATGTCCCAAGTCCTCGCGGAGTGGGGGGTTGGCCTGGCGGTCGCCGCCGAGCCGTACCGCGTCCCTGATCACCCTCATTGGGTGGGCGACGCGGACGGCTTGGTGGCGACGGTATGGGGAGGGGGCGACGGGTCCCCACCGTTCTCCTTGTTGGAGCGCGGTCGGGGATTCGTCGCCGTGGACTGGGGGGGAGTCGCTGTGGTGGGGTGCTACATTTCGCCCCGTAGCGGTCACGCTGCGTTCGAGCTGTACTTGGCCGAGGTCGCGGCATGCGTGCAGCGCTACGCGGCCCGGCCGGTGCTGGTCCTGGGGGATTTTAATGCCAAGTCGGTGGCTTGGGGATCCCCCAGGACCTCCGTTCGCGGCGGGATCCTGGGCGATTGGGCGGCGGGGCTCGACCTCCGGGTATTGAACCGGGGGTCGGAGAACACATGCGTGCGGCGATATGGGGGGTCCATCGTGGATGTTGGATTCGCGAGCCCCAACGCCGTGCGCATGGTGTCGGGTTGGCACGTGGTCGCGGGGGCGGAGACACTCTCCGATCACCGGTACATCCGGATGGAGGTCTCTGCCGCCGCGAGTGCATCCCGACACGGCCGCCTGCGTGGCACCCCACCACGCCGCTGGGCGCTTCGGCGCCTGGACAAGGACGCCCTGATGGCAGCTGCCCTCGCTGCAACTTGGCCGCAGGGAGCGGCCGAGTTGCCGAGCATAGAGGAGGAGGTCGCCCGGCTCGGGGCATTGGTCGCGGGTATTTGCGACGCGGCGATGCCTCGGGTCGGGCGGGCTTCTCCTCGCCGGGCGGTGTACTGGTGGTCGGACGCGATCGCGGAGTTGCGAGTCGCGACTGTCCGCGCCCGACGCCAGTACACCCGCGCGCGCCGTCGTCAACGTACAGACGACGGCGTGGCGCGAGCGAGGGCAGCTGATGACCTGTATGGAGCATACCGCGTGGCGCGGGTTGCTCTGCAGGTCGCCATCAAACGGGCCAAGACCCAGGCATGGAAGGAGCTCCTCCAGACCCTTGATGACGATCCATGGGGGCGCCCATATAAGGTGGTGCTGAATAAGCTCCGCCCGTGGGCGCCCCCCGTCACCGAGGGTCTTGACCCCCGGCTGCTGGAGGACGTGGTCAATACACTCTTCCCAATTGGGGAGAGGGGACCGCGTCCTCCGGCGGCGGCGGCTGTCCCAGTGGAGTGGACGGCCGAGCTGGGTGTCACGCAGGAGGAGCTTGCAGCGGCCATCAGACGGCTCGGGGTTCGTAACACGGCCCCGGGTCCGGATGGTGTGCCCGGCCGGGTTTGGGTCTTGACCCAGGGCGTCCTTGGGGCCGACCTCAGGCGGTTGTTCGACCGCTGCCTGAGGGACGGGCGATTCCCCCCCAGTTGGAAGGTGGCGAGGATGGTCCTCCTCCGGAAGGAGGGTCGGCCCGCGGAGTCTCCCTCCGCATACCGGCCCATTTGTCTCCTCGACGAGGTGGGCAAGCTCTTCGAGCGTGTGATTGCTGCCCGCCTCGTCGAGCACCTGTCGCGGGGTGATCCCGGTCTGGCCGACTGCCAGTTCGGTTTCCGGGGGGGCCGATCGACTATCGACGCGATAGGTCGTGTGAGGGCCCTCTCGGAGGCGGCCGTCTCCCGGGGAGGGGTGGATTGGCAATATCCAAGGATATTGCCAATGCCTTTAACACCCTCCCCTGGGAAGAGATAAGGAGGGGACTCGAATATCATCGAGTCCCCCCTTGTCTCAGGGCGGTCGTCGGGGATTATCTCCGCGGCAGGTGGATCGAGTATCCGGGCCGGGATGGTGATATGCGGAGGGAGGTGTACTGCGGTGTTCCGCAGGGGTCGGTCCTCGGGCCACTCCTGTGGAACATCGCGTACGACTCGGTGTTGCGGGCCGGCCTCCCCGACGGCGTCAGCACGGTGTGTTATGCGGATGACACACTGGTGCTGGCCGTCGGGGCGCACTGGGGGAGGGCCATGCGTCGCGCGGAGGAGGGGTCGCAACGCGTCGTCGACCGGATCAGGGGGATGGGGATGACGGTGGCGGTCCATAAGACCGAGGTGATTGCGTTTCATTCACCTCGGCAGGATCCGCCACCCCCTCTGATTCGGGTGGGTGGGGCTGACATCGAGGTGAAGCCCCAGATCAGGTATCTAGGGCTGATCCTCGATAGCCACTGGCGTTTCGAGAAGCATTTCCGCTGCCTGGTCCCCCGGTTGGAAAGGATGGTTGCGGCTCTGGGCCGGATCCTGCCCAACCTGGGGGGCCCGGCGGGCCGAGTTCGTCGCCTCTATGTGGCAATGGTCCAGTCGGTGGCCCTATACGGGGCCCCCGTCTGGGCGGACGACCTGGCTGCCTCCCGGCGCAGCATGACTATGCTGCGTCGGGTGCAGAGGCGCATGGCGCTCAGGGTCGTCCGCGGGTATCGGACCATGTCACATGAGGCGGCGACGGTTCTAGCGGGGATGCCGCCCATGGACCTGCTCGCGCGGTCGCACGCGGTGATGTACCGGCACCGCGTCGACCGTCGCGCGGGGGTGGGGGCGGTCCCGGGCGGGCAGGAACCTGCTTGGGGCGATTTGAAGCGCCAGGCCCGGCAGTCCGTGTTGCTCGCGTGGCAGGAGCGGCTGGCTCTGCCAACCGCGGGGCACCGGACTGTCGGGGCTGTTCGGCCACTCCTGAAGGAGTGGCTGGACAGAGGCCATGGCAGCCTCACCTACCGGATGGCACAGGTATTTTCCGGGCATGGCAGCTTCGGAAGATACCTGTGCCGGATAGGGAAGGAGCCGACGGCGCGTTGCTGCCACTGCGACGCTGAGCAGGACACGGCGGATCATACCCTGGAGGTATGCCCCGCGTGGGAGGGGGAGCGCCGTGTCCTGGTCGGCGTCGTCGGGCGGGATGTCTCGCTGCCGGGCGTGGTGCGCGCCATGCTCGGCAGCGAGGAGAAGTGGAGGGCCGTGGCCTCCTTCTGCGAGAACGTAATGTTGCAGAAGGAGGCCGCGGGGAGGGAGCGCGAGCTTCAGCGGCGTGCTGAAGCGCGCGCTCGTGCGGTGGCCCGAGGTCGTCGCCCGGTCGCGAGGCGTCGCGGGCGGCCGCCTCGGCGTGGCGGATGACCTAGGCTGGGAGGGGGGTCCTGAGGGGACCCTCCTCCCGCCAGGCGGCGCCGGGTCGGACCGGTTGGGGGTAGGAGTGCCTCCCCCTACCGGTCCGACGCAAGGGGAGGTACCCTCAGCGGTCTGGTGCGGCCATGAACGCCCGGTCGCCGAGGGGTGGAAACGGGGTCGCGGGCGGTTGCGAGTTGGGGCTCGCAGCCGCCACTAAACGCGGCCCCGGGACGGATGGCGGCGGGATGGAGTGGCCCCGTCCCGCCGCTATGAGGCAGTGTGTCTACTGGGGGGACCGATTGTCCCCCCGGGGGATGGGCGCGAAAGCGCGGGCACGGGGAGGATACCGGAAGAATGCTTCGAGCGATTCCCGGTATCCTCCCAAAGCGCGCCGAAGGGTCACCGTGGGGTTTTTAGTGGGTAGGTCCCGCGCCTGTCGTTGTACGGGCGCGGGGAATCCCACACACCCCTCCCACCTCTCCCCAAGGAGGTGGGAGGGAGTCTTTCGAAGATTTTCCCCACGACAAAAAAAAAAAAAAAAAAAAAAAAAAAAAAAAAAGTATGAGTCTGATGAGGTCAAATCCCAGACCTATCCCAGACTTAACATGCGTTATCCTCTAAAATATTGATCGAAACCGGGTTTAATCGACTGATTCAGTGTGGTACCACATTACTGCGTGATCCAAACCAGAAAAAACCCAGGATCCGTTCAACAAGTATGTGAAGAATGCGAAAGTATGAGTCTGATGAGTGAAAATCCCAGGCCTAACCTAGACCTAACATGAATTATTCTCTAAAATATTGATCGAAACCTGGTTTAATCTATTGTTTCAGTGTGTTACCACATTACTATTAGATCCAAACCAGAAAATAACCCAGGATCTGTTCAACGAGTATGTGAAGTGTGCGAAAGTATGAGTCTGATGAGGTCAAATCCCAGACCTATCCCAGACCTAACTTGCGTTATCCTCAAAAATATTGATCGAAACCAGGTTTAATTGACTGTTTCAGCGTGGTACCACATTACTACGTGATACAATCCAGAAACAGCCAAGGATCTAGCCATGAAGTATGAGAAATATGCGAATGTATGAGCCTGATGAGGATAAATCCTAGACCTAACCCAAACCTAACATGCGTTATCCTCTAAAATATTTATCAAGACCAGGTTTAATTGAATGTTTCAGTGTGGTACCACATTACTACGTGAATCAAACCAGAAAAAACCCAGGATCCGTTCAACATGCATGTTAAAACTGCGAAAGTATGACCCTGTTGAGGGCAAATCCCAGGCCTTACCTAGACCTAACATGCGTTGTCCTCTAAAATATTCATGGAAACCAGGTTTAATTGACTGTTTCAGTGTGGTGCCACCTTACTACATGAACCAAACCAGAAAAAACCCAGGATCCGTTCAACAAGTATGTGAAGAATGCGAAAGTATGAGTCTGATGAGTGAAAATCCCAGGGCTAACCTAGACCTAACATGCGTTATCCTCTAAAATATTGATCCAAACCAGGTTTAATTGACTGTTTTAGTTGTGGTACCACTTTACTACGTGATCCAAAGCAGAAAAAACCCTCGATCAGGTCAACATGCATGTTAAAACTGCGAAAGTATGACCCTGATGAGGTCAAATCCCAGACCTATCCAAGACCTGACATGCGTTATCCTCTAAAATATTGATCCAAACCAGGTTTAATTGACTGTTTCAGTGTGGTCCCACATTACTACGTGACACAATCCTGAAACAGCCCAGGATCTAGCCATGAAGTATGAGAAATATGCGAATGTATGAGCCTGATGAGGACAAATCCTAGACCTAACCCAAACCTAACATGCGTTATCCTCCAAAATATTTATCAAGACCAGGTTAAATTGAACGTTTCAGTGTGGTACCACTTTACTACGTGATCCAAAGCATTAAGAACCCTCGATCAGGTCAACATGTATGTTAAAACTGCGAAAGTATGACCCTGATGAGGGCAAATCCCAGGCCTTACCTAGACCTAACATGCGTTGTCCTCTAAAATATTGATGGAAACCAGGTTTAATTGACTGTTTCAGTGTTGTACTTCATTACCACGTGATGCGATCCAGAAAAAGCCCAGGATCTAGCCATCAAGTATGAGAAATATGCGAAAGAATGAGCCTGATGAGAGCAAATCCCTGACCTAACCTAGACATAACATACATTATTCTCTAAAATATTGATCAAAACCAGGTTTAATTGACTGTTTCAGTGTGGTACCACATTACTACGTGATCCAATCCAGAAATAGCCCAGGATCTAGCCATGAAGTATGAGAAATATGCGAAAGTATGAGCCTGACGAGGGCAAATCCTAGACCTTACCCAGACCTAACATGCGTTATCCTCTAAAGTATTTATCATAACCAGGTTTAATTGATTGTTTCAGTGTGGTCCCACATTACTACGTGATCCAAACCAGAAAAAACCCAGGATCCGTTCAACAAGTATGTGAAGAATGCGAAAGTATGAGTCTGATGAGGGCTAATCCCAGACCTATCCCAGACCTAACTTGCGTTATCGTCTAAAATAATGATCGAAACCAGGTTTAATTGACTGTTTTAGTTGTGGTACCGCTTTACCACGTGATCCAAAGCAGAAAAAACCCTCGATCAGGTCAACATGCATGTTAAAACTGCGAAAGTATGACCCTGATGAGGTCAAATCCCAGACCTATCCCAGACCTGACATGCGTTATCCTCTAAAATATTGATCCAAACCAGGTTTAATTGACTGTTTCAGTGTGGTCCCACATTACTACGTGATACAATCCAGAAACAGCCCAGGATCTAGCCATGAAGTATGAGAAATATGCGAATGTATGAGCCTGATGAGGACAAACCCTAGACCTAACCCAAACCTAACATGCGTTATCCTCCAAAATATTTATCAAGACCAGGTTTAATTGAATGTTTCAGTGTGGTACCACATTACTACGTGAACCAAACCAGAAAAAACCCAGGATCCGTTCAACAAGTATGTGAAGAATGCGAAAGTATGAGTCTGATGAGTGAAAATCCCAGGGCTAACCTAGACCTAACATGCGTTATACTCTAAAATATTGATCCAAACCAGGTTTAATGGACTGTTTCAGTGTGGTACCACTTTACTACGTGATCCAAAGCAGAAAAAACACTCGATCAGGTCAACATGTATGTTAAAACTGCGAAAGTATGACCCTGATGAGGGCAAATCCCAGACCAATCCGAGACCTAACTTGCGTTGTCCTCTAAGATATTGATCCAAACCAGGTTTAATTGACCGTTTCAGTGTGGTCCCACATTACTACGTGATCCAAACCAGAAAAAACCCAGGATCTAGCCATCAAGTATGAGAAACATTGCGAAAGAATGAGCCCGATGATAGCAAATCCCAGACCTAACCTAGACCTAACATGAATTATTCTCTAAAATATTGATCGAAACCAGGTTTAATTGAATGTTTCAGTGTGGTACCACATTACTACGTGAATCAAACCAGAAAAAACCCAGGATCCGTTCAACAAGTATGTGAAGAATGCGAAAGTATGAGTCTGATGAGTGAAAATCCCAGGCCTAACCTAGACCTAACATGAATTATTCTCTAAAATATTGATCGAAACCTGGTTTAATCTATTGTTTCAGTGTGGTACCACATTACTATTAGATCCAAACCAGAAAATAACCCAGGATCTGTTCAACGAGTATGTGAAGTGTGCGAAAGTATGAGTCTGATGAGTGAAAATCCCAGACCTAACCTAGACCTAACATGAATTATTCTCTAAAATATTGATCGAAACCAGGTTTAATTGACTGTTTCAGCGTGGTACCACATTACTACGTGATACAATCCAGAAACAGCCAAGGATCTAGCCATGAAGTATGAGAAATATGCGAATGTATGAGCCTGATGAGGATAAATCCTAGACCTAACCCAAACCTAACATGCGTTATCCTCTAAAATATTTATCAAGACCAGGTTTAATTGAATGTTTCAGTGTGGTACCACATTACTACGTGAACCAAACCAGAAAAAACCCAGGATCCGTTCAACAAGTATGTGAGGAATGCGAAAGTATGAGTCTGATGAGTGAAAATCCCAGGGCTAACCTAGACCTAACATGCGTTATCCTCTAAAATATTGATCCAAACCAGGTTTAATGGACTGTTTCTGTGTGGTACCACTTTACTACGTGATCGAAAGCATTAAGAACCCTCGATCAGGTCAACATGTATGTTAAAACTGCGAAAGTGTGACCCTGATGAGGGCAAATCCCAGGCCTTACCTAGACCTAACATGCGTTGTCCTCTAAAATATTGATGGAAACCAGGTTTAATTGACTGTTTCAGTGTGGTACCACCTTACTACGTGAACCAAACCAGAAAAAACCCAGGATCCGTTCAACAAGTATGTGAGGAATGCGAAAGTATGAGTCTGATGAGTGAAAATCCCAGGGCTAACCTAGACCTAACATGCGTTATCCTCCAAAATATTTATCAAGACCAGGTTTAATTGAATGTTTCAGTGTGGTACCACATTACTACGTGAACCAAACCAGAAAATACCCAGGATCCGTTCAACAAGTATGTGAAGAATGCGAAAGTATGAGTCTGATGAGTGAAAATCCCAGGGCTAACCTAGACCTAACATGCGTTATCCTCTAAAATATTGATCAAAACCAGGTTTAATTGACTGTTTCAGTGTGGTACCACATTACTACGTGATCCAATCCAGAAATAGCCCAGGATCTAGCCATGAAGTATGAGAAATATGCGAAAGTATGAGCCTGACGAGGGCAAATCCTAGACCTTACCCAGACCTAACATGCGTTATCCTCTAAAATATTTATCATAACCAGGTTTAATTGATTGTTTCAGTGTGGTCCCACATTACTACGTGATCCAAACCAGAAAAAACCCAGGATCCGTTCAACAAGTATGTGAAGAATGCGAAAGTATGAGTCTGATGAGGGCTAATCCCAGACCTATCCCAGACCTAACTTGCGTTATCGTCTAAAATAATGATCGAAACCAGTTTTAATTGACTGTTTTAGTTGTGGTACCACATTACCACGTGATCCAAAGCAGAAAAAACCCTCGATCAGGTCAACATGCATGTTAAAACTGCGAAAGTATGACCCTGATGAGGTCAAATCCCAGACTTATCCCAGACCTGACATGCGTTATCCTCTAAAATAGTTATCAAGACCAGGTTTCATTGATTGTTTCGGTGTGGTCCCACATTACTACGTGATCCAAACCAGAAAAAACCCAGGATCCGTTCAACAAGTATGTGAAGAATGCGAAAGTATGAGTCTGATGAGTGAAAATCCCAGACATAACTTAGACCTAACATGCGTTATCCTCTAAAATATTGATCCAAACCAGGTTTAATGGACTGTTTCAGTGGGGTACCACTTTACTACGTGATCCAAAGCAGAAAAAACACTCGATCAGGTCAACATGTATGTTAAAACTGCGAAGGTATGACCCTGATGAAGGCAAATCCCAGACCAATCCGAGACCTAACTTGTGTTGTCCTCTAAGATATTGATCCAAACCAGGTTTAATTGACCGTTTCAGTGTGGTCCCACATTACTACGTGATCCAAACCAGAAAAAACCCAGGATCTAGCCATCAAGTATGAGAAACATTGCGAAAGAATGAGCCGGATGATAGCAAATCCCAGACCTAACCTAGACCTAACATGAATTATTCTCTAAAATATTGATCGAAACCAGGTTTAATTGATTGTTTCAGTGTGGTCCCACATTACTACGTGATCCAAACCAGAAAAAACCCAGGATCCATTCAACAAGTATGTGAAGAATGCGAAAGTATGAGTCTGATGACTGAAAATCCCAGGCCTAACCTAGACCTAACATGAATTATTCTCTAAAATATTGATCGAAACCTGGTTTAATCTATTGTTTCAGTGTGGTACCACATTACTATTAGATCCAAACCAGAAAATAACCCAGGATCTGTTCAACGAGTATGTGAAGTGTCCGAAAGTATGAGTCTGATGAGTGAAAATCCCAGACCTAACCTAGACCTAACATGAATTATTCTCTAAAATATTGATCGAAACCTGGTTTAATCTATTGTTTCAGTGTGGTACCACATTACTATTAGATCCAAACCAGAAAATAACCCAGGATCTGTTCAACGAATATGTGAAGTGTGCGAAAGTATGAGTCTGATGAGGTCAAATCCCAGACCTATCCCAGACCTAACTTGCGTTATCCTCAAAAATATTGATCGAAACCAGGTTTAATTGACTGTTTCAGCGTGGTACCACATTACTACGTGATACAATCCAGAAACAGCCAAGGATCTAGCCATGAAGTATGAGAAATATGCGAATGTATGAGCCTGATGAGGATAAATCCTAGACCTAACCCAAACCTAACATGCGTTATCCTCTAAAATATTTATCAAGACCAGGTTTAATTGAATGTTTCAGTGTGGTACCACATTACTACGTGAATCAAACCAGAAAAAACCCAGGATCCGTTCAACAAGTATGTGAAGAATGCGAAAGTATGAGTCTGATGAGTGAAAATCCCAGGCCTAACCTAGACCTAACATGAATTATTCTCTAAAATATTGATCGAAACCTGGTTTAATCTATTGTTTCAGTGTGGTACCACATTACTATTAGATCCAAACCAGAAAATAACCCAGGATCTGTTCAACGAGTATGTGAAGTGTGCGAAAGTATGAGTCTGATGAGGTCAAATCCCAGACCTATCCCAGACTTAACATGCGTTATCCTCTAAAATATTGATCGAAACCGGGTTTAATCGACTGATTCAGTGTGGTACCACATTACTGCGTGATCCAAACCAGAAAAAACCCAGGATCCGTTCAACAAGTATGTGAAGAATGCGAAAGTATGAGTCTGATGAGTGAAAATCCCAGGCCTAACCTAGACCTAACATGAATTATTCTCTAAAATATTGATCGAAACCTGGTTTAATCTATTGTTTCAGTGTGTTACCACATTACTATTAGATCCAAACCAGAAAATAACCCAGGATCTGTTCAACGAGTATGTGAAGTGTGCGAAAGTATGAGTCTGATGAGGTCAAATCCCAGACCTATCCCAGACCTAACTTTTTTTTTTTTTTTTTTTTTTTTTTTTTTTTTTTTTGTCGTGGGGAAAATCTTCGAAAGACTCCCTCCCACCTCCTTGGGGAGAGGTGGGAGGGGTGTGTGGGATTCCCCGCGCCCGTACAACGACAGGCGCGGGACCTACCCACTAAAAACCCCACGGTGACCCTTCGGCACGCTTTGGGAGGATACCGGGAATCGCTCGAAGCATTCTTCCGGTATCCTCCCCGTGCCCGCGCTTTCGCGCCCATCCCCCGGGGGGACAATCGGTCCCCCCAGTAGACACACTGCCTCATAGCGGCGGGACGGGGCCACTCCATCCCGCCGCTATCCGTCCCGGGGCCGCGTTTAGTGGCGGCTGCGAGCCCCAACTCGCAACCGCCCGCGACCCCGTTTCCATCCCTCGGCGGCCGGGCGTTCATGGCCGCACCAGACCGCCGAGGGTGCCTCCCCTTGCGTCGGACCGGTAGGGGAAGGCACTCCTACCCCCAACCGGTCCGACCCGGCGCCGCCTGGCGGGAGGAGGGTCCCCTCAGGACCCCCCTCCCAGCCTAGGTCATCCGCCACGCCGAGGCGGCCGCCCGCGACGCCTCGCGACCGGACGACGACCTCGGGCCACCGCACGAGCGCGCGCTTCAGCACGCCGCTGAAGCTCGCGCTCCCTCCCCGCGGCCTCCTTCTGCAACATTACGTTCTCGCAGAAGGAGGCCACGGCCCTCCACTTCTCCTCGCTGCCGAGCATGGCGCGCACCACGCCCGGCAGCGAGACATCCCGCCCGACGACGCCGACCAGGACACGGCGCTCCCCCTCCCACGCGGGGCATACCTCCAGGGTATGATCCGCCGTGTCCTGCTCAGCGTCGCAGTGGCAGCAACGCGCCGTCGGCTCCTTCCCTATCCGGCACAGGTATCTTCCGAAGCTGCCATGCCCGGAAAATACCTGTGCCATCCGGTAGGTGAGGCTGCCATGGCCTCTGTCCAGCCACTCCTTCAGGAGTGGCCGAACAGCCCCGACAGTCCGGTGCCCCGCGGTTGGCAGAGCCAGCCGCTCCTGCCACGCGAGCAACACGGACTGCCGGGCCTGGCGCTTCAAATCGCCCCAAGCAGGTTCCTGCCCGCCCGGGACCGCCCCCACCCCCGCGCGACGGTCGACGCGGTGCCGGTACATCACCGCGTGCGACCGCGCGAGCAGGTCCATGGGCGGCATCCCCGCTAGAACCGTCGCCGCCTCATGTGACACGGTCCGATACCCGCGGACGACCCTGAGCGCCATGCGCCTCTGCACCCGACGCAGCATAGTCATGCTGCGCCGGGAGGCAGCCAGGTCGTCCGCCCAGACGGGGGCCCCGTATAGGGCCACCGACTGGACCATTGCCACATAGAGGCGACGAACTCTGCCCGCCGGGCCCCCCAGGTTTGGCAGGATCCGGCCCAGAGCCGCAACCATCCTTTCCAACCGGGGGACCAGGCAGCGGAAATGCTTCTCGAAACGCCAGTGGCTATCGAGGATCAGCCCCAGATACCTGATCTGGGGCTTCACCTCGATGTCAGCCCCACCCACCCGAATCAGAGGGGGTGGCGGATCCTGCCGAGGTGAATGAAACGCAATCACCTCGGTCTTATGGACCGCCACCGTCATCCCCATCCCCCTGATCCGGTCGACGACGCGTTGCGACCCCTCCTCCGCGCGACGCATGGCCCTCCCCCAGTGCGCCCCGACGGCCAGCACCAGTGTGTCATCCGCATAACACACCGTGCTGACGCCGTCGGGGAGGCCGGCCCGCAACACCGAGTCGTACGCGATGTTCCACAGGAGTGGCCCGAGGACCGACCCCTGCGGAACACCGCAGTACACCTCCCTCCGCATATCACCATCCCGGCCCGGATACTCGATCCACCTGCCGCGGAGATAATCCCCGACGACCGCCCTGAGACAAGGGGGGACTCGATGATATTCGAGTCCCCTCCTTATCTCTTCCCAGGGGAGGGTGTTAAAGGCATTGGCAATATCCTTGGATATTGCCAATCCACCCCTCCCCGGGAGACGGCCGCCTCCGAGAGGGCCCTCACACGACCTATCGCGTCGATAGTCGATCGGCCCCCCCGGAAACCGAACTGGCAGTCGGCCAGACCGGGATCACCCCGCGACAGGTGCTCGACGAGGCGGGCAGCAATCACACGCTCGAAGAGCTTGCCCACCTCGTCGAGGAGACAAATGGGCCGGTATGCGGAGGGAGACTCCGCGGGCCGACCCTCCTTCCGGAGGAGGACCATCCTCGCCACCTTCCAACTGGGGGGGAATCGCCCGTCCCTCAGGCAGCGGTCGAACAACCGCCTGAGGTCGGCCCCAAGGACGCCCTGGGTCAAGACCCAAACCCGGCCGGGCACACCATCCGGACCCGGGGCCGTGTTACGAACCCCGAGCCGTCTGATGGCCGCTGCCAGCTCCTCCTGCGTGACCCCCAGCTCGGCCGTCCACTCCACTGGGACAGCCGCCGCCGCCGGAGGACGCGGTCCCTCTCCCAAATTGGGAAGAGTGTATTGACCACGTCCTCCAGCAGCCGGGGGTCAAATCCCAGACCTAACTTGCGTTATCCTCAAAAATATTGATCGAAACCAGGTTTAATTGACTGTTTCAGCGTGGTACCACATTACTACGTGATACAATCCAGAAACAGCCAAGGATCTAGCCATGAAGTATGAGAAATATGCGAATGTATGAGCCTGATGAGGATAAATCCTAGACCTAACCCAAACCTAACATGCGTTATCCTCTAAAATATTTATCAAGACCAGGTTTAATTGAATGTTTCAGTGTGGTACCACATTACTACGTGAATCAAACCAGAAAAAACCCAGGATCCGTTCAACATGCATGTTAAAACTGCGAAAGTATGACCCTGATGAGGGCAAATCCCAGGCCTTACCTAGACCTAACATGCGTTGTCCTCTAAAATATTGATGGAAACCAGGTTTAATTGACTGTTTCAGTGTGGTACCACCTTACTACGTGAACCAAACCAGAAAAAACCCAGGATCCGTTCAACAAGTATGTGAAGAATGCGAAAGTATGAGTCTGATGAGTGAAAATCCCAGGGCTAACCTAGACCTAACATGCGTTATCCTCTAAAATATTGATCCAAACCAGGTTTAATTGACTGTTTTAGTTGTGGTACCACTTTACTACGTGATCCATAGCAGAAAAAACCCTCGATCAGGTCAACATGCATGTTAAAACTGCGAAAGTATAACCCTGATGAGGTCAAATCCCAGACCTATCCCAGACCTGACATGCGTTATCCTCTAAAATATTGATCCAAACCAGGTTTAATTGACTGTTTCAGTGTGGTCCCACATTACTACGTGACACAATCCTGAAACAGCCCAGGATCTAGCCATGAAGTATGAGAAATATGCGAATGTATGAGCCTGATGAGGACAAATCCTAGACCTAACCCAAACCTAACATGCGTTATCCTCCAAAATATTTATCAAGACCAGGTTAAATTGAATGTTTCAGTGTGGTACCACTTTACTACGTGATCCAAAGCATTAAGAACCCTCGATCAGGTCAACATGTATGTTAAAACTGCGAAAGTATGACCCTGATGAGGGCAAATCCCAGGCCTTACCTAGACCTAACATGCGTTGTCCTCTCAAATATTGATGGAAACCAGGTTTAATTGACTGTTTCAGTGTTGTACTTCATTACCACGTAATGCGATCCAGAAAAAGCCCAGGATCTAGCCATCAAGTATGAGAAATATGCGAAAGAATGAGCCTGATGAGAGCAAATCCCAGACCTAACCTAGACATAACATACATTATTCTCTAAAATATTGATCAAAGCCAGGTTTAATTGACTGTTTCAGTGTGGTACCACATTACTACGTGATCCAATCCAGAAATAGCCCAGGATCTAGCCATGAAGTATGAGAAATATGCGAAAGTATGAGCCTGACGAGGCCAAATCCTAGACCTTACCCAGACCTAACATGCGTTATCCTCTAAAGTATTTATCATAACCAGGTTTAATTGATTGTTTCAGTGTGGTCCCACATTACTACGTGATCCAAACCAGAAAAAACCCAGGATCCGTTCAACAAGTATGTGAAGAATGCGAAAGTATGAGTCTGATGAGGGCTAATCCCAGACCTATCCCAGACCTAACTTTTTTTTTTTTTTTTTTTTTTTTTTGTCGTGGGGAAAATCTTCGAAAGACTCCCTCCCACCCCCTTGGGGAGAGGTGGGAGGGGTGTGTGGGATTCCCCGCGCCCGTACAACGACAGGCGCGGGACCTACCCACTAAAAACCCCACGGTGACCCTTCGGCACGCTTTGGGAGGATACCGGGAATCGCTCGAAGCATTCTTCCGGTATCCTCCCCGTGCCCGCGCTTTCGCGCCCATCCCCCGAGGGGACAATCGGTCCCCCCAGTAGACACACTGCCTCATAGCGGCGGGACGGGGCCACTCCATCCCGCCGCTATCCGTCCCGGGGCCGCGTTTAGTGGCGGCTGCGAGCCCCAACTCGCAACCGCCCGCGACCCCGTTTCCACCCCTCGGCGGCCGGGCGTTCATGGCCGCACCAGACCGCCGAGGGTGCCTCCCCTTGCGTTGGACCGGTAGGGGGAGGCACTCCTACCCCCAACCGGTCCGACCCGGCGCCGCCTGGCGGGAGGAGGGTCCCCTCAGGACCCCCCTCCCAGCCTAGGTCATCCGCCACGCCGAGGCGGCCGCCCGCGACGTCTCGCGACCGGGCGACGACCTCGGGCCACCGCACGAGCGCGAGCTTCAGCGCGCCGCTGAAGCTCGCGCTCCCTCCCCGCGGCCTCCTTCTGCAACATTACGTTCTCGCAGAAGGAGGCCACGGCCCTCCACTTCTCCTCGCTGCCGAGCATGGCGCGCACCACGCCCGGCAGCGAGACATCCCGCCCGACAACGCCGACCAGGACACGGCGCTCCCCCTCCCACGCGGGGCATACCTCCAGGGTATGATCCGCCGTGTCGTGCTCAGCGTCGCAGTGGCAGCAACGCGCCGTCGGCTCCTTCCCTATCCGGCACAGGTATCTTCCGAAGCTGCCATGCCCGGAAAATACCTGTGCCAGCCGGTAGGTGAGGCTGCCATGGCCTCTGTCCAGCCACTCCTTCAGGAGCGGCCGAACAGCCCCGACAGTCCGGTGCCCCGCGGTTGGCAGAGCCAGCCGCTCCTGCCACGCGAGCAACACGGACTGCCGGGCCTGGCGCTTCAAATCGCCCCAAGCAGGTTCCTGCCCGCCCGGGACCGCCCCCACCCCCGCGCGACGGTCGACGCGGTGCCGGTACATCACCGCGTGCGACCGCGCGAGCAGGTCCATGGGCGGCATCCCCGCTAGAACCGTCGCCGCCACATGTGACACGGTCCGATACCCGCGGACGACCCTGAGCGCCATGCGCCTGTGCACCCGACGCAGCATAGTCATGCTGCGCCGGGAGGCAGCCAGGTCGTCCGCCCAGACGGGGGCCCCGTATAGGGCCACCGACTGGACCATTGCCACATAGAGGCGACGAACTCGGCCCGCCGGGCCCCCCAGATTGGGCAGGATCCGGCCCAGAGCCGCAACCATCCTTTCCAACCGGGGGACCAGGCAGCGGAAATGCTTCTCGAAACGCCAGTGGCTATCGAGGATCAGCCCCAGATACCTGATCTGGGGCTTCACCTCGATGTCAGCCCCACCCACCCGAATCAGAGGGGGTGGCGGATCCTGCCGAGGTGAATGAAACGCAATCACCTCGGTCTTATGGACCGCCACCGTCATCCCCATCCCCCTGATCTGGTCGACGACGCGTTGCGACCCCTCCTCCGCGCGACGCATGGCCCTCCCCCAGTGCGCCCCGACGGCCAGCACCAGTGTGTCATCCGCATAACACACCGTGCTGACGCCGTCGGGGAGGCCGGCCCGCAACACCGAGTCGTACGCGATGTTCCACAGGAGTGGCCCGAGGACCGACCCCTGCGGAACACCGCAGTACACCTCCCTCCGCATATCACCATCCCGGCCCGGATACTCGATCCACCTGCCGCGGAGATAATCCCCGACGACCGCCCTGAGACAAGGGGGGACTCGATGATATTCGAGTCCCCTCCTTATCTCTTCCCAGGGGAGGGTGTTAAAGGCATTGGCAATATCCTTGGATATTGCCAATGCCACCCCTCCCCGGGAGACGGCCGCCTCCGAGAGGGCCCTCACACGACCTATCGCGTCGATAGTCGATCGGCCCCCCCGGAAACCGAACTGGCAGTCGGCCAGACCGGGATCACCCCGCGACAGGTGCTCGACGAGGCGGGCAGCAATCACACGCTCGAAGAGCTTGCCCACCTCGTCGAGGAGATCCCAGACCTAACTTGCGTTATCGTCTAAAATAATGATCGAAACCAGGTTTAATTGACTGTTTTAGTTGTGGTACCGCTTTACCACGTGATCCAAAGCAGAAAAAACCCTCGATCAGGTCAACATGCATGTTAAAACTGCGAAAGTATGACCCTGATGAGGTCAAATCCCAGACTTATCCCAGACCTGACATGCGTTATCCTCTAAAATAGTTATCAAGACCAGGTTTAATTGATTGTTTCAGTGTGGTACCACTTTACTACGTGATCCAAAGCAGAAAAAACCCTCGATCAGGTCAACATGCATGTTAAAACTGCGAAAGTATGACCCTGATGAGGTCAAATCCCAGACCTATCCCAGACCTGACATGCGTTATCCTCTAAAATATTGATCCAAACCAGGTTTAATTGACTGTTTCAGTGTGGTCCCACATTACTACGTGATACAATCCAGAAACAGCCCAGGATCTAGCCATGAAGTATGAGAAATATGCGAATGTATGAGCCTGATAAGGACAAATCCTAGACCTAACCCAAACCTAACATGCGTTATCCTCCAAAATATTTATCAAGACCAGGTTTAATTGAATGTTTCAGTGTGGTACCACATTACTACGTGAACCAAACCAGAAAAAACCCAGGATCCGTTCAACAAGTATGTGAAGAATGCGAAAGTATGAGTCTGATGAGTGAAAATCCCAGGGCTAACCTAGACCTAACATGCGTTATACTCTAAAATATTGATCCAAACCAGGTTTAATGGACTGTTTCAGTGTGGTACCACTTTACTACGTGATCCAAAGCATTAAGAACCCTCGATCAGGTCAACATGTATGTTAAAACTGCGAAAGTATGACCCTGATGTGGGCAAATCCCAGGCCTTACCTAGACCTAACATGCGTTGTCCTCTAAAATATTGATGGAAACCAGGTTTAATTGACTGTTTCAGTGTTGTACTTCATTACCACGTGATGCGATCCAGAAAAAGCCCAGGATCTAGCCATCAAGTATGAGAAATATGCGAAAGAATGAGCGTGATGAGAGCAAATCCCAGACCTTACCTAGACCTAACATGCGTTATCCTCTAAAATATTGATCCAAACCAGGTTTAATGGACTGTTTCAGTGTGGTACCACTTTACTACGTGATCCAAAGCAGAAAAAACCCTCGATCATGTCAACATGCATGTTAAAACTGCGAAAGTATGACCCTGATGAGGTCAAATCCCAGACCTATCCCAGACCTGACATGCGTTATCCTCTAAAATATTGAGCCAAACCAGGTTTAATTGACTGTTTCAGTGTGGTCCCACATTACTACGTGATACAATCCTTAAACAGCCCAGGATCTAGCCATCAAGTATGAGAAATATGCGAAAGAATGAGCCTGATGAGAGCAAATCCCAGACCTAACCTAGACATAACATGAATTATTCTCTAAAATGTTGATCAAAACCAGGTTTAATGGACTGTTTCAGTGTGGTACCACTTTACTACGTGATCCAAAGCATTAAGAACCCTCGATCAGGTCAACATGTATGTTAAAACTGCGAAAGTATGACCCTGATGTGGGCAAATCCCAGGCCTTACCTAGACCTAACATGCGTTGTCCTCTAAAATATTGATGGAAACCAGGTTTAATTGACTGTTTCAGTGTTGTACTTCATTACCACGTGATGCGATCCAGAAAAAGCCCAGGATCTAGCCATCAAGTATGAGAAATATGCGAAAGAATGAGCGTGATGAGAGCAAATCCCAGACCTATCCCAGACCTGACATGCGTTATCCTCTAAAATATTGATCCAAACCAGGTTTAATGGACTGTTTCAGTGTGGTACCACTTTACTACGTGATCCAAAGCAGAAAAAACCCTCGATCAGGTCAACATGCATGTTAAAACTGCGAAAGTATGACCCTGATGAGGTCAAATCCCAGACTTATCCCAGACCTGACATGCGTTATCCTCTAAAATAGTTATCAAGACCAGGTTTAATTGACTGTTTCAGTGTGGTCCCACATTACTACGTGATACAATCCTGAAACAGCCCAGGATCTAGCCATGAAGTATGAGAAATATGCGAATGTATGAGCCTGATGAGGACAAATCCTAGACCTAACCCAAACCTAACATGCGTTATCCTCCAAAATATTTATCAAGACCAGGTTTAATTGAATGTTTCAGTGTGGTACCACATTACTACGTGAACCAAACCAGAAAAAACCCAGGATCCGTTCAACAAGTATGTGAAGAATGCGAAAGTATGAGTCTGATGAGTGAAAATCCCAGGGCTAACCTAGACCTAACATGCGTTATCCTCTAAAATATTGATCCAAACCAGGTTTAATGGACTGTTTCAGTGTGGTACCACTTTACTACGTGATCCAAAGCATTAAGAACCCTCGATCAGGTCAACATGTATGTTAAAACTGCGAAAGTATGACCCTGATGAGGGCAAATCCCAGGCCTTACCTAGACCTAACATGCGTTATCCTCTAAAATATTGATCCAAACCAGGTTTAATGGACTGTTTCAGTGTGGTACCACTTTACTACGTGATCCAAAGCAGAAAAAACCCTCGATCATGTCAACATGCATGTTAAAACTGCGAAAGTATGACCCTGATGAGGTCAAATCCCAGACCTATCCCAGACCTGACATGCGTTATCCTCTAAAATATTGAGCCAAACCAGGTTTAATTGACTGTTTCAGTGTGGTCCCACATTACTACGTGATACAATCCTTAAACAGCCCAGGATCTAGCCATCAAGTATGAGAAATATGCGAAAGAATGAGCCTGATGAGAGCAAATCCCAGACCTAACCTAGACATAACATGAATTATTCTCTAAAATGTTGATCAAAACCAGGTTTAATGGACTGTTTCAGTGGGGTACCACTTTACTACGTGATCCAAAGCAGAAAAAACACTCGATCAGGTCAACATGTATGTTAAAACTGCGAAAGTATGACCCTGATGAGGGCAAATCCCAGACCTATCCCAGACCTAACTTGCGTTATCCTCTGAGATGTTGATCCAAACCAGGTTTAATTGACTGTTTCAGTGTGCTCCCACATTACTACGTGATCCAAACCAGAAAAAACCCAGGATCCGTTCAACAAGTATGTGAAGAATGCGAAAGTATGAGTCTGATGAGGGCTAATCCCAGACATATCCCAGACCTGACATGCGTTATCCTCTAAAATAGTTATCAAGACCAGGTTTAATTGATTGTTTCGGTGTGGTCCCACATTACTACGTAATCCAAACCAGAAAAAACCCAGGATCCGTTCAACAAGTATGTGAAGAATGCGAAATTATGAGTCTGATGAGTGAAAATCCCAGACATAACCTAGACCTAACATGCGTTATCCTCTAAAATATTGATCCAAACCAGGTTTAATGGACTGTTTCAGTGGGGTACCACTTTACTACGTGATCCAAAGCAGAAAAAACACTCGATCAGGTCAACATGTATGTTAAAACTGCGAAAGTATGACCCTGATGAGGGCAAATCCCAGACCTATCCCAGACCTAACTTGCGTTATCCTCTGAGATGTTGATCCAAACCAGGTTTAATTGACTGTTTCAGTGTGCTCCCACATTACTACGTGATCCAAACCAGAAAAAACCCAGGCTCTAGCCATCAAGTATGAGAAACATGCGAAAGAATGAGCCTGATGATAGCAAATCCCAGACCTAACCTAGACCTAACATGAATTATTCTCTAAAATATTGATCGAAACCAGGTTTAATTGACTGTTTCAGTGTGGTCCCACATTACTACGTGATCCAAACCAGAAAAAACCCAGGATCCATTCAACAAGTATGTGAAGAATGCGAAAGTATGAGTCTGATGAGTGAAAATCCTAGGCCTAACCTAGACCTAACATGAATTATTCTCTAAAATATTGATCGAAACCTGGTTTAATCTATTGTTTCAGTGTGGTACCACATTACTATTAGATCCAAACCAGAAAATAACCCAGGATCTGTTCAACGAGTATGTGAAGTGTGCGAAAGTATGAGTGTGATGAGGTCAAATCCCTGACCTATCCCAGACCTAACCTGCGTTATCCTCAAAAATATTGATCGAAACCAGGTTTAATTGACTGTTTCAGCGTGGTACCACATTACTACGTGATACAATCCAGAAACAGCCAAGGATCCGTTCAACAAGTATGTGAAGAATGCGAAAGTATGAGTCTGATGAGTGAAAATCCCAGGTCTAACCCAGACCTAACATGCGTTATCGTCTAAAATAATGATCGAAACCAGGTTTAATTGACTGTTTTAGTTGTGGTACCACTTTACCACGTGATCCAAAGCAGAAAAAACCCTCGATCAGGTCAACATGCATGTTAAAACTGCGAAAGTATGACCCTGATGAGGTCAAATCCCAGACTTATCCCAGACCTGACATGCGTTATCCTCTAAAATAGTTATCAAGACCAGGTTTAATTGATTGTTTCAGTGTGGTACCACTTTACTACGTGATCCAAAGCAGAAAAAACCCTCGATCAGGTCAACATGCATGTTAAAACTGCGAAAGTATGACCCTGATGAGGTCAAATCCCAGACCTATCCCAGACCTGACATGCGTTATCCTCTAAAATATTGATCCAAACCAGGTTTGATTGACTGTTTCAGTGTGGTCCCACATTACTACGTGATACAATCCAGAAACAGCCCAGGAACTAGCCATGAAGTATGAGAAATATGCGAATGTATGAGCCTGATGAGGACAAATCCTAGACCTAACCCAAACCTAACATGCGTTATCCTCCAAAATATTTATCAAGACCAGGTTTAATTGAATGTTTCAGTGTGGTACCACATTACTGCGTGAACCAAACCAGAAAAAACCCAGGATCCGTTCAACAAGTATGTGAAGAATGCGAAAGTATGAGTCTGATGAGTGAAAATCCCAGGGCTAACCTAGACCTAACATGCGATATACTCTAAAATATTGATCCAAACCAGGTTTAATGGACTGTTTCAGTGTGGTACCACTTTACTACGTGATCCAAAGCATTAAGAACCCTCGATCAGGTCAACATGTATGTTAAAACTGCGAAAGTATGACCCTGATGAGGGCAAATCCCAGGCCTTACCTAGACCTAACATGCGTTGTCCTCTAAAATATTGATGGAAACCAGGTTTAATTGACTGTTTCGGTGTTGTACTTCATTACCACGTGATGCGATCCAGAAAAAGCGCAGGATCTAGCCATCAAGTATGAGAAATATGCGAAAGAATGAGCCTGATGAGAGCAAATCCCAGACCTATCCCAGACCTGACATGCGTTATCCTCTAAAATATTGATCCAAACCAGGTTTAATTGACTGTTTCAGTGTGGTCCCACATTACTACGTGATACAATCCTGAAACAGCCCAGGATCTAGCCATGAAGTATGAGAAATATGCGAATGTATGAGCCTGATGAGGACAAATCCTAGACCTAACCCAACCTAACATGCGTTATCCTCCAAAATATTTATCAAGACCAGGTTTAATTGAATGTTTCAGTGTGGTGCCACTTTACTACGTGATCCAAAGGATTAAGAACCCTCGATCAGGTCAACATGTATGTTAAAACTGCGAAAGTATGACCCTGATGAGGGCAAATCCCAGGCCTTACCTAGACCTAACATGCGTAGTCCTCTAAAATATTGATCGAAACCAGGTTTAATCGACTGTTTCAGTGAGGTACCACATTACTACGTGATCCAATCCAGAAATAGCCCAGGATCTAGCCATGAAATATGAGAAATATGCGAAAGTATGAGCCTGACGAGGGCAAATCCTAGACCTAACCCAGACCTAACATGCGTTATCCTCTAAAATATTGATCGAAACCAGGTTTAATCGACTGTTTCAGTGTGGTACCACACTACTACGTGACCCAAACCGGGAAAAACCCAGGATCTGTTCAACAAGTGTGTGAAAAACGCGAAAGTATGAGCCTGATGAGGGCAAATCCCAGTCCTATCCCAGACCTAACTTGCGTTATCCTCAAAAATATTGATCGAAACCTGGTTTAATCGACTGTTTCAGTGTGGTACCACATTACTACGTGACCCAATCCAGAAATAGCCGAGGATCTAGCCATGAAGTATGAGAAATATGCGAAAGTATGAGCCTGACGAGGACAAATCCTAGACCTAACCCAGACCAAACATGCGATGTCCTCAAAAATATTGATCGAAACCGGGTTTAATCGACTGTTTCAGAGTGGTACCACATTACTACGTGATCCAAACCAGAAAAAACCCAGGATCCGTTCAACAAGTATGTGAAGAATGCGAAAGTATGGGCCTGATGAGGGCAAATCCCAGACCTATCCCAGACCTAACTTGCGTTATCCTCAAAAATATTTATCAAGACCAGGTTTAATTCATTGTTTCAGTGTGGTCCCACATTACTACGTGATCCAAACCAGAAAAAACCCAGGATCCGTTCAACAAGTATGTGAAGAATGCGAATGTATGAGTCTGATGAGTGAAAGTCCCAGGCCTAACCTAGACCAAACATGCGTTATCCTCAAAAATATTGATCGAAACCTGGTTTAATTGACTGTTTCAGTGTGGTACCACATTACTACGGGACCCAAACCAGAAAAAACCCAGGATCTGTTCAACAAGTATGTGAAGAATGCGAAGGTATGAGTCTGATGAGTGAAAATCCCAGACCTATCCCAGACCAAACTTGGGTTATCCTCTAAAATATTGATCCAAACCAGGTTTAATCGACTGTTTCAGTGTGGTACCACACTACTACGTGACCCAAACCGGAAAAAACCCAGGATCTGTTCAACAAGTATGTGAAAAACGCGAAAGTATGAGTATGATGAGGGCAAATCCCAGACCTATCCCAGACCTAACATGCGTTATCCTCTAAAATATTTATCAAGACCAGGTTTAATTGATTGTTTCAGTGTGGTCCCACATTACTACGTGATCCAAACCAGAAAAAACCCAGGATCCGTCCAACAAGTATGTGAAGAATGCGAAAGTATGAGTCTGATCAGTGAAAATCCCCGGCCTAACCTAGACCTAACATGCGTTATCCTCAAAAATATTGATCGAAACTAGGTTTAATCGACTGTTTCAGTGTGGTACCACACTACTACGTGACCCATACCGGAAAAAACCCAGGATCTGTTCAACAAGTATGTGAAGAATGCGAAAGTATGAGTATGATGAGGGCAAATCCCAGACCTATCCCAGACCTAACATGCGTTATCCTCTAAAATATTTATCAAGACCAGGTTTAATTGATTGTTTCAGTGTGGTCCCACATTACTACGTGATCCAAACCAGAAAAAACCCAGGATCCGTCCAACAAGTATGTGCAGAATGCGAAAGTATGAGTCTGATGAGTGAAAATCCACGGCCTAACCTAGACCTAACATGCGTTATCCTCAAAAATATTGATCGAAACCAGGTTTAATCGACTGTTTCAGTGTGGTACCACATTACTACGTGATCCAAACCAGATAAAAACCCAGGACCTGTTCAACAAGTATTTGAAGTACGCGAAAGTATGAGTCTGATGAGGGCAAATCCCAGACCTATCCCAGACCTAACATGCGTTATCCTCTAAAATATTTATCAAGACCAGGTTTAAGTGATTGTTTCAGTGTGGTCCCACATTACTACGTGATCCAAACCAGAAAAAACCCAGGATCCGTCCAACAAGTATGTGAAGAATGCGAAAGTATGAGTCTGATGAGTGAAAATCCCCGGCCTAACCTAGACCTAACATGCGTTATCCTCAAAAATATTGATCGAAACCTGGTTTAATTGACTGTTTCAGTGTGGTACCACATTACTACGGGACCCAAACCAGAAAAAACCCAGGATCTGTTCAACAAGTATCTGAAGAATGCGGAGGTATGTGTCTGATGAGTGAAAATCCCAGACCTATCCCAGACCAAACTTGGGTTATCCTCTAAAATATTGATCCAAACCAGGTTTAATCGACTGTTTCAGTGTGATACCACACTACTACGTGACCCAAACCGGAAAAAACCCAGGATCTGTTCAACAAGTATGTGAAAAACGCGAAAGTATGAGTATGATGAGGGCAAATCCCAGACCTATCCCAGACCTAACATGCGTTATCCTCTAAAATATTTATCAAGACCAGGTTTAATTGATTGTTTCAGTGTGGTCCCACATTACTACGTGATCCAAACCAGAAAAAACCCAGGATCCGTCCAACAAGTATGTGAAGAATGCCAAAGTATGAGTCTGATCAGTGAAAATCCCCGGCCTAACCTAGACCTAACATGCGTTATCCTCAAAAATATTGATCGAAACCAGGTTTAATCGACTGTTTCAGTGTGGTACCACATTACTACGCGATCCAAACCAGAAAAAAACCCAGGACCTGTTCAACAAGTATTTGAAGTATGCGAAAGTATGAGTCTGATGAGGGCAAATCCCAGGCCTAAACTAGACCTAACATGCGTTATCCTCAAAAATATTGATCAAAACCTGGTTTAATCGACTGTTTCAGTGTGGTACCACATTACTATGTGATCCAAGCCAGAAAATAACCCAGGATCTGTTCAACGAGTTTGTGAAGTGTGCGAAAGTATGAGTATGGTGAGGGCAAATCCCAGACCTATCCCAGACCTAACATGCGTTATCCTCTAAAATATTTATCATGACTAGGTTTAATTGATTGTTTCAGTGTGGTCCCACATTACTACGTGATCCAAACCAGAAAAAACCCAGGATCCGTCCTACAAGTATGTGAAGAATGCGAAAGTATGAGTCTGATGACTGAAAATCCCCGGCCTAACCTAGACCTAACATGCGTTATCCTCAAAAATATTGATCGAAGCCAGGTTTAATCGACTGTTTCAGTGTGGTACCACACTACTACGTGACCCAAACCGGAAAAAACCCAGGATCTGTTCAACAAGTATGTGAAAAACGCGAAAGTATGGGCCTGATGAGGGCAAATCCCAGACCTATCCCAGACCTAACTTGCGTTATCCTCAAAAATATTTATCAAGACCAGGTTTAATTCATTGTTTCAGTGTGGTCCCACATTACTACGTGATCCAAACCAGAAAAAACCCAGGATCCGTTCAACAAGTATGTGAAGAATGCGAATGTATGAGTCTGATGAGTGAAAGTCCCAGGCCTAACCTAGACCAAACATGCGTTATCCTCAAAAATATTGATCGAAACCTGGTTTAATTGACTGTTTCAGTGTGGTACCACATTACTACGGGACCCAAACCAGAAAAAACCCAGGATCTGTTCAACAAGTATGTGAAGAATGCGAAGGTATGAGTCTGATGAGTGAAAATCCCAGACCTATCCCAGACCAAACTTGGGTTATCCTCTAAAATATTGATCCAAACCAGGTTTAATCGACCGTTTCAGTGTGGTACCACACTACTACGTGACCCAAACCGGAAAAAACCCAGGATCTGTTCAACAAGTATGTGAAAAACGCGAAAGTATGAGTATGATGAGGGCAAATCCCAGACCTATCCCAGACCTAACATGCGTTATCCTCTAAAATATTTATCAAGACCAGGTTTAATTGATTGTTTCAGTGTGGTCCCACATTACTACGTGATCCAAACCAGAAAAAACCCAGGATCCGTCCAACAAGTATGTGAAGAATGCGAAAGTATGAGTCTGATCAGTGAAAATCCCCGGCCTAACCTAGACCTAACATGCGTTATCCTCAAAAATATTGATCGAAACCAGGTTTAATCGACTGTTTCAGTGTGGTACCACACTACTACGTGACCCATACCGGAAAAAACCCAGGATCTGTTCAACAAGTATGTGAAGAATGCGAAAGTATGAGTATGATGAGGGCAAATCCCAGACCTATCCCAGACCTAACATGCGTTATCCTCTAAAATATTTATCAAGACCAGGTTTAATTGATTGTTTCAGTGTGGTCCCACATTACTACGTGATCCAAACCAGAAAAAACCCAGGATCCGTCCAACAAGTATGTGCAGAATGCGAAAGTATGAGTCTGATGAGTGAAAATCCACGGCCTAACCTAGACCTAACATGCGTTATCCTCAAAAATATTGATCGAAACCAGGTTTAATCGACTGTTTCAGTGTGGTACCACATTACTACGTGATCCAAACCAGAAAAAAACCCAGGACCTGTTCAACAAGTATTTGAAGTACGCGAAAGTATGAGTCTGATGAGGGCAAATCCCAGACCTATCCCAGACCTAACATGCGTTATCCTCTAAAATATTTATCAAGACCAGGTTTAATTGATTGTTTCAGTGTGGTCCCACATTACTACGTGATCCAAACCAGAAAAAACCCAGGATCCGTCCAACAAGTATGTGAAGAATGCGAAAGTATGAGTCTGATGAGTGAAAATCCCCGGCCTAACCTAGACCTAACATGCGTTATCCTCAAAAATATTGATCGAAACCAGGTTTAATCGACTGTTTCAGTGTGGTACCACATTACTACGTGATCCAAACCAGAAAAAAACCCAGGACCTGTTCAACAAGTATTTGAAGTATGCGAAAGTATGAGTCTGATGAGGGCAAATCCCAGGCCTAAACTAGACCTAACATGCGTTATCCTCAAGAATATTGATCAAAACCTGGTTTAATCGACTGTTTCAGTGTGGTACCACATTACTATGTGATCCAAACCAGAAAATAACCCAGGATCTGTTCAACGAGTTTGTGAAGTGTGCGAAAGTATGAGTATGGTGAGGGCAAATCCCAGACCTATCCCAGACCTAACATGCGTTATCCTCTAAAATATTTATCATGACTAGGTTTAATTGATTGTTTCAGTGTGGTCCCACATTACTACGTGATCCAAACCAGAAAAAACCCAGGATCCGTCCTACAAGTATGTGAAGAATGCGAAAGTATGAGTCTGATGACTGAAAATCCCCGGCCTAACCTAGACCTAACATGCGTTATCCTCAAAAATATTGATCGAAGCCAGGTTTAATCGACTGTTTCAGTGTGGTACCACACTACTACGTGACCCAAACCGGAAAAAACCCAGGATCTGTTCAACAAGTATGTGAAAAACGCGAAAGTATGGGCCTGATGAGGGCAAATCCCAGACCTATCCCAGACCTAACTTGCGTTATCCTCAAAAATATTTATCAAGACCAGGTTTCATTCATTGTCTCAGTGTGGTCCCACATTACTACGTGATCCAAACCAGAAAAAACCCAGGATCCGTTCAACAAGTATGTGAAGAATGCGAATGTATGAGTCTGATGAGTGAAAGTCCCAGGCCTAACCTAGACCAAACATGCGTTATCCTCAAAAATATTGATCGAAACCTGGTTTAATTGACTGTTTCAGTGTGGTACCACATTACTACGGGACCCAAACCAGAAAAAACCCAGGATCTGTTCAACAAGTATGTGAAGAATGCGAAGGTATGAGTCTGATGAGTGAAAATCCCAGACCTATCCCAGACCAAACTTGGGTTATCCTCTAAAATATTGATCCAAACCAGGTTTAATCGACTGTTTCAGTGTGGTACCACACTACTACGTGACCCAAACCGGAAAAAACCCAGGATCTGTTCAACAAGTATGTGAAAAACGCGAAAGTATGAGTATGATGAGGGCAAATCCCAGACCTATCCCAGACCTAACATGCGTTATCCTCTAAAATATTTATCAAGACCAGGTTTAATTGATTGTTTCAGTGTGGTCCCACATTACTACGTGATCCAAACCAGAAAAAACCCAGGATCCGTCCAACAAGTATGTGAAGAATGCGAAAGTATGAGTCTGATCAGTGAAAATCCCCGGCCTAACCTAGACCTAACATGCGTTATCCTCAAAAATATTGATCGAAACTAGGTTTAATCGACTGTTTCAGTGTGGTACCACACTACTACGTGACCCATACCGGAAAAAACCCAGGATCTGTTCAACAAGTATGTGAAGAATGCGAAAGTATGAGTATGATGAGGGCAAATCCCAGACCTATCCCAGACCTAACATGCGTTATCCTCTAAAATATTTATCAAGACCAGGTTTAATTGATTGTTTCAGTGTGGTCCCACATTACTACGTGATCCAAACCAGAAAAAACCCAGGATCCGTCCAACAAGTATGTGCAGAATGCGAAAGTATGAGTCTGATGAGTGAAAATCCACGGCCTAACCTAGACCTAACATGCGTTATCCTCAAAAATATTGATCGAAACCAGGTTTAATCGACTGTTTCAGTGTGGTACCACATTACTACGTGATCCAAACCAGAAAAAAACCCAGGACCTGTTCAACAAGTATTTGAAGTACGCGAAAGTATGAGTCTGATGAGGGCAAATCCCAGACCTATCCCAGACCTAACATGCGTTATCCACTAAAATATTTATCAAGACCAGGTTTAATTGATTGTTTCAGTGTGGTCCCACATTACTACGTGATCCAAACCAGAAAAAACCCAGGATCCGTCCAACAAGTATGTGAAGAATGCGAAAGTATGAGTCTGATGAGTGAAAATCCCCGGCCTAACCTAGACCTAACATGCGTTATCCTCAAAAATATTGATCGAAACCTGGTTTAATTGACTGTTTCAGTGTGGTACCACATTACTACGGGACCCAAACCAGAAAAAACCCAGGATCTGTTCAACAAGTATGTGAAGAATGCGAAGGTATGTGTCTGATGAGTGAAAATCCCAGACCTATCCCAGACCAAACTTGGGTTATCCTCTAAAATATTGATCCAAACCAGGTTTAATCGACTGTTTCAGTGTGGTACCACACTACTACGTGACCCAAACCGGAAAAAACCCAGGATCTGTTCAACAAGTATGTGAAAAACGCGAAAGTATGAGTATGATGAGGGCAAATCCCAGACCTATCCCAGACCTAACATGCGTTATCCTCTAAAATATTTATCAAGACCAGGTTTAATTGATTGTTTCAGTGTGGTCCCACATTACTACGTGATCCAAACCAGAAAAAACCCAGGATCCGTCCAACAAGTATGTGAAGAATGCCCAAGTATGAGTCTGATCAGTGAAAATCCCCGGCCTAACCTAGACCTAACATGCGTTATCCTCAAAAATATTGATCGAAACCAGGTTTAATCGACTGTTTCAGTGTGGTACCACATTACTACGTGATCCAAACCAGAAAAAAACCCAGGACCTGTTCAACAAGTATTTGAAGTACGCGAAAGTATGAGTCTGATGAGGGCAAATCCCAGACCTATCCCAGACCTAACATGCGTTATCCTCTAAAATATTTATCAAGACCAGGTTTAATTGATTGTTTCAGTGTGGTCCCACATTACTACGTGATCCAAACCAGAAAAAACCCAGGATCTGTTCAACGAGTTTGTGAAGTGTGCGAAAGTATGAGTATGGTGAGGGCAAATCCCAGACCTATCCCAGACCTAACATGCGTTATCCTCTAAAATATTTATCATGACTATGTTTAATTGATTGTTTCAGTGTGGTCCCACATTACTACGTGATCCAAACCAGAAAAAACCCAGGATCCGTCCTACAAGTATGTGAAGAATGCGAAAGTATGAGTCTGATGACTGAAAATCCCCGGCCTAACCTAGACCTAACATGCGTTATCCTCAAAAATATTGATCGAAGCCAGGTTTAATCGACTGTTTCAGTGTGGGACCACACTAATACGTGACCCAAACCGGAAAAAACCCAGGATCTGTTCAACAAGTATGTGAAAAACGCGAAAGTATGGGCCTGATGAGGGCAAATCCCAGACCTATCCCAGACCTAACTTGCGTTATCCTCAAAAATATTTATCAAGACCAGGTTTAATTCATTGTTTCAGTGTGGTCCCACATTACTACGTGATCCAAACCAGAAAAAACCCAGGATCCGTTCAACAAGTATGTGAAGAATGCGAATGTATGAGTCTGATGAGTGAAAGTCCCAGGCCTAACCTAGACCAAACATGCGTTATCCTCAAAAATATTGATCGAAACCTGGTTTAATTGACTGTTTCAGTGTGGTACCACATTACTACGGGACCCAAACCAGAAAAAACCCAGGATCTGTTCAACAAGTATGTGAAGAATGCGAAGGTATGAGTCTGATGAGTGAAAATCCCAGACCTATCCCAGACCTAACATGCGTTATCCTCTAAAATATTTATCAAGACCAGGTTTAATTGATTGTTTCAGTGTGGTCCCACATTACTACGTGATCCAAACCAGAAAAAACCCAGGATCCGTCCAACAAGTATGTGCAGAATGCGAAAGTATGAGTCTGATGAGTGAAAATCCACGGCCTAACCTAGACCTAACATGCGTTATCCTCAAAAATATTGATCGAAACCAGGTTTAATCGACTGTTTCAGTGTGGTACCACACTACTACGTGACCCAAACCGGAAAAAACCCAGGATCTGTTCAACAAGTATGTGAAAAACGCGAAAGTATGAGTATGATGAGGGCAAATCCCAGACCTATCCCAGACCTAACATGCGTTATCCTCTAAAATATTTATCAAGACCAGGTTTAATTGATTGTTTCAGTGTGGTCCCACATTACTACGTGATCCAAACCAGAAAAAACCCAGGATCCGTCCAACAAGTATGTGAAGAATGCGAAAGTATGAGTCTGATCAGTGAAAATCCCCGGCCTAACCTAGACCTAACATGCGTTATCCTCAAAAATATTGATCGAAACTAGGTTTAATCGACTGTTTCAGTGTGGTACCACTTTACTGCGTGATCCAAAGCAGAAGAAACCCTCGAACAGGTCAACATGTATGTTAAAACTGCGAAAATATACCCAAATCCCAGGCCTAACCTAGACCTAACATGCGTTGTCCTCTAAAATATTGATGGAAACCAGGTTTAATTGACTGTTTCAGTGTTGCACTTCATTACTACGTGATCCATACCAGTAAAAACCCAGGATCCGTTCAACAAGTATGTGAAGAATGCGAAAATATGAGTGTGGTGAGTGAAAAACCCCGGCCTAACCTAGACCTAACATGCGTTATCCTCAAATATATTGATCGAAACCTGGTTTAATCGTCGGTTTCAGTGTGTTACCACATTACTACGTGATCCAATCCAGAAATAGCCCAGGATCTAGCCATGAAATATGAGAAATATGCGAAAGTATGAGCCTGACGAGGGCAAATCCTAGACCTAACCCAGACCTAACATGCGTTATCCTCTAAAATATTGATCGAAACCAGGTTTAATCGACTATTTCAGTGTGGTACCACATTACTACGTGATCCAAACCAGAGAATGACCCAGGATCTGTTCAACGAGTATGTGAAGTGTGCGAAAGTATGAGTCTGATGAGGGCAAATCCCAGACCTATCCGAGACCTAAAATGCATTATCCTCTAAAATATTTATCAAGACCAGGTTTAATTGAATGTTTCAGTGTGGTACCACACTACTACGTGATCCAATCCAGAAATAGCCCAGGATCCAGCCATGAAGTATGAGAAATATGCGAAAGTATGAGCCTGATGGGGGCAAATCCTAGAACTAACCCAGACCTAACATGCGTTATCCTCTAAAATATTGATCGAAACCAGGTTTAATCGACTGTTTCAGTGTGGTACCACACTACTACGTGACCCAAACCGGGAAAAACCCAGGATCTGTTCAACAAGTGTGTGAAAAACGCGAAAGTATGAGCCTGATGAGGGCAAATCCCAGTCCTATCCCAGACCTAACTTGCGTTATCCTCAAAAATATTGATCGAAACCTGGTTTAATCGACTGTTTCAGTGTGGTACCACATTACTACGTGACCCAATCCAGAAATAGCCGAGGATCTAGCCATGAAGTATGAGAAATATGCGAAAGTATGAGCCTGACGAGGACAAATCCTAGACCTAACCCAGACCAAACATGCGATATCCTCAAAAATATTGATCGAAACCGGGTTTAATCGACTGTTTCAGAGTGGTACCACATTACTACGTGATCCAAACCAGAAAAAACCCAGGATCCGTTCAACAAGTATGTGAAGAATGCGAAAGTATGAGTCTGATGAGTGAAAATCCCAGGCCTAACCTAGACCTAACAAGCGTTATCCTCAAAAATATTGATCGAAACCTGGTTTAATTGACTGTTTCAGTGTGGTACCACATTACTACGGGACCCAAACCAGAAAAAACCCAGGATCTGTTCAACAAGTATGTGAAGAATGCGAAGGTATGAGTCTGATGAGTGAAAATCCCAGACCTATCCCAGACCAAACTTGGGTTATCCTCTAAAATATTGATCCAAACCAGGTTTAATCGACTGTTTCAGTGTGGTACCACACTACTACGTGACCCAAACCGGAAAAAACCCAGGATCTGTTCAACAAGTATGTGAAAAACGCGAAAGTATGAGTATGATGAGGGCAAATCCCAGACCTATCCCAGACCTAACATGCGTTATCCTCTAAAATATTTATCAAGACCAGGTTTAATTGATTGTTTCAGTGTGGTCCCACATTACTACGTGATCCAAACCAGAAAAAACCCAGGATCCGTCCAACAAGTATGTGAAGAATGCGAAAGTATGAGTCTGATCAGTGAAAATCCCCGGCCTAACCTAGACCTAACATGCGTTATCCTCAAAAATATTGATCGAAACCAGGTTTAATCGACTGTTTCAGTGTGGTACCACACTACTACGTGACCCATACCGGATAAAACCCAGGATCTGTTCAACAAGTATGTGAAGAATGCGAAAGTATGAGTATGATGAGGGCAAATCCCAGACCTATCCCAGACCTAACATGCGTTATCCTCTAAAATATTTATCAAGACCAGGTTTAATTGATTGTTTCAGTGTGGTCCCACATTACTACGTGATCCAAACCAGAAAAAACCCAGGATCCGTCCAACAAGTATGTGCAGAATGCGAAAGTATGAGTCTGATGAGTGAAAATCCACGGCCTAACCTAGACCTAACATGCGTTATCCTCAAAAATATTGATCGAAACCAGGTTTAATCGACTGTTTCAGTGTGGTACCACATTACTACGTGATCCAAACCAGAAAAAAACCCAGGACCTGTTCAACAAGTATTTGAAGTACGCGAAAGTATGAGTCTGATGAGGGCAAATCCCAGACCTATCCCAGACCTAACATGCGTTATCCTCTAAAATATTTATCAAGACCAGGTTTAATTGATTGTTTCAGTGTGGTCCCACATTACTACGTGATCCAAACCAGAAAAAACCCAGGATCCGTCCAACAAGTATGTGAAGAATGCGAAAGTATGAGTCTGATGAGTGAAAATCCCCGGCCTAACCTAGACCTAACATGCGTTATCCTCAAAAATATTGATCGAAACCAGGTTTAATCGACTGTTTCAGTGTGGTACCACATTACTACGTGATCCAAACCAGAAAAAAACCCAGGACCTGTTCAACAAGTATTTGAAGTATGCGAAAGTATGAGTCTGATGAGGGCAAATCCCAGGCCTAAACTAGACCTAACATGCGTTATCCTCAAAAATATTGATCAAAACCTGGTTTAATCGACTGTTTCAGTGTGGTACCACATTACTATGTGATCCAAACCAGAAAATAACCCAGGATCTGTTCAACGAGTTTGTGAAGTGTGCGAAAGTATGAGTATGGTGAGGGCAAATCCCAGACCTATCCCAGACCTAACATGCGTTATCCTCTAAAATATTTATCATGACTAGGTTTAATTGATTGTTTCAGTGTGGTCCCACATTACTACGTGATCCAAACCAGAAAAAACCCAGGATCCGTCCTACAAGTATGTGAAGAATGCGAAAGTATGAGTCTGATGACTGAAAATCCCCGGCCTAACCTAGACCTAACATGCGTTATCCTCAAAAATATTGATCGAAGCCAGGTTTAATCGACTGTTTCAGTGTGGTACCACACTACTACGTGACCCAAACCGGAAAAAACCCAGGATCTGTTCAACAAGTATGTGAAAAACGCGAAAGTATGGGCCTGATGAGGGCAAATCCCAGACCTATCCCAGACCTAACTTGCGTTATCCTCAAAAATATTTATCAAGACCAGGTTTAATTCATTGTCTCAGTGTGGTCCCACATTACTACGTGATCCAAACCAGAAAAAACCCAGGATCCGTTCAACAAGTATGTGAAGAATGCGAATGTATGAGTCTGATGAGTGAAAGTCCCAGGCCTAACCTAGACCAAACATGCGTTATCCTCAAAAATATTGATCGAAACCTGGTTTAATTGACTGTTTCAGTGTGGTACCACATTACTACGGGACCCAAACCAGAAAAAACCCAGGATCTGTTCAACAAGTATGTGAAGAATGCGAAGGTATGAGTCTGATGAGTGAAAATCCCAGACCTATCCCAGACCAAACTTGGGTTATCCTCTAAAATATTGATCCAAACCAGGTTTAATCGACTGTTTCAGTGTGGTACCACACTACTACGTGACCCAAACCGGAAAAAACCCAGGATCTGTTCAACAAGTATGTGAAAAACGCGAAAGTATGAGTATGATGAGGGCAAATCCCAGACCTATCCCAGACCTAACATGCGTTATCCTCTAAAATATTTATCAAGACCAGGTTTAATTGATTGTTTCAGTGTGGTCCCACATTACTACGTGATCCAAACCAGAAAAAACCCAGGATCCGTCCAACAAGTATGTGAAGAATGCGAAAGTATGAGTCTGATCAGTGAAAATCCCCGGCCTAACCTAGACCTAACATGCGTTATCCTCAAAAATATTGATCGAAACTAGGTTTAATCGACTGTTTCAGTGTGGTACCACACTACTACGTGACCCATACCGGAAAAAACCCAGGATCTGTTCAACAAGTATGTGAAGAATGCGAAAGTATGAGTATGATGAGGGCAAATCCCAGACCTATCCCAGACCTAACATGCGTTATCCTCTAAAATATTTATCAAGACCAGGTTTAATTGATTGTTTCAGTGTGGTCCCACATTACTACGTGATCCAAACCAGAAAAAACCCAGGATCCGTCCAACAAGTATGTGCAGAATGCGAAAGTATGAGTCTGATGAGTGAAAATCCACGGCCTAACCTAGACCTAACATGCGTTATCCTCAAAAATATTGATCGAAACCAGGTTTAATCGACTGTTTCAGTGTGGTACCACATTACTACGTGATCCAAACCAGAAAAAAACCCAGGACCTGTTCAACAAGTATTTGAAGTACGCGAAAGTATGAGTCTGATGAGGGCAAATCCCAGACCTATCCCAGACCTAACATGCGTTATCCACTAAAATATTTATCAAGACCAGGTTTAATTGATTGTTTCAGTGTGGTCCCACATTACTACGTGATCCAAACCAGAAAAAACCCAGGATCCGTCCAACAAGTATGTGAAGAATGCGAAAGTATGAGTCTGATGAGTGAAAATCCCCGGCCTAACCTAGACCTAACATGCGTTATCCTCAAAAATATTGATCGAAACCTGGTTTAATTGACTGTTTCAGTGTGGTACCACATTACTACGGGACCCAAACCAGAAAAAACCCAGGATCTGTTCAACAAGTATGTGAAGAATGCGAAGGTATGTGTCTGATGAGTGAAAATCCCAGACCTATCCCAGACCAAACTTGGGTTATCCTCTAAAATATTGATCCAAACCAGGTTTAATCGACTGTTTCAGTGTGGTACCACACTACTACGTGACCCAAACCGGAAAAAACCCAGGATCTGTTCAACAAGTATGTGAAAAACGCGAAAGTATGAGTATGATGAGGGCAAATCCCAGACCTATCCCAGACCTAACATGCGTTATCCTCTAAAATATTTATCAAGACCAGGTTTAATTGATTGTTTCAGTGTGGTCCCACATTACTACGTGATCCAAACCAGAAAAAACCCAGGATCCGTCCAACAAGTATGTGAAGAATGCCCAAGTATGAGTCTGATCAGTGAAAATCCCCGGCCTAACCTAGACCTAACATGCGTTATCCTCAAAAATATTGATCGAAACCAGGTTTAATCGACTGTTTCAGTGTGGTACCACATTACTACGTGATCCAAACCAGAAAAAAACCCAGGACCTGTTCAACAAGTATTTGAAGTACGCGAAAGTATGAGTCTGATGAGGGCAAATCCCAGACCTATCCCAGACCTAACATGCGTTATCCTCTAAAATATTTATCAAGACCAGGTTTAATTGATTGTTTCAGTGTGGTACCACATTACTACGTGACCCAAACCGGAAAAAACCCAGGATCTGTTCAACAAGTATGTGAAAAACGCGAAAGTATGAGTATGATGAGGGCAAATCCCAGACCTATCCCAGACCTAACATGCGTTATCCTCTAAAATATTTATCAAGACCAGGTTTAATTGATTGTTTCAGTGTGGTCCCACATTACTACGTGATCCAAACCAGAAAAAACCCAGGATCCGTCCAACAAGTATGTGAAGAATGCGAAAGTATGAGTCTGATCAGTGAAAATCCCCGGCCTAACCTAGACCTAACATGCGTTATCCTCAAAAATATTGATCGAAACTAGGTTTAATCGACTGTTTCAGTGTGGTACCACACTACTACGTGACCCATACCGGAAAAAACCCAGGATCTGTTCAACAAGTATGTGAAGAATGCGAAAGTATGAGTATGATGAGGGCAAATCCCAGACCTATCCCAGACCTAACATGCGTTATCCTCTAAAATATTTATCAAGACCAGGTTTAATTGATTGTTTCAGTGTGGTCCCACATTACTACGTGATCCAAACCAGAAAAAACCCAGGATCCGTCCAACAAGTATGTGCAGAATGCGAAAGTATGAGTCTGATGAGTGAAAATCCACGGCCTAACCTAGACCTAACATGCGTTATCCTCAAAAATATTGATCGAAACCAGGTTTAATCGACTGTTTCAGTGTGGTACCACATCACTACGTGATCCAAACCAGAAAAAAACCCAGGACCTGTTCAACAAGTATTTGAAGTACGCGAAAGTATGAGTCTGATGAGGGCAAATCCCAGACCTATCCCAGACCTAACATGCGTTATCCACTAAAATATTTATCAAGACCAGGTTTAATTGATTGTTTCAGTGTGGTCCCACATTACTACGTGATCCAAACCAGAAAAAACCCAGGATCCGTCCAACAAGTATGTGAAGAATGCGAAAGTATGAGTCTGATGAGTGAAAATCCCCGGCCTAACCTAGACCTAACATGCGTTATCCTCAAAAATATTGATCGAAACCTGGTTTAATTGACTGTTTCAGTGTGGTACCACATTACTACGGGACCCAAACCAGAAAAAACCCAGGATCTGTTCAACAAGTATGTGAAGAATGCGAAGGTATGTGTCTGATGAGTGAAAATCCCAGACCTATCCCAGACCAAACTTGGGTTATCCTCTAAAATATTGATCCAAACCAGGTTTAATCGACTGTTTCAGTGTGGTACCACACTACTACGTGACCCAAACCGGAAAAAACCCAGGATCTGTTCAACAAGTATGTGAAAAACGCGAAAGTATGAGTATGATGAGGGCAAATCCCAGACCTATCCCAGACCTAACATGCGTTATCCTCTAAAATATTTATCAAGACCAGGTTTAATTGATTGTTTCAGTGTGGTCCCACATTACTACGTGATCCAAACCAGAAAAAACCCAGGATCCGTCCAACAAGTATGTGAAGAATGCCCAAGTATGAGTCTGATCAGTGAAAATCCCCGGCCTAACCTAGACCTAACATGCGTTATCCTCAAAAATATTGATCGAAACCAGGTTTAATCGACTGTTTCAGTGTGGTACCACATTACTACGTGATCCAAACCAGAAAAAAACCCAGGACCTGTTCAACAAGTATTTGAAGTACGCGAAAGTATGAGTCTGATGAGGGCAAATCCCAGACCTATCCCAGACCTAACATGCGTTATCCTCTAAAATATTTATCAAGACCAGGTTTAATTGATTGTTTCAGTGTGGTCCCACATTACTACGTGATCCAAACCAGAAAAAACCCAGGATCTGTTCAACGAGTTTGTGAAGTGTGCGAAAGTATGAGTATGGTGAGGGCAAATCCCAGACCTATCCCAGACCTAACATGCGTTATCCTCTAAAATATTTATCATGACTATGTTTAATTGATTGTTTCAGTGTGGTCCCACATTACTACGTGATCCAAACCAGAAAAAACCCAGGATCCGTCCTACAAGTATGTGAAGAATGCGAAAGTATGAGTCTGATGACTGAAAATCCCCGGCCTAACCTAGACCTAACATGCGTTATCCTCAAAAATATTGATCGAAGCCAGGTTTAATCGACTGTTTCAGTGTGGGACCACACTAATACGTGACCCAAACCGGAAAAAACCCAGGATCTGTTCAACAAGTATGTGAAAAACGCGAAAGTATGGGCCTGATGAGGGCAAATCCCAGACCTATCCCAGACCTAACTTGCGTTATCCTCAAAAATATTTATCAAGACCAGGTTTAATTCATTGTTTCAGTGTGGTCCCACATTACTACGTGATCCAAACCAGAAAAAACCCAGGATCCGTTCAACAAGTATGTGAAGAATGCGAATGTATGAGTCTGATGAGTGAAAGTCCCAGGCCTAACCTAGACCAAACATGCGTTATCCTCAAAAATATTGATCGAAACCTGGTTTAATTGACTGTTTCAGTGTGGTACCACATTACTACGGGACCCAAACCAGAAAAAACCCAGGATCTGTTCAACAAGTATGTGAAGAATGCGAAGGTATGAGTCTGATGAGTGAAAATCCCAGACCTATCCCAGACCTAACATGCGTTATCCTCTAAAATATTTATCAAGACCAGGTTTAATTGATTGTTTCAGTGTGGTCCCACATTACTACGTGATCCAAACCAGAAAAAACCCAGGATCCGTCCAACAAGTATGTGCAGAATGCGAAAGTATGAGTCTGATGAGTGAAAATCCACGGCCTAACCTAGACCTAACATGCGTTATCCTCAAAAATATTGATCGAAACCAGGTTTAATCGACTGTTTCAGTGTGGTACCACATTACAACGTGATCCAAACCAGAAAAAAACCCAGGACCTGTTCAACAAGTATTTGAAGTACGCGAAAGTATGAGTCTGATGAGGGCAAATCCCAGACCTATCCCAGACCTAACATGCGTTATCCTCTAAAATATTTATCATGACTAGGTTTAATTGATTGTTTCAGTGTGGTCCCACATTACTACGTGATCCAAACCGGAAAAAACCCAGGATCCGTTTAACAAGTATGGGAAGAATGCGAAAGTATGAGTCTGATGAGTGAAAGTCCCAGGGCTAACCTAGACCTAACAAGCGTTATCCTCTAAAATATTCATCCAAACCAGGTTTAATGGACTGTTTCAGTGTGGTACCACTTTACTGCGTGATCCAAAGCAGAAGAAACCCTCGAACAGGTCAACATGTATGTTAAAACTGCGAAAATATACCCAAATCCCAGGCCTAACCTAGACCTAACATGCGTTGTCCTCTAAAATATTGATGGAAACCAGGTTTAATTGACTGTTTCAGTGTTGCACTTCATTACTACGTGATCCATACCAGTAAAAACCCAGGATCCGTTCAACAAGTATGTGAAGAATGCGAAAATATGAGTGTGGTGAGTGAAAAACCCCGGCCTAACCTAGACCTAACATGCGTTATCCTCAAATATATTGATCGAAACCTGGTTTAATCGTCGATTTCAGTGTGTTACCACATTACTACGTGATCCAATCCAGAAATAGCCCAGGATCTAGCCATGAAATATGAGAAATATGCGAAAGTATGAGCCTGACGAGGGCAAATCCTAGACCTAACCCAGACCTAACATGCGTTATCCTCTAAAATATTGATCGAAACCAGGTTTAATCGACTATTTCAGTGTGGTACCACATTACTACGTGATCCAAACCAGAGAATGACCCAGGATCTGTTCAACGAGTATGTGAAGTGTGCGAAAGTATGAGTCTGATGAGGGCAAATCCCAGACCTATCCGAGACCTAAAATGCATTATCCTCTAAAATATTTATCAAGACCAGGTTTAATTGAATGTTTCAGTGTGGTACCACACTACTACGTGATCCAATCCAGAAATAGCCCAGGATCCAGCCATGAAGTATGAGAAATATGCGAAAGTATGAGCCTGATGGGGGCAAATCCTAGAACTAACCCAGACCTAACATGCGTTATCCTCTAAAATATTGATCGAAACCAGGTTTAATCGACTGTTTCAGTGTGGTACCACACTACTACGTGACCCAAACCGGGAAAAACCCAGGATCTGTTCAACAAGTGTGTGAAAAACGCGAAAGTATGAGCCTGATGAGGGCAAATCCCAGTCCTATCCCAGACCTAACTTGCGTTATCCTCAAAAATATTGATCGAAACCTGGTTTAATCGACTGTTTCAGTGTGGTACCACATTACTACGTGACCCAATCCAGAAATAGCCGAGGATCTAGCCATGAAGTATGAGAAATATGCGAAAGTATGAGCCTGACGAGGACAAATCCTAGACCTAACCCAGACCAAACATGCGATATCCTCAAAAATATTGATCGAAACCGGGTTTAATCGACTGTTTCAGAGTGGTACCACATTACTACGTGATCCAAACCAGAAAAAACCCAGGATCCGTTCAACAAGTATGTGAAGAATGCGAAAGTATGAGTCTGATGAGTGAAAATCCCAGGCCTAACCTAGACCTAACAAGCGTTATCCTCAAAAATATTGATCGAAACCTGGTTTAATTGACTGTTTCAGTGTGGTACCACATTACTACGGGACCCAAACCAGAAAAAACCCAGGATCTGTTCAACAAGTATGTGAAGAATGCGAAGGTATGAGTCTGATGAGTGAAAATCCCAGACCTATCCCAGACCAAACTTGGGTTATCCTCTAAAATATTGATCCAAACCAGGTTTAATCGACTGTTTCAGTGTGGTACCACACTACTACGTGACCCAAACCGGAAAAAACCCAGGATCTGTTCAACAAGTATGTGAAAAACGCGAAAGTATGAGTATGATGAGGGCAAATCCCAGACCTATCCCAGACCTAACATGCGTTATCCTCTAAAATATTTATCAAGACCAGGTTTAATTGATTGTTTCAGTGTGGTCCCACATTACTACGTGATCCAAACCAGAAAAAACCCAGGATCCGTCCAACAAGTATGTGAAGAATGCGAAAGTATGAGTCTGATCAGTGAAAATCCCCGGCCTAACCTAGACCTAACATGCGTTATCCTCAAAAATATTAGTCGAAACCAGGTTTAATCGACTGTTTCAGTGTGGTACCACACTACTACGTGACCCATACCGGAAAAAACCCAGGATCTGTTCAACAAGTATGTGAAGAATGCGAAAGTATGAGTATGATGAGGGCAAATCCCAGACCTATCCCAGACCTAACATGCGTTATCCTCTAAAATATTTATCAAGACCAGGTTTAATTGATTGTTTCAGTGTGGTCCCACATTACTACGTGATCCAAACCAGAAAAAACCCAGGATCCGTCCAACAAGTATGTGCAGAATGCGAAAGTATGAGTCTGATGAGTGAAAATCCACGGCCTAACCTAGACCTAACATGCGTTATCCTCAAAAATATTGATCGAAACCAGGTTTAATCGACTGTTTCAGTGTGGTACCACATTACTACGTGATCCAAACCAGAAAAAAACCCAGGACCTGTTCAACAAGTATTTGAAGTACGCGAAAGTATGAGTCTGATGAGGGCAAATCCCAGACCTATCCCAGACCTAACATGCGTTATCCTCTAAAATATTTATCAAGACCAGGTTTAATTGATTGTTTCAGTGTGGTCCCACATTACTACGTGATCCAAACCAGAAAAAACCCAGGATCCGTCCAACAAGTATGTGAAGAATGCGAAAGTATGAGTCTGATGAGTGAAAATCCCCGGCCTAACCTAGACCTAACATGCGTTATCCTCAAAAATATTGATCGAAACCAGGTTTAATCGACTGTTTCAGTGTGGTACCACATTACTACGTGATCCAAACCAGAAAAAAACCCAGGACCTGTTCAACAAGTATTTGAAGTATGCGAAAGTATGAGTCTGATGAGGGCAAATCCCAGGCCTAAACTAGACCTAACATGCGTTATCCTCAAAAATATTGATCAAAACCTGGTTTAATCGACTGTTTCAGTGTGGTACCACATTACTATGTGATCCAAACCAGAAAATAACCCAGGATCTGTTCAACGAGTTTGTGAAGTGTGCGAAAGTATGAGTATGGTGAGGGCAAATCCCAGACCTATCCCAGACCTAACATGCGTTATCCTCTAAAATATTTATCATGACTAGGTTTAATTGATTGTTTCAGTGTGGTCCCACATTACTACGTGATCCAAACCAGAAAAAACCCAGGATCCGTCCTACAAGTATGTGAAGAATGCGAAAGTATGAGTCTGATGACTGAAAATCCCCGGCCTAACCTAGACCTAACATGCGTTATCCTCAAAAATATTGATCGAAGCCAGGTTTAATCGACTGTTTCAGTGTGGTACCACACTACTACGTGACCCAAACCGGAAAAAACCCAGGATCTGTTCAACAAGTATGTGAAAAACGCGAAAGTATGGGCCTGATGAGGGCAAATCCCAGACCTATCCCAGACCTAACTTGCGTTATCCTCAAAAATATTTATCAAGACCAGGTTTAATTCATTGTCTCAGTGTGGTCCCACATTACTACGTGATCCAAACCAGAAAAAACCCAGGATCCGTTCAACAAGTATGTGAAGAATGCGAATGTATGAGTCTGATGAGTGAAAGTCCCAGGCCTAACCTAGACCAAACATGCGTTATCCTCAAAAATATTGATCGAAACCTGGTTTAATTGACTGTTTCAGTGTGGTACCACATTACTACGGGACCCAAACCAGAAAAAACCCAGGATCTGTTCAACAAGTATGTGAAGAATGCGAAGGTATGAGTCTGATGAGTGAAAATCCCAGACCTATCCCAGACCAAACTTGGGTTATCCTCTAAAATATTGATCCAAACCAGGTTTAATCGACTGTTTCAGTGTGGTACCACACTACTACGTGACCCAAACCGGAAAAAACCCAGGATCTGTTCAACAAGTATGTGAAAAACGCGAAAGTATGAGTATGATGAGGGCAAATCCCAGACCTATCCCAGACCTAACATGCGTTATCCTCTAAAATATTTATCAAGACCAGGTTTAATTGATTGTTTCAGTGTGGTCCCACATTACTACGTGATCCAAACCAGAAAAAACCCAGGATCCGTCCAACAAGTATGTGAAGAATGCGAAAGTATGAGTCTGATCAGTGAAAATCCCCGGCCTAACCTAGACCTAACATGCGTTATCCTCAAAAATATTGATCGAAACTAGGTTTAATCGACTGTTTCAGTGTGGTACCACACTACTACGTGACCCATACCGGAAAAAACCCAGGATCTGTTCAACAAGTATGTGAAGAATGCGAAAGTATGAGTATGATGAGGGCAAATCCCAGACCTATCCCAGACCTAACATGCGTTATCCTCTAAAATATTTATCAAGACCAGGTTTAATTGATTGTTTCAGTGTGGTCCCACATTACTACGTGATCCAAACCAGAAAAAACCCAGGATCCGTCCAACAAGTATGTGCAGAATGCGAAAGTATGAGTCTGATGAGTGAAAATCCACGGCCTAACCTAGACCTAACATGCGTTATCCTCAAAAATATTGATCGAAACCAGGTTTAATCGACTGTTTCAGTGTGGTACCACATTACTACGTGATCCAAACCAGAAAAAAACCCAGGACCTGTTCAACAAGTATTTGAAGTACGCGAAAGTATGAGTCTGATGAGGGCAAATCCCAGACCTATCCCAGACCTAACATGCGTTATCCACTAAAATATTTATCAAGACCAGGTTTAATTGATTGTTTCAGTGTGGTCCCACATTACTACGTGATCCAAACCAGAAAAAACCCAGGATCCGTCCAACAAGTATGTGAAGAATGCGAAAGTATGAGTCTGATGAGTGAAAATCCCCGGCCTAACCTAGACCTAACATGCGTTATCCTCAAAAATATTGATCGAAACCTGGTTTAATTGACTGTTTCAGTGTGGTACCACATTACTACGGGACCCAAACCAGAAAAAACCCAGGATCTGTTCAACAAGTATGTGAAGAATGCGAAGGTATGTGTCTGATGAGTGAAAATCCCAGACCTATCCCAGACCAAACTTGGGTTATCCTCTAAAATATTGATCCAAACCAGGTTTAATCGACTGTTTCAGTGTGGTACCACACTACTACGTGACCCAAACCGGAAAAAACCCAGGATCTGTTCAACAAGTATGTGAAAAACGCGAAAGTATGAGTATGATGAGGGCAAATCCCAGACCTATCCCAGACCTAACATGCGTTATCCTCTAAAATATTTATCAAGACCAGGTTTAATTGATTGTTTCAGTGTGGTCCCACATTACTACGTGATCCAAACCAGAAAAAACCCAGGATCCGTCCAACAAGTATGTGAAGAATGCCCAAGTATGAGTCTGATCAGTGAAAATCCCCGGCCTAACCTAGACCTAACATGCGTTATCCTCAAAAATATTGATCGAAACCAGGTTTAATCGACTGTTTCAGTGTGGTACCACATTACTACGTGATCCAAACCAGAAAAAAACCCAGGACCTGTTCAACAAGTATTTGAAGTACGCGAAAGTATGAGTCTGATGAGGGCAAATCCCAGACCTATCCCAGACCTAACATGCGTTATCCTCTAAAATATTTATCAAGACCAGGTTTAATTGATTGTTTCAGTGTGGTCCCACATTACTACGTGATCCAAACCAGAAAAAACCCAGGATCCGTCCAACAAGTATGTGAAGAATGCGAAAGTATGAGTCTGATGAGTGAAAATCCCCGGCCTAACCTAGACCTAACATGCGTTATCCTCAAAAATATTGATCGAAACCAGGTTTAATCGACTGTTTCAGTGTGGTACCACATTACTACGTGATCCAAACCAGAAAAAAACCCAGGACCTGTTCAACAAGTATTTGAAGTATGCGAAAGTATGAGTCTGATGAGGGCAAATCCCAGGCCTAAACTAGACCTAACATGCGTTATCCTCAAAAATATTGATCAAAACCTGGTTTAATCGACTGTTTCAGTGTGGTACCACATTACTATGTGATCCAAACCGGAAAATAACCCAGGATCTGTTCAACGAGTTTGTGAAGTGTGCGAAAGTATGAGTATGGTGAGGGCAAATCCCAGACCTATCCCAGACCTAACATGCGTTATCCTCTAAAATATTTATCATGACTATGTTTAATTGATTGTTTCAGTGTGGTCCCACATTACTACGTGATCCAAACCAGAAAAAACCCAGGATCCGTCCTACAAGTATGTGAAGAATGCGAAAGTATGAGTCTGATGACTGAAAATCCCCGGCCTAACCTAGACCTAACATGCGTTATCCTCAAAAATATTGATCGAAGCCAGGTTTAATCGACTGTTTCAGTGTGGGACCACACTAATACGTGACCCAAACCGGAAAAAACCCAGGATCTGTTCAACAAGTATGTGAAAAACGCGAAAGTATGGGCCTGATGAGGGCAAATCCCAGACCTATCCCAGACCTAACTTGCGTTATCCTCAAAAATATTTATCAAGACCAGGTTTAATTCATTGTTTCAGTGTGGTCCCACATTACTACGTGATCCAAACCAGAAAAAACCCAGGATCCGTTCAACAAGTATGTGAAGAATGCGAATGTATGAGTCTGATGAGTGAAAGTCCCAGGCCTAACCTAGACCAAACATGCGTTATCCTCAAAAATATTGATCGAAACCTGGTTTAATTGACTGTTTCAGTGTGGTACCACATTACTACGGGACCCAAACCAGAAAAAACCCAGGATCTGTTCAACAAGTATGTGAAGAATGCGAAGGTATGAGTCTGATGAGTGAAAATCCCAGACCTATCCCAGACCTAACATGCGTTATCCTCTAAAATATTTATCAAGACCAGGTTTAATTGATTGTTTCAGTGTGGTCCCACATTACTACGTGATCCAAACCAGAAAAAACCCAGGATCCGTCCAACAAGTATGTGCAGAATGCGAAAGTGTGAGTCTGATGAGTGAAAATCCACGGCCTAACCTAGACCTAACATGCGTTATCCTCAAAAATATTGATCGAAACCAGGTTTAATCGACTGTTTCATTGTGGTACCACATTACAACGTGATCCAAACCAGAAAAAAACCCAGGACCTGTTCAACAAGTATTTGAAGTACGCGAAAGTATGAGTCTGATGAGGGCAAATCCCAGACCTATCCCAGACCTAACATGCGTTATCCTCTAAAATATTTATCATGACTAGGTTTAATTGATTGTTTCAGTGTGGTCCCACATTACTACGTGATCCAAACCGGAAAAAACCCAGGATCCGTTTAACAAGTATGGGAAGAATGCGAAAGTATGAGTCTGATGAGTGAAAGTCCCAGGGCTAACCTAGACCTAACAAGCGTTATCCTCTAAAATATTCATCCAAACCAGGTTTAATGGACTGTTTCAGTGTGGTACCACTTTACTGCGTGATCCAAAGCAGAAGAAACCCTCGAACAGGTCAACATGTATGTTAAAACTGCGAAAATATACCCAAATCCCAGGCCTAACCTAGACCTAACATGCGTTGTCCTCTAAAATATTGATGGAAACCAGGTTTAATTGACTGTTTCAGTGTTGCACTTCATTACTACGTGATCCATACCAGTAAAAACCCAGGATCCGTTCAACAAGTATGTGAAGAATGCGAAAATATGAGTGTGGTGAGTGAAAAACCCCGGCCTAACCTAGACCTAACATGCGTTATCCTCAAATATATTGATCGAAACCTGGTTTAATCGTCGGTTTCAGTGTGTTACCACATTACTACGTGATCCAATCCAGAAATAGCCCAGGATCTAGCCATGAAATATGAGAAATATGCGAAAGTATGAGCCTGACGAGGGCAAATCCTAGACCTAACCCAGACCTAACATGCGTTATCCTCTAAAATATTGATCGAAACCAGGTTTAATCGACTATTTCAGTGTGGTACCACATTACTACGTGATCCAAACCAGAGAATGACCCAGGATCTGTTCAACGAGTATGTGAAGTGTGCGAAAGTATGAGTCTGATGAGGGCAAATCCCAGACCTATCCGAGACCTAAAATGCATTATCCTCTAAAATATTTATCAAGACCAGGTTTAATTGAATGTTTCAGTGTGGTACCACACTACTACGTGATCCAATCCAGAAATAGCCCAGGATCCAGCCATGAAGTATGAGAAATATGCGAAAGTATGAGCCTGATGGGGGCAAATCCTAGAACTAACCCAGACCTAACATGCGTTATCCTCTAAAATATTGATCGAAACCAGGTTTAATCGACTGTTTCAGTGTGGTACCACACTACTACGTGACCCAAACCGGGAAAAACCCAGGATCTGTTCAACAAGTGTGTGAAAAACGCGAAAGTATGAGCCTGATGAGGGCAAATCCCAGTCCTATCCCAGACCTAACTTGCGTTATCCTCAAAAATATTGATCGAAACCTGGTTTAATCGACTGTTTCAGTGTGGTACCACATTACTACGTGACCCAATCCAGAAATAGCCGAGGATCTAGCCATGAAGTATGAGAAATATGCGAAAGTATGAGCCTGACGAGGACAAATCCTAGACCTAACCCAGACCAAACATGCGATATCCTCAAAAATATTGATCGAAACCGGGTTTAATCGACTGTTTCAGAGTGGTACCACATTACTACGTGATCCAAACCAGAAAAAACCCAGGATCCGTTCAACAAGTATGTGAAGAATGCGAAAGTATGAGTCTGATGAGTGAAAATCCCAGGCCTAACCTAGACCTAACAAGCGTTATCCTCAAAAATATTGATCAAAACCTGGTGTAATCGACTGTTTCAGTGAGGTACCACATTACTATGTGATCCAATCCAGAAATAGCCCAGGATCTAGCCATGAGATATGAGAAATATGCGAAAGTATGAGCCTGACGAGGGCAAACCCTAGACCTAACCCAGACCTAACATGCGTTATACTCAAAAATATTTATCAAGACCAGGTTTAATTGATTGCTTCAATGTGGTCCCACATTACTACGTGATCCAAACCAGAAAAAACCCAGGATCCGTTCAACAAGTATGTGAAGAATGCGAAAGTATGAGTCTGATGAGTGAAATTCCCCGGCCTAACCTGGACCTAACATGCGTTATCCTCAAAAATATTGATCGAAACCAGGTTTAATCGACTGTTTCAGTGTGGTACCACACTACTACGTGACCCAAACCGGAAAAAACCCAGGATCTGTTCAACAAGTATGTGAAAACGCGAAAGTATGAGTCTGATGAGTGAAAATCCCAGACCTATCCCAGACCTAACATGCGTTATCCTGTAAAATATTTATCAAGACCAGGTTTAATCGATTGTTTCAGTGTGGTACCACATTACTACGTGATCCAAACCAGTAAAAACCCAGGATCCGTTCAACAAGTATGTGGAGAATGCGAAAGTATGAGCCTGACGAGGGCAAACCCTAGACCTAACCCAGACCTAACATGCGTTATACTCTAAAATATTTATCAAGACCAGGTTTAATTGATTGCTTCAATGTGGTCCCACATTACTACGTGATCCAAACCAGAAAAAACCCAGGATCTGTTCAACGAGTTTGTGAAGTGTGCGAAAGTATGAGTATGGTGAGGGCAAATCCCAGACCTATCCCAGACCTAACATGCGTTATCCTCTAAAATATTTATCATGACTATGTTTAATTGATTGTTTCAGTGTGGTCCCACATTACTACGTGATCCAAACCAGAAAAAACCCAGGATCCGTCCTACAAGTATGTGAAGAATGCGAAAGTATGAGTCTGATGACTGAAAATCCCCGGCCTAACCTAGACCTAACATGCGTTATCCTCAAAAATATTGATCGAAGCCAGGTTTAATCGACTGTTTCAGTGTGGGACCACACTAATACGTGACCCAAACCGGAAAAAACCCAGGATCTGTTCAACAAGTATGTGAAAAACGCGAAAGTATGGGCCTGATGAGGGCAAATCCCAGACCTATCCCAGACCTAACTTGCGTTATCCTCAAAAATATTTATCAAGACCAGGTTTAATTCATTGTTTCAGTGTGGTCCCACATTACTACGTGATCCAAACCAGAAAAAACCCAGGATCCGTTCAACAAGTATGTGAAGAATGCGAATGTATGAGTCTGATGAGTGAAAGTCCCAGGCCTAACCTAGACCAAACATGCGTTATCCTCAAAAATATTGATCGAAACCTGGTTTAATTGACTGTTTCAGTGTGGTACCACATTACTACGGGACCCAAACCAGAAAAAACCCAGGATCTGTTCAACAAGTATGTGAAGAATGCGAAGGTATGAGTCTGATGAGTGAAAATCCCAGACCTATCCCAGACCTAACATGCGTTATCCTCTAAAATATTTATCAAGACCAGGTTTAATTGATTGTTTCAGTGTGGTCCCACATTACTACGTGATCCAAACCAGAAAAAACCCAGGATCCGTCCAACAAGTATGTGCAGAATGCGAAAGTATGAGTCTGATGAGTGAAAATCCACGGCCTAACCTAGACCTAACATGCGTTATCCTCAAAAATATTGATCGAAACCAGGTTTAATCGACTGTTTCAGTGTGGTACCACATTACAACGTGATCCAAACCAGAAAAAAACCCAGGACCTGTTCAACAAGTATTTGAAGTACGCGAAAGTATGAGTCTGATGAGGGCAAATCCCAGACCTATCCCAGACCTAACATGCGTTATCCTCTAAAATATTTATCATGACTAGGTTTAATTGATTGTTTCAGTGTGGTCCCACATTACTACGTGATCCAAACCGGAAAAAACCCAGGATCCGTTTAACAAGTATGGGAAGAATGCGAAAGTATGAGTCTGATGAGTGAAAGTCCCAGGGCTAACCTAGACCTAACAAGCGTTATCCTCTAAAATATTCATCCAAACCAGGTTTAATGGACTGTTTCAGTGTGGTACCACTTTACTGCGTGATCCAAAGCAGAAGAAACCCTCGAACAGGTCAACATGTATGTTAAAACTGCGAAAATATACCCAAATCCCAGGCCTAACCTAGACCTAACATGCGTTGTCCTCTAAAATATTGATGGAAACCAGGTTTAATTGACTGTTTCAGTGTTGCACTTCATTACTACGTGATCCATACCAGTAAAAACCCAGGATCCGTTCAACAAGTATGTGAAGAATGCGAAAATATGAGTGTGGTGAGTGAAAAACCCCGGCCTAACCTAGACCTAACATGCGTTATCCTCAAATATATTGATCGAAACCTGGTTTAATCGTCGGTTTCAGTGTGTTACCACATTACTACGTGATCCAATCCAGAAATAGCCCAGGATCTAGCCATGAAATATGAGAAATATGCGAAAGTATGAGCCTGACGAGGGCAAATCCTAGACCTAACCCAGACCTAACATGCGTTATCCTCTAAAATATTGATCGAAACCAGGTTTAATCGACTATTTCAGTGTGGTACCACATTACTACGTGATCCAAACCAGAGAATGACCCAGGATCTGTTCAACGAGTATGTGAAGTGTGCGAAAGTATGAGTCTGATGAGGGCAAATCCCAGACCTATCCGAGACCTAAAATGCATTATCCTCTAAAATATTTATCAAGACCAGGTTTAATTGAATGTTTCAGTGTGGTACCACACTACTACGTGATCCAATCCAGAAATAGCCCAGGATCCAGCCATGAAGTATGAGAAATATGCGAAAGTATGAGCCTGATGGGGGCAAATCCTAGAACTAACCCAGACCTAACATGCGTTATCCTCTAAAATATTGATCGAAACCAGGTTTAATCGACTGTTTCAGTGTGGTACCACACTACTACGTGACCCAAACCGGGAAAAACCCAGGATCTGTTCAACAAGTGTGTGAAAAACGCGAAAGTATGAGCCTGATGAGGGCAAATCCCAGTCCTATCCCAGACCTAACTTGCGTTATCCTCAAAAATATTGATCGAAACCTGGTTTAATCGACTGTTTCAGTGTGGTAGCACATTACTACGTGACCCAATCCAGAAATAGCCGAGGATCTAGCCATGAAGTATGAGAAATATGCGAAAGTATGAGCCTGACGAGGACAAATCCTAGACCTAACCCAGACCAAACATGCGATATCCTCAAAAATATTGATCGAAACCGGGTTTAATCGACTGTTTCAGAGTGGTACCACATTACTACGTGATCCAAACCAGAAAAAACCCAGGATCCGTTCAACAAGTATGTGAAGAATGCGAAAGTATGAGTCTGATGAGTGAAAATCCCAGGCCTAACCTAGACCTAACAAGCGTTATCCTCAAAAATATTGATCAAAACCTGGTGTAATCGACTGTTTCAGTGAGGTACCACATTACTATGTGATCCAATCCAGAAATAGCCCAGGATCTAGCCATGAGATATGAGAAATATGCGAAAGTATGAGCCTGACGAGGGCAAACCCTAGACCTAACCCAGACCTAACATGCGTTATACTCAAAAATATTTATCAAGACCAGGTTTAATTGATTGCTTCAATGTGGTCCCACATTACTACGTGATCCAAACCAGAAAAAACCCAGGATCCGTTCAACAAGTATGTGAAGAATGCGAAAGTATGAGTCTGATGAGTGAAATTCCCCGGCCTAACCTGGACCTAACATGCGTTATCCTCAAAAATATTGATCGAAACCAGGTTTAATCGACTGTTTCAGTGTGGTACCACACTACTACGTGACCCAAACCGGAAAAAACCCAGGATCTGTTCAACAAGTATGTGAAAACGCGAAAGTATGAGTCTGATGAGTGAAAATCCCAGACCTATCCCAGACCTAACATGCGTTATCCTGTAAAATATTTATCAAGACCAGGTTTAATCGATTGTTTCAGTGTGGTACCACATTACTACGTGATCCAAACCAGCAAAAACCCAGGATCCGTTCAACAAGTATGTGGAGAATGCGAAAGTATGAGCCTGACGAGGGCAAACCCTAGACCTAACCCAGACCTAACATGCGTTATACTCTAAAATATTTATCAAGACCAGGTTTAATTGATTGCTTCAATGTGGTCCCACATTACTACGTGATCCAAACCAGAAAAAACCCAGGATCCGTTCAACAAGTATGTGAAGAATGCGAAAGTATGAGTCTGATGAGTGAAATTCCCCGGCCTAACCTGGACCTAACATGCGTTGTCCTCTAAAATATTGATCGAAACCAGGTTTAATTGACTGTTTCAGTGTTGCACTTCATTACTACGTGATCCAAACCAGTAAAAACCCAGGATCCGTTCAACAAGTATGTGAAGAATGCGAAAGTATGAGTGTGATGAGTGAAAAACCCCGGCCTAACCTAGACCTAACATGCGTTATCCTCAAAAATATTGATCGAAACCTGGTTTAATCGTCTGTTTCAGTGTGGTGCCACATTACTATGTGATCCAAACCAGAAAAAACCCTGTATCTGTTCAACAAGTATGTGAAGAATGCGAAAGTATGAGTCTGATGAGTGAAAATCCCAGGGCTAACCTAGACCTAACAAGCGTTATCCTCTAAAATATTTATCAAGACCAGGTTTAATTGACTGTTTCAGCGTGGTACCACATTACTACGTGATCCAGACCAGAAAAAGGCCAGGATCTGGCCAACAAGTATGCGCAAAATGCGAAAGTACGAGCCAGATGAGGGCAAATCCCAGACCAAAGCGAGACATAAACGGCGTTATCCTCTAAAATATTAATCGCAACCAGGTTTAAATGACTGTTTCGGTGTGGCACTGCATTACTACGTGATCCAGACTAGAAAAAGGCCAGGATCTGGCCAACAAGTATGCGAAAAATGCGAAAGTACGAGCCAGATGATTGCAATTCCCAGACCTAACCGAGACATAACCGGCGTTATCCCCTAAAATATTAATCGCAACCAGGTTTAATTGACAGTTTCGGTGTGGTACCGCATTACTACGTGATCCAAACCAGAGAAAGGCCAGGATCAGGCCAACAAGGATGAGAAAAATGCGAATATTTGATCCAGATGATTGCAAATCCCAGACCTAACCCAGACATAACCGGCGTTATCCGCTAAAATATTAATCGCAACCAGGTGTAATTGACTGTTTCGGTGTGGTACCGCATTGCTACGATGATCCAAACCAGAAAGAGGCCAGGATCTGGCCAACAAGTATGCGAAAAATGCGAAAGTATGAGCCAGATGATTGCAAATCCCAGACCTAACCGAGACATAACCGGCGTTATCCTCTAAAATACGCATCGGAACATGCTTTTAATGACTGTTTCAGTGTGGTAACACATTACTACGAGGTCCAAACCAGAAAAATCCCAGGATCGGGCCAACAAGAATGCGAGAAACGCGAAAGTACGAGCCACATGAGGGAAAATCCCAGACCTAACCCAGACATAACGGCGTTATCCGCTAAAATATTAATCGCAACCAGGTGTAATTGACTGTTTCGGTGTGGTACCGCATTGCTACGATGATCCAAACCAGAAAGAGGCCAGGATCTGGCCAACAAGTATGCGAAAAATGCGAAAGTATGAGCGAGATGATTGCAAATCCCAGACCTAACCGAGACATAACCGGCGTTATCCCCTAAAATATTAATCGCAACCAGGTTTAATTGACTGTTTCGGTGTGGTACTGCATTGCTACGTGATCCAGACCAGAAAAAGGCCAGGATCTGGCCAACAAGTATGCGAAAAATGCGAAAGTACGAGCCAGATGAGGGCAAATCCCAGACCTAACCGAGACATAACCGGCGTTATCCTCTAAAATATTAATCGCAACCAGGTTTATTTGACTGTTTCGGTGTGGTACCGCATTGCTACGATGATCCAATCCAGAAAGAGGCCAGGATCTGGCTAACAAGTATACGAAAAATGCGAAAGTATGAGCCAGATGATTGCAAATACCAGAACTATGCCTGACATAACCAGCGTTATCCTCTAAAATCCGAATCGGAACATGCTTTTAATGACTGTTTCAGTGTGGTAGCACATTACTACGAGATCCAAACCAGAAAAAACTCAGGATCTGGCCGACAAGTATTCGAAAAATGCGAAAGAACGATCCAGATGAGGGCAAATCCCAGACCTATCCGAGACATAACCGGCGTTATCCTCTAAAATATTAATTGCAATCAGGTTTAATTAACTGTTTCAGTGTGGTACAACATTACTACGTGATCCAAATCAGAAAAAGCCCAGGATCTGGCCAACAAGTATGCGAAAAATGCGAAAGTTCGAGCCAGATGAGGGCAAATACCAGACCTAACCCAGACAAAACCGGCGTTATCCCATAAAATATTAATCGCAACCAGGTTTAATTGACTGTTTCGGTGTGGTACCGCATTGCTACGATGTTCCAAACCAGAAAGAGGCCAGGATCTGGCTAACAAGTATGCGAAAAATGCGAAAGTACGAGCCAGATGAGGGCAAATCCCAGACCAAGCCGAGACATAACCTGCGTTATCCTGTAAAATATTAATCGCAACCAGGTTTAATTGACTGTTTCGGTGTGGTACCGCATTACTACGTGATCCAAACCAGAAAAAGGCCAGGATCTGGCGAACAAGTATGAGAAATATGCGAAAGTTCGAGCCAGATGAGGGCAAATACCAGACCTAACCCAGACAAAATCGGCGTTATCCCCTAAAATATTAATCGCAACCAGGTATAATTGACTGTTTCGGTGTGGTACCGTATTGCTACGATGATCCAAACCAGAAAGAGGCCAGGATCTGGCAAACAAGTATGCGAAAAATGCGAAAGTATGAGCCAGATGATTGCAAATACCAGAACTATGCCTGACATAACCAGCGTTATCCTCTAAAATACGAATCGGAACATGCTTTTAATGACTGTTTCAGTGTGGTAGCACATTACTACGAGATCCAAACCAGACAAATCCCAGGATCGGGCCAACAAGAATGCGAGAGACGCGAAAGTACGAGCCACATGAGGGAAAATCCCAGACCTAACCCAGACATAACCGGCGTTATCCGCTAAAATATTAATCGCAACCAGGTTTAATTGACTGTTTCGTTGTGGAACCACATTACTACGGGATCCAAACCAGAAGGAACCCAGGATCTGGCCAACAAGTATGCGAAAAATGCGAAAGAACGATCCAGATGAGGGCAAATCCCAGACCTATCCGAGACATAACCGGCGTTATCCTCTAAAATATTAATTGCAATCAGGTTTAATTAACTGTTTCAGTGTGGTACCACATTACTACGTGATCCAAATCAGAAAAAGCCCAGGATCTGGCCAACAAGTATGCGCAAAATGCGAAAGTACGAGCCAGATGAGGGCAAATCCCAGACCTAACCGAGACATAACCGGCGCTATCCTCTAAAATATTAATCGCAACCAGGTATAATTGACTGTTTCGGTGTGGTACCGCATTGCTACGATGATCCAATCCAGAAAGAGGCCAGGATCTGGCTAACAAGTATTCGAAAAATGCGAAAGTATGAGCCAGATGATTGCAAATACCAGAACTATGCCTGACATAACCAGCGTTATCCTCTAAAATCCGAATCGGAACATGCTTTTAATGACTGTTTCAGTGTGGTAGCACATTACTACGAGATCCAAACCAGAAAAAACTCAGGATCTGGCCGACAAGTATTCGAAAAATGCGAAAGTATGAGCCAGATGATTGCAAATACCAGAACTATGCCTGACATAACCAGCGTTATCCTCTAAAATACGAATCGGAACATGCTTTTAATGACTGTTTCAGTGTGGTAGCACATTACTACGAGATCCAAACCAGAAAAATCCCAGGATCGGGCCAACAGGAATGCGAGAAACGCGAAAGTACGAGCCACATGAGGGAAAATCCCAGACCTAACCCAGACATAACCGGCGTTATCCGCTAAAATACTAATCGCAACCAGGTTTAATTGACTGTTTCGTTGTGGAACCACATTACTACGGGATCCAAACCAGAAGGAACCCAGGATCTGGCCAACAAGTATGCGAAAAATGCGAAAGAACGATCCAGATGAGGGCAAATCCCAGACCTATCCGAGACATAACCGGCGTTATCCTCTAAAATATTAATTGCAATCAGGTTTAAATAACTGTTTCAGTGTGGTACCACATTACTACGTGATCCAAATCAGAAAAAGCCCAGGATCTGGCCAACAAGTATGCGAAAAATGCGAAAGTACGAGCCAGATGAGGGCAAATCCCAGACCTAACCGAGACATAACCGGCGTTATCCTCTAAAATATTAATCGCAACCAGGTTTATTTGACTGTTTCGGTGTGGTAACGCATTACTACGTGATCCAAACCAGATAAAGCCCAGGATCTGGCCAACAAGTATCAGAAAAATGCGAAAGTTCGAGCCAGATGAGGGCAAATACCAGACCTAACCCAGACAAAACCGGCGTTATCCCATAAAATATTAATCGCAACCAGGTTTAATTGACTGTTTCGGTGTGGTACCGCATTACTACGTGATCCAAACCAGAAAAAGGCCAGGATCTGGCGAACAAGTATGAGAAATATGCGAAAGTTCGAGCCAGATGAGGGCAAATACCAGACCTAACCCAGACAAAATCGGCGTTATCCCCTAAAATATTAATCGCAACCAGGTATAATTGACTGTTTCGGTGTGGTACCGTATTGCTACGATGATCCAAACCAGAAAGAGGCCAGGATCTGGCAAACAAGTATGCGAAAAATGCGAAAGTATGAGCCAGATGATTGCAAATACCAGAACTATGCCTGACATAACCAGCGTTATCCTCTAAAATACGAATCGGAACATGCTTTTAATGACTGTTTCAGTGTGGCAGCACATTACTACGAGATACAAACCAGAAAAATCCCAGGATCGGGCCAACAAGAATGCGAGAAACGCGAAAGTACGAGCCACATGAGGGAAAATCCCAGACCTAACCCAGACATAACCGGCGTTATCCGCTAAAATATTAATCGCAACCAGGTTTAATTGACTGTTTCGTTGTGGAACCACATTACTACGGGATCCAAACCAGAAGGAACCCAGGATCTGGCCAACAAGTATGGGAAAAATGCGAAAGAACGATCCAGATGAGGGCAAATCCCAGACCTATCCGAGACATAACCGGCGTTATCCTCTAAAATATTAATTGCAATCAGGTTTAATTAACTGTTTCAGTGTGGTACCACATTACTACGTGATCCAAATCAGAAAAAGCCCAGGATCTGGCCAACAAGTATGCGAAAAATGCGAAAGTACGAGCCAGATGAGGGCAAATCCCAGACCTAACCGAGACATAACCGGCGTTATCCTCTAAAATATTAATCGCAACCAGGTTTAATTGACTGTTTCGGTGTGGTACCGCATTACTACGTGATCCAAACCAGAAAAAGGCCAGGATCTGGCCAACAAGTATGAGAAATATGCGAAAGTTCGAGCCAGATGAGGGCAAATACCAGACCTAACCCAGACAAAATCGGCGTTATCCCCTAAAATATTAATCGCAACCAGGTATAATTGACTGTTTCGGTGTGGTACCGCATTGCTACGATGATCCAAACCAGAAAGAGGCCAGGATCTGGCCAACAAGTATGCGAAAAATGCGAAAGTATGAGCCAGATGATTGCAAATACCAGAACTATGCCTGACATAACCAGCGTTATCCTCTAAAATACGAATCGGAACATGCTTTTAATGACTGTTTCAGTGTGGTAGCACATTACTACGAGATCCAAACCAGAAAAATCCCAGGATCTGGCCAACAAGGATGAGAAAAATGCGAATATATGATCAAGATGATTGCAAATACCTGAACTAACCCTGACATAACCAGCGTTATCCTCTAAAATACGCATCGGAACATGCTTTTAATGACTGTTTCAGTGTGGTAGCACATTACTACGAGATCCAAACCAGACAAATCCCAGGATCGGGCCAACAAGAATGCGAGAGACGCGAAAGTACGAGCCACATGAGGGAAAATCCTAGACCTAACCCAGACATAACCGGCGTTATCCGCTAAAATATTAATCGCAACCAGGTTTAATTGACTGTTTCGTTGTGGAACCACATTACTACGGGATCCAAACCAGAAGGAACCCAGGATCTGGCCAACAAGTATGCGAAAAATGCGAAAGAACGATCCAGATGAGGGCAAATCCCAGACCTATCCGAGACATAACCGGCGTTATCCTCTAAAATATTAATTGCAATCAGGTTTAATTAACTGTTTCAGTGTGGTACCACATTACTACGTGATCCAAATCAGAAAAAGCCCAGGATCTGGCCAACAAGTATGCGAAAAATGCGAAAGTATGAGCCAGATGATTGCAAATCCCAGACCTAACCGAGACATAACCGGCGTTATCCCCTAAAATATTAATCGCAACCAGGTTTAATTGACTGTTTCGGTGTGGTACTGCATTACTACGTGATCCAGACCAGAAAAAGGCCAGGATCTGGCCAACAAGTATGCGCAAAATGCGAAAGTACGAGCCAGATGAGGGCAAATCCCAGACCTAACCGAGACATAACCGGCGCTATCCTCTAAAATATTAATCGCAACCAGGTATAATTGACTGTTTCGGTGTGGTACCGCATTGCTACGATGATCCAATCCAGAAAGAGGCCAGGATCTGGCTAACAAGTATTCGAAAAATGCGAAAGTATGAGCCAGATGATTGCAAATACCAGAACTATGCCTGACATAACCAGCGTTATCCTCTAAAATCCGAATCGGAACATGCTTTTAATGACTGTTTCAGTGTGGTAGCACATTACTACGAGATCCAAACCAGAAAAAACTCAGGATCTGGCCGACAAGTATTCGAAAAATGCGAAAGTATGAGCCAGATGATTGCAAATACCAGAACTATGCCTGACATAACCAGCGTTATCCTCTAAAATACGAATCGGAACATGCTTTTAATGACTGTTTCAGTGTGGTAGCACATTACTACGAGATCCAAACCAGAAAAATCCCAGGATCGGGCCAACAAGAATGCGAGAAACGCGAAAGTACGAGCCACATGAGGGAAAATCCCAGACCTAACCCAGACATAACCGGCGTTATCCGCTAAAATATTAATCGCAACCAGGTTTAATTGACTGTTTCGTTGTGGAACCACATTACTACGGGATCCAAACCAGAAGGAACCCAGGATCTGGCCAACAAGTATGCGAAAAATGCGAAAGAACGATCCAGATGAGGGCAAATCCCAGACCTATCCGAGACATAACCGGCGTTATCCTCTAAAATATTAATTGCAATCAGGTTTAAATAACTGTTTCAGTGTGGTACCACATTACTACGTGATCCAAATCAGAAAAAGCCCAGGATCTGGCCAACAAGTATGCGAAAAATGCGAAAGTACGAGCCAGATGAGGGCAAATCCCAGACCTAACCGAGACATAACCGGCGTTATCCTCTAAAATATTAATCGCAACCAGGTTTATTTGACTGTTTCGGTGTGGTAACGCATTACTACGTGATCAAAACCAGATAAAGCCCAGGATCTGGCCAACAAGTATCAGAAAAATGCGAAAGTTCGAGCCAGATGATGGCAAATACCAGACCTAACCCAGACAAAACCGGCGTTATCCCATAAAATATTAATCGCAACCAGGTTTAATTGACTGTTTCGGTGTGGTACCGCATTGCTACGATGTTCCAAACCAGAAAGAGGCCAGGATCTGGCTAACAAGTATGCGAAAAATGCGAAAGTACGAGCCAGATGAGGGCAAATCCCAGACCTAACCGAGACATAACCGGCGTTATCCTCTAAAATATTAATCGCAACCAGGTTTATTTGACTGTTTCGGTGTGGTACCGCATTGCTACGATGATCCAATCCAGAAAGAGGCCAGGATCTGGCTAACAAGTATACGAAAAATGCGAAAGTATGAGCCAGATGATTGCAAATACCAGAACTATGCCTGACATAACCAGCGTTATCCTCTAAAATCCGAATCGGAACATGCTTTTAATGACTGTTTCAGTGTGGTAGCACATTACTACGAGATCCAAACCAGAAAAAACTCAGGATCTGGCCGACAAGTATTCGAAAAATGCGAAAGAACGATCCAGATGAGGGCAAATCCCAGACCTATCCGAGACATAACCGGCGTTATCCTCTAAAATATTAATTGCAATCAGGTTTAATTAACTGTTTCAGTGTGGTACAACATTACTACGTGATCCAAATCAGAAAAAGCCCAGGATCTGGCCAACAAGTATGCGAAAAATGCGAAAGTTCGAGCCAGATGAGGGCAAATACCAGACCTAACCCAGACAAAACCGGCGTTATCCCATAAAATATTAATCGCAACCAGGTTTAATTGACTGTTTCGGTGTGGTACCGCATTGCTACGATGTTCCAAACCAGAAAGAGGCCAGGATCTGGCTAACAAGTATGCGAAAAATGCGAAAGTACGAGCCAGATGAGGGCAAATCCCAGACCAAGCCGAGACATAACCTGCGTTATCCTGTAAAATATTAATCGCAACCAGGTTTAATTGACTGTTTCGGTGTGGTACCGCATTACTACGTGATCCAAACCAGAAAAAGGCCAGGATCTGGCGAACAAGTATGAGAAATATGCGAAAGTTCGAGCCAGATGAGGGCAAATACCAGACCTAACCCAGACAAAATCGGCGTTATCCCCTAAAATATTAATCGCAACCAGGTATAATTGACTGTTTCGGTGTGGTACCGTATTGCTACGATGATCCAAACCAGAAAGAGGCCAGGATCTGGCAAACAAGTATGCGAAAAATGCGAAAGTATGAGCCAGATGATTGCAAATACCAGAACTATGCCTGACATAACCAGCGTTATCCTCTAAAATACGAATCGGAACATGCTTTTAATGACTGTTTCAGTGTGGTAGCACATTACTACGAGATCCAAACCAGACAAATCCCAGGATCGGGCCAACAAGAATGCGAGAGACGCGAAAGTACGAGCCACATGAGGGAAAATCCCAGACCTAACCCAGACATAACCGGCGTTATCCGCTAAAATATTAATCGCAACCAGGTTTAATTGACTGTTTCGTTGTGGAACCACATTACTACGGGATCCAAACCAGAAGGAACCCAGGATCTGGCCAACAAGTATGCGAAAAATGCGAAAGAACGATCCAGATGAGGGCAAATCCCAGACCTATCCGAGACATAACCGGCGTTATCCTCTAAAATATTAATTGCAATCAGGTTTAATTAACTGTTTCAGTGTGGTACCACATTACTACGTGATCCAAATCAGAAAAAGCCCAGGATCTGGCCAACAAGTATGCGCAAAATGCGAAAGTACGAGCCAGATGAGGGCAAATCCCAGACCTAACCGAGACATAACCGGCGCTATCCTCTAAAATATTAATCGCAACCAGGTATAATTGACTGTTTCGGTGTGGTACCGCATTGCTACGATGATCCAATCCAGAAAGAGGCCAGGATCTGGCTAACAAGTATTCGAAAAATGCGAAAGTATGAGCCAGATGATTGCAAATACCAGAACTATGCCTGACATAACCAGCGTTATCCTCTAAAATCCGAATCGGAACATGCTTTTAATGACTGTTTCAGTGTGGTAGCACATTACTACGAGATCCAAACCAGAAAAAACTCAGGATCTGGCCGACAAGTATTCGAAAAATGCGAAAGTATGAGCCAGATGATTGCAAATACCAGAACTATGCCTGACATAACCAGCGTTATCCTCTAAAATACGAATCGGAACATGCTTTTAATGACTGTTTCAGTGTGGTAGCACATTACTACGAGATCCAAACCAGAAAAATCCCAGGATCGGGCCAACAGGAATGCGAGAAACGCGAAAGTACGAGCCACATGAGGGAAAATCCCAGACCTAACCCAGACATAACCGGCGTTATCCGCTAAAATACTAATCGCAACCAGGTTTAATTGACTGTTTCGTTGTGGAACCACATTACTACGGGATCCAAACCAGAAGGAACCCAGGATCTGGCCAACAAGTATGCGAAAAATGCGAAAGAACGATCCAGATGAGGGCAAATCCCAGACCTATCCGAGACATAACCGGCGTTATCCTCTAAAATATTAATTGCAATCAGGTTTAAATAACTGTTTCAGTGTGGTACCACATTACTACGTGATCCAAATCAGAAAAAGCCCAGGATCTGGCCAACAAGTATGCGAAAAATGCGAAAGTACGAGCCAGATGAGGGCAAATCCCAGACCTAACCGAGACATAACCGGCGTTATCCTCTAAAATATTAATCGCAACCAGGTTTATTTGACTGTTTCGGTGTGGTAACGCATTACTACGTGATCCAAACCAGATAAAGCCCAGGATCTGGCCAACAAGTATCAGAAAAATGCGAAAGTTCGAGCCAGATGAGGGCAAATACCAGACCTAACCCAGACAAAACCGGCGTTATCCCATAAAATATTAATCGCAACCAGGTTTAATTGACTGTTTCGGTGTGGTACCGCATTACTACGTGATCCAAACCAGAAAAAGGCCAGGATCTGGCGAACAAGTATGAGAAATATGCGAAAGTTCGAGCCAGATGAGGGCAAATACCAGACCTAACCCAGACAAAATCGGCGTTATCCCCTAAAATATTAATCGCAACCAGGTATAATTGACTGTTTCGGTGTGGTACCGTATTGCTACGATGATCCAAACCAGAAAGAGGCCAGGATCTGGCAAACAAGTATGCGAAAAATGCGAAAGTATGAGCCAGATGATTGCAAATACCAGAACTATGCCTGACATAACCAGCGTTATCCTCTAAAATACGAATCGGAACATGCTTTTAATGACTGTTTCAGTGTGGCAGCACATTACTACGAGATACAAACCAGAAAAATCCCAGGATCGGGCCAACAAGAATGCGAGAAACGCGAAAGTACGAGCCACATGAGGGAAAATCCCAGACCTAACCCAGACATAACCGGCGTTATCCGCTAAAATATTAATCGCAACCAGGTTTAATTGACTGTTTCGTTGTGGAACCACATTACTACGGGATCCAAACCAGAAGGAACCCAGGATCTGGCCAACAAGTATGGGAAAAATGCGAAAGAACGATCCAGATGAGGGCAAATCCCAGACCTATCCGAGACATAACCGGCGTTATCCTCTAAAATATTAATTGCAATCAGGTTTAATTAACTGTTTCAGTGTGGTACCACATTACTACGTGATCCAAATCAGAAAAAGCCCAGGATCTGGCCAACAAGTATGCGAAAAATGCGAAAGTACGAGCCAGATGAGGGCAAATCCCAGACCTAACCGAGACATAACCGGCGTTATCCTCTAAAATATTAATCGCAACCAGGTTTAATTGACTGTTTCGGTGTGGTACCGCATTACTACGTGATCCAAACCAGAAAAAGGCCAGGATCTGGCCAACAAGTATGAGAAATATGCGAAAGTTCGAGCCAGATGAGGGCAAATACCAGACCTAACCCAGACAAAATCGGCGTTATCCCCTAAAATATTAATCGCAACCAGGTATAATTGACTGTTTCGGTGTGGTACCGCATTGCTACGATGATCCAAACCAGAAAGAGGCCAGGATCTGGCCAACAAGTATGCGAAAAATGCGAAAGTATGAGCCAGATGATTGCAAATACCAGAACTATGCCTGACATAACCAGCGTTATCCTCTAAAATACGAATCGGAACATGCTTTTAATGACTGTTTCAGTGTGGTAGCACATTACTACGAGATCCAAACCAGAAAAATCCCAGGATCTGGCCAACAAGGATGAGAAAAATGCGAATATATGATCAAGATGATTGCAAATACCTGAACTAACCCTGACATAACCAGCGTTATCCTCTAAAATACGCATCGGAACATGCTTTTAATGACTGTTTCAGTGTGGTAGCACATTACTACGAGATCCAAACCAGACAAATCCCAGGATCGGGCCAACAAGAATGCGAGAGACGCGAAAGTACGAGCCACATGAGGGAAAATCCTAGACCTAACCCAGACATAACCGGCGTTATCCGCTAAAATATTAATCGCAACCAGGTTTAATTGACTGTTTCGTTGTGGAACCACATTACTACGGGATCCAAACCAGAAGGAACCCAGGATCTGGCCAACAAGTATGCGAAAAATGCGAAAGAACGATCCAGATGAGGGCAAATCCCAGACCTATCCGAGACATAACCGGCGTTATCCTCTAAAATATTAATTGCAATCAGGTTTAATTAACTGTTTCAGTGTGGTACCACATTACTACGTGATCCAAATCAGAAAAAGCCCAGGATCTGGCCAACAAGTATGCGAAAAATGCGAAAGTATGAGCCAGATGATTGCAAATCCCAGACCTAACCGAGACATAACCGGCGTTATCCCCTAAAATATTAATCGCAACCAGGTTTAATTGACTGTTTCGGTGTGGTACTGCATTACTACGTGATCCAGACCAGAAAAAGGCCAGGATCTGGCCAACAAGTATGCGCAAAATGCGAAAGTACGAGCCAGATGAGGGCAAATCCCAGACCTAACCGAGACATAACCGGCGCTATCCTCTAAAATATTAATCGCAACCAGGTATAATTGACTGTTTCGGTGTGGTACCGCATTGCTACGATGATCCAATCCAGAAAGAGGCCAGGATCTGGCTAACAAGTATTCGAAAAATGCGAAAGTATGAGCCAGATGATTGCAAATACCAGAACTATGCCTGACATAACCAGCGTTATCCTCTAAAATCCGAATCGGAACATGCTTTTAATGACTGTTTCAGTGTGGTAGCACATTACTACGAGATCCAAACCAGAAAAAACTCAGGATCTGGCCGACAAGTATTCGAAAAATGCGAAAGTATGAGCCAGATGATTGCAAATACCAGAACTATGCCTGACATAACCAGCGTTATCCTCTAAAATACGAATCGGAACATGCTTTTAATGACTGTTTCAGTGTGGTAGCACATTACTACGAGATCCAAACCAGAAAAATCCCAGGATCGGGCCAACAAGAATGCGAGAAACGCGAAAGTACGAGCCACATGAGGGAAAATCCCAGACCTAACCCAGACATAACCGGCGTTATCCGCTAAAATATTAATCGCAACCAGGTTTAATTGACTGTTTCGTTGTGGAACCACATTACTACGGGATCCAAACCAGAAGGAACCCAGGATCTGGCCAACAAGTATGCGAAAAATGCGAAAGAACGATCCAGATGAGGGCAAATCCCAGACCTATCCGAGACATAACCGGCGTTATCCTCTAAAATATTAATTGCAATCAGGTTTAAATAACTGTTTCAGTGTGGTACCACATTACTACGTGATCCAAATCAGAAAAAGCCCAGGATCTGGCCAACAAGTATGCGAAAAATGCGAAAGTACGAGCCAGATGAGGGCAAATCCCAGACCTAACCGAGACATAACCGGCGTTATCCTCTAAAATATTAATCGCAACCAGGTTTATTTGACTGTTTCGGTGTGGTAACGCATTACTACGTGATCCAAACCAGATAAAGCCCAGGATCTGGCCAACAAGTATCAGAAAAATGCGAAAGTTCGAGCCAGATGATGGCAAATACCAGACCTAACCCAGACAAAACCGGCGTTATCCCATAAAATATTAATCGCAACCAGGTTTAATTGACTGTTTCGGTGTGGTACCGCATTGCTACGATGTTCCAAACCAGAAAGAGGCCAGGATCTGGCTAACAAGTATGCGAAAAATGCGAAAGTACGAGCCAGATGAGGGCAAATCCCAGACCAAGCCGAGACATAACCTGCGTTATCCTGTAAAATATTAATCGCAACCAGGTTTAATTGACTGTTTCGGTGTGGTACCGCATTACTACGTGATCCAAACCAGAAAAAGGCCAGGATCTGGCCAACAAGTATGAGAAATATGCGAAAGTTCGAGCCAGATGAGGGCAAATACCAGACCTAACCCAGACAAAATCGGCGTTATCCCCTAAAATATTAATCGCAACCAGGTATAATTGACTGTTTCGGTGTGGTACCGTATTGCTACGATGATCCAAACCAGAAAGAGGCCAGGATCTGTCAAACAAGTATGCGAAAAATGCGAAAGTATGAGCCAGATGATTGCAAATACCAGAACTATGCCTGACATAACCAGCGTTATCCTCTAAAATACGAATCGGAACATGCTTTTAATGACTGTTTCAGTGTGGTAGCACATTACTACGAGATCCAAACCAGAAAAATCCCAGGATCGGGCCAACAAGAATGCGAGAAACGCGAAAGTACGAGCCACATGAGGGAAAATCCCAGACCTAACCTAGACATAACCGGCGTTATCCGCTAAAATATTAATCGCAACCAGGTTTAATTGACTGTTTCGTTGTGGAACCACATTACTACGGGATCCAAACCAGAAGGAACCCAGGATCTGGCCAACAAGTATGCGAAAAATGCGAATGAACGATCCAGATGAGGGCAAATCCCAGACCTATCCGAGACATAACCGGCGTTATCCTCTAAAATATTAATTGCAATCAGGTTTAATTAACTGTTTCAGTGTGGTACCACATTACTACGTGATCCAAATCAGAAAAAGCCCAGGATCTGGCCAACAAGTATGCGAAAAATGCGAAAGTACGAGCCAGATGAGGGCAAATCCCAGACCTAACCGAGACATAACCGGCGTTATCCTCTAAAATATTAATCGCAACCAGGTTTAATTGACTGTTTCGGTGTGGTACCGCATTACTACGTGATCCAAACCAGAAAAAGGCCAGGATCTGGCCAACAAGTATGAGAAATATGCGAAAGTACGTGCCAGATGAGGGCAAATCCCAGACCTAACCGAGACATAACCGGCGCTATCCTCTAAAATATTAATCGGAACCAGGTATAATTGACTGTTTCGGTGTGGTACCGCATTGCTACGATGATCCAATCCAGAAAGAGGCCAGGATCTGGCCAACAAGTATGCGAAAAATGCGAAAGTACGAGCCAGATGAGGGCAAATCCCAGACCAAACCGAGACATAACCGGTGTTATCCTGTAAAATATTAATCGCAACCAGGTTTAATTGACTGTTTCGGTGTGGAACCACATTACTACAGGATCCAAACCAGAAAAAACTCAGGATCTGGCCGACAAGCATTCGAAAAATGCGAAAGTATGAGCCAGATGATTGGAAATACCAGAACTATGCCTGACATAAACAGCGTTATCCTCTAAAATACGAATCGGAACATGCTTTTAATGACTGTTTCAGTGTGGTAGCACATTACTACGAGATCCAAACCAGAAAAATCCCAGGATCGGGCCAACAAGAATGCGAGAAACGCGAAAGTACGAGCCACATGAGGGAAAATCCCAGACCTAACCCAGACATAACCGGCGTTATCCGCTAAAATATTAATCGCAACCAGGTTTAATTGACTGTTTCGTTGTGGAACCACATTACTACGGGATCCAAACCAGAAAGAACCCAGGATCTGGCCAACAAGTATGCGAAAAATGCGAAAGAACGATCCAGATGAGGGCAAATCCCAGACCTATCCGAGACATAACTGGCGTTATCCTCTAAAATAGTAATTGCAATCAGGTTTAATTAACTGTTTCAGTGTGGTACCGCATTACTACGTGATCCAAACCAGAGAAAGGCCAGGATCTGGCCAACAAGGATGAGAAAAATGCGAATATATGATCAAGATGATTGCAAATACCAGAACTAACCCAGACATAACCAGCGTTATCCTCTAAAATACGAATCGGAACATGCTTTTAATGACTGTTTCAGTGTGGTAACACATTACTACGTGATCCAAACCAGAAACATCCCAGGATCTGGCCGACAAGTATTCGAAAAATGCGATAGTATGAGCCTGAGGAGGGCAAATACCTGAGTTAACACAGACATAACCGCCGTTATGCTCTAAAATATTAATCGCAACCGGGTTTAATTGACTGTTTCCGTGTGGAACCACATTACTACGGGATCCAAACCAGAAGGAACCCAGGATCTGGCCAACAACTATGAGAAAAACGCGAAAGTATGAGCCAGATGATTGCAAATACCAGAACTGTCCCAGGCATAACCAGCGTTATCCTCTAAAATATTATTCGCAACCAGGTTTAATTGACTGTTTCGGTGCGGTACCACATTACTACGTGGTCCAAGCCAGAATAAGGCCAGGATCTGGCCTACAAGAATGCGAAAAATGCGAAAGTACGAGCCAGATGAGGGCAAACACCAGACCTAACCCAGTCATAGCCGGCGTTATCCGCTAAAATATTAATCGCAACCAGGTTTAATTGACTGTTTCGTTGTGGAACCGCATTTCTACGGGATCCAAACCAGAAAAAAACCCAGGATCTGGCCAACAACTATGAGAAAAAGCGAAAGTATGAGCCAGATGATTGCAAATACCAGACATAACCAGCGTTATCCTCTAAAATATTATTCGCAGCCAGGTTTAATTGACTGTTTCAGTCTGGTGCCACTTTACTACGTGGTCCAAGCCAGAAGAAGGCCAGGATCTGGCCAACAAGTATGCGAAAAATGCGAAGGTCCGAGCCAGATGAGGGCAAATACCAGACCTAACCGAGACATAACCGGCGTTATCCTCCAAAATATTAATCGCAACCAGGTTCAATTGACTGTTTCGGTGTGGAACCACATTACTACGGGATCCAAACCAGAAAAAACCCAGGATCTGGCCAACAACTATGAGAAAAACGCGAAAGTATGAGCCAGATGATTGCAAATACCAGAACTATCCCAGGCATAACCAGCGTTATCCTCTAAAATATTATTCGCATCCAGGTTTAATTGACTGTTTCGGTGTGGTACCACATTACTACGTGATCCAAACCAGAAAGAGGCCAGCATCTGGCCAACAAGAATGCGAAAAATGCGAAAGTACGCGCCAGATGAGGGCAAATATCAGACCTAACCGAGACATAACCAGCGTTATCCTCTGAAATAGTAATCGCAACCCGGGTCAATTGACTGTTTCGGTGTGGAACCACATTACTACGGGATCCAAACCAGAGAAAACCCAGGATCTGGCCAACAGGTATGCGAAAAATGCGAAAGTATGAGCCAGATGATTGCAAATACCAGAACTAACCCCGACATAACAAGCGTTATCCTCTAAAATACGAATCGGAACATGCTTTTAATGACTGTTTCAGTGTGGTAACACATTACTACGTGATCCAAACCAGAAGCATCCCAGGATCGGGCCAACAAGAATGCGAAAAATGCGAAAGTACGAACCAGATGAGGGAAAATCCCAGACCTAACCGAGACGTAACCGGCGTTATCCCCTAAAATATTAATCGCAACCAGGTATAATTGACTGTTTCGGTGTAGAACCGCATTACTACGTGATCCAAACCAGTAAAAACCCAGGATCTGGCCAACAACTATGAGAAAAACGCGAAAGTATGAGCCAGATGATTGCAAATATCAGAACAATACCAGACATAACCAGCGTTATCCTCTAAAATACTTATCGGAACCAGCTTCTATTGACTGTTTCAGTGTGGTACCACATTACTACGTGATCCAAACCAGAAAAGGGCCAGGGTCTGGCCAACAAGTATGCGAAAAATGCGAAAGTCCGAGCCAGATGAGGGCAAATACCAAACCTAACCGAGACATAACCGGCGTTATCCTCTAAGATATTAATCGCAACCCGGGTCAATTGACTGTTTCGGTGTGGAACCACATTACTACGGGATCCAAACCAGAGTAAACCCAGGATCTGGCCAACAGGTATGCGAAAAATGCGAAAGTATGAGCCAGAGGATTGCAAATACCAGAACTAACCCAGACATAACCAGCGTTATCCTCTAAAATATTAAACGCAACCAGGTTTAATTGACTGTTTCGGTGTTGTACCGCATTACTACGTGATCCAAACCAGAAAGAGGCCAGGATCTGGCCAACAAGAATGCGAAAAAAGCGAAAGTACGAGCCAGATGTGGGCAAATCCCAGACCTACCCGAGACATAACCAGCGTTATCCTCTGAAATAGTAATCGCAACCAGGTTTAATTGACTGGTTCAGTGTGGTACTACATTACTACGTGATCCAAACCAGAAAAAGCCCAGGATCTGGCCAACAAGTATGCGAAAAACGCGAATGTATGAGCCAGATGATTGCAAATACCAGAACTAACTCAGACATAACCAGCGTTATCCTCTAAAATACAGATCGGAAGCAGCTTATATTGACTGTTTCAGTGTGGTACCACATTACTACGTGATCCAAACCAGAAAAAGGCCTGGATCTGGCCAACAAGTATGCGAAAAACGTGAAAGTACGAGTCAGATGAGGACAAATCCCAGACCTACCCGAGACATAACCAGCGTTATCCTCTGAAATAGTAATCGCAACCAGGTTTAATTGACTGGTTCAGTGTGGTACTACATTACTACGTGATCCAAACCAGAAAAAGCCCAGGATCTGGCCAACAAGTATGCGAAAAACGCGAATGTATGAGCCAGATGATTGCAAATACCAGACCCAACCCAGACATAACCAGCGTTATCCTCTAAAATATTAATCGCAACCAGGTTTAATTGACTGTTTCGGTGTGGTGCCGCATTGCTACGTGATCCAAACCAGAGAAAGGCCAGGATCTGGCCAACAAGGATGAGAAAAATGCGAATATTTGATCCAGATGATTGCAAATACCAGAACTAACCCTGACATAACCAGCGTTATCCTCTAAAATACGCATCGGAACATGCTTTTAATGACTGTTTCAGTGTGGTACCACATTACTACGTGATCCAAACCAGAAAAAGCCCAGGATCGGGCCAACAAGAATGCGAAAAATGCGAAAGTACGAGCCAGATGAGGGAAAATCCCAGACCTAACCGAGACGTAACCGGCGTTATCCCCTAAAATATTAATCGCAACCAGGTATAATTGACTGTTTCGGTGTGGTACCGCATTGCTACGATGATCCAAACCAGAAAGAGGCCAGGATCTGGCCAACAAGTATGCGAAAAATGCGAAAGTATGAGCCAGATGATTGCAAATACCAGAACTAACCCAGACATAACCAGCGTTATCCTCTAAAATATTAATCGCAACCAGGTTTAATTGACTGTTTGGGTGTGGTACTGCATTACTACGTGATCCAGACCAGAAAAAGGGCAGGATCTGGCCAACAAGTATGCGCAAAATGCGAAAGTACGAGCCAGATGAGGGCAAATCCCAGACCTAACCGAGACATAACCGGCGTTATCCCCTAAAATATTAATCGCAACCAGGTTTAATTGACTGTTTCGGTGTGGTACTGCATTACTACGTGATCCAGACCAGAAAAAGGCCAGGATCTGGCCAACAAGTTTGCGCAAAATGCGAAAGTACGAGCCAGATGAGGGCAAATCCCAGACCTAACCGAGACATAACCGGTGTTATCCTGTAAAATATTAATCGCAACCAGGTTTAATTGACTGTTTCGGTGTGGAACCACATTACTACGGGATCCAAACCAGAAAAAACTCAGGATCTGGCCGACAAGTATGCGCAAAATGCGAAAGTACGAGCCAGATGAGGGTAAATCCCAGACCTAACCGAGACATAACCGGCGCTATCCTCTAAAATATTAATCGCAACCAGGTATAATTGACTGTTTCGGTGTGGTACCGCATTGCTACGATAATCCAATCCAGAAAGAGGCCAGGATCTGGCTAACAAGTATGCGAAAAATGCGAAAGTACGAGCCAGATGAGGGCAAATCCCAGACCTAACCGAGACATAACCGGCGCTATCCTCTAAAATATTAATCGCAACCAGGTATAATTGACTGTTTCGGTGTGGTACTGCATTACTACGTGATCCAGACCAGAAAAAGGTCAGGATCTGGCCAACAAGGATGAGAAAAATGCGAATATTTGATCCAGATGATTGCAAATACCAGAACTAACCCTGACATAACCAGCGTTATCCTCTAAAATACGAATCGGAACATGCTTTTAATGACTGTTTCAGTGTGGTAACACATTACTACGAGGTCCAAACCAGAAAAATCCCACTATCGGGCCAACAAGAATGCGAGAAACGCGAAAGTACGAGCCACATGAGGGAAAATCCCAGACCTAACCCAGACATAACGGCGTTATCCGCTAAAATATTAATCGCAACCAGGTGTAATTGACTGTTTCGGTGTGGTACCGCATTGCTACGATGATCCAAACCAGAAAGAGGCCAGGATCTGGCCAACAAGTATGCGAAAAATGCGAAAGTATGAGCCAGATGATTGCAAATCCCAGACCTAACCGAGACATAACCGGCGTTATCCCCTAAAATATTAATCGCAACCAGGTTTAATTGACTGTTTCGGTGTGGTACTGCATTACTACGTGATCCAGACCAGAAAAAGGCCAGGATCTGGCCAACAAGTATGCGCAAAATGCGAAAGTACGAGCCAGATGAGGGCAAATCCCAGACCTAACCGAGACATAACCGGCGCTATCCTCTAAAATATTAATCGCAACCAGGTATAATTGACTGTTTCGGTGTGGTACCGCATTGCTACGATGATCCAATCCAGAAAGAGGCCAGGATCTGGCCAACAAGTATGCGCAAAATGCGAAAGTACGAGCCAGATGAGGGCAAATCCCAGATCTAACCGAGACATAACCGGTGTTATCCTGTAAAATATTAAGCGCAACCAGGTTTAATTGACTGTTTCGGTGTGGAACCACATTACTACGGGATCCAAACCAGAAAAAACTCAGGATCTGGCCGACAAGTATGCGCAAAATGCGAAAGTACGAGCCAGATGAGGGTAAATCCCAGACCTAACCGAGACATAACCGGCGCTATCCTCTAAAATATTAATCGCAACCAGGTATAATTGACTGTTTCGGTGTGGTACCGCATTGCTACGATGATCCAATCCAGAAAGAGGCCAGGATCTGGCTAACAAGTATGCGAAAAATGCGAAAGTACGAGCCAGATGAGGGCAAATCCCAGACCTAACCGAGACATAACCGGCGCTATCCTCTAAAATATTAATCGCAACCAGGTATAATTGACTGTTTCGGTGTGGTACTGCATTACTACGTGATCCAGACCAGAAAAAGGCCAGGATCTGGCCAACAAGGATGAGAAAAATGCGAATATTTGATCCAGATGATTGCAAATACCAGAACTAACCCTGACATAACCAGCGTTATCCTCTAAAATACGAATCGGAACATGCTTTTAATGACTGTTTCAGTGTGGTAACACATTACTACGAGGTCCAAACCAGAAAAATCCCAGGATCGGGCCAACAAGAATGCGAGAAACGCGAAAGTACGAGCCACATGAGGGAAAATCCCAGACCTAACCCAGACATAACGGCGTTATCCGCTAAAATATTAATCGCAACCAGGTGTAATTGACTGTTTCGGTGTGGTACCCCATTGCTACGATGGTCCAAACCAGAAAGAGGCCAGGATCTGGCCAACAAGTATGCGAAAAATGCGAAAGTATGAGCCAGATGATTGCAAATCCCAGACCTAACCGAGACATAACCGGCGTTATCCCCTAAAATATTAATCGCAACCAGGTTTAATTGACTGTTTCGGTGTGGTACTGCATCACTACGTGATCCAGACCAGAAAAAGGCCAGGATCTGGCCAACAAGTATGCGCAAAATGCGAAAGTACGAGCCAGATGAGGGCAAATCCCAGACCTAACCGAGACATAACCGGCGCTATCCTCTAAAATATTAATCGGAACCAGGTATAATTGACTGTTTCGGTGTGGTACCGCATTGCTACGATGATCCAATCCAGAAAGAGGCCAGGATCTGGCTAACAAGTATGCGAAAAATGCGAAAGTACGAGCCAGATGAGGGCAAATCCCAGACCAAACCGAGACATAACCGGTGTTATCCTGTAAAATATTAATCGCAACCAGGTTTAATTGACTGTTTCGGTGTGGAACCACATTACTACAGGATCCAAACCAGAAAAAACTCAGGATCTGGCCGACAAGCATTCGAAAAATGCGAAAGTATGAGCCAGATGATTGGAAATACCAGAACTATGCCTGACATAAACAGCGTTATCCTCTAAAATACGAATCGGAACATGCTTTTAATGACTGTTTCAGTGTGGTAGCACATTACTACGAGATCCAAACCAGAAAAATCCCAGGATCGGGCCAACAAGAATGCGAGAAACGCGAAAGTACGAGCCACATGAGGGAAAATCCCAGACCTAACCCAGACATAACCGGCGTTATCCGCTAAAATATTAATCGCAACCAGGTTTAATTGACTGTTTCGTTGTGGAACCACATTACTACGGGATCCAAACCAGAAAGAACCCAGGATCTGGCCAACAAGTATGCGAAAAATGCGAAAGAACGATCCAGATGAGGGCAAATCCCAGACCTATCCGAGACATAACTGGCGTTATCCTCTAAAATAGTAATTGCAATCAGGTTTAATTAACTGTTTCAGTGTGGTACCACATTACTACGTGATCCAAATCAGAAAAAGCCCAGGAACTGGCCAACAAGTATGCGAAAAATGTGAAAGTACGAGCCAGATGAGGGCAAATCCCAGACCTAACCGAGACATAACCGGCGTTATCCTCTAAAATATTAATCGCAACCAGGTTTATTTGACTGTTTCGGTGAGGTAACGCATTACTACGTGATCCAAACCAGATAAAGCCCAGGATCTGGCCAACAAGTATCAGAAAAATGCGAAAGTTCGAGCCAGATGAGGGCAAATACCAGACCTAACCCAGACAAAACCGGCGTTATCCCATAAAATATTAATCGCAACCAGGTTTAATTGACTGTTTCGGTGTGGTACCGCATTGCTACGATGTTCCAAACCAGAAAGAGGCCAGGATCTGGCTAACAAGTATGCGAAAAATGCGAAAATACGAGCCAGATGAGGGCAAATCCCAGACCAAGCCGAGACATAACCTGCGTTATCCTGTAAAATATTAATCGCAACCAGGTTTAATTGACTGTTTCGGTGTGGTACCGCATTACTACGTGATCCAAACCAGAAAAAGGCCAGGATCTGGCCAACAAGTATGAGAAATATGCGAAAGTTCGAGCCAGATGAGGGCAAATCCCAGACCAAGCCGAGACATAACCTGCGTTATCCTGTAAAATATTAATCGCAACCAGGTTTAATTGACTGTTTCGGTGTGGTACCGCATTACTACGTGATCCAAACCAGAAAAAGGCCAGGATCTGGCCAACAAGTATGAGAAATATGTTAAAGTTCGAGCCAGATGAGGGCAAATCCCAGACCAAGCCGAGACATAACCTGCGTTATCCTGTAAAATATTAATCGCAACCAGGTTTAATTGACTGTTTCGGTGTGGTACTGCATTACTACGTGATCCAGACCAGAAAAAGGCCAGGATCTGGCCAACAAGTATGCGCAAAATGCGAAAGTACGAGCCAGATGAGGGCAAATCCCAGACCTAACCGAGACATAACCGGCGCTATCCTCTAAAATATTAATCGGAACCAGGTATAATTGACTGTTTCGGTGTGGTACCGCATTGCTACGATGATCCAATCCAGAAAGAGGCCAGGATCTGGCCAACAAGGATGAGAAAAATGCGAATATATGATCAAGATGATTGCAAATACCAGAACTAACCCAGACATAACCGACGTTATCCCCTAAAATATTAATCGCAACCAGGTTTAATTGACTGTTTCGGTGTGGTACTGCATTGCTACGATGATCCAAACCAGAAAGAGGCCAGGATCTGGCCAACAAGTATGCGAATAATGCGAAAGTATGAGCCAGATGATTGCAAATACCAGAACTAACCCAGACATAACCGACGTTATCCCCTAAAATATTAATCGCAACCAGGTTTAATTGACTGTTTCGGTGTGGTACCGCATTACTACGTGATCCAAACCAGAGAAAGGCCAGGATCTGGCCAACAAGGATGAGAAAAATGCGAATATATGATCAAGATGATTGCAAATACCAGAACTAACCCAGACATAACCAGCGTTATCCTCTAAAATACGAATCGGAACATGCTTTTAATGACTGTTTCAGTGTGGTAACACATTACTACGTGATCCAAACCAGAAACATCCCAGGATCTGGCCGACAAGTATTCGAAAAATGCGATAGTATGAGCCTGAGGAGGGCAAATACCTGAGTTAACACAGACATAACCGCCGTTATCCTCTAAAATATTAATCGCAACCGGGTTTAATTGGCTGTTACCGTGTGGAACCACATTACTACGGGATCCAAACCAGAAAAAACCCAGGATCTGGCCAACAAGTATGCGAAAAATGCGAAAGTATGAGACAGATGATTGCAAATACCAGAACTAACCCAGACATAACCGCCGTTATCCCCTAAAATATTAATCGCAACCAGGTTTAATTGACTGTTTCGTTGTGGAACCGCATTTCTACGGGATCCAAACCAGAAAAAAACCCAGGATCTGGCCAACAACTATGAGAAAAAGCGAAAGTATGAGCCAGATGATTGCAAATACCAGAACTATCCCAGACACAACCAGCGTTATCCTCTAAAATATTATTCGCAACCAGGTTTAATTGACTGTTTCGGTGCGGTACCACATTACTACGTGGTCCAAGCCAGAATAAGGCCAGGATCTGGCCTACAAGAATGCGAAAAATGCGAAAGTACGAGCCAGATGAGGGCAAATACCAGACCTAACCCAGTCATAACCGGCGTTATCCGCTAAAATATTAATCGCAACCAGGTTTAATTGACTGTTTCGTTGTGGAACCGCATTTCTACGGGATCCAAACCAGAAAAAAACCCAGGATCTGGCCAACAACTATGAGAAAAAGCGAAAGTATGAGCCAGATGATTGCAAATACCAGAACTATCCCAGACATAACCAGCGTTATCCTCTAAAATATTATTCGCAGCCAGGTTTAATTGACTGTTTCAGTCTGGTGCCACTTTACTACGTGGTCCAAGCCAGAAGAAGGCCAGGATCTGGCCAACAAGTATGCGAAAAATGCGAAAGTACGCGCCAGATGAGGGCAAATATCAGACCTAACCGAGACATTACCGGCGTTATCCTCTAAAATATTAATCGCAACCAGGTTCAATTGACTGTTTCGGTGTGGAACCACATTACGACGGGATCCAAACCAGAGAAAGGCCAGGATCTGGCCAACAAGGATGAGAAAAATGCGAAAGTATGAGCAAGATGATTGCAAATACCAGAACTAACCCTGACATAACAAGCGTTATCCTCTAAAATACGAATCGGAACATACTTTTAATGACTGTTTCAGTGTGGTAACACATTACTACGTGATCCAAACCAGAAGCATCCCAGGATCGGGCCAACAAGAATGCGAAAAATGCGAAGGTACGAACCAGATGAGGGAAAATCCCAGACCTAACCGAGACGTAACCGGCGTTATCCCCTAAAATATTAATCGCAACCAGGTATAATTGACTGTTTCGGTGTAGAACCGCATTACTACGTGATCCAAACCAGTAAAAACCCAGGATCTGGCCCACAACTATGAGAAAAACGCGAAAGTATGAGCCAGATGATTGCAAATACCAGAACTATCCCAGACATAACCAGCGTTATCCTCTAAAATACTTATCGGAACCAGCTTCTATTGACTGTTTCAGTGTGGTACCACATTACTACGTGATCCAAACCAGAAAAGGGCCAGGGTCTGGCCAACAAGTATGCGAAAAATGCGAAAGTCCGAGCCAGATGAGGGCAAATACCAGACCTAACCGAGACATAACCGGCGTTATCCTCTAAAATATTAATCGCAACCCGGGTCAATTGACTGTTTCGGTGTGGAACCACATTACTACGGGATCCAAACCAGAGAAAACCCAGGATCTGGCCAACAGGTATGCGAAAAATGCGAAAGTATGAGCCAGATGATTGCAAATACCAGAACTAACCCAGACATAAACAGCGTTATCCTCTAAAATATTAAACGCAACCAGGTTTAATTGACTGTTTCAGTGTGGTACCACATTACTACGTGATCCAAACCAGAAAAAGCCCAGGATCTGGCCAACAAGTATGCGAAAAACGTGAAAGTACGAGCCAGATGAGGACAAATCCCAGACCTACCCGAGACATAACCGGCGCTATCCTCCAAAATATTAATCTCAACCAGGTTTAATTGACTGTTTCGTTGTGGAACCACATTACTACGGGATCGAAACCAGACAAAACCCAGGATCTGGCCAACAAGTATGCGAAATATGCGAAAGTATGAGCCAGATGATTGCAAATACCAGAACTAACCCAGACATAACCGCCGTTATCCCCTAAAATATTAATCGCAACCACGTTTAATTGACTGTTTCGGTGTGGTACCGCATTACTACGTGATCCAAACCAGAGAAAGGCCAGGATCTGGCCAACAAGGATGAGAAAAATGCGAATATACGATCCAGATGGTTGCAAATACCAGAACTAACCCTGACATAACCAGCGTTATCCTCTAAAATATTAATCGCAACCAGGTATAATTGACTGTTTCGGTGTGGTACCGCATTGGTACGATGATCCAAAGCAGAAAAAGGCCATGATCTGGCCAACAAGTATGCGAAAAATGCGAAAGTATGAGCCAGATGATTGGAAATACCAGAACTATGCCTGACATAACCAGCGTTATCCTCTAAAATACGAATCGGAACATGCTTCTAATGACTGATTCAGTGTGGTACCACATTACTACGTGATCCAAACAAGAGAAAGGCCAGGGTCTGGCCAACAAGGATGAGAAAAATGCGAATATATGATCCAGATGATTGCAAATACCAGAACTAACCCTGACATAACCAGGGTTATCCTCTAAAATACGCATCGGAACATGCTTTTAATGACTGTTTCAGTGTGGTACCACATTACTACGTTATCCAAACCAGAAAAAGCCCAGGATCGGGCCAACAAGAATGCGAAAAATGCGAAAGTACGAGCCAGATGAGGGAAAATCCCAGACCTAACCGAGACGTAACCGGCGCTATTCCCTAAAATATTAATCGCAACCAGGTATAATTGACTGTTTCGGTGTGGTACCGCATTGCTACGATGATCCAAACCAGAAAAAGGCCAGGATCTGTCCAACAAGTATGCGAAAAATGAGAAAGTCCGAGCCAGATGAGGGCAAATACCAGACCTATCCGAGACATAACCACCGTTATCCTCTAAAATACTTATCGGAACCAGCTTCTACTGACTGTTTCAGTGTGGTACCACATTACTACGTGATCCAAACCAGAAATGGGTCAGGGTCTGGCCAACAAGTATGCGAAAAATGCGAAAGTCCGAGCCAGATGAGGGCAAATACCAGACCTAACCGAGACATAACCAGCGTTATCCTCTAAAATATTAATCGCAACCAGATTCAATTGACTGTTTCGGTGTGGAACCACATTACTACGGGATCCAAACCAGAAAAAACCCAGGATCTGGCCGACAACTATGAGAAAAACGCGAAGGTACGAGCCAGATGGAGGCAAATCCCAGACCTAACTGAGACATAACCAGCGTTATCCTCTAAAATAGTAATCGCAACCAGGTTTAATTGACTGTTTCAGTGTGGTACCACATTACTACGTGATCCAAACCAGAAAAAGCCCAGGATCTGGCCACCAAGTATGCGAAATCGTGAATGTACGAGCCAGATGAGGACAAATCCCAGACCTACGCGAGACATAACCGGCGTTATCCTCTAAAATATTAATCTCAACCAGGTTTAATTGACTGTTTCGTTGTGGAACCACATAACTACGGGATCCAAACCAGACAAAACCCAGGATCTGGCCAACAAGTATGCGAAAAATGCGAAAGTATGAGCCAGATGATTGCAAATACCGGAACTAACCCAGACATAACCGGCGTTATCCCCTAAAATATTAATCGCAACCAGGTTTAATTGACTGTTTCGTTGTGGAACCGCATTTCTACGGGATCCAAACCAGAAAAAAACCCAGGATCTGGCCAACAACTATGAGAAAAAGCGAAAGCATGAGCCAGATGATTGCAAATACCAGAACTATCCCAGACATAACCAGCGTTATCCTCTAAAATATTATTCGCAACCAGGTTTAATTGACTGTTTCGGTGCGGTACCACATTACTACGTGGTCCAAGCCAGAATAAGGCCAGGATCTGGCCTACAAGAATGCGAAAAATGCGATAGTACGAGCCAGATGAGGGCAAATACCAGACCTAACCCAGTCATAACCGGCGTTATCCGCTAAAATATTAATCGCAACCAGGTTTAATTGACTGTTTCGTTGTGGAACCGCATTTCTACGGGATCCAAACCAGAAAAAAACCCAGGATCTGGCCAACAACTATGAGAAAAAGCGAAAGTATGAGCCAGATGATTGCAAATACCAGAACTATCCCAGACATAACCAGCGTTATCCTCTAAAATATTATTCGCAGCCAGGTTTAATTGACTGTTTCAGTCTGGTGCCACTTTACTACGTGGTCCAAGCCAGAAGAAGGCCAGGATCTGGCCAACAAGTATGCGAAAAATGCGAAAGTACGCGCCAGATGAGGGCAAATATCAGACCTAACCGAGACATTACCGGCGTTATCCTCTAAAATATTAATCGCAACCAGGTTCAGTTGACTGTTTCGGTGTGGAACCACATTACGACGGGATCCAAACCAGAGAAAGGCCAGGATCTGGCCAACAAGGATGAGAAAAATGCGAAAGTATGAGCAAGATGATTGCAAATACCAGAACTAACCCTGACATAACAAGCGTTATCCTCTAAAATACGAATCGGAACATACTTTTAATGACTGTTTCAGTGTGGTAACACATTACTACGTGATCCAAACCAGAAGCATCCCAGGAGCGGGCCAACAAGAATGCGAAAAATGCGAAAGTACGAACCAGATGAGGGAAAATCCCAGACCTAACCGAGACGTAACCGGCGTTATCCCCTAAAATATTAATCGCAACCAGGTATAATTGACTGTTTCGGTGTAGAACCGCATTACTACGTGATCCAAACCAGTAAAAACCCAGGATCTGGCCCACAACTATGAGAAAAACGCGAAAGTATGAGCCAGATGATTGCAAATACCAGAACTATCCCAGACATAACCAGCGTTATCCTCTAAAATACTTATCGGAACCAGCTTCTATTGACTGTTTCAGTGTGGTACCACATTACTGCGTGATCCAAACCAGAAAAGGGCCAGGGTCTGGCCAACAAGTATGCGAAAAATGCGAAAGTCCGTGCCAGATGAGGGCAAATACCAGACCTAACCGAGACATAACCGGCGTTATCCTCTAAAATATTAATCGCAACCCGGGTCAATTGACTGTTTCGGTGTTGAACCACATTACTACGGGATCCAAACCAGAGAAAACCCAGGATCTGGCCAACAGGTATGCGAAAAATGCGAAAGTATGAGCCAGATGATTGCAAATACCAGAACTAACCCAGACATAACCAGCGTTATCCTCTAAAATATTAAACGCAACCAGGTTTAATTGACTGTTTCAGTGTGGTACCACATTCCTACGTGATCCAAACCAGAAAAAGCCCAGGATCTGGCCAACAAGTATGCGAAAAACGTGAAAGTACGAGCCAGATGAGGACAAATCCCAGACCTACCCGAGACATAACCGGCGTTATCCTCCAAAATATTAATCTCAACCAGGTTTAATTGACTGTTTCGTTGTGGAACCACATTACTACGGGATCCAAACCAGACAAAACCCAGGATCTGGCCAACAAGTATGCGAAAAATGCGAAAGTATGAGCCAGATGATTGCAAATACCAGAACTAACCCAGACATAACCGCCGTTATCCCCTAAAATATTAATCGCAACCACGTTTAATTGACTGTTTCGGTGTGGTACCGCATTACTACGTGATCCAAACCAGAGAAAGGCCAGGATCTGGCCAACAAGGATGAGAAAAATGCGAATATACGATCCAGATGATTGCAAATACCAGAACTAACCCTGACATAACCAGCGTTATCCTCTAAAATATTAATCGCAACCAGGTATAATTGACTGTTTCGGTGTGGTACCGCATTGCTACGATGATCCAAACCAGAAAAAGGCCATGATCTGGCCAACAAGTATGCGAAAAATGCGAAAGTATGAGCCAGATGATTGGAAATACCAGAACTATGCCTGACATAACCAGCGTTATCCTCTAAAATACGAATCGGAACATGTTTCTAATGACTGATTCAGTGTGGTAACACATTACTACGAGATCCAAACCAGAAAAATCCCAGGTTCAGGCCAACAAGAATACGAGAAACGCGAAAGTACGAGCCAAATGAGGGAAAATCCCGGACCTAACCCAGACATGACCGGCGTTATCCTCTAAAATATTAATCGCAACCAGGTTTAATTGACTGTTTCAGTGTGGTACCACATTACTACGTGATCCAAACCAGAAAAAGCCCAGGATCTGGCCAAAAAGTATGCGAAAAACGCGAATGTATGAGCCAGATGATTGCAAATACCAGAACTAACTCAGACATAACCAGCGTTATCCTCTAAAATACAGATCGGAAGCAGCTTCTATTGACTGTTTCAGTGTGGTACCACATTACTACGTGATCCAAACCAGAAAAAGGCCTGGATCTGGCCAACAAGTATGCGAAAAACGTGAAAGTACGAGTCAGATGAGGACAAATCCCAGACCTACCGGAGACATAACCGGCGTTATCCTCTAAAATATTAATCAAATCCAGTTTAATTGACTGTTTCGTTGTGGAACCACATTACTACGGGATCCAAACCAGAGAAAACCCAGGATCTGGCCGACAGGTATGCGAAAAATGCGAAAGTATGAGCCAGATGATTGCAAATACCAGAACGAACCCAGACATAACCAGCGTTATCCTCTAAAATATTAATCGCAACCAGGTTTAATTGACTGTTTCGGTGTGGTGCCGCATTGCTACGTGATCCAAAAAAGAGAAAGGCCAGGATCTGGCCAACAAGGATGAGAAAATTGCGAAAGTACGAGCCAGATAAGGGCAAATCCCAGACCTAACCGAGACATAACCGGCGTTATCCTCTAAAATATTAATCGCACCCAGATTTAATTGACTGTTTCGGTGTGGTACCGCATTACTACGAGATCCAAACCAGAAAAAGCCCAGGATCTGGCCAACAACTATGAGAAAAACGCGAAAGTACGAGCCAGATGGGGGCAAATCCCAGACCCAACCGCGACATAACCAGCGTTATCCTCTAAAATATTAATCGCAACCAGGTTTAATTGACTGTATCGGTGTGGTACCGCATTACTACGTGATCCAAACCAGAGAAAGGCCAGGATCTGGCCAACAAGGATGAGAAAAATGCGAATATATGATCCAGATGATTGCAAATACCAGAACTAACCCTGACATAGCCAGCGTTATCCTCTAAAATACGCATCGGAACATGCTTTTAATGACTGTTTCAGTGACATAGCCAGCGTTATCCTGCAAAATACGCATCGGAACATGCTTTTAATGACTGTTTCAGTGTGGTACCACATTACTACGTTATCCAAACCAGAAAAAGCCCAGGATCTGGCCAACAAGTATGCGAAAAACGTGAAAGTACGAGCCAGATGAGGACAAATCCCAGACCTACCCGAGACATAACCGGCGTTATCCTCCAAAATATTAATCTCAACCAGGTTTAATTGACTGTTTCGTTGTGGACCCACATTACTACGGTACCCAAACCAGACAAAACCCAGGATCTGGCCAACAAGTATGCGAAAAATGCGAAAGTATGAGCCAGATGATTGCAAATACCAGAACTAACCCAGACATAACCAGCGTTATCCTCTAAAATATTAATCGCAACCAGGTTTAATTGACTGTTTCGGTGTTGTACCGCATTACTACGTGATCCAAACCAGAAAGAGGCCAGGATCTGGCCAACAAGAATGCGAAAAAAGCGAAAGTACGAGCCAGATGTGGGCAAATCCCAGACCTACCCGAGACATAACCGGCGTTATCCTCTAAAATAGTAATCGCAACCAGGTTTAATTGACTGTTTCAGTGTGGTACCGCATTACTACGTGATCCAAACCAGAGAAAGGCCAGGGTCTGGCCAACAAGGATGAGAAAAATGCGAATATATGATCCAGATGATTGCAAATACCAGAACTAACCCTGACATAACCAGGGTTATCCTCTAAAATACGCATCGGAACATGCTTTTAATGACTGTTTCAGTGTGGTACCACATTACTACGATGATCCAAACCAGAAAAAGGCCAGGATCTGTCCAACAAGTATGCGAAAAATGAGAAAGTCCGAGCCAGATGAGGGCAAATACCAGACCTATCCGAGACATAACCACCGTTATCCTCTAAAATACTTATCGGAACCAGCTTCTATTGACTGTTTCCGTGTGGTACCACATTACTACGTGATCCAAACCAGAAATGGGTCAGGGTCTGGCCAACAAGTATGCGAAAAATGCGAAAGTCCGAGCCAGATGAGGGCAAATACCAGACCTAACCGAGACATAACCAGCGTTATCCTCTAAAATATTAATCGCAACCAGATTCAATTGACTGTTTCGGTGTGGAACCACATTACTACGGGATCCAAACCAGAAAAAACCCAGGATCTGGCCGACAACTATGAGAAAAACGCGAAGGTACGAGCCAGATGGGGGCAAATCCCAGACCTAACTGAGACATAACCAGCGTTATCCTCTAAAATAGTAATCGCAACCAGGTTTAATTGACTGTTTCAGTGTGGTACCACATTACTACGTGATCCAAACCAGAAAAAGCCCAGGATCTGGCCACCAAGTATGCGAAATCGTGAATGTACGAGCCAGATGAGGACAAATCCCAGACCTACGCGAGACATAACCGGCGTTATCCTCTAAAATATTAATCTCAACCAGGTTTAATTGACTGTTTCGTTGTGGAACCACATAACTACGGGATCCAAACCAGACAAAACCCAGGATCTGGCCAACAAGTATGCGAAAAATGCGAAAGTATGAGCCAGATGATTGCAAATACCAGAACTAACCCAGACATAACCAGCGTTATCCTCTAAAATATAAATCGCAACCAGGTTTAATTGACTGTTCCGTTGTGGAACCGCATTACTACGTGATCCAAACCAGTAAAAACCCAGGATCTGGCCAACAACTATGAGAAAAACGCGAAAGTATGAGCCAGATGATTGCAAATACCAGAACTATCCCAGACATAACCAGCGTTATCCTCTAAAATACTTATCGGAACCAGCTTCTATTGCCTGTTTCAGTGTGGTACCACATTACTACGTGATCCAAACCAGAAAAGGGCCAGGGTCTGGCCAACAAGTATGCGAAAAATGCGAAAGTCCGAGCCAGATGAGGGCAAATACCAGACCTAACCGAGACATAACCGGCGTTATCCTCTAAAATATTAATCGCAACCCGGGTCAATTGACTGTTTCGGTGTGGAACCACATTACTACGGGTTCCAAACCAGAGAAAACCCAGGATCTGGCCAACAGGTATGCGAAAAATGCGAAAGTATGAGCCAGATGATTGCAAATACCAGAACTAACCCAGACATAACCAGCGTTATCCTCTAAAATATTAAACGCAACCAGGTTTAATTGACTGTTTCAGTGTGGTACCACATTACTACGTGATCCAAACCAGAAAAAGCCCAGGATCTGGCCAACAAGTATGCGAAAAACGTGAAAGTACGAGCCAGATGAGGACAAATCCCAGACCTACCCGAGACATAACCGGCGTTATCCTCCAAAATATTAATCTCAACCAGGTTTAATTGACTGTTTCGTTGTGGAACCACATTACTACGGGATCCAAACCAGACAAAACCCAGGATCTGGCCAACAAGTATGCGAAAAATGCGAAAGTATGAGCCAGATGATTGCAAATACCAGAACTAACCCAGACATAACCGCCGTTATCCCCTAAAATATTAATCGCAACCAGGTTTAATTGCCTGTTTCGGTGTGGTACCGCATTACTACGTGATCCAAACCAGAGAAAGGCCAGGATCTGGCCAACAAGGATGAGAAAAATGCGAATATACGATCCAGATGATTGCAAATACCAGAACTAACCCTGACATAGCCAGCGTTATCCTCTAAAATATTAATCGCAACCAGGTTTAATTGACTGTTTCGGTGTTGTACCGCATTACTACGTGATCCAAACCAGAAAGAGGCCAGGATCTGGCCAACAAGAATGCGAAAAAAGCGAAAGTACGAGCCAGATGTGGGCGAATCCCAGACCTACCCGAGACATAACCGGCGTTATCCTCTAAAATAGTAATCGCAACCAGGTTTAATTGACTGTTTCGTTGTGGACCCACATTACTACGGTACCCAAACCAGACAAAACCCAGGATCTGGCCAACAAGTATGCGAAAAATGCGAAAGTATGAGCCAGATGATTGCAAATACCAGAACTAACCCAGACATAACCAGCGTTATCCTCTAAAATATTAATCGCAACCAGGTTTAATTGACTGTTTCGGTGTTGTACCGCATTACTACGTGATCCAAACCAGAAAGAGGCCAGGATCTGGCCAACAAGAATGCGAAAAAAGCGAAAGTACGAGCCAGATGTGGGCGAATCCCAGACCTACCCGAGACATAACCGGCGTTATCCTCTAAAATAGTAATCGCAACCAGGTTTAATTGACTGTTTCAGTGTGGTACCACATTACTACGTGATCGAAACCAGAAAAAGCCCAGTATCGGGCCAACAAGTATGCGAAAAATGCGAAAGTACGAGCCAGATGAGGGTAAATCCCAGACCTAACCGAGACGTAACCGGCGCTATTCCCTAAAATATTAATCGCAACCAGGTATAATTGACTGTTTCGGTGTGGTACCGCATTGCTACGATGATCCAAACCAGAAAAAGGCCAGGATCTGGCCAACAAGTATGCGAAAAATGCGAAAGTATGAGCCAGATGATTGCAAATACCAGAACTAACCCAGACATAACCGGCGTTATCCCCTAAAATATTAATCGCAACCAGGTTTAATTGACTGTTTCGGTGTGGTACCGCATTACTACGTGATCCAAACCAGAGAAAGGCCAGGGTCTGGCCAACAAGGATGAGAAAAATGCGAATATATGATCCAGATCATTGCAAATACCAGAACTAACCCTGACATAACCAGGGTTATCCTCTAAAATACGCATCGGAACATGCTTTTAATGACTGTTTCAGTGTGGTACCACATTACTACGTTATCCAAACCAGAAAAAGCCCAGTATCGGGCCAACAAGTATGCGAAAAATGCGAAAGTACGAGCCAGATGAGGGAAAATCCCAGACCTAACCGAGACGTAACCGGCGCTATTCCCTAAAATATTAATCGCAACCAGGTATAATTGACTGTTTCGGTGTGGTACCGCATTGCTACGATGATCCAAACCAGAAAAAGGCCAGGATCTGGCCAACAAGTATGCGAAAAATGAGAAAGTCCGAGCCAGATGAGGGCAAATACCAGACCTATCCGAGACATAACCGGCGTTATCCTCTAAAATAATAATCGCAACCAGGTTCAGTTGACTGTTTCGGTGTGGAACCACATTACTACGTGATCCAAACCAGAAAAAGGCCAGGATCTGGCCAACAAGTATGCGAAAAATGCGAAAGTACGAGCCAGATGAGGGCAAATACCAGACCTAGCCCAGACATAACCGGCGTTATCCGCTAAAATATTAATCGCAACCCGGTTTAATTGACTGTTTCGTTGTGGAACCGCATTACTACGTGATCCAAACCAGAAAAAACTCGGGATCTGGCCAACAACTATGAGAAAAACGCGAAAGTATGAGCCAGATGATTGCAAATACCAGAACTATCCCAGACATAACCACCGTTATCCTCTAAAATACTTATCGGAACCAGCTTCTATTGACTGTTTCAGTGTGGTACCACATTACTACGTGATCCAAACCAGAAATGGGTCAGCGGCTGGCCAACAAGTGTGCGAAAAATGCGAAAGTCCGAGCCAGATGAGGGCAAATACCAGACCTAACCGAGACATAACCGGCGTTATCCTCTAAAATATTAATCTCAACCAGGTTTAATTGACTGTTTCGTTGTGGAACCACATAACTACGGGATCCAAACCAGACAAAACCCAGGATCTGGCCAACAAGTATGCGAAAAATGCGAAAGTATGAGCCAGATGATTGCAAATACCAGAACTATCCCAGACATAACCAGCGTTATCCTCTAAAATACTTATCGGAACCAGCTTCTATTGACTGTTTCAGTGTGGTACCACATTACTACGTGATCCAAACCAGAAAAGGGCCAGGGTCTGTCCAACAAGTATGCGAAAAATGCGAAAGTCCGAGCCAGATGAGGGCAAATACCAGACCTAACCCAGACGTAACCGGCGTTATCCTCTAAAATATTAATAGCAACCAGGTTTAATTGACTGTTTCGGTGTGGTACCACATTACTACGTGATCCAAACCAGAAAAAGCCCAGGATCTGGCCAACAAGTATGCGAAAAACGCGAATGTATGAGCCAGATGATTGCAAATACCAGAACTAACTCAGACATAACCAGCGTTATCCTCTAAGATACTGATCGGAACCAGCTTCTATTGACTGTTTCAGGGTGGCACCACATTGCTACGTGATCCAAACCAGAAAAAGGCCAGGATCTGGCTAACAAGTATGCGAAACATGCGAAAGTACGAGCCAGATGAGGGCAAACACCAGACCTAACCCAGACATAACCGGCGTTATCCGCTAAAATATTAATCGCAACCAGGTTTAATTGACTGTTTCGGTGTGGTACCGCATTGCTACGATGATCCAAACCAGAAAGAGGCCAGGATCTGGATAACAAGTATGCGAAAAATACGAAAGTACGAGCCTGATGAGGGAAAATCCCAGACCTAACCGAGACGTAACCGGCGTTATCCCCTAAGATATTAATCGCAACCAGGTTTAATTGACTGTTTCGGTGTGGAACCACATTACTACGGGATCCAAACCAGAAAAAACTCAGGATCTGGCCGACAACTATAAGAAAAACGCGAAAGTATGAGCCAGATAATTGCAAATACCAGAACTATCCCAGGCATAACCAGCGTTATCCTCTAAAATATTATTCGCTACCAGGTTTAATTGATTGTTTCGGTGTGCTACCACATTACTACGTGGTCCAAGCCAGAAAAAGGCCAGGATCTGGCCAACAAGAATGCGAAAAATGCGAAAGTACGCGCCAGATGAGGGCAAATACCAGACCTAACCGAGACATTACCGGCATTATGCTCTAAAATATTAATCGCAACTAGATTTAATTGACTGTTTCGGTGTGCTGCCGCATTACTACGTGATCCAAACCAGAAAAAGGCCAGGATCTGGCCAACAAGTATGCGAATAATGCGAAAGTACGAGCCAGATGAGGGCAAATACCAGACCTAACCCGGACATAACCGGCGTTATCCGCTAAAATATTAATCGCAACCAGGTTTAATTGATTGTTTCGTTGTGGAACCGCATTACTACGGGATCCAAACCAGAAAAAAACCCATGACCTGGCCAACAACTATGAGAAAAGGCAAAAGTATGAGCCAGATGATTGCAAATACCAGAACTATCCCAGGCATAACCAGCGTTATCCTCTAAAATATTATTCGCAACCAGGTTTAATTGACTGTTTCAGTCTGGAGCCACTTTACTACGTGGTCCAAGACAGAAGAAGGCCAGGATCTGGCCAACAAGTATGCGAAAAATGCGAAGGTCCGAGCCAGATGAGGACAAATACCAGACCTAACCGAGACATAACCGGCGTTATCCTCTAAAATATTAATCGCAACCAGGTTCAATTGACTGTTTCGGTGTGGAACCACATTACTACGGGATCCAAACCAGAAAAAAACCCAGGATCTGGCCAACAAGTATGCGAAAAATGCGAAAGTACGATCCAGATGAGGGCAAATCCCAGACCTAACCGAGACATAACCAGCGCTATCCTCTAAAATATTAATCGCAACCAGGTATAATTGACTGTTTCGGTGTGGTACCGCATTGCTACGATGATCCAAACCAGAAAGAGGCCAGGATCTGGATAACAAGTATGCGAAAAATACGAAAGTACGAGCCTGATGAGGGAAAATCCCAGACCTAACCGAGACGTAACCGGCGTTATCCCCTAAGATATTAATCGCAACCAGGTTTAATTGACTGTTTCGGTGTGGAACCACATTACTACGGGATCCAAACCAGAAAAAACTCAGGATCTGGCCGACAAGTATACGAAAAATGCGATAGTATGAGCCAGAGGAGGGCAAATACCAGACCTAACCGAGACATAACCGGCGCTATCCTCTAAAATATTAATCGCAACCAGGTATAATTGACTGTTTCGGTGTGGTACCGCATTACTACGTGATCCAAACCAGAAAAAGCCCAGGGTCTGGCCAACAAGTATGCGAAAAACGCGAAAGTATGTGCCAGATGAGGGCTAATCCCAGTCCTAACCGAGACATAACCGGCGTTATCCTCTAAAATATTAATCGCAACCAGGTATAATTGACTGTTTCAGTGTGGTACCACATTACTACGTGATCCAAACCAGAAAAGGGCCAGGGTCTGGCCAATAAGTATGCGAAAAATGCGAAAGTCCGAGCCAGATGAGGTCAAATACCAGACCTAACCCGGACATAACCGGCGTTATCCGCTAAAATATTAATCGCAACCAGGTTTAATTGATTGTTTCGTTGTGGAACCGCATTACTACGGGATCCAAACCAGAAAAAAACCCATGACCTGGCCAACAACTATGAGAAAAGGCAAAAGTATGAGCCAGATGATTGCAAATACCAGAACTATCCCAGACATAACCAGCGTTATCCTCTAAAATATTATTCGCAACCAGGTTTAATTGACTGTTTCAGTCTGGAGCCACTTTACTACGTGGTCCAAGACAGAAGAAGGCCAGGATCTGGCCAACAAGTATGCGAAAAATGCGAAGGTCCGAGCCAGATGAGGGCAAATACCAGACCTAACCGAGACATAACCGGCGTTATCCTCTAAAATATTAATCGCAACCAGGTTCAATTGACTGTTTCGGTGTGGAACCACATTACTACGGGATCCAAACCAGAAAAAAACCCAGGATCTGGCCAACAACTATGAGAAAAACGCGAAAGTATGAGCCAGAAGATTGCAAATACCAGAACTATCCCAGGCATAACCAGCGTTATCCTCTAAAATATTATTCGCAACCAGGTTTAATTGACTGTTTCGTTGTGGAACCCCATTACTGCGGGATCCAAACCAGAAAAAACCCAGGATCTGGCCAACAAGTATGCGAAAAATGCGAAAGTACGATCCAGATGAGGGCAAATCCCAGACCTAACCGAGACATAACCGGCGCTATCCTCTAAAATATTAATCGCAACCAGGTATAATTGACTGTTTCGGTGTGGTACCGCATTACTACGTGATCCAAACCAGAAAAAGCCCAGGGTCTGGCCAACAAGTATGCGAAAAACGCGAAAGTATGTGCCAGATGAGGGCTAATCCCAGTCCTAACCGAGACATAACCGGCGTTATCCTCTAAAATATTAATCGCAACCAGGTATAATTGACTGTTTCAGTGTGGTACCACATTACTACGTGATCCAAACCAGAAAAGGGCCAGGGTCTGGCCAATAAGTATGCGAAAAATGCGAAAGTCCGAGCCAGATGAGGGCAAATACCAGACCTAACCGAGACATAACCGGCGTTATCCTCTGAAATATTAATCGCAACCAGGTTCAATTGACTGTTTCTGTGTGGAACCACATTACTACGGGATCCAAACCAGAAAAAGGCCATGATCTGGCCAACAGGTATGCGAAAAACGCGAAAGCATGTGCCACATGAGGGCTAATCCCAAACCTAACCGAGACATAATCGGCGTTATCCTCTAAAATATTAATCGCAACCAGGTATAATTGACTGTTTCAGTGTGGTACCACATTACTACGTGATCCAAACCAGAAAAGGGCCAGGGTCTGGCCAACAAGTGTGCGAAAAATGCGAAAGTACGAGCCAGATGAGGGCAAATCCCAGACCTAACCGAGACATAACCGGCGGTATCCTCTAAAATATTAATCGCAACCAGGTTTATTTGACTGTTTCGGTGTGGTAACGCATTACTACGTGATCCAAACCAGATAAAGCCCAGGATCTGGCAACCAAGAATGCGAAAAATGCGAAAGTACGAGCCAGATGATTGCATATACCAGAACTATCCCAGACATAACCAGCGTTATCCTCTAAAATACGCATCGGAACATGCTTTTAATGACTGTTTCAGTGTGGTACCACATTGCTACCTGATCCAAACCAGAAAAAGCCGAGGATCGGGCCAACAACAATGCGGAAGACGCGAAAGTATGAGCCAGATGATTGCAAATACCAGAACTAACACAGACATATCCAGCGTTATCCTCAAAAATGCTAATCGGAACCAGCTTTTATTGACAGTGTGGTACCGCATTACTACGTGATCCAAACCTGAAAGAGGCCAGGATCTGGCCAACAAGTATGCGAAAAACGCGAAAGTACGAGCCAGATGATTGCAAATACCAGAACTCACCCAGACAAAACCAGCGTTATCCTCTAAAATATTATTCGCATCCAGGTTTAATTGACTGTTTCGGTGTGGTACCACATTACTACGGGATCCAAACCAGAGAAAACCCAGGATCTGGCCAACAAGAATGCGAAAAATGCGAAAGTACGCGCCAGATGAGGGCAAATATCAGACCTAACCGAGACATTACCGGCGTTATCCTCTAAAATATTAATCGCAACCAGGTTCAATTGACTGTTTCGGTGTGGAACCACATTACGACGGGATCCAAACCAGAGAAAGGCCAGGATCTGGCCAACAAGGATGAGAAAAATGCGAAAGTATGAGCAAGATGATTGCAAATACCAGAACTAACCCTGACATAACAAGCGTTATCCTCTAAAATACGAATCGGAACATGCTTTTAATGACTGTTACAGTGTGGTAACACATTACTACGTGATCCAAACCAGAAGCATCCCAGGATCGGGCCAACAAGAATGCGAAAAATGCGAAAGTACGAACCAGATGAGGGAAAATCCCAGAACTAACCCAGACATAACCGCCGTTATCCTCTAAAATATTAATCGCAACCCGGGTCAATTGACTGTTTCGGTGTGGAACCGCATTACTACGTGATCCAAACCAGAGAAAGGCCAGGATCTGGCCAAGAAGGATGAGAAAAATGCGAAAGTACGAGCCAAATGAGGGAAAATCCCGGACCTAACCCAGACATGACCGGCGTTATCCTCTAAAATATTAATCGCAACCAGGTTTAATTGACTGTTTCAGTGTGGTACCACATTACTACGTGATCCAAACCAGAAAAAGCCCAGGATCTGGCCAACAAGTATGCGAAAAACGCGAATGTATGAGCCAGATGATTGCAAATACCAGAACTAACTCAGACATAACCAGCGTTATCCTCTAAAATACAGATCGGAAGCAGCTTCTATTGACTGTTTCAGTGTGGTACCACATTACTACGTGATCCAAACCAGAAAAAGGCCTGGATCTGGCCAACAAGTATGCGAAAAACGTGAAAGTACGAGTCAGATGAGGACAAATCCCAGACCTACCGGAGACATAAACGGCGTTATCCTCTAAAATATTAATCAAATCCAGTTTAATTGACTGTTTCGTTGTGGAACCACATTACTACGGGATCCAAACCAGAGAAAACCCAGGATCTGGCCAACAAGTATGCGAAAAATGCGAAAGTACGAGCCAGATGAGGGCAAATACCAGACCTAACCCGGACATAACCGGCGTTATCCGCTAAAATATTAATCGCAACCAGGTTTAATTGACTGTTTCGGTGTGGTGCCGCATTGCTACGTGATCCAAACCAGAGAAAGGCCAGGATCTGGCCAACAAGGATGAGAAAAATGCGAAAGTACGAGCCAGATAAGGGCAAATCCCAGACCTAACCGAGACATAACCGGCGTTATCCTCTAAAATATTAATCGCACCCAGATTTAATTGACTGTTTCGGTGTGGTACCGCATTACTACGAGATCCAAACCAGAAAAAGCCCAGGATCTGGCCAACAACTATGAGAAAAACGCGAAAGTACGAGCCAGATGGGGGCAAATCTCAGACCCAACCGCGACATAACCAGCGTTATCCTCTAAAATATTAATCGCAACCAGGTTTAATTGACTGTTTCGGTGTGGTACCGCATTACTACGTGATCCAAACTAGAGAAAGGCCAGGATCTGGCCAACAAGGATGAGAAAAATGCGAATATATGATCCAGATGATTGCAAATACCAGAACTAACGCTGACATAGCCAGCGTTATCCTCTAAAATACGCATCGGAACATGCTTTTAATGACTGTTTCAGTGACATAGCCAGCGTTATCCTCCAAAATACGCATCGGAACATGCTTTTAATGACTGTTTCAGTGTGGTACCACATTACTACGTTATCCAAACCAGAAAAAGCCCAGGATCTGGCCAACAAGTATGCGAAAAACGTGAAAGTACGAGCCAGATGAGGACAAATCCCAGACCTACCCGAGACATAACCGGCGTTATCCTCCAAAATATTAATCTCAACCAGGTTTAATTGACTGTTTCGTTGTGGACCCACATTACTACGGTACCCAAACCAGACAAAACCCAGGATCTGGCCAACAAGTATGCGAAAAATGCGAAAGTATGAGCCAGATGATTGCAAATACCAGAACTAACCCAGACATAACCGGCGTTATCCCCTAAAATATTAATCGCAACCAGGTTTAATTGACTGTTTCGGTGTGGTACTGCATTACTACGTGAACCAGACCAGAAAAAACCCAGGATCTGGCCAACAACTATAAGAAAAACGCGAAAGTATGAGCCAGATGATTGCAAATACCAGAACTATCCCAGGCATAACCAGCGTTATCCTCTAAAATATTATTCGCAACCAGGTTTAATTGTCTGTTTCGGTGTGGTACCACATTACTACGTGGTCTAAGCCAGAAAAAGGCCAGGATCTGGCCAACAAGAATGCGATAAATGCGAAAGTACGCGCCAGATGAGGGCAAATACCAGACCTAACCGAGACATTACCGGCATTATCCTCTAAAATATTAATCGCAACCAGATTTAATTGACTGTTTCGGTGTGGTACCGCATTACTACGTGATCCAAACCAGAAAAAGCCCAGGATCTGGCCAACAAGTATGCGAAAAATGCGAAGTTCCGAGCCAGATGAGGGCAAATACCAGACCTAACCGAGACATAACCGGCGTTATCCTCTAAAATATTAATCGCAACCAGGTTCAATTGACTGTTTCGGTGTGGAACCACATTACTACGGGATCCAAACCAGAAAAAACCCAGGATCTGGCCAACGACTATGTGAAAAACGCGAAAGTATGAGCCAGATGATTGCAAATACCAGAACTATCCCAGGCATAACCAGCGTTATCCTCTAAAATATTATTCGCAACCAGGTTTAATTGACTGTTTCGGTGTGGTACCACATTACTGCGTGGTCCAAGCCAGAAAAAGGCCAGGATCTGGCCAACAAGAATGCGATAAATGCGAAAGTACGCGCCAGATGAGGGCAAATACCAGACCTAACCGAGACATTACCGGCATTATCCTCTAAAATATTAATCGCAACCAGATTTAATTGACTGTTTCGGTGTGGTACCGCATTACTACGTGATCCAAACCAGAAAAAGCCCAGGATCTGGCCAACAAGTATGCGAAAAACGCGAAAGTATGTGCCAGATGAGGGCTAATCCCAGACCTAACCGAGACATAACCGGCGTTATCCTCTAAAATATTAATCGCAACCAGGTATAATTGACTGTTTCAGTGTGGTACCACATTACTACGTGATCCAAACCAGAAAAGGGCCAGGGTCTGGCCAATAAGTATGCGAAAAATGCGAAAGTCCGAGCCAGATGAGGGCAAATACCAGACCTAACCGAGACATAACCGGCGTTATCCTCTAAAATATTAATCGCAACCAGGTTCAGTTGACTGTTTCTGTGTGGAACCACATTACTACGGGATCCAAACCAGAAAAAGGCCATGATCTCGCCAACAAGTATGCGAAAAACGCGAAAGCATGAGCCAGATGATTGCAAATACCAGAACTATGCCTGAAATAACCACCGTTATCCTCTAAAATACGAATCGGAACATGCTTTTAATGACTGTCTCAGTGTGGTAACACATTACTACGAGATCCAAACCAGAAAAATCCCAGGATCGGGCCAACAAGAATGCGAAAAATGCGAAAGTACGAGCTAGATGTGGGCAAATCCCAGACCTACCCGAGACATAACCGGCGTTATCCTCTAAAATATTAATCGCAACCAGGTTCAATTGACTGTTTCGGTGTAGAACCACATTACTACGGGATCCAAACCAGAAAAAGGCCATGATCTGGCCAACAAGTATGCGAAAAACGCGAAAGCATGTGCCAGATGAGGGCTAATCCCAGACCTAACCGAGACATAATCGGCGGTATCCTCTAAAATATTAATCGCAACCAGGTTTATTTGACTGTTTCGGTGTGGTAACGCATTACTACGTGATCCAAACCAGATAAAGCCCAGGATCTGGCCAACAAGTATGAGAAAAATGCGAAAGTTCGAGCCAGATGAGGGCAAATCCCAGACCTAACCCAGACAAAACCGGCGTTATCCCCTAAAATATTAACCGCAACCAGGTATAATTGACTGTTTCGGTGTGGTACCGCATTGCTACGATGATCCAAGCAAGAAAAAACCCAGGATCTGGCCAACAAGTATGCGAAAATGCGAAAGTACGATCCAGATGAGGGCAAATCCCAGACCTAACCGAGACATAATCGGCGTTATCCTCTAAAATATTAATCGCAACCAGGTTTATTTGACTGTTTCGGTGTGGTGCCGCATTACTACGTGATCCAAACCAGAAAAAGGCCAGGATCTGGCAACCAAGAATGCGAAAAATGCGAAAGTACGAGCCAGATGATTGCATATACCAGAACTATCCCAGACATAACCAGCGTTATCCTCTAAAATACGCATCGGAACATGCTTTTAATGACTGTTCAGTGTGGTACCACATTACTACCTGATCCAAACCAGAAAAAGCCGTGGATCGGGCCAACAACAATGCGGAAGACGCGAAAGTATGAGCCAGATGATTGCAAATACCAGAACTAACACAGACATATCCAGCGTTATCCTCTAAAATACTAATCGGAACCAGCTTTTATTGACAGTGTGGTACCACATTACTACGTGATCCAAACCAGAAAAAGCCCAGGATCTGGCCAACAAGTATGCGAAAAACGCGAATGTATGAGCCAGATGATTGCAAATACCAGAACTAACCCAGACATAACCAGCGTTATCCTCTAAAATACTAATCGGAACCAGCTTCTATTGACTGTTTCAGTGTGGTACCACATTACTACGTGATCCAAACCAGAAAAAGGCCAGGATCTGGCCAACAAGTATGCGAAAAACGCGAAAGTACGAGCCAGATAAGGACAAATCCCAGACCTACCCGAGACATAACCGGCGTTATCCTCTAAAATATTAATCGCAACCAGTTTAATTGACTGTTTCGGTGTGGAACCTCATTACTACGGGATCCAAAACAGAAAAACCCCAGGATCTGGTCAACAAGAATGCGAAAAACGCGAAAGTATGAGCCAGATGATTGCAAATACCAGAACTGACCCAGACATAACCAGCGTTATCCTCTAAAATACTAATCGGAACCAGCTTTTATTGACAGTTTCAGTGTGGTACCACTTCACTACGCGGTCCAATCCAGAAGAAGGCCAGTATGTGGCCAACAAGTATGCGAAAACTGCGAAAGTACGAGCCAGTTGAGGGCAAATACCAGACCTAACCGAGACATAACCGGCGTTATCCTCTAAAATATTAATCGCAACCAGGTTTAATTGACTGTTTCGGTGTGGAACCACATTACTACGGGATCCAAACCAGAAAAAACCCACAATCTGGCCAACAACTATGAGAAAAACGCGAAAGTATGAGCCAGATGGTTGCAAATACCAGAACTATCCCAGACATACCCAGCGTTATCCACTAAAATATTATTCGCAACCAGGTTTAATTGACTGTTTCGGTGTGGTACCACATTACTACGTGGTCCAAGCCAGAAAAGGGCCAGGATCTGGCCAACAAGTATGCGAAAAATGCGAAAGTACGAGCCAGATGAGGGCAAATACCATACCTAACCGAGACATTACCGGCTTATCCTCTAAAATATTAATCGCAACCAGATTTAATTGACTGTTTCGGTGTGGTAACGCATTACTACGTGATCCGAACCTGAAAGAGGCCAGGATCTGGCCAACAAGTATGCGAAAAATGCGAAAGTATGAGCCAGATGATTGCAAATACCGGAACTAACCCAGACATAACCAGCGTTATCCTCTAAAATATTAATCGCAACCAGGTTTAATTGACTGCTTCGGTGTGGTGCCGCATTACTACGTGATCCAAAACAGAAAAAGGCCAGGGTCTGGCCACCAAGAATGCGAAAAATGCGAAAGTACGAGCCAGATGATTGCAAATACCAGAATTATCCCAGACATAACCAGCGTTATCCTCTAAAATACAAATCGGAACCAGCTTCTATTGACTGTTTCAGTGTGGTACCACATTACTACGTGATCCAAACCAGAACAAGGCCAGGATCTGGCCAACAAGTATGCGAAAAACGCGAAAGTACGAGCCAGATAAGGACAAATCCCAGACCTACCCGAGACATAACCGGCGTTATCCTCTAAAATACAAATCGGAACCAGCTTCTATTGACTGTTTCAGTGTGGTACCACATTACTACGTGATCCAAACCAGAAAAAGCCCAGGATCTGGCCAACAAGTATACGAAAAACGCGAATATATGAGCCATCTCATGATTGCAAATACCAGAACTAACCCTGACATAACCAGCGTTATCCTCTAAAATACGCATCGGAACATGCTTTTAATGACTGTTTCAGTGTGGTACCATATTACTACGTGATCCAAACCAGAAAAAGCCCAGGATCGGGCCAACAAGAATGCGAAAAATGCGAAAGTACGAGCCTGATGAGGGAAAATCCCAGACCTAACCGAGACGTAACCGGCGTTATCCCCTAAAATATTAATCGCAACCAGGTATAATTGACTGTTTCGGTGTGGTACCGCATTGCTACGATGATCCAAACCAGAAAGAGGCCAGGATCTGGCCAACAAGTATGCGAAAAATGCGAAAGTATGAGCCAGATGATTGCAAATACCAGAACTAACCCAGACATAACCAGCGTTATCCTCTAAAATATTAATCGCAACCAGGTTTAATTGACTGTATCAATGTGGTACCACAATACTACGTGATCCAAACCGGAAAAAGCCCAGGATCTGGCCAACAAGTATGCGAAAAACGCGAAAGTATATGCCAGATGATAGCATATACCAGAACTAACCCAGACATAACCAGCGTTATCCTCTAAAATACTAATCGGAACCAGCTTCTATTGACCGTTTCAGTGTGGTACCACATTACTACGTGATCCGAACCAGAAAAAGGCTAGGATCAGGCCATCAAGTAAGCGAAAAACGCGAAAGTATGAGCCAGATGATTGCAAATACCAGAACTAACACAGACATAACCAGCGTTATCCTCTAAAATATTAATCGCAACCAGGTTTACTTGACAGCTTCAGTGTGGTACCACATTACTACGTGATCCAAACCAGAAAAAGCCGAGGATCTGGCCAACAAGTATGTGAATAACGCGAAAGTATGTGCCAGATGATTGCAAATACCAGAACTATCCCAGGCATAACCAGCGTTATCCACTAAAATATTATTCGCAACCAGGTTTAATTGACTGTTTCGGTGTGGTACCACATTACTACGTGGGGTAAGCCAGAAAAGGGCCAGGATCTGGCCAACAAGTATGCGAAAAATGCGAAGGTCCGAGCCAGATGAGGGCAAATACCAGACCTAACCGAGACATAACCGGCGTTATCCTCTAAAATATTAATCGCAACCAGGTTCAATTGACTGTTTCGGTGTGGAACCACATTACTACGGGATCCAAACCAGAAAAAAACCCAGGATCTGGCCAACAACTATGAGAAAAACGCGAAAGTATGAGCCAGATGATTGCAAATACCAGAACTATCCCAGGCATAACCAGCGTTATCCTCTAAAATATTATTCGCAACCAGGTTTAATTGACTGTTTCGGTGTGGTACCACATTACTACGTGGTCCAAGCCAGAAAAAGGCCAAGATCTGGCCAACAAGGATGCGAAAAATGCGAAAGTACGAGCCTGATGAGGGAAAATCCCAGACCTAACCAAGACGTAACCGGCGTTATCCCCTAAAATATTAATCGCAACCAGGTTTAATTGACTGTTTCGGTGTGGAACCACATTACTACGGGATCCAAACCAGAAAAAACTCAGGACCTGGCCGACAAGTATACGAAAAATGCGATAGTATGAGCCGGAGGAGGGCAAATACCAGACCTAACACAGACATAACCGGCGTTATCCTCTAAAATATTTATCGCAACCGGGTTTAATTGACTGTTTCGGTGTGGAACCACATTACTGCGGGATCCAAACCAGAAAAAACCCAGGATCTGGCCAACAACTATAAGAAAAACGCGAAAGTACGAGCCAGATGATTGCAAATACCAGAACTATCCCAGGCATAACCAGGATTATCCGCTAAAATATTATTCGCAACCAGGTTTAATTGACTGTTTCGGTGTGGTACCACATTACTACGTGGTCCAAGCCAGAAAAGGGCCAGGATCTGGCCAACAAGTATGCGAAAAATGCGAAAGTACGAGCCAGATGAGGGCAAATACCATACCTGACCGAGACATTACCGGCTTTATCCTCTAAAATATTAATCGCAACCAGATTTAATTGACTGTTTCAGTCTGGTGCCACTTTACTACGTGGTCCAAACCAGAAAAAGCCCAGGATCTGGCCAACAAGTATGCGAAAAACGCGAATGTATGAGCCAGATGATTGCAAATACCAGAACTAACCCAGACATAACCAGCGTTATCCTCTAAAATACTAATCGGAACCAGCTTCTATTGACTGTTTCAGTGTGGTACAACATTTCTACGTGATCCAAACCAGAAAAAGGCCAGGATCTGGCCAACAAGTATGCGAAAAACGCGAAAGTACGAGCCAGATGAGGACAAATCCCAGACCTACCCGAGACATAACCAGCGTTATCCTCTAAAATACAAATCGGAGCCAGCTTCTATTGACTGTTTCAGTGTGGTACCACATTACTACGTGATCCAAACCAGAAAAAGGCCAGGATCTGGCCAACAAGTATGCGAAAAATGCGAAAGTACGAGCCTGATGAGGGAAAATCCCAGACCTAACCGAGACGTAACCAGCGTTATCCCCTAAAATATTAATCGCAACCAGGTATAATTGACTGTCTCGGTGTGGTACCGCATTGCTACGATGATCCAAACCAGAAAAAGCCCAGGATCGGGCCAACAAGAATGCGAAAAATGCGAAAGTACGAGCCTGATGAGGGAAAATCCCAGACCTAACCGAGACGTAACCGGCGTTATCCCCTAAAATATTAATCGCAACCAGGTATAATTGACTGTTTCGGTGTGGTACCGCATTGCTACGATGATCCAAACCAGAAAGAGGCCAGGATCTGGCCAACAAGTATGCGAAAAATGCGAAAGTATGAGCCAGATGATTGCAAATACCAGAACTAACCCAGACATAACCAGCGTTATCCTCTAAAATATTAATCGCAACCAGGTTTAATTGACTGTTTCAATGTGGTACCACAATACTACGTGATCCAAACCGGAAAAAGCCCAGGATCTGGCCAACAAGTATGCGAAAAACGCGAAAGTATATGCCAGATGATAGCATATACCAGAACTAACCCAGACATAACCAGCGTTATCCTCTAAAATACTAATCGGAACCAGCTTCTATTGACCGTTTCAGTGTGGTACCACATTACTACGTGATCCGAACCAGAAAAAGGCTAGGATCAGGCCATCAAGTAAGCGAAAAACGCGAAAGTATGAGCCAGATGATTGCAAATACCAGAACTAACACAGACATAACCAGCGTTATCCTCTAAAATATTAATCGCAACCAGGTTTACTTGACAGCTTCAGTGTGGTACCACATTACTACGTGATCCAAACCAGAAAAAGCCGAGGATCTGGCCAACAAGTATGCGAATAACGCGAAAGTATGTGCCAGATGATTGCAAATACCAGAACTATCCCAGGCATAACCAGCGTTATCCACTAAAATATTATTCGCAACCAGGTTTAATTGACTGTTTCGGTGTGGTACCACATTACTACGTGGGGTAAGCCAGAAAAGGGCCAGGATCTGGCCAACAAGTATGCGAAAAACGCGAAAGTATATGCCAGATGATAGCATATACCAGAACTAACCCAGACATAACCAGCGTTATCCTCTAAAATACTAATCGGAACCAGCTTCTATTGACCGTTTCAGTGTGGTACCACATTACTACGTGATCCGAACCAGAAAAAGGCTAGGATCAGGCCATCAAGTAAGCGAAAAACGCGAAAGTATGAGCCAGATGATTGCAAATACCAGAACTAACACAGACATAACCAGCGTTATCCTCTAAAATATTAATCGCAACCAGGTTTACTTGACAGCTTCAGTGTGGTACCACATTACTACGTGATCCAAACCAGAAAAAGCCGAGGATCTGGCCAACAAGTATGCGAATAACGCGAAAGTATGTGCCAGATGATTGCAAATACCAGAACTATCCCAGGCATAACCAGCGTTATCCACTAAAATATTATTCGCAACCAGGTTTAATTGACTGTTTCGGTGTGGTACCACATTACTACGTGGGGTAAGCCAGAAAAGGGCCAGGATCTGGCCAACAAGTATGCGAAAAATGCGAAGGTCCGAGCCAGATGAGGGCAAATACCAGACCTAACCGAGACATAACCGGCGTTATCCTCTAAAATATTAATCGCAACCAGGTTCAATTGACTGTTTCGGTGTGGAACCACATTACTACGGGATCCAAACCAGAAAAAGGCTAGGATCAGGCCATCAAGTAAGCGAAAAACGCGAAAGTATGAGCCAGATGATTGCAAATACCAGAACTAACACAGACATAACCAGCGTTATCCTCTAAAATATTAATCGCAACCAGGTTTACTTGACAGCTTCAGTGTGGTACCACATTACTACGTGATCCAAACCAGAAAAAGCCGAGGATCTGGCCAACAAGTATGCGAATAACGCGAAAGTATGTGCCAGATGATTGCAAATACCAGAACTATCCCAGGCATAACCAGCGTTATCCACTAAAATATTATTCGCAACCAGGTTTAATTGACTGTTTCGGTGTGGTACCACATTACTACGTGGGGTAAGCCAGAAAAGGGCCAGGATCTGGCCAACAAGTATGCGAAAAATGCGAAGGTCCGAGCCAGATGAGGGCAAATACCAGACCTAACCGAGACATAACCGGCGTTATCCTCTAAAATATTAATCGCAACCAGGTTCAATTGACTGTTTCGGTGTGGAACCACATTACTACGGGATCCAAACCAGAAAAAAACCCAGGATCTGGCCAACAACTATGAGAAAAACGCGAAAGTATGAGCCAGATGATTGCAAATACCAGAACTATCCCAGGCATAACCAGCGTTATCCTCTAAAATATTATTCGCAACCAGGTTTAATTGACTGTTTCGGTGTGGTACCACATTACTACGTGGTCCAAGCCAGAAAAGGGCCAGGATCTGGCCAACAAGTATGCGAAAAATGCGAAAGTACGAGCCAGATGAGGGCAAATACCATACCTGACCGAGACATTACCGGCTTTATCCTCTAAAATATTAATCGCAACCAGATTTAATTGACTGTTTCAGTCTGGTGCCACTTTACTACGTGGTCCAAACCAGAAAAAGCCCAGGATCTGGCCAACAAGTATGCGAAAAACGCGAATGTATGAGCCAGATGATTGCAAATACCAGAACTAACCCAGACATAACCAGCGTTATCCTCTAAAATACTAATCGGAACCAGCTTCTATTGACTGTTTCAGTGTGGTACAACATTTCTACGTGATCCAAACCAGAAAAAGGCCAGGATCTGGCCAACAAGTATGCGAAAAACGCGAAAGTACGAGCCAGATGAGGACAAATCCCAGACCTACCCGAGACATAACCAGCGTTATCCTCTAAAATACAAATCGGAGCCAGCTTCTATTGACTGTTTCAGTGTGGTACCACATTACTACGTGATCCAAACCAGAAAAAGGCCAGGATCTGGCCAACAAGTATGCGAAAAATGCGAAAGTACGAGCCTGATGAGGGAAAATCCCAGACCTAACCGAGACGTAACCAGCGTTATCCCCTAAAATATTAATCGCAACCAGGTATAATTGACTGTCTCGGTGTGGTACCGCATTGCTACGATGATCCAAACCAGAAAAAGCCCAGGATCGGGCCAACAAGAATGCGAAAAATGCGAAAGTACGAGCCTGATGAGGGAAAATCCCAGACCTAACCGAGACGTAACCGGCGTTATCCCCTAAAATATTAATCGCAACCAGGTATAATTGACTGTTTCGGTGTGGTACCGCATTGCTACGATGATCCAAACCAGAAAGAGGCCAGGATCTGGCCAACAAGTATGCGAAAAATGCGAAAGTATGAGCCAGATGATTGCAAATACCAGAACTAACCCAGACATAACCAGCGTTATCCTCTAAAATATTAATCGCAACCAGGTTTAATTGACTGTTTCAATGTGGTACCACAATACTACGTGATCCAAACCGGAAAAAGCCCAGGATCTGGCCAACAAGTATGCGAAAAACGCGAAAGTATATGCCAGATGATAGCATATACCAGAACTAACCCAGACATAACCAGCGTTATCCTCTAAAATACTAATCGGAACCAGCTTCTATTGACCGTTTCAGTGTGGTACCACATTACTACGTGATCCGAACCAGAAAAAGGCTAGGATCAGGCCATCAAGTAAGCGAAAGCGCGAAAGTATGAGCCAGATGATTGCAAATACCAGAACTAACACAGACATAACCAGCGTTATCCTCTAAAATATTAATCGCAACCAGGTTTACTTGACAGCTTCAGTGTGGTACCACATTACTACGTGATCCAAACCAGAAAAAGCCGAGGATCTGGCCAACAAGTATGCGAATAACGCGAAAGTATGTGCCAGATGATTGCAAATACCAGAACTATCCCAGGCATAACCAGCGTTATCCACTAAAATATTATTCGCAACCAGGTTTAATTGACTGTTTCGGTGTGGTACCACATTACTACGTGGGGTAAGCCAGAAAAGGGCCAGGATCTGGCCAACAAGTATGCGAAAAATGCGAAGGTCCGAGCCAGATGAGGGCAAATACCAGACCTAACCGAGACATAACCGGCGTTATCCTCTAAAATATTAATCGCAACCAGGTTCAATTGACTGTTTCGGTGTGGAACCACATTACTACGGGATCCAAACCAGAAAAAAACCCAGGATCTGGCCAACAACTATGAGAAAAACGCGAAAGTATGAGCCAGATGATTGCAAATACCAGAACTATCCCAGGCATAACCAGCGTTATCCTCTAAAATATTATTCGCAACCAGGTTTAATTGACTGTTTCGGTGAGGTACCACATTACTACGTGGTCCAAGCCAGAAAAAGGCCAGGATCTGGCCAACAAGGATGCGAAAAATGCGAAAGTACGAGCCTGATGAGGGAAAATCCCAGACCTAACCAAGACGTAACCGGCGTTATCCCCTAAAATATTAATCGCAACCAGGTTTAATTGACTGTTTCGGTGTGGAACCACATTACTACGGGATCCAAACCAGAAAAAACTCAGGACCTGGCCGACAAGTATACGAAAAATGCGATAGTATGAGCCAGAGGAGGGCAAATACCAGACCTAACACAGACATAACCGGCGTTATCCTCTAAAATATTAATCGCAACCGGGTTTAATTGACTGTTTCGGTGTGGAACCACATTACTACGGGATCCAAACCAGAAAAAACCCAGGATCTGGCCAACAACTATAAGAAAAACGCGAAAGTACGAGCCAGATGATTGCAAATACCAGAACTATCCCAGGCATAACCAGGGTTATCCGCTAAAATATTATTCGCAACCAGGTTTAATTGACTGTTTCGGTGTGGTACCACATTACTACGTGGTCCAAGCCAGAAAAGGGCCAGGATCTGGCCAACAAGTATGCGAAAAATGCGAAAGTACGAGCCAGATGAGGGCAAATACCATACCTGACCGAGACATTACCGGCTTTATCCTCTAAAATATTAATCGCAACCAGATTTAATTGACTGTTTCAGTCTGGTGCCACTTTACTACGTGGTCCAAACCAGAAAAAGCCCAGGATCTGGCCAACAAGTATGCGAAAAACGCGAATGTATGAGCCAGATGATTGCAAATACCAGAACTAACCCAGACATAACCAGCGTTATCCTCTAAAATACTAATCGGAACCAGCTTCTATTGACTGTTTCAGTGTGGTACAACATTTCTACGTGATCCAAACCAGAAAAAGGCCAGGATCTGGCCAACAAGTATGCGAAAAACGCGAAAGTACGAGCCAGATGAGGACAAATCCCAGACCTACCCGAGACATAACCAGCGTTATCCTCTAAAATACAAATCGGAGCCAGCTTCTATTGACTGTTTCAGTGTGGTACCACATTACTACGTGATCCAAACCAGAAAAAGGCCAGGATCTGGCCAACAAGTATGCGAAAAATGCGAAAGTACGAGCCTGATGAGGGAAAATCCCAGACCTAACCGAGACGTAACCGGCGTTATCCCCTAAAATATTAATCGCAACCAGGTATAATTGACTGTTTCGGTGTGGTACCGCATTGCTACGATGATCCGAACCAGAAAAAGCCCAGGATCGGGCCAACAAGAATGCGAAAAATGCGAAAGTACGAGCCTGATGAGGGAAAATCCCAGACCTAACCGAGACGTAACCGGCGTTATCCTCTAAAATATTAATCGCAACCAGGTTTAATTGACTGTTTCAATGTGGTACCACAATACTACGTGATCCAAACCGGAAAAAGCCCAGGATCTGGCCAACAAGTATGCGAAAAACGCGAAAGTACGAGCCAGATGAGGGCAAATACCATACCTAACCGAGACATTACCGGCTTAATCCTCTAAAATATTAATCGCAACCAGATTTAATTGACCGTTTCAGTGTGGTACCACATTACTACGTGATCCGAACCAGAAAAAGGCTAGGATCAGGCCATCAAGTAAGCGAAAAACGTGAAAGTATGAGCCAGATGATTGCAAATACCAGAACTAACACAGACATAACCAGCGTTATCCTCTAAAATATTAATCGCAACCAGGTTTACTTGACAGCTTCAGTGTGGTACCACATTACTACGTGATCCAAACCAGAAAAAGCCGAGGATCTGGCCAACAAGTATGCGAATAACGCGAAAGTATGTGCCAGATGATTGCAAATACCAGAACTATCCCAGGCATAACCAGCGTTATCCACTAAAATATTATTCGCAACCAGGTTTAGTTGACTGTTTCGGTGTGGTACCACATTACTACGTGGGGTAAGCCAGAAAAGGGCCAGGATCTGGCCAACAAGTATGCGAAAAATGCGAAAGTATGAGCCAGATGATTGCAAATACCGGAACTAACCCAGACATAACCAGCGTTTTCCTCTAAAATATTAATCGCAACCAGGTTTAATTGACTGCTTCGGTGTGGTGCCGCATTACTACGTGATCCAAAACAGAAAAAGGCCAGGGTCTGGCCACCAAGAATGCGAAAAATGCGAAAGTACGAGCCAGATGATTGCAAATACCAGAATTATCCCAGACATAACCAGCGTTATCCTCTAAAATACAAATCGGAACCAGCTTCTATTGACTGTTTCAGTGTGGTACCACATTACTACGTGATCAAAACCAGAAAAAGGCCAGGATCTGGCCAACAAGTATGCGAAAAACGCGAAAGTACGAGCCAGATAAGGACAAATCCCAGACCTACCCGAGACATAACCGGCGTTATCCTCTAAAATATTAATCGCAACCAGGTTCAATTGACTGTTTCGGTGTGGAACCACATTACTACGATGATCCAAACCAGAAAGAGGCCAGGATCTGGCCAACAAGTATGCGAAAAACGCGAAAGTACAAGCCAGATAAGGACAAATCCCAGACGTACCCGAGACATAACCGGAGTTATCCTCTAAAATATTAATCGCAACCAGGTTCAATTGACTGTTTCGGTGTGGAACCACATTACTACGATGATCCAAACCAGAAAGAGGCCAGGATCTGGCCAACAAGTATGCGAAAAACGCGAAAGTATGAGCCAGATGATTGCAAATACCAGAACTAACCCAGACATAACCAGCGTTATCCTCTAAAATATTAATCGCAACCAGGTTTAATTGACTGTTTCAATGTGGTACCACAATACTACGTGATCCAAACCGGAAAAAGCCCAGGATCTGGCCAACAAGTATGCGAAAAACGCGAAAGTATATGCCAGATGATAGCATATACCAGAACTAACCCAGACATAACCAGCGTTATCCTCTAAAATACTAATCGGAACCAGCTTCTATTGACCGTTTCAGTGTGGTACCACATTACTACGTGATCCGAACCAGAAAAAGGCTAGGATCAGGCCATCAAGTAAGCGAAAAACGCGAAAGTATGAGCCAGATGATTGCAAATACCAGAACTAACACAGACATAACCAGCGTTATCCTCTAAAATATTAATCGCAACCAGGTTTACTTGACAGCTTCAGTGTGGTACCACATTACTACGTGATCCAAACCAGAAAAAGCCGAGGATCTGGCCAACAAGTATGCGAATAACGCGAAAGTATGTGCCAGATGATTGCAAATACCAGAACTATCCCAGGCATAACCAGCGTTATCCACTAAAATATTATTCGCAACCAGGTTTAATTGACTGTTTCGGTGTGGTACCACATTACTACGTGGGGTAAGCCAGAAAAGGGCCAGGATCTGGCCAACAAGTATGCGAAAAATGCGAAGGTCCGAGCCAGATGAGGGTAAATACCAGACCTAACCGAGACATAACCGGCGTTATCCTCTAAAATATTAATCGCAACCAGGTTCAATTGACTGTTTCGGTGTGGAACCACATTACTACGGGATCCAAACCAGAAAAAAACCCAGGATCTGGCCAACAACTATGAGAAAAACGCGAAAGTATGAGCCAGATGATTGCAAATACCAGAACTAACCCAGACATAACCAGCGTTATCCTCTAAAATACTAATCGGAACCAGCTTCTATTGACTGTTTCAGTGTGGTACAACATTTCTACGTGATCCAAACCAGAAAAAGGCCAGGATCTGGCCAACAAGTATGCGAAAAACGCGAAAGTACGAGCCAGATGAGGACAAATCCCGGACCTACCCGAGACATAACCAGCGTTATCCTCTAAAATATTAATCGCAACCAGGTTTAATTGACTGTTTCGGTGTGGAACCACATTACTACGGGATCCAAACCAGAAAAAACTCAGGACCTGGCCGACAAGTATACGAAAAATGCGATAGTATGAGCCAGAGGAGGGCAAATACCAGACCTAACACAGACATAACCGGCGTTATCCTCTAAAATATTAATCGCAACCGGGTTTAATTGACTGTTTCGGTGTGGAATCACATTACTACGGGATCCAAACCAGAAAAAACCCAGGATCTGGCCAACAACTATAAGAAAAACGCGAAAGTACGAGCCAGATGATTGCAAATACCAGAACTATCCCAGGCATAACCAGGGTTATCCGCTAAAATATTATTCGCAACCAGGTTTAATTGACTGTTTCGATGTGGTACCACATTACTACGTGGTCCAAGCCAGAAAAGGGCCAGGATCTGGCCAACAAGTATGCGAAAAATGCGAAAGTACGAGCCAGATGAGGGCAAATACCATACCTAACCGAGACATTACCGGCTTTATCCTCTAAAATATTAATCGCAACCAGATTTAATTGACTGTTTCAGTCTGGTGCCACTTTACTACGTGGTCCAAACCAGAAAAAGCCCAGGATCTGGCCAACAAGTATGCGAAAAACGCGAATGTATGAGCCAGATGATTGCAAATACCAGAACTAACCCAGACATAACCAGCGTTATCCTCTAAAATACTAATCGGAACCAGCTTCTATTGACTGTTTCAGTGTGGTTCAACATTTCTACGTGATCCAAACCAGAAAAAGGCCAGGAACTGGCCAACAAGTATGCGAAAAATGCGAAAGTACGAGCCAGATGAGGGCAAATACCATACCTAACCGAGACATTACCGGCTTTATCCTCTAAAATATTAATCGCAACCAGATTTAATTGACTGTTTCGGTGTGGTAACGCATTACTACGTGATCCGAACCTGAAAGAGGCCAGGATCTGGCCAACAAGTATGCGAAAAATGCGAAAGTATGAGCCAGATGATTGCAAATACCGGAACTAACCCAGACATAACCAGCGTTATCCTCTAAAATATTAATCGCAACCAGGTTTAATTGACTGTTTCGGTGTGGTACCACATTACTACGTGGTCCAAGCCAGAAAAAGGCCAGGGTCTGGCCAACAAGAATGCGAAAAATGCGAATGTACGAGCCAGATGATTGCAAATACCAGAATTATCCCAGACATAACCAGCGTTATCCTCTAAAATACAAATCGGAACCAGCTTCTATTGACTGTTTCAGTGTGGTACCACATTACTACGTGATCCAAACCAGAAAAAGGCCAGGATCTGGCCAACAAGTATGCGAAAAACGCGAAAGTACCAGCCAGATAAGGACAAATCCCAGACCTACCCGAGACATAACCGGCGTTATCCTCTAAAATATTAATCGCAACCAGTTTAATTGACTGTTTCGGTGTGGAAACTCATTACTACGGGATCCAAAGCAGAAAAAACCCAGGATCTGGTCAACAAGTATGCGAAAAACGCGAAAGTATGAGCCAGATGATTTCAAATACCAGAACTAACACAGGCATAACCCGCGTTATCCTCTAAAGTATTATTCAGAACCAGCTTCTATTGACTGTTTCAGTGTGGTACCACATTACTACGTGATCCAAACCAGAAAAAGCCCAGGATCTGGCCAACAAGTATGCGAAAAACGCGAATATATGAGCCATCTCATGATTGCAAATACCAGAACTAACCCTGACATAACCAGCGTTATCCTCTAAAATACGCATCGGAACATGCTTTTAATGACTGTTTCAGTGTGGTACCATATTACTACGTGATCCAAACCAGAAAAAGCCCAGGATCGGGCCAACAAGAATGCGAAAAATGCGAATGTACGAGCCTGATGAGGGAAAATCCCAGACCTAACCGAGACGTAACCGGCGTTATCCCCTAAAATATTAATCGCAACCAGGTATAATTGACTGTTTCGGTGTGGTACCGCATTGCTACGATGATCCAAACCAGAAAGAGGCCAGGATCTGGCCAACAAGTATGCGAAAAATGCGAAAGTATGAGCCAGATGATTGCAAATACCAGAACTAACCCAGACATAACCAGCGTTATCCTCTAAAATATTAATCGCAACCAGGTTTAATTGACTGTTTCAATGTGGTACCACAATACTACGTGATCCAAACCAGAAAAAGCCCAGGATCTGGCCAACAAGTATGCGAAAAACGCGAAAGTATATGCCAGATGATAGCATATACCAGAACTAACCCAGACATAACCAGCGTTATCCTCTAAAATACTAATCGGAACCAGCTTCTATTGACCGTTTCAGTGTGGTACCACATTACCACGTGATCCGAACCAGAAAAAGGCTAGGATCAGGCCATCAAGTAAGCGAAAAACGCGAAAGTATGAGCCAGATGATTGCAAATACCAGAACTAACACAGACATAACCAGCGTTATCCTCTAAAATATTAATCGCAACCAGGTTTACTTGACAGCTTCAGTGTGGTACCACATTACTACGTGATCCAAACCAGAAAAAGCCGAGGATCTGGCCAACAAGTATGCGAATAACGCGAAAGTATGTGCCAGATGATTGCAAATACCAGAACTATCCCAGGCATAACCAGCGTTATCCACTAAAATATTATTCGCAACCAGGTTTAATTGACTGTTTCGGTGTGGTACCACATTACTACGTGGTCCAAGCCAGAAAAGGGCCAGGATCTGGCCAACAAGTATGCGAAAAATGCGAAAGTACGAGCCAGATGAGGGCAAGTACCAGACCTAACCGAGACATAACCGGCGTTATCCCCTAAAATATTAATCGCAACCAGGTTCAATTGACTGTTTCGGTGTGGAACCACATTACTACGGGATCCAAACCAGAATAAAACCCAGGATCTGGCCAACAACTATGAGAAAAACGCGAAAGTATGTGCCAGATGATTGCAAATACCAGAACTATCCCAGGCATAACTAGCGTTATCCTCTAAAATATTATTCGCAACCAGGTTTAATTGACTGTTTCGGTGTGGTACCACATTACTACGTGGTCCAAGCCAGAAAAAGGCCAGGATCTGGCCAACAAGGATGCGAAAAACGCGAATGTATGAGCCAGATGATTGCAAATACCAGAACTATCCCAGGCATAACTAGCGTTATCCTCTAAAATATTATTCGCAACCAGGTTTAATTGACTGTTTCGGTGTGGAACCACATTACTACGGGATCCAAACCAGAATAAAACCCAGGATCTGGCCAACAACTATGAGAAAAACGCGAAAGTATGAGCCAGATGATTGCAAATACCAGAACTATCCCAGGCATAACTAGCGGTATCCTCTAAAATATTATTCGCAACCAGGTTTAATTGACTGTTTCGGTGTGGTACCACATTACTACGTGGTCCAAGCCAGAAAAAGGCCAGGGCCTGGCCAACAAGAATGCGAAAAATGCGAAAGTACGCGCCAGATGAGGGCAAATACCAGACCTAACCGAGACATTACCGGCATTATCCTCTAAAATATTAATTGCAACCAGATTTAATTGACTGTTTCGGTGTGGTACCGCATTGCTACGATGATCCAAACCAGAATGAGGCCAGGATCTGGCTGACAAGTATGCGAAAAATGCGAAAGTACGAGGCTGATGAGGGAAAATCCCAGACCTAACCAAGACGTAACCGGCGTTATCCCCTAAAACATTAATCGCAACCAGGTTTAATTGACTGTTTCGGTGTGGAACCACATTACTACGGGATCCAAACCAGAAAAAACTCAGGACCTGGCCGACAAGTATACGAAAAATGCGATAGTATGAGCCAGAGGAGGGCAAATACCAGACCTAACACAGACATAACCGGCGCTATCCTCTAAAATATTAATCGCAACCGGGTTTAATTGACTGTTTCGGTGTGGAACCACATTGCTACGGGATCCAAACCAGAAAAAGGCCATGATCTGTCCAACAAGTATGCGAAAAACGCGAAAGCATGTGCCAGATGAGGGCTAATCCCAGACCTAACCGAGATATAATCGGCGTTATCCTCTAAATTATTAATCGCAACCAGGTATAATTGACTGTTTCAGTGTGGTACCACATTACTACGTGATCCAAACCAGAAAAGGGCCAGGGTCTGGCCAACAAGTATGCGAAAAATGCGAAAGTACGAGCCAGATGAGGGCAAATCCCAGACCTAACCGAGACATAACCGGCGGTATCCTCTAAAATATTAATCGCAACCAGGTTTATTTGACAGTTTCGGTGTGGTAACGCATTACTACGTGATCCAAACCAGATAAAGCCCAGGATCTGGCCAACAAGTATGAGAAAAATGCGAAAGTTCGAGCCAGATGAGAGCAAATACCAGACCTAACCCAGACAAAACCGGCGTTATCCCCTAAAATATTATCCGCAACCAGGTATAATTGACTGTTTCGGTGTGGTACCGCATTGCTACGATGATCCAAGCACGAAAAAACCAAGGATCTGGCCAACAAGTATGCGAAAATGCGAAAGTACGATCCAGATGAGGGCAAATCCCAGACCTACCCGAGACATAACCGGCGTTATCCTCTAAAATATTATTCGCAACCAGGATTAATTGACTGTTTCGGTGTGGTGCCGCATTACTACGTGATCCAAACCAGAAAAAGGCCAGGATCTGGCAACCAAGAATGCGAAAAATGCGAAAGTACGAGCCAGATGATTGCATATACCAGAACTATCCCAGACATAACCAGCGTTATCCTCTAAAATACGCATCGGAACATGCTTTTAATGACTGTTTCAGTGTGGTACCACATTACTACCTGATCCAAACCAGAAAAAGCCGAGGATCGGGCCATCAACAATGCGGAAAACGCGAAAGTATGAGCCAGATGATTGCAAATACCAGAACTAACACAGACATATCCTGCGTTATCCTCTAAAATACTAATCGGAACCAGCTTTTATTGACAGTGTGGTACCACATTACTACGTGATCCAAACCAGAAAAAGCCCAGGATCTGGCCAACAAGTATGCGAAAAACGCGAAAGTATGAGCCAGATGATTGCAAATACCAGAACTAACCCAGACATAACCAGCGTTATCCTCTAAAATACTAATCGGAACCAGCTTCTAGTGACTGTTTCGGTGTGGTACCACATTACTACGTGATCCAAACCAGAAAAAGGCCAGGATCTGGCCAACAAGTATGCGGATAGTGCGAAAGTACGAGGCAGTTCAGGGCAAATCCCAGACATAACCGTGACATAACCGGCCTTATCCTGTAAAATACAAATCGGAGCCAGCTTCTATTGACTGTTTCAGTGTGGTACCACATTACTACGTGATCCAAACCAGAAAAAGGCCAGGATCTGGCCAACAAGTATGCGAAAAACGCGTAAGTACGAGCCAGATAAGGACAAATCCCAGACCTACCCGAGACATAACCGGCGTTATCCTCTAAAATATTAATCGCAACCAGTTTAATTGACTGTTTCGGTGTGGAACCTCATTACTACGGGATCCAAAACAGAAAAAACCCAGGATCTGGTCAACAAGTATGCGAAAAACGCGAAAGTATGAGCCAGATGGTTGCAAATACCAGAACTATCCCAGACATACCCCGCGTTATCCACTAAAATATTATTCGCAACCAGGTTTAATTGACTGTTTCGGTGTGGTACCACATTCCTACGTGGTCCAAGCCAGAAAAGGGCCAGGATCTGGCCAACAACTATGTGAAAAATGCGGAAGTACGAGCCAGATGAGGGCAAATACCATACCTAACCGAGACATTACCGGCTTTATCCTCTAAAATATTAATCGCAACCAGATTTAATTGACTGTTTCGGTGTGGTAACGCATTACTACGTGATCCGAACCTGAAAGAGGCCAGGATCTGGCCAACAAGTATGCGAAAAATGCGAAGGTATGAGCCAGATGATTGCAAATACCGGAACTAACCCAGACATAACCAGCGTTATCCTCTAAAATATTAATCGCAACCAGGTTTAATTGACTGTTTCGGTGTGGTGCCGCATTACTACGTGATCCAAATCAGAAAAAGGCCAGGATCTGGCCAACAAGTATGCGAAAAACGCGAAAGTACGTGCCAGATAAGGACAAATCCCAGACCTACCCGAGACATAATCGGCGTTATCCTCTAAAATATTAATCGCAATCAGTTTAATTGACTGTTTCGGTGTGGAAACTCATTACTACGGGATCCAAAGCAGAAAAAACCCAGGATCTGGTCAACAAGTATGCGAAAAACGCGAAAGTATGAGCCAGATGATTTCAAATACCAGAACTAACACAGGCATAACCCGCGTTATCCTCTAAAGTATTATTCGGAACCAGCTTCTATTGACTGTTTCAGTGTGGTACCACATTACTACGTGATCCAAACCAGAAAAAGCCCTGGATCTGGCCAACAAGTATGCGAAAAACGCGAATATATGAGCCATCTCATGATTGCAAATACCAGAACTAACCCTGACATAACCAGCGTTATCCTCTAGAATACGCATCGGAACATGCTTTTAATGACTGTTTCAGTGTGGTACCATATTACTACGTGATCCAAACCAGAAAAAGCCCAGGATCGGGCCAACAAGAATGCGAAAAATGCGAAAGTACGAGCCTGATGAGGGAAAATCCCAGACCTAACCGAGACGTAACCGGCGTTATCCCCTAAAATATTAATCGCAACCAGGTATAATTGACTGTTTCGGTGTGGTACCGCATTGCTACGATGACCCAAACCAGAAAGAGGCCAGGATCTGGCCAACAAGTATGCGAAAAATGCGAAAGTATGAGCCAGATGATTGCAAATACCAGAACTAACCCAGACATAACCAGCGTTATCCTCTAAAATATTAATCGCAACCAGGTTTAATTGACTGTTTCAATGTGGTACCACAATACTACGTGATCCAAACCAGAAAAAGCCCAGGATCTGGCCAACAAGTATGCGAAAAACGCGAAAGTATATGCCAGATGATAGCATATACCAGAACTAACCCAGACATAACCAGCGTTATCCTCTAAAATACTAATCGGAACCAGCTTCTATTGACCGTTTCAGTGTGGTACCACATTACTACGTGATCCGAACCAGAAAAAGACTAGGATCAGGCCATCAACTAAGCGAAAAACGCGAAAGTATGAGCCAGATGATTGCAAATACCAGAACTAACACAGACATAACCAGCGTTATCCTCTAAAATATTAATCGCAACCAGGTTTACTTGACAGCTTCAGCGTGGTACCACATTACTACGTGATCCAAACCAGAAAAAGCCGAGGATCTGGCCAACAAGTATGCGAATAACGCGAAAGTATGTGCCAGATGATTGCAAATACCAGAACTATCACAGACATAACCAGCGTTATCCTCTAAAATACTAATCGGAACCAGCTTTTATTGACTGTTTCAGTGTGGTACCACATTACTACGTGATCCAAACCAGAAAAAGCCCAGGATCTGGCCAACAAGTATGCGAAAAACGCGAATATATGAGCCAGATGATTGCAAATACCAGAACTAACCCTGACATAACCAGCGTTATCCTCTAAAATACGAATCGGAACATGCTTTTAATGACTGTTTCAGTGTGGTACCACATTACTACGTGATCCAAACCAGGAAGAGCCCAGGATCGGGCCAACAAGAATGCGCAAAATGCGAAAGTATGAGCCAGATGATTGCAAATACCAGAACTAACCCTGACATAACCAGCGTTATCCTCTAAAATACGAATCGGAACATGCTTTTAATGACTGTTTCAGTGTGGTACCACATTACTACGTGATCCAAACCAGGAATAGCCCAGGATCGGGCCAACAAGAATGCGCAAAATGCGAAAGTATGAGCCAGATGATTGCAAATACCAGAACTAACCCTGACATAACCAGCGTTATCCTCTAAAATACGAATCGGAACAAGCTTTTAATGACTGTTTCAGTGTGGTACCACATTACTACGTGATCCAAACCAGGAAAAGCCCAGGATCAGGCCAACACGAATGCGCAAAATGCGAAAGTATGAGCCAGATGATTGCAAATACCAGAACTAACCCAGACATAACCAGCGTTATCCTCTAAAATATTAATCGCAACCAGGTTTAATTGACTGTTTCGGTGTGGCACTGCATTACTACGTGATCCAGACCAGAAAAAGGCCAGGATCTGGCCTACAAGTATGCGAAAAACGCGAAAGTATAAGCCAGATGATTGCAAATACCAGAACTAACCCAGGCATAACCAGCGTTATCCTCTAGAATACTAAGCGGAACCAGCTTCTATTGACTGTTTCAGTGTGGTACCACATTACTACGTGATCCAAACCAAAAAAAGGCCAGGATCTGGCCAGCAAGTATGCGAAAAACGCGAAAGTACGAGCCAGATGAGGACAAATCCGAGACCTACCCGTGACGTAACCGGTGTTATCCTCTAAAATATTAATCGCAACCAGTTTAATTAACTGTTTCGGTGTGGAACCTCATAACTACGGGATCCAAAACTGAAAAAACCCAGGATCTGGGTAACAGGTATGCGAAAAACGCGAAAGTATGAGCCAGATGATTGCAAATACCAGAACAATCCCAGGCATAACCAGCGTTATCCTCTAAAATACTAAGCGGAACCAGCTTTTATTGACAGTGTGGTACCACATTACTACGTGATCCAAACCTGAAAAAGCCCTGGATCTGGCCAACAAGTAAGCGAAAGATGCGAAAGTACGAGCGACATGAGGGCAAATACTAGACCTAACCTAGACATAACCGGCGTTATCCTCTAAAATATTAATCGCAACCAGGTTTAATTGACTGTTTCGGTGTGGAACCACAATACGACGGGATCCAATCTGCAAAAAACCCAAGACCTGGCCAACAAGTATGCGAAAAATGCGAAAGTATGAGCCAGATGAGGGCAAATACCAGACCTAACCCAGACATAACCGGCGTTATCCTCTAAAATATTAATCGCAACCAGGTTTAATTGACTGTTTCGGTGTGGAACCACAATACGACGGGATCCAATCTACAAAAAACCCAAGACCTGGCCAACAAGTATGCGAAAAATGCGAAAGTATGAGCCAGATGAGGGCAAATACCAGACCTAACCCAGACATAACCGGCGTTATCCTCTAAAATATTAATCGGACCCAGGTTTAATTGACTGTTTCGGTGTGGAACCACATTACTACGGGATCCAAACCAGAAAAACCCAGGATCTGGCCAACAACTATGAGAAAAACGCGAAAGTATGAGCCAGATGATTGCAAATACCAGAACTAACACAGACATAACCAGCGTTATCCCCTAAAATACTAATCGGAACCTGCTTTTATTGACTGTTTAAGTGTGGTACCACATTACTACGGGATCCAAATCAGAAAATGCCCAGGATCTTGCCAACAAGAATGCGAAAAATGCGAAAGTACGAGCCAGATGGGGGCAAATCCCAGACCTAACCGAGACATAACCAGCGTTATCCGCTAAAATATTAATAACAACCAGGTTTAATTGACTGTTTCGATGTGGTACCGCATTACTACGTGATTCAAACCAGAAAAGGGCCAGGGTCTGGCCAACAAGTGTGCGAAAAACGCGTAAGTATGAGCCAGATGATTGCAAATACCAGAAATAACACAGACATAACCAGCGTTATCCCCTAAAATACTAATCGGAACCTGCTTTTATTGACTGTTTCAGTGTGGTACCACATTACTACGGGATCCAAATCAGAAAAAGCCCAGGATCTGGCCAACAAGAATGCGAAAAATGCGAAAGTACGAGCCAGATGGGGGCAAATCCCAGACCTAACCGAGACATGACCAGCGTTATCCTCTAAAATACTGATCGGAACCAGCTTCTATTGACTGTTTCGGTGTGGAACCACATTACTACGTGATCCAAACCAGAAAAAGGCCAGGATCTGGCCAACAAGTATGCGAAAAACGTGATAGTACGAGCCAGATGAGGACAAATCCCAGACCTACCCGAGACATAACCGGCGTTATCCTCTAAAATACTAATCGCAACCAGTTTAACTGAGTGTTCCGGTGTGGAGCCTCATTACTACGGGATCCAAAACAGAAAAAGCACAGGATCTGGCCAACTAGTATGCGAAAAACGCGGAAGTATGTGCCAGATGATAGCAAATACCAGAACTAACCCAGACATAACCAGCGTTATCCTCTAAAATACTTATAGGAACCAGCTTCTATTCACTGTTTCAGTGTGGTACCACATTGCTACGTGATCCAAACCAGAAATGGGCCACGGTCTGGCCAACAAGTATGCGAAAAATGGGAATGTCCGAGCCAGATGAGGGCAAATACCAGACCTAACCGAGACATAACCGGCGTTATCCTCTAAAATATTAATCGCAACCAGGTTCAATTGACTGTTTCTGTGTGGAACCACATTACTACGGGATCCAAACCAGAAAAAACCCAGGATCTGGCCAACAACTATGAGAAAAACGCAAAAGTACGAGCCAGATGTGGGCAAATCCCAGACCTAACCGAGACATAACCAGCGTTATCCTCTAAAATATTAATCGCAACCAGGTTTAATTGACTGTTTCGGTGTGGTACCGCATTACTACGTGATCCAAACCAGAGAAAGGCCAGGATCTGGCCAACAAGGATGAGAAAAATGCGAATATATGATCCAGATGAGGGCAAATCCCAGGAAAAACCGAGACATAACCGGCGTTATCCTCTAAAATATTAATCGCAAGCAGGTTTAATTGACTGTTTCGGTGTGGTGACGCATTACTACGTGATCCAAACCAGAAAAAGGCCAGGATCTGGCCAACCAGTGTGCGAAAAATGCGAAAGTACGAGCCAGATGAGGACAAATCCCAGACCTACCCGAGACATAACCGGCGTTATCCTTTAAAATATTAATCTCAACCAGGTTTAATTGACCGTTTCTTTGTGGAACCACATTACTACGTGATCCAAACCCGAAAAGGGCCAGGATCTGGCCAACAAGTATGCGAAAAATGCGAAAGTACGAGCCAGATGAGGGAAAATCCCAGACCTAACCCAGACATAACCGGCGTTATCCTCTAAAATGTTATTCGCAACCAGGTTTAATTGACTGTTTGAGTCTGGTGCAACTTTACTACGTGATCCAAACCAGAAAAAGCCCAGGATCTGGTCAACAAGTATGCGAAAAATGCGAAAGTATGAGCCAGATGATTGCAAATACCAGAACTAACCCAGACATAACCGGCGTTATCCCGTAAAATATTAATCGCAACCAGGTTTAATTGACTGTTTCGGTGTGGTACCGCATTACTACGTGATCCAAACCAGAGAAAGGCCAGGATCTGGCCAACAAGGATGAGAAAAATGCGAATGTATGATCCAGATGATTGCAAATACCAGAACTAACCCTGACATAACCAGCGTTATCCTCTAAAATATAAATCGCAACCAGGTTTAATTGACTGTTTCGGTGTGGTGCCGCATTACTACGTGATCCAAAACAGAAAAAGGCCAGGGTCTGGCCACCAAGAATGCGAAAAATGCGAAAGTACGAGCCAGATGATTGCAAATACCAGAACTATCCCAGACATAACCAGCGTTATCCTCTAAAATACAAATCGGAACCAGCTTCTATTGACTGTTTCAGTGTGGTACCACATTACTACGTGATCCAAACCAGAAAAAGGCCAGGATCTGGCCAACAAGTATGCCAAAAACGCGAAAGTACGAGCCAGATAAGGACAAATCCCAGACCTACCCGAGACATAACCGGCGTTATCCTCTAAAATATTAATCGCAATCAGTTTAATTGACTGTTTCGGTTTGGAAACTCATTACTACGGGACCCAAAGCAGAAAAAACCCAGGATCTGGTCAACAAGTATGCGAAAAACGCGAAAGTATGAGCCAGATGATTTCAAATACCAGAACTAACACAGGCATAACCCGCGTTATCCTCTAAAGTATTATTCGGAACCAGCTTCTATTGACTGTTTCAGTGTGGTACCACATTACTACGTGATCCAAACCAGAAAAAGACCAGGATCTGGCCAACAAGTATGCGAAAAACGCGAATATATGAGCCATCTCATGATTGCAAATACCAGAACTAACCCTGACATAACCAGCGTTATCCTCTAAAATACGCATCGGAACATGCTTTTAATGACTGTTTCAGTGTGGTACCATATTACTACGTGATCCAAACCAGAAAAAGCCCAGGATCGGGCCAACAAGAATGCGAAAAACGCGAATATATGAGCCAGATGATTGCAAATACCAGAACTAACCCTGACATAACCAGCGTTATCCTCTAAAATACGAATCGGAACATGCTTTTAATGACTGTTTCAGTGTGGTACCACATTACTACGTGATCCAAACCAGGAATAGCCCAGGATCGGGCCAACAAGAATGCGCAAAATGCGAAAGTATGAGCCAGATGATTGCAAATACCAGAACTAACCCTGACATAACCAGCGTTATCCTCTAAAATACGAATCGGAACAAGCTTTTAATGTCTGTGTCAGTGTGGTACCACATTACTACGTGATCCAAACCAGGAAAAGCCCAGGATCGGGCCAACACGAATGCGCAAAATGCGAAAGTATGAGCCAGATGATTGCAAATACCAGAACTAACCCAGACATAACCAGCGTTATCCTCTAAAATATTAATCGCAACCAGGTTTAATTGACTGTTTCGGTGTGGCACTGCATTACTACGTGATCCAGACCAGAAAAAGGCCAGGATCTGGCCTACAGGTATGCGCAAAATGCGAAAGTACGAGCCAGATGAGGGCAAATCCCAGACCAAACCGAGACATAACCGGCGTTATCCTCTAAAATATTAATCGCAACCAGGTTTAATTTACTGTTTCGGTGTGGTACCGCATTACTACGTGATCCAAACCAGAAAAATCCCAGGATCGGGCCAACAAGAATGCGAGAAACGCGAAAGTACGAGCCAGATGAGGGAAAATCCCAGACCTAACCGAGACGTAACCGGCGTTATCCCCTAAAATATTAATCGCAACCAGGTTTAATTGACTGTTTCGGTGTGGAACCACATTACTACGGGATCCAAACCAGAAAAAACCCAGGATCTGGCCAACAAGTATGCGAAAAACGCGAAAGTATAAGCCAGATGATTGCAAATACCAGAACTAACCCAGGCATAACCAGCGTTATCCTCTAGAATACTAAGCGGAACCAGCTTCTATTGACTGTTTCAGTGTGGTACCACATTACTACGTGATCCAAACCAAAAAAAGGCCAGGATCTGGCCAGCAAGTATGCGAAAAACGCGAAAGTACGAGCCAGATGAGGACAAATCCGAGACCTACCCGAGACGTAACCGGTGTTATCCTCTAAAATATTAATCGCAACCAGTTTAATTAACTGTTTCGGTGTGGAACCTCATAACTACGGGATCCAAAACTGAAAAAACCCAGGATCTGGGTAACAAGTATGCGAAAAACGCGAAAGTATGAGCCAGATGATTGCAAATACCAGAACAATCCCAGGCATAACCAGCGTTATCCTCTAAAATACTAAGCGGATCCAGCTTTTTTTGACAGTGTGGTACCACATTACTACGTGATCCAAACCAGAAAAAGCCCAGGATCTGGCCAACAAGTAAGCGAAAGATGCGAAAGTACGAGCGACATGAGGGCAAATACTAGACCTAAACTAGACATAACCGGCGTTATCCTCTAAAATATTAATCGCAACCAGGTTTAATTGACTGTTTCGGTGTGGAACCACAATACGACGGGATCCAATCTACAAAAAACCCAAGACCTGGCCAACAAGTATGCGAAAAATGCTAAAGTATGAGCCAGATGAGGGCAAATACCAGACCTAACCCAGACATAACCGGCGTTATCCTCTAAAATATTAATCGCAACCAGGTTTAATTGACTGTTTCGGTGTGGAACCACATTACTACGTGATCCAAACCAGAAAAACCCAGGATCTGGCCAACAACTATGAGAAAATCGCGAAAGTATGAGCCAGATGATTGCAAATACCAGAACTAACACAGACATAACCAGCGTTATCCCCTAAAATACTAATCGGAACCTGCTTTTATTGACTGTTTAAGTGTGGTACCACATTACTACGGGATCCAAATCAGAAAATGCCCAGGATCTTGCCAACAAGAATGCGAAAAATGCGAAAGTACGAGCCAGATGGGGGCAAATCCCAGACCTAACCGAGACATAACCAGCGTTATCCGCTAAAATATTAATAACAACCAGGTTTAATTGACTGTTTCGATGTGGTACCGCATTACTACGTGATTCAAACCAGAAAAGGGCCAGGGTCTGGCCAACAAGTGTGCGAAAAACGCGTAAGTATGAGCCAGATGATTGCAAATACCAGAACTAACACAGACATAACCAGCGTTATCCCCTAAAATACTAATCGGAACCTGCTTTTATTGACTGTTTCAGTGTGGTACCACATTACTACGGGATCCAAATCAGAAAAAGCCCAGGATCTGGCCAACAAGAATGCGAAAAATGCGAAAGTACGAGCCAGATGAGGGCAAATACCAGACCTAACCGAGACATAACCGGCGTTATCCTCTAAAATATTAATCGCAACCAGGTTCAATTGACTGTTTCTGTGTGGAACCACATTACTACGGGATCCAAACCAGAAAAAACCCAAGACCTGGCCAACAAGTATGCGAAAAATGCGAAAGTATGAGCCAGATGAGGGCAAATACCAGACCTAACCCAGACATAACCGGCGTTATCCTCTAAAATATTAATCGCAACCAGGTTTAATTGACTGTTTCGGTGTGGAACCACATTACTACGTGATCCAAACCAGAAAAACCCAGGATCTGGCCAACAACTATGAGAAAAACGCGAAAGTATGAGCCAGATGATTGCAAATACCAGAACTAACACAGACATAACCAGCGTTATCCCCTAAAATACTAATCGGAACCTGCTTTTATTGACTGTTTAAGTGTGGTACCACATTACTACGGGATCCAAATCAGAAAATGCCCAGGATCTTGCCAACAAGAATGCGAAAAATGCGAAAGTACGAGCCAGATGGGGGCAAATCCCAGACCTAACCGAGACATAACCAGCGTTATCCGCTAAAATATTAATAACAACCAGGTTTAATTGACTGTTTCGATGTGGTACCGCATTACTACGTGATTCAAACCAGAAAAGGGCCAGGGTCTGGCCAACAAGTGTGCGAAAAACGCGTAAGTATGAGCCAGATGATTGCAAATACCAGAACTAACACAGACATAACCAGCGTTATCCCCTAAAATACTAATCGGAACCTGCTTTTATTGACTGTTTCAGTGTGGTACCACATTACTACGGGATCCAAATCAGAAAAAGCCCAGGATCTGGCCAACAAGAATGCGAAAAATGCGAAAGTACGAGCCAGATGGGGGCAAATCCCAGACCTAACCGAGACATGACCAGCGTTATCCTCTAAAATACTGATCGGAACCAGCTTCTATTGACTGTTTCGGTGTGGAACCACATTACTACGTGATCCAAACCAGAAAAAGGCCAGGATCTGGCCAACAAGTATGCGAAAAACGTGATAGTACGAGCCAGATGAGGACAAATCCCAGACCTACCCGAGACATAACCGGCGTTATCCTCTAAAATACTAATCGCAACCAGTTTAACTGAGTGTTCCGGTGTGGAGCCTCATTACTACGGGATCCAAAACAGAAAAAGCACAGGATCTGGCCAACTAGTATGCGAAAAACGCGGAAGTATGTGCCAGATGATAGCAAATACCAGAACTAACCCAGACATAACCAGCGTTATCCTCTAAAATACTTATAGGAACCAGCTTCTATTCACTGTTTCAGTGTGGTACCACATTGCTACGTGATCCAAACCAGAAATGGGCCACGGTCTGGCCAACAAGTATGCGAAAAATGGGAATGTCCGAGCCAGATGAGGGCAAATACCAGACCTAACCGAGACATAACCGGCGTTATCCTCTAAAATATTAATCGCAACCAGGTTCAATTGACTGTTTCTGTGTGGAACCACATTACTACGGGATCCAAACCAGAAAAAACCCAGGATCTGGCCAACAACTATGAGAAAAACGCAAAAGTACGAGCCAGATGTGGGCAAATCCCAGACCTAACCGAGACATAACCAGCGTTATCCTCTAAAATATTAATCGCAACCAGGTTTAATTGACTGTTTCGGTGTGGTACCGCATTACTACGTGATCCAAACCAGAGAAAGGCCAGGATCTGGCCAACAAGGATGAGAAAAATGCGAATATATGATCCAGATGAGGGCAAATCCCAGGAAAAACCGAGACATAACCGGCGTTATCCTCTAAAATATTAAACGCAAGCAGGTTTAATTGACTGTTTCGGTGTGGTGACGCATTACTACGTGATCCAAACCAGAAAAAGGCCAGGATCTGGCCAACCAGTGTGCGAAAAATGCGAAAGTACGAGCCAGATGAGGACAAATCCCAGACCTACCCGAGACATAACCGGCGTTATCCTTTAAAATATTAATCTCAACCAGGTTTAATTGACCGTTTCTTTGTGGAACCACATTACTACGTGATCCAAACCCGAAAAGGGCCAGGATCTGGCCAACAAGTATGCGAAAAATGCGAAAGTACGAGCCAGATGAGGGAAAATCCCAGACCTAACCCAGACATAACCGGCGTTATCCTCTAAAATGTTATTCGCAACCAGGTTTAATTGACTGTTTGAGTCTGGTGCAACTTTACTACGTGATCCAAACCAGAAAAAGCCCAGGATCTGGTCAACAAGTATGCGAAAAATGCGAAAGTATGAGCCAGATGATTGCAAATACCAGAACTAACCCAGACATAACCGGCGTTATCCCGTAAAATATTAATCGCAACCAGGTTTAATTGACTGTTTCGGTGTGGTACCGCATTACTACGTGATCCAAACCAGAGAAAGGCCAGGATCTGGCCAACAAGGATGAGAAAAATGCGAATATATGATCCAGATGATTGCAAATACCAGAACTAACCCTGACATAACCAGCGTTATCCTCTAAAATATAAATCGCAACCAGGTTTAATTGACTGTTTCGGTGTGGTGCCGCATTACTACGTGATCCAAAACAGAAAAAGGCCAGGGTCTGGCCACCAAGAATGCGAAAAATGCGAAAGTACGAGCCAGATGATTGCAAATACCAGAACTATCCCAGACATAACCAGCGTTATCCTCTAAAATACAAATCGGAACCAGCTTCTATTGACTGTTTCAGTGTGGTACCACATTACTACGTGATCCAAACCAGAAAAAGGCCAGGATCTGGCCAACAAGTATGCCAAAAACGCGAAAGTACGAGCCAGATAAGGACAAATCCCAGACCTACCCGAGACATAACCGGCGTTATCCTCTAAAATATTAATCGCAATCAGTTTAATTGACTGTTTCGGTTTGGAAACTCATTACTACGGGACACAAAGCAGAAAAAACCCAGGATCTGGTCAACAAGTATGCGAAAAACGCGAAAGTATGAGCCAGATGATTTCAAATACCAGAACTAACACAGGCATAACCCGCGTTATCCTCTAAAGTATTATTCGGAACCAGCTTCTATTGACTGTTTCAGTGTGGTACCACATTACTACGTGATCCAAACCAGAAAAAGCCCAGGATCTGGCCAACAAGTATGCGAAAAACGCGAATATATGAGCCATCTCATGATTGCAAATACCAGAACTAACCCTGACATAACCAGCGTTATCCTCTAAAATACGCATCGGAACATGCTTTTAATGACTGTTTCAGTGTGGTACCATATTACTACGTGATCCAAACCAGAAAAAGCCCAGGATCGGGCCAACAAGAATGCGAAAAACGCGAATATATGAGCCAGATGATTGCAAATACCAGAACTAACCCTGACATAACCAGCGTTATCCTCTAAAATACGAATCGGAACATGCTTTTAATGACTGTTTCAGTGTGGTACCACATTACTACGTGATCCAAACCAGGAAAAGCCCAGGATCGGGCCAACAAGAATGCGCAAAATGCGAAAGTATGAGCCAGATGATTGCAGATACCAGAACTAACCCTGACATAACCAGCGTTATCCTCTAAAATACGAATCGGAACATGCTTTTAATGACTGTTTCAGTGTGGTACCACATTACTACGTGATCCAAACCAGGAATAGCCCAGGATCGGGCCAACAAGAATGCGCAAAATGCGAAAGTATGAGCCAGATGATTGCAAATACCAGAACTAACCCTGACATAACCAGCGTTATCCTCTAAAATACGAATCGGAACAAGCTTTTAATGTCTGTGTCAGTGTGGTACCACATTACTACGTGATCCAAACCAGGAAAAGCCCAGGATCGGGCCAACACGAATGCGCAAAATGCGAAAGTATGAGCCAGATGATTGCAAATACCAGAACTAACCCAGACATAACCAGCGTTATCCTCTAAAATATTAATCGCAACCAGGTTTAATTGACTGTTTCGGTGTGGCACTGCATTACTACGTGATCCAGACCAGAAAAAGGCCAGGATCTGGCCTACAGGTATGCGCAAAATGCGAAAGTACGAGCCAGATGAGGGCAAATCCCAGACCAAACCGAGACATAACCGGCGTTATCCTCTAAAATATTAATCGCAACCAGGTTTAATTTACTGTTTCGGTGTGGTACCGCATTACTACGTGATCCAAACCAGAAAAATCCCAGGATCGGGCCAACAAGAATGCGAGAAACGCGAAAGTACGAGCCAGATGAGGGAAAATCCCAGACCTAACCGAGACGTAACCGGCGTTATCCCCTAAAATATTAATCGCAACCAGGTTTAATTGACTGTTTCGGTGTGGAACCACATTACTACGGGATCCAAACCAGAAAAAACCCAGGATCTGGCCAACAAGTATGCGAAAAACGCGAAAGTATAAGCCAGATGATTGCAAATACCAGAACTAACCCAGGCATAACCAGCGTTATCCTCTAGAATACTAAGCGGAACCAGCTTCTATTGACTGTTTCAGTGTGGTACCACATTACTACGTGATCCAAACCAAAAAAAGGCCAGGATCTGGCCAGCAAGTATGCGAAAAACGCGAAAGTACGAGCCAGATGAGGACAAATCCGAGACCTACCCGAGACGTAACCGGTGTTATCCTCTAAAATATTAATCGCAACCAGTTTAATTAACTGTTTCGGTGTGGAACCTCATAACTACGGGATCCAAAACTGAAAAAACCCAGGATCTGGGTAACAAGTATGCGAAAAACGCGAAAGTATGAGCCAGATGATTGCAAATACCAGAACAATCCCAGGCATAACCAGCGTTATCCTCTAAAATACTAAGCGGATCCAGCTTTTTTTGACAGTGTGGTACCACATTACTACGTGATCCAAACCAGAAAAAGCCCAGGATCTGGCCAACAAGTAAGCGAAAGATGCGAAAGTACGAGCGACATGAGGGCAAATACTAGACCTAAACTAGACATAACCGGCGTTATCCTCTAAAATATTAATCGCAACCAGGTTTAATTGACTGTTTCGGTGTGGAACCACAATACGACGGGATCCAATCTACAAAAAACCCAAGACCTGGCCAACAAGTATGCGAAAAATGCTAAAGTATGAGCCAGATGAGGGCAAATACCAGACCTAACCCAGACATAACCGGCGTTATCCTCTAAAATATTAATCGCAACCAGGTTTAATTGACTGTTTCGGTGTGGAACCACATTACTACGTGATCCAAACCAGGAATAGCCCAGGATCGGGCCAACAAGAATGCGCACAATGCGAAAGTATGAGCCAGATGATTGCAAATACCAGAACTAACCCTGACATAACCAGCGTTATCCTCTAAAATACGAATCGGAACAAGCTTTTAATGACTGTTCCAGTGTGGTACCACATTACTACGTGATCCAAACCAGGAAAAGCCCAGGATCGGGCCAACACGAATGCGCAAAATGCGAAAGTATGAGCCAGATGATTGCAAATGCCAGAACTCACCCAGACATAACCAGCGTTATCCTCTAAAATATTAATCGCAACCAGGTTTAATTGACTGTTTCGGTGTGGCACTGCATTACTACGTGATCCAGACCAGAAAAAGGCCAGGATCTGGCCTACAGGTATGCGCAAAATGCGAAAGTACGAGCCAGATGAGGGCAAATCCCAGACCTAACCGAGACATAACCAGCGTTATCCTCTAAAATACGAATCGGAACAAGCTTTTAATGACTGTTTCAGTGTGGTACCACATTACTACGTGATCCAAACCAGGAAAAGCCCAGGATCGGGCCAACACGAATGCGCAAAATGCGAAAGTATGAGCCAGATGTTTGCAAATGCCAGAACTCACCCAGACATAACCAGCGTTATCCTCTAAAATATTAATCGCAACCAGGTTTAATTGACTGTTTCAGTGTGGTACCATATTACTAAGTGATCCAAACCAGAAAAAGCCCAGGATCGGGCCAACAAGAATGCGAAAAATGCGAAAGTACGAGCCTGATGAGGGAAAATCCCAGACCTAACCGAGACGTAACCGGCGTTATCCCCTAAAATATTAATCGCAACCAGGTATAATTGACTGTTTCGGTGTGGTACCGCATTGCTACGATGATCCAAACCAGAAAGAGGCCAGGATCTGGCCAACAAGTATGCGAAAAATGCGAAAGTATGAGCCAGATGATTGCAAATACCAGAACTAACCCAGACATAACCAGCGTTATCCTCTAAAATATTAATCGCAACCAGGTTTAATTGACTGTTTCAATGTGGTACCACAATACTACGTGATCCAAACCAGAAAAAGCCCAGGATCTGGCCAACAAGTATGCGAAAAACGCGAAAGTATATGCCAGATGATAGCATATACCAGAACTAACCCAGACATAACCAGCGTTATCCTCTAAAATACTAATCGGAACCAGCATCTATTGACCGTTTCAGTGTGGTACCACATTACTACGTGATCCGAACCAGAAAAAGGCTAGGATCAGGCCATCAAGTAAGCGAAAAACGCGAAAGTATGAGCCAGATGATTGCAAATACCAGAACTAACACAGACATAACCAGCGTTATCCTCTAAAATATTAATCGCAACCAGGTTTACTTGGCAGCTTCAGTGTGGTACCACATTACTACGTGATCCAAACCAGAAAAAGCCGAGGATCTGGCCAACAAGTATGCGAATAACGCGAAAGTATGTGCCAGATGATTGCAAATACCAGAACTAACACAGACATAACCAGCGTTATCCTCTAAAATACGAATCGGAACATGCTTTTAATGACTGTTTCAGTGTGGTACCACATTACTACGTGATCCAAACCAGGAATAGCCCAGGATCGGGCCAACAAGAATGCGCAAAATGCGAAAGTATGAGCCAGATGGTTGCAAATACCAGAACTAACCCTGACATAACCAGCGTTATCCTCTAAAATACGAATCGGAACAAGCTTTTAATGACTGTTTCAGTGTGGTACCACATTACTACGTGATCCAAACCAGGAAAAGCCCAGGATCGGGCCAACACGAATGCGCAAAATGCGAAAGTATGAGCCAGATGATTGCAAATACCAGAACTAACCCAGACATAACCAGCGTTATCCTCTAAAATATTAATCGCAACCAGGTTTAATTGACTGTTTCGGTGTGGCACTGCATTACTACGTGATCCAGACCAGAAAAAGGCCAGGATCTGGCCTACAGGTATGCGCAAAATGCGAAAGTGCGAGCCAGATGAGGGCAAATCCCAGACCAAACCGAGACATAACCGGCGTTATCCTCTAAAATATTAATCGCAACCAGGTTTAATTTACTGTTTCGGTGTGGTACCGCATTACTACGTGATCCAAACCAGAAAAAGGCCAGGATCTGGCCAACAAGTATGCGAAAAATGCGAAAGTATGAGCCAGATGATTGCAAATTCCAGAACTAACCCTGACATAACCAGCGTTATCCTCTAGAATACGAATCGGAACATGCTTTTAATGACTGTTTCAGTGTTGTAACACATTACTACGTGATCCAAACCAGAAAAATCCCAGGATCGGGCCAACAAGAATGCGAGAAACGCGAAAGTACGAGCCAGATGAGGGAAAATCCCAGACCTAACCGAGACGTAACCGGCGTTATCCCCTAAAATATTAATCGCAACCAGGTTTAATTGACTGTTTCGGTGTGGAACCACATTACTACGGGATCCAAACCAGAAAAAACCCAGGATCTGGCCAACAAGTATGCGAAAAACGCGAAAGTATAAGCCAGATGATTGCAAATACCAGAACTAACCCAGGCATAACCAGCGTTATCCTCTAGAATACTAAGCGGAACCAGCTTCTATTGACTGTTTCAGTGTGGTACCACATTACTACGTGATCCAAACCAAAAAAAGGCCAGGATCTGGCCAGCAAGTATGCGAAAAACGCGAAAGTACGAGCCAGATGAGGACAAATCCGAGACCTACCCGTGACGTAACCGGTGTTATCCTCTAAAATATTAATCGCAACCGGTTTAATTAACTGTTTCGGTGTGGAACCTCATAACTACGGGATCCAAAACTGAAAAAACCCAGGATCTGGGTAACAAGTATGCGACAAACGCGAAAGTATGAGCCAGATGATTGCAAATACCAGAACAATCCCAGGCATAACCAGCGTTATCCTCTAAAATACTAAGCGGAACCAGCTTTTATTGACAGTGTGGTACCACATTACTACGTGATCCAAACCAGAAAAAGCCCAGGATCTGGCCAACAAGTAAGCGAAAGATGCGAAAGTACGAGCCAGATGAGGGCAAATACCAGACCTAACTGAGACATAACTGGCGTTATCCTCGAAAATATTAATCGCAACCAGGTTCAGTTGACTGTTTCGGTGTGGAACCACATTACTACGGGATCCAAACCAGAAAAAACCCAGGATCTGGCCAACAACTATGAGAAAAACGCGAAAGTATGAGCCAGATGATTGCAAATACCAGAACTAACCCAGACAAAACCAGCGTTATCCTCTAAAATACTTTTCGGAACCAGCTTCTATTGACTGTTTCAGTGTGGTACCGCATTACTACGTGATTCAAACCAGAAAAGGGCCAGGGTCTGGCCAACAAGTGTGCGAAAAACGCGTAAGTATGAGCCAGATGATTGCAAATACCAGAACTAACACAGACATAACCAGCGTTATCCCCTAAAATACTAATCGGAACCTGCCTTTATTGACTGTTTCAGTGTGGTACCACATTACTACGGGATCCAAATCAGAAAAAGCCCAGGATCTGGCCAACAAGAATGCGAAAAATGCGAAAGTACGAGCCAGATGGGGGCAAATCCCAGACCTAACCGAGACATAACCAGCGTTATCCGCTAAAATATTAATAACAACCAGGTTTAATTGACTGTTTCGATGTGGTACCGCATTACTACGTGATTCAAACCAGAAAAGGGCCAGGGTCTGGCCAACAAGTGTGCGAAAAACGCGTAAGTATGAGCCAGATGATTGCAAATACCAGAACTAACACAGACATAACCAGCGTTATCCCCTAAAATACTAATCGGAACCTGCTTTTATTGACTGTTTCAGTGTGGTACTACATTACTACGGGATCCAAATCAGAAAAAGCCCAGGATCTGGCCAACAAGAATGCGAAAAATGCGAAAGTACGAGCCAGATGGGGGCAAATCCCAGACCTAACCGAGACATGACCAGCGTTATCCTCTAAAATACTGATCGGAACCAGCTTCTATTGACTGTTTCGGTGTGGAACCACATTACTACGTGATCCAAACCAGGAAAAGGCCAGGATCTGGCCAACAAGTATGCGAAAAACGTGATAGTACGAGCCAGATGAGGACAAATCCCAGACCTACCCGAGACATAACCGGCGTTATCCTCTAAAATATTAATCGCAACCAGTTTAATTGAGTGTTCCGGTGTGGAACCTCATTACTACGGGATCCAAAACAGAAAAAGCACAGGATCTGGCCAACTAGTATGCGAAAAACGCGGAAGTATGTGCCAGATGATAGCAAATACCAGAACTAACCCAGACATAACCAGCGTTATCCTCTAAAATACTTATAGGAACCAGCTTCTATTCACTGTTTCAGTGTGGTACCACATTGCTACGTGATCCAAACCAGAAATGGGCCAGGGTCTGGCCAACAAGTATGCGAAAAATGGGAATGTCCGAGGCAGGTGAGGGCAAATACCAGACCTAACCGAGACATAACCGGCGTTATCCTCTAAAATATTAATCGCAACCAGGTTCAATTGACTGTTTCTGTGTGGAACCACATTACTACGGGATCCAAACCAGAAAAAACCCAGGATCTGGCCAACAACTATGAGAAAAACGCAAAAGTACGAGCCAGATGTGGGCAAATCCCAGACCTAACCGAGACATAACCAGCGTTATCCTCTAAAATATTAATCGCAACCAGGTTTAATTGACTGTTTCGGTGTGGTACCGCATTACTACGTGATCCAAACCAGAGAAAGGCCAGGATCTGGCCAACAAGGATGAGAAAAATGCGAATATATGATCCAGATGAGGGCAAATCCCAGGAAAAACCGAGACATAACCGGCGTTATCCTCTAAAATATTAATCGCAAGCAGGTTTAATTGACTGTTTCGGTGTGGTGACGCATTACTACGTGATCCAAACCAGAAAAAGGCCAGGATCTGGCCAACCAGTATGCGAAAAATGCGAAAGTACGAGCCAGATGAGGACAAATCCCAGACCTACCCGAGACGTAACCGGTGTTATCCTCTAAAATATTAATCGCAACCGGTTTAATTAACTGTTTCGGTGTGGAACCTCATAACTACGGGATCCAAAACTGAAAAAACCCAGGATCTGGGTAACAAGTATGCGACAAACGCGAAAGTATGAGCCAGATGATTGCAAATACCAGAAGAATCCCAGGCATAACCAGCGTTATCCTCTAAAATACTAAGCGGAACCAGCTTTTATTGACAGTGTGGTACCACATTACTACGTGATCCAAACCAGAAAAAGCCCAGGATGTGGCCAACAAGTAAGCGAAAGATGCGAAAGTACGAGCGACATGAGGGCAAATACTAGACCTAACCTAGACATAACCGGCGTTATCCTCTAAAATATTAATCGCAACCAGGTTTAATTGACTGTTTCGGTGTGGAACCACAATACGACGGGATCCAATCTACAAAAAACCCAAGACCTGGCCAACAAGTATGCGAAAAATGCGAAAGTATGAGCCAGATGAGGGCAAATACCAGACCTAACCCAGACATAACCGGCGTTATCCTCTAAAATATTAATCGCAACCAGGTTTAATTGACTGTTTCGGTGTGGAACCACATTACTACGTGATCCAAACCAGGAATAGCCCAGGATCGGGCCAACAAGAATGCGCACAATGCGAAAGTATGAGCCAGATGATTGCAAATACCAGAACTAACCCTGACATAACCAGCGTTATCCTCTAAAATACGAATCGGAACAAGCTTTTAATGACTGTTTCAGTGTGGTACCACATTACTACGTGATCCAAACCAGGAAAAGCCCAGGATCGGGCCAACACGAATGCGCAAAATGCGAAAGTATGAGCCAGATGATTGCAAATGCCAGAACTCACCCAGACATAACCAGCGTTATCCTCTAAAATATTAATCGCAACCAGGTTTAATTGACTGTTTCGGTGTGGCACTGCATTACTACGTGATCCAGACCAGAAAAAGGCCAGGATCTGGCCTACAGGTATGCGCAAAATGCGAAAGTACGAGCCAGATGAGGGCAAATACCAGACCTAACTGAGACATAACTGGCGTTATCCTCGAAAATATTAATCGCAACCAGGTTCAGTTGACTGTTTCGGTGTGGAACCACATTACTACGGGATCCAAACCAGAAAAAACCCAGGATCTGGCCAACAACTATGAGAAAAACGCGAAAGTATGAGCCAGATGATTGCAAATACCAGAACTAACCCAGACAAAACCAGTGTTATCCTCTAAAATACTTATCGGAACCAGCTTCTATTGACTGTTTCAGTGTGGTACCGCATTACTACGTGATTCAAACCAGAAAAGGGCCAGGGTCTGGCCAACAAGTGTGCGAAAAACGCGTAAGTATGAGCCAGATGAATGCAAATACCAGAACTAACACAGACATAACCAGCGTTATCCCCTAAAATACTAATCGGAACCTGCTTTTATTGACTGTTTCAGTGTGGTACCACATTACTACGGGATCCAAATCAGAAAAAGCCCAGGATCTGGCCAACAAGAATGCGAAAAATGCGAAAGTACGAGCCAGATGGGGGCAAATCCCAGACCTAACCGAGACATAACCAGCGTTATCCGCTAAAATATTAATAACAACCAGGTTTAATTGACTGTTTCGATGTGGTACCGCATTACTACGTGATTCAAACCAGAAAAGGGCCAGGGTCTGGCCAACAAGTGTGCGAAAAACGCGTAAGTATGAGCCAGATGATTGCAAATACCAGAACTAACACAGACATAACCAGCGTTATCCCCTAAAATACTAATCGGAACCTGCTTTTATTGACTGTTTCAGTGTGGTACCACATTACTACGGGATCCAAATCAGAAAAAGCCCAGGATCTGGCCAACAAGAATGCGAAAAATGCGAAAGTACGAGCCAGATGGGGGCAAATCCCAGACCTAACCGAGACATAACCAGCGTTATCCGCTAAAATATTAATAACAACCAGGTTTAATTGACTGTTTCGATGTGGTACCGCATTACTACGTGATTCAAACCAGAAAAAGCACAGGATCTGGCCAACTAGTATGCGAAAAACGCGGAAGTATGTGCCAGATGATAGCAAATACCAGAACTAACCCAGACATAACCAGCGTTATCCTCTAAAATACTTATAGGAACCAGCTTCTATTCACTGTTTCAGTGTGGTACCACATTGCTACGTGATCCAAACCAGAAATGGGCCAGGGTCTGGCCAACAAGTATGCGAAAGTGGGAATGTCCGAGCCAGATGAGGGCAAATACCAGACCTAACCGAGACATAACCGGCGTTATCCTCTAAAATATTAATCGCAACCAGGTTCAATTGACTGTTTCTGTGTGGAACCACATTACTACGGGATCCAAACCAGAAAAAACCCAGGATCTGGCCAACAACTATGAGAAAAACGCAAAAGTACGAGCCAGATGTGGGCAAATCCCAGACCTAACCGAGACATAACCAGCGTTATCCTCTAAAATATTAATCGCAACCAGGTTTAATTGACTGTTTCGGTGTGGTACCGCATTACTACGTGATCCAAACCAGAGAAAGGCCAGGATCTGGCCAACAAGGATGAGAAAAATGCGAATATATGATCCAGATGAGGGCAAATCCCAGGAAAAACCGAGACATAACCGGCGTTATCCTCTAAAATATTAATCGCAAGCAGGTTTAATTGACTGTTTCGGTGTGGTGACGCATTACTACGTGATCCAAACCAGAAAAAGGCCAGGATCTGGCCAACCAGTATGCGAAAAATGCGAAAGTACGAGCCAGATGAGGACAAATCCCAGACCTACCCGAGACATAACCGGCGTTATCCTTTAAAATATTAATCTCAACCAGGTTTAATTGACCGTTTCTTTGTGGAACCACATTACTACGTGATCCAAACCCGAAAAGGGCCAGGATCTGGCCAACAAGTATGCGAAAAATGCGAAAGTACGAGCCAGATGAGGGAAAATCCCAGACCTAACCCAGACATAACCGGCGTTATCCTCTAAAATGTTATTCGCAACCAGGTTTAATTGACTGTTTGAGTCTGGTGCAACTTTACTACGTGATCCAAACCAGAAAAAACCCAGGATCTGGTCAACAAGTATGCGAAAAATGCGAAAGTATGAGCCAGATGATTGCAAATACCAGAACTAACCCAGACATAACCGGCGTTATCCCGTAAAATATTAATCGCAACCAGGTTTAATTGACTGTTTCGGTGTGGTACCGCATTACTACGTGATCCAAACCAGAGAAAGGCCAGGATCTGGCCAACAAGGATGAGAAAAATGCGAATATATGATCCAGATGATTGCAAATACCAGAACTAACCCTGACATAACCAGCGTTATCATCTAAAATATTAATCGCAACCAGGTTTAATTGACTGTTTCAGTGTGGTACCACATTACTACGTGATCCAAACCAGAAAAAGCCCAGGATCTGGCCAACAAGTATGCGAAAAACGCGAATATATGAGCCATCTCATGATTGCAAATACCAGAACTAACCCTGACATAACCAGCGTTATCCCCTAAAATACGCATCGGAACATGCTTTTAATGACTGGCTCAGTGTGGTACCATATTACTACGTGATCCAAACCAGAAAAAGCCCAGGATCGGGCCAACAAGAATGCGAAAAATGCGAAAGTACGAGCCTGATGAGGGAAAATCCCAGACCTAACCGAGACGTAACCGGCGTTATCCCCTAAAATATTAATCGCAACCAGGTATAATTGACTGTTTCGGTGTGGTACCGCATTGCTACGATGATCCAAACTAGAAAGAGGCCAGGATCTGACCAACAAGTATGCGAAAAATGCGAAAGTATGAGCCAGATGATTGCAAATACCAGAACTAACCCAGACATAACCAGCGTTATCCTCTAAAATAATAATCGCAACCAGGTTTAATTGACTGTTTCAATGTGGTACCACAATACTACGTGATCCAAACCAGAAAAAGCCCAGGATCTGGCCAACAAGTATGCGAAAAACGCGAAAGTATATGCCAGATGATAGCATATACCAGAACTAACCCAGACATAACCAGCGTTATCCTCTAAAATACTGATCGGAACCAGCTTCTATTGACCGTTTCAGTGTGGTACCACATTACTACGTGATCCGAACCAGAAAAAGGCTAGGATCAGGCCATCAAGTAAGCGAAAAACGCGAAAGTATGAGCCAGATGATTGCAAATACCAGAACTAACACAGACATAACCAGCGTTATCCTCTAAAATATTAATCGCAACCAGGTTTACTTGACAGCTTCAGAGTGGTACCACATTACTACGTGATCCAAACCAGAAAAAGCCGAGGATCTGGCCAACAAGTATGCGAATAACGCGAAAGTATATGCCAGATGATTGCAAATACCAGAACTAACACAGACATAACCAGCGTTATCCTCTAAAATACTAATCGGAACCAGGTTTAATTGACTGTTTCGGTGTGGTGCCGCATTACTACGTGATCCAAAACAGAAAAAGGCCAGGGTCTGGCCAACAAGTATGCGAAAAACGCGAAAGTACGAGCCAGATGGGGGCAAATCCCAGACCTAACTGAGACATAACCAGCGTTATCCCCTAAAATATTAATCGCAACCAGGTATAATTGACTGTTTCAGTGTGGTACCACATTACTACGTGATCCAAACCAGGAAAAGCCCAGGATCGGGCCAACAAGAATGCGCAAAATGCGAAAGTATGAGCCAGATGATTGCAAATACCAGAACTAACCCTGACATAACCAGCGTTATCCTCTAAAATACGAATCGGAACATGCTTTTAATGACTGTTTCAGTGTGGTACCACATTACTACGTGATCCAAACCAGGAAAAGCCCAGGATCGGGCCAACAAGAATGCGCAAAATGCGAAAGTATGAGCCAGATGATTGCAAGTACCAGAACTAACCCTGACATAACCAGCGTTATCCTCTAAAATACGAATAGGAACATGCTTTTAATGACTGTTTCAGTGTGGCACCACATTACTACGTGATCCAAACCACGAAAAGCCCAGGATCGGGCCAACAAGAATGCGCAAAATGCGAAAGTATGAGCCAGATGATTGCAAATACCAGAACTAACCCAGACATAACCAGCGTTATCCTCTAAAATATTAATCGCAACCAGGTTTAATTGACTGTTTCGGTGTGGCACTGCATTACTACGTGATCCAGACCAGAAAAAGGCCAGGATCTGGCCTACAAGTATGCGCAAAATGCGAAAGTACGAGCCAGATGAGGGCAAATCCCGGACCAAACCGAGACATAACCGGCGTTATCCTCTAAAATATTAATCGCAACCAGGTTTAATTGACTGTTTCGGTGTGGTACAGCATTACTACGTGATCCAAACCAGAAAAAGGCCAGGATCTGGCCAACAAGTATGCGAAAAATGCGAAAGTATGACCCAGATGATTGCAAATTCCAGAACTAACCCTGACATAACCAGCGTTATCCTCTAGAATACGAATCGGAACATGCTTTTAATGACTGTTTCAGTGTTGTAACACGTTACTACGTGATCCAAACCAGAAAAATCCCAGGATCGGGCCAACAAGAATGCGAGAAACGCGAAAGTACGAGCCAGATGAGGACAAATCCCAGACCTACCCGAGACGTAACCGGTGTTATCCTCTATAATATTAATCGCAACCAGTTTAATTAACTGTTTCGGTGTGGAACCTCATAACTACGGGATCCAAAACTGAAAAAACCCAGGATCTGGCTAACAAGTATGCGAAAAACGCGAAAGTATGAGCCAGATGATTGCAAATACCAGAACAATCCCAGGCATAACCAGCGTTATCCTCTAAAATACTAAGCGGAACCAGCTTTTATTGACAGTGTGGTACCACATTACTACGTGATCCAAACCAGAAAAAGCCCAGGATCTGGCCAACAAGTATGCGAAACGTGCGAAAGTACGAGGCAGATGAGGGCAAATCCCAGACCTAACCGTGACATAACCGGCGTTATCCACTAAAATCTTTATCGCAACCAGGTTTAATTAACTGTTTCGGTGTGGTACCGCATTACTACGTGATCCAAACCATAAAAAGGCGAGGATGAGGCCAACAAGTAAGCGAAAGATGCGAAAGTACGAGCGACATGAGGGCAAATACTAGACCTAACCTAGACATAACCGGCGTTATCCTCTAGAATATTAATCGCAACCAGATTTAATTGACTGTTTCGGTGTGGAACCACAATATGACGGGATCCAATCTACAAAAAACCCAAGACCTGGCCAACAAGAATGCGAAAAATGCGATAGTCCGAGCCAGATGAGGGCAAATACCAGACCTAACCGAGACATAACTGGCGTTATCCTCGAAATTGACTGTTTCGGTGTGGAACCACATCACTACGGGATCCAAACCAGAAAAAACCCAGGATCTGGCCAACAACTATGAGAAAAACGCGAAAGTATGAGCCAGATGATTGCAAATACCAGAACTAACCCAGACAAAACCAGCGTTATCCTCTAAAATACTTATCGGAACCAGCTTCTATTGACTGTTTCAGTGTGGTACCACATTACTACGTGATTCAAACCAGAAAAGGGCCAGGGTCTGGCCAACAAGTGTGCGAAAAACGCGTAAGTATGAGCCAGATGATTGCAAATACCAGAACTAACACAGACATAACCAGCGTTATCCCCTAAAATACTAATCGGAACCAGTTTAATTGAGTGTTCCGGTGTGGAACCTCATTACTACGGGATCGAAAACAGAAAAAGCACAGGACCTGTCCAACTAGTATGCGAAAAACGCGGAAGTATGTGCCAGATGATAGCAAATACCAGAACTAACCCAGACATAACCAGCGTTATCCTCTAAAATACTTATAGGAACCAGCTTCTATTCACTGTTTCAGTGTGGCACCACATTGCTACGTGATCCAAACCAGAAATGGGCCAGGGTCTGGCCAACAAGTATGCGAAAAATGGGAATGTCCGAGCCAGATGAGGGCAAATACCAGACCTAACCGAGACATAACCGGCGTTATCCTCTAAAATATTAATCGCAACCAGGTTCAATTGACTGTTTCTGTGTGGAACCACATTACTACGGGATCCAAACCAGAAAAAACCCAGGATCTGGCCAACAACTATGAGAAAGACGCAAAAGTACGAGCCAGATGTGGGCAAATCCCAGACCTAACCGAGACATAACCAGCGTTATCCTCTAAAATATTAATCGCAACCAGGTTTAATTGACTGTTTCGGTGTTGTACCGCATTACTACGTGATCCAAACCAGAGAGAGGCCAGGATCTGGCCAACAAGAATGCGAAAAAAGCGAAAGTACGAGCCAGATGTGGGCAAATACCAGAACTAACCCAGACATAACCAGCGTTATCCTCTAATATACTGATCGGAACCAGCTTCTATTGGCTGTTTCAGTGTGGTACCACATTACTACGTGATCCAAACCAGAAAAAGGCCAGGATCTGGCCAACAAGTATGCGAAAAACGTGAAAGTACGAGCCAGATGAGGACAAATCCCAGACCTACCTGAGACATAACTGGCGTTTTCCTCTAAAATATTAATCTCAACCAGGTTTAATTGACTGTTTCGTTGTGGAACCACATTACTACGGGATCCAAACCAGAAAAAACCCAGAATCTGGCCAACAAGTATGCGAAAAATGCGAAAGTATGAGCTACATGATTGCAAATACCAGAACTAACCCAGACATAACCGGCGTTATCCCCTAAAATATTAATCTCAACCAGGTTTAATTGACTGTTTCGGTGTGGTACCGCATTACTACGTGATCCAAACCAGAGAAAGGCCAGGATCTGGCCAACAAGGATGAGAAAAATGCGAATATATGATCCAGATGAGGGCAAATCCCAGGAAAAACCGAGACATAACCGGCGTTATCCTCTAAAATATTAATCGCAAGCAGGTTTAATTGACTGTTTCGGTGTGGTGACGCATTACTACGTGATCCAAACCAGAAAAAGGCCAGGATCTGGCCAACCAGTATGCGAAAAATGCGAAAGTACGAGCCAGATGAGGACAAATCCCAGACCTACCCGAGACATAACCGGCGTTATCCTTTAAAATATTAATCTCAACCAGGTTTAATTGACCGTTTCTTTGTGGAACCACATTACTACGTGATCCAAACTAGAAAAGGGCCAGGATCTGGCCAACAAGTATGCGAAAAATGCGAAAGTACGAGCCAGATGAGGGAAAATCCCAGACCTAACCCAGACATAACCGGCGTTATCCTCTAAAATGTTATTCGCAACCAGGTTTAATTGACTGTTTGAGTCCGGTGCAACTTTACTACGTGATCCAAACCAGAGAAAGGCCAGGATCTGGCCAACAAGGATGAGAAAAATGCGAATATATGATCCAGATGATTGCAAATACCAGAACTAACCCTGACATAACCAACGTTATCATCTAAAATATTAATCGCAACCAGGTATAATTGACTGTTTCGGTGTGGTACCACATTACTACGTGATCCAAACCAGAAAAGGGCCACGGTCTGGCCAACAAGTGTGCGAAAAACGCGAAAGTATGAGCCAGATGATTGCTAATACCAGAACTAACACAGACATAACCAGCGTTATCCTCTAAAATACTAATCGGAACCAGCTTTTATTGACTGTTTCAGTGTGGTACCACATTACTACGTGATCCAAACCAGAAAAAGCCCAGGATCTGGCCAAGAAGTATGCGAAAAACGCGAATATATGAGCCAGATGATTGCAAATACCAGAACTAACCCTGACATAACCAGCGTTATCCTCTAAAATACGAATCGGAACATGCTTTTAATGACTGTTTCAGTTTGATACCACATTACTACGTGATCCAAACCAGGAAAAGCCCAGGATCTGGCCAACCAGTATGCGAAAAATGCGAAAGTACGAGCCAGATGAGGGAAAATCCCAGACCTAACCGAGACGTAACCGGCGTTATCCCCTAAAATATTAATCGCAACCAGGTATAATTGACTGTTTCGGTGTGGTACCGCATCACTACGTGATCCAAACCATAAAAAGGCTAGGATGAGGCCAACAAGTAAGCGAAAGATGCAAAAGTACGAGCGACCTGAGGGTAAATACTAGACCTAACCTAGACATAACCGGCGTAATCCTCTAAAATATTAATCGCAACCTGGTTTAATTGACTGTTTCGGTGTGGAACCACAATACGACGGGATCCAATCTACAAAAAACCAAAGATCTGGCCAACAAGTATGCGAAAAATGCGAAAGTATGAGCCAGATGATTGCAAATACCAGAACTAACCCAGACGTAACCAGCGTTATCCTCTAAGATACTTGTCGGAACCAGCTTCTATTGACTGTTTCAGTGTGGTACCACATTACTACGTGATCAAACCAGAAAAACCCAGGATCTGGCCAACAACTATGAGAAAAACGCGAAAGTATGAGCCAGATGATTGCAAGTACCAGAACTATCCCAGACATAACCAGCGTTATCCTCTAAAATATTATTCGCAACCAGGTTTAATTGACTGTTTCAGTCTGGTACCACTTTACTACGTGGTCCAAGCCAGAAGAAGGGCAGGATCTGGCTAACAAGTATGCGAAAAACGCGAAAGCATTTGCCAGACGATAGCAAATACCAGAACTAACCCAGACATAACCAGCGTTATCCTCTAAAATACTTATAGGAACCAGCTTCTATTGACTGTTTCAGTGTGGTACCACATTACAACGTGATCCAAACCAGAAACGGGCCAGGGTCTGGCCAACAAGTATGCGATAAATGGGAAAGTCCGAGCCAGATGAGGGCAAATACCAGACCTAACCGAGACATAACCGGCGTTATCCTCTAATATATTAATCGCATCCAGGTTCAATTGACTGTTTCGGTGTGGAACCACATTACTACGGGATCCAAACCAGAAAAAACCCAGGATCTGGCCAACAACTATGAGAAAAACGCGAAAGTACGAGCCAGATTGGGGCAAATCCCAGACCTAACCGAGACATAACCAGCGTTATCCTCTAAAATATTAATCGCAACCAGGTTTAATTGACTGTTTCGGTGTTGTACCGCATTACTACGTGATCCAAACCAGAGAGAGGCCAGGATCTGGCCAACAAGAATGCGAAAAAAGCGAAAGTACGAGCCAGATGTGGGCAAATCCCAGACCTACCCGAGACATAACCGGCGTTATCCTCTAAAATATTAATCGCAACCAGGTTTAATTGACTGTTTCAGTGTGGTACCACATTACTACGTGATCCAAACCAGAAAAAGCCCAGGATCTGGCCAACAAGTATGCGAAAAACGCGAATGTATGAGCTAGATGATTGCAAATACCATAACTAACCCAGACATAACCAGCGCTATCCTCTAAAATACTGATCGGAATCAGCTTCTATTGACTGTTTCAGTGTGGTACCACATTACTACGTGATCCAAACCAGAAAAAGGCCAGGATCTGGCCAACAAGTATGCGAAAAATGCGAAAGTATGAGCCAGATGATTGCAAATACCAGAACTAACCCAGACATAACCGGCGTTATCCCCTAAAATATTAATCGCAACCAGGTTTAATTGACCGTTTCGGTGTGGTACCGCATTACTACGTGATCCAAACCAGAGAAAGGCCAGGATCTGGCCAACAAGGATGAGAAAAATGCGAATATATGATCCAGATGATTGCAAATACCAGAACTAACCCTGACATAACCAGCGTTATCATCTAAAATATTAATCGCAACCAGGTATAATTGACTGTTTCGGTGTGGTACCACATTACTACGTGATCCAAACCAGAAAAGGGCCAGGATCGGGCCAACAAGAATGCGAAAAATGCGAAAGTACGAGCCAGATGAGGGAAAATCCCAGAGCTAGCCCAGACATAACCGGCGTCTTCCTCTAAAATATTATTCGCAACCAGGTTTAATTGACTGTTTGAGTCAGGTGCAACTTTACTACGTGATCCAAACCAGAAAAAGCCCAGGATCTGGCCAACAAGTATGCGAAAAATGCGAAAGAACGCGCCAGATGAGGGCAAATACCAGACCTAACCCAGACATAACCGGCGTTATCCGCTAAAATATTAATCTCAACCAGGTTCAATTGACTGTTTCGTTGTGGAACCACATTACTATGTGATCCAAACCAGAAAAGGGCCAGGGTCTGGCCAACAAGTGTGCGAAGAACGCGAAAGTATGAGCCAGATGATTGCAAATACCAGAACTAACCCAGACGTAACCAGCGTTATCCTCTAAGATACTTATCGGAACCAGCTTCTATTGACTGTTTCAGTGTGGTACCACATTACTACGTGATCCAAACCAGACAAGGGCCAGGGTCTGGCCAACTAGTGTGCGAAAAACGCGAAAGTATGAGCCAGATGATTGCTAATACCAGAACTAACACAGACATAACCAGCGTTATCCTCTAAAATACTAATCGGAACCAGCTTTTATTGACTGTTTCAGTGTGGTACCACATTACTACGTGATCCAAACCAGAGAAAGGCCAGGATCTGGCCAACAAGGATGAGAAAAATGCGAATATATGATCCAGATGATTGCAAATACCAGAACTAACCCTGACATAACCAGCGTTATCATCTAAAATATTAATCGCAACCAGGTATAATTGACTGTTTCGTGTGGTACCGCATTGCTACGATGATCCAAACCAGAAAAAGGCCATGATCTGGCCAACAAGTATGCGAAAATTGCGAAAGTATGAGCCAGATGATTGCAAATACCAGAACTATGCCTGACATAACCGGCGTTATCCTCTAAAATATTAATCGCAACCAGGTTTAATTGACTGTTTCAGTGTGGTACCACATTACTACGTGATCCAAACCAGAAAAAGCCCAGGATCTGGCCAACAAGTATGCGAAAAATGTGGAAGTATGAGCCAGATGATTCGAAATACCAGAACTAACCCAGACATAACCAGCGTTATCCTCTAAAATATTAATCGCAACGAGGTTTAATTGACAGTATCGGTGTGGTACTGCATTACTACGTGATCCAGACCAGAAAAAGGCCAGGATCTGGCCATCAAGAATGCGCAAAATGCGAAAGTATGAGCCAGATGATTGCAAATTCCAGAACTATGCCTGACATAACCCGCGTTATCCTCTAAAATACGAATCGGAACATGCTTTTAATGACTGTTTCAGTGTGGTAACACATTACTACGAGATCCAAACCAGAAAAATCCCAGGATCGGGCCAACAAGAATGCGAGAAACGCGAAAGTACGAACCACATGAGGGAAAATCCCAGAAAAAACCGAGACATAACCGGCGTTTAGCTCTAAAATATTAATCGCAACCAGGTTTAATTGACTGTTTCGGTGTGGTGACGCATTACTACGTGATCCAAACCAGAAAAAGGCCAGGATCTGGCCAACAAGTATGCGAAAAACGTGAAAGTACGAGTCAGATGAGGACAAATCCCAGACCTACCCGAGACATAACCGGCGTTATCCTCTAAAATATTAATCGCAACCAGTTTAATTGACTGTTTCGGTGTGGAACCTCATTACTACGTGATCCAAACCAGATAAAGCCCAGGATCTGGCCAACAAGTATGAGAAAAATGCGAAAGTTCGAGCCAGATGAGGGCAAGTACCAGACCTAACCCAGACAAAACCGGCGTTATCCCCTAAAATATTAATCGCAATCAGGTATAATTGACCGTTTCTTTGTGGAACCACATTACTACGTGATCCAAACTAGAAAAGGGCCAGGATCTGGCCAACAAGTATGCGAAAAATGCGAAAGTACGAGCCAGATGAGGGAAAATCCCAGACCTAACCCAGACATAACCGGCGTTATCCTCTAAAATGTTATTCGCAACCAGGTTTAATTGACTGTTTGAGTCCGGTGCAACTTTACTACGTGATCCAAACCAGAGAAAGGCCAGGATCTGGCCAACAAGGATGAGAAAAATGCGAATATATGATCCAGATGATTGCAAATACCAGAACTAACCCTGACATAACCAACGTTATCATCTAAAATATTAATCGCAACCAGGTATAATTGACTGTTTCGGTGTGGTACCACATTACTACGTGATCCAAACCAGAAAAGGGCCACGGTCTGGCCAACAAGTGTGCGAAAAACGCGAAAGTATGAGCCAGATGATTGCTAATACCAGAACTAACACAGACATAACCAGCGTTATCCTCTAAAATACTAATCGGAACCAGCTTTTATTGACTGTTTCAGTGTGGTACCACATTACTACGTGATCCAAACCAGAAAAAGCCCAGGATCTGGCCAAGAAGTATGCGAAAAACGCGAATATATGAGCCAGATGATTGCAAATACCAGAACTAACCCTGACATAACCAGCGTTATCCTCTAAAATACGAATCGGAACATGCTTTTAATGACTGTTTCAGTTTGATACCACATTACTACGTGATCCAAACCAGGAAAAGCCCAGGATCTGGCCAACCAGTATGCGAAAAATGCGAAAGTACGAGCCAGATGAGGGAAAATCCCAGACCTAACCGAGACGTAACCGGCGTTATCCCCTAAAATATTAATCGCAACCAGGTATAATTGACTGTTTCGGTGTGGTACCGCATCACTACGTGATCCAAACCATAAAAAGGCTAGGATGAGGCCAACAAGTAAGCGAAAGATGCAAAAGTACGAGCGACCTGAGGGTAAATACTAGACCTAACCTAGACATAACCGGCGTAATCCTCTAAAATATTAATCGCAACCTGGTTTAATTGACTGTTTCGGTGTGGAACCACAATACGACGGGATCCAATCTACAAAAAACCAAAGATCTGGCCAACAAGTATGCGAAAAATGCGAAAGTATGAGCCAGATGATTGCAAATACCAGAACTAACCCAGACGTAACCAGCGTTATCCTCTAAGATACTTGTCGGAACCAGCTTCTATTGACTGTTTCAGTGTGGTACCACATTACTACGTGATCAAACCAGAAAAACCCAGGATCTGGCCAACAACTATGAGAAAAACGCGAAAGTATGAGCCAGATGATTGCAAGTACCAGAACTATCCCAGACATAACCAGCGTTATCCTCTAAAATATTATTCGCAACCAGGTTTAATTGACTGTTTCAGTCTGGTACCACTTTACTACGTGGTCCAAGCCAGAAGAAGGGCAGGATCTGGCTAACAAGTATGCGAAAAACGCGAAAGCATTTGCCAGACGATAGCAAATACCAGAACTAACCCAGACATAACCAGCGTTATCCTCTAAAATACTTATAGGAACCAGCTTCTATTGACTGTTTCAGTGTGGTACCACATTACAACGTGATCCAAACCAGAAACGGGCCAGGGTCTGGCCAACAAGTATGCGATAAATGGGAAAGTCCGAGCCAGATGAGGGCAAATACCAGACCTAACCGAGACATAACCGGCGTTATCCTCTAATATATTAATCGCATCCAGGTTCAATTGACTGTTTCGGTGTGGAACCACATTACTACGGGATCCAAACCAGAAAAAACCCAGGATCTGGCCAACAACTATGAGAAAAACGCGAAAGTACGAGCCAGATTGGGGCAAATCCCAGACCTAACCGAGACATAACCAGCGTTATCCTCTAAAATATTAATCGCAACCAGGTTTAATTGACTGTTTCGGTGTTGTACCGCATTACTACGTGATCCAAACCAGAGAGAGGCCAGGATCTGGCCAACAAGAATGCGAAAAAAGCGAAAGTACGAGCCAGATGTGGGCAAATCCCAGACCTACCCGAGACATAACCGGCGTTATCCTCTAAAATATTAATCGCAACCAGGTTTAATTGACTGTTTCAGTGTGGTACCACATTACTACGTGATCCAAACCAGAAAAAGCCCAGGATCTGGCCAACAAGTATGCGAAAAACGCGAATGTATGAGCTAGATGATTGCAAATACCATAACTAACCCAGACATAACCAGCGCTATCCTCTAAAATACTGATCGGAATCAGCTTCTATTGACTGTTTCAGTGTGGTACCACATTACTACGTGATCCAAACCAGAAAAAGGCCAGGATCTGGCCAACAAGTATGCGAAAAATGCGAAAGTATGAGCCAGATGATTGCAAATACCAGAACTAACCCAGACATAACCGGCGTTATCCCCTAAAATATTAATCGCAACCAGGTTTAATTGACCGTTTCGGTGTGGTACCGCATTACTACGTGATCCAAACCAGAGAAAGGCCAGGATCTGGCCAACAAGGATGAGAAAAATGCGAATATATGATCCAGATGATTGCAAATACCAGAACTAACCCTGACATAACCAGCGTTATCATCTAAAATATTAATCGCAACCAGGTATAATTGACTGTTTCGGTGTGGTACCACATTACTACGTGATCCAAACCAGAAAAGGGCCAGGATCGGGCCAACAAGAATGCGAAAAATGCGAAAGTACGAGCCAGATGAGGGAAAATCCCAGAGCTAGCCCAGACATAACCGGCGTCTTCCTCTAAAATATTATTCGCAACCAGGTTTAATTGACTGTTTGAGTCAGGTGCAACTTTACTACGTGATCCAAACCAGAAAAAGCCCAGGATCTGGCCAACAAGTATGCGAAAAATGCGAAAGAACGCGCCAGATGAGGGCAAATACCAGACCTAACCCAGACATAACCGGCGTTATCCGCTAAAATATTAATCTCAACCAGGTTCAATTGACTGTTTCGTTGTGGAACCACATTACTATGTGATCCAAACCAGAAAAGGGCCAGGGTCTGGCCAACAAGTGTGCGAAGAACGCGAAAGTATGAGCCAGATGATTGCAAATACCAGAACTAACCCAGACGTAACCAGCGTTATCCTCTAAGATACTTATCGGAACCAGCTTCTATTGACTGTTTCAGTGTGGTACCACATTACTACGTGATCCAAACCAGACAAGGGCCAGGGTCTGGCCAACTAGTGTGCGAAAAACGCGAAAGTATGAGCCAGATGATTGCTAATACCAGAACTAACACAGACATAACCAGCGTTATCCTCTAAAATACTAATCGGAACCAGCTTTTATTGACTGTTTCAGTGTGGTACCACATTACTACGTGATCCAAACCAGAGAAAGGCCAGGATCTGGCCAACAAGGATGAGAAAAATGCGAATATATGATCCAGATGATTGCAAATACCAGAACTAACCCTGACATAACCAGCGTTATCATCTAAAATATTAATCGCAACCAGGTATAATTGACTGTTTCGTGTGGTACCGCATTGCTACGATGATCCAAACCAGAAAAAGGCCATGATCTGGCCAACAAGTATGCGAAAATTGCGAAAGTATGAGCCAGATGATTGCAAATACCAGAACTATGCCTGACATAACCGGCGTTATCCTCTAAAATATTAATCGCAACCAGGTTTAATTGACTGTTTCAGTGTGGTACCACATTACTACGTGATCCAAACCAGAAAAAGCCCAGGATCTGGCCAACAAGTATGCGAAAAATGTGGAAGTATGAGCCAGATGATTCGAAATACCAGAACTAACCCAGACATAACCAGCGTTATCCTCTAAAATATTAATCGCAACGAGGTTTAATTGACAGTATCGGTGTGGTACTGCATTACTACGTGATCCAGACCAGAAAAAGGCCAGGATCTGGCCATCAAGAATGCGCAAAATGCGAAAGTATGAGCCAGATGATTGCAAATTCCAGAACTATGCCTGACATAACCCGCGTTATCCTCTAAAATACGAATCGGAACATGCTTTTAATGACTGTTTCAGTGTGGTAACACATTACTACGAGATCCAAACCAGAAAAATCCCAGGATCGGGCCAACAAGAATGCGAGAAACGCGAAAGTACGAACCACATGAGGGAAAATCCCAGAAAAAACCGAGACATAACCGGCGTTTAGCTCTAAAATATTAATCGCAACCAGGTTTAATTGACTGTTTCGGTGTGGTGACGCATTACTACGTGATCCAAACCAGAAAAAGGCCAGGATCTGGCCAACAAGTATGCGAAAAACGTGAAAGTACGAGTCAGATGAGGACAAATCCCAGACCTACCCGAGACATAACCGGCGTTATCCTCTAAAATATTAATCGCAACCAGTTTAATTGACTGTTTCGGTGTGGAACCTCATTACTACGTGATCCAAACCAGATAAAGCCCAGGATCTGGCCAACAAGTATGAGAAAAATGCGAAAGTTCGAGCCAGATGAGGGCAAGTACCAGACCTAACCCAGACAAAACCGGCGTTATCCCCTAAAATATTAATCGCAATCAGGTATAATTGACTGTTTCGGTTTGGTACCGCATTGCTACGATGATCCAAACCAGAAAGAGGCCAGGAACTGGCTAACAAGTATGCGAAAAATGCGAAAATACGATCCAGATGAGGGCAAATCCCAGACCTAACCGAGACATAACCGGCGTTATCCTCTAAAATATTAATCGCAACTAGGTTTAATTGACTGTTTCGTTGTGGAACCACATTACTGCGGGATCCAAACCAGAAAAAACCCAGGGCCTGGCCAACAAGTATGCGAAAAATGCGAAAGAACGATCCAGATGAGGGCAAATGCCAGACCTAACCGAGACATAACCGGCGTTATCCTCTAAAATATTAATCGCAACTAGGTTTAATTGACTGTTTCGCTGTGGTACCGCATTACTACGTGATCCAAACCAGCAAAAGGCCAGGATCTGGCCAACAAGTATGCGAAAAATGCGAAAGTATGACACAGATGATTGCAAATACCAGAACTATGCCTGACATAACCAGCGTTATCCTCCTAAAATACGAATCAGAACATGCTTTTAATGACTGTTTCAGTGTGGTACCACATTACTACGTGATCGAAACCAGAAAAAGGCCAGGGTCTGTGCCAACAAGTATGCGAAAAATGCGACAGTACGATCCAGATGAGGGCAAATCCCAGACCTAACCGAGACATAACCGGCGCTATCCTCTAAAATATTAATCGCAACCAGGAATAATTGACTGTTTCGGTGTGGTACCGCATTGCTACGATGATCCAAACCAGAAAGAGGCCAGGATCTGGCTAACAAGTATGCGAAAACTGCGAAAGTACGATCCAGATGAGGGCAAATCCCAGACCTAACCGAGACATAACCGGCGTTATCCTCTAAAATATTAATCGCAACCAGGTTTAATTGACTGTTTCGTTGTGGAACCACATTACTGCGGGATCCAAACCAGAAAAAACCCAGGATCTGGCCAACAAGTATGAGAAATATGCGAAAGTTCGAGCCAGATGAGGGCAAATACCAGACCTAACCCAGACAAAACCGGCGTTATACCCTAAAATATTAATCGCAACCAGGTATAATTGACTGTTTCGGTTTGCTACCGCATTGCTACGATGATCCAAACCAGAAAGAGGCCAGGATCTGGCTAACAAGTATGCGAAAAATGCGAAAGTACGATCCAGATGAGGGCAAATGCCAGACCTAACCGAGACATATCCGGCGTTATCCTCTAAAATATTAATCGCAACCAGGTTTAATTGACTGTTTCGTTGTGGAACCACATTACTGCGGGATCCAAACCAGAAAAAACCCAGGATCTGGCCAACAACTATCAGAAAAATGCGAAAGAACGATCCAGATGAGGGCAAATGCCAGACCTAACCGAGACATAACCGGCGTTATCCTCTAAAATATTAATCGCAACCAGGTTTAATTGACTGTTTCGTTGTGGAACCACATTACTGCGGGATCCAAACCAGAAAAATCCCAGGATCTGGCCAACAAGTATGCGAAAAATGCGAAAGTACGATCCAGTTGAGGGCAAATCCCAGACCTAACCGAGACATAACCGGCGTTATCCTCTAAAATATTAATCGCAACCAGTTTAATTGACTGTTTCGGTGTGGAACCTCATTACTACGTGATCCAAACCAGAAAAATCCCAGGATCTGGCCAACAAGTATGCGAAAAATGCGAAAGTACGAACCAGTTGAGGGCAGATCGCAGACCTAACCGAGACATAACCGGCGTTATCCTCTAAAATATTAATCGCAACCAGGTTTAATTGACTGTTTCGGTGTGGTACCGCATTACTACGTGATCCAAACCAGATAAAGCCCAGGATCTGGCCAACAAGTATGAGAAATATGCGAAAGAATGAGCCTGATGAGAGAAAATCCCAGACCTAACCTAGACCTAACATGAATTATTCTCTAAAATATTGGTGGAAACCAGGTTTAATGGACTGTTTCAGTGTGGTACCACATTACTACGTGATACAAACCAGAAAAAACCCAGGATCCGTTCAACAAGTATGTGAGGAATGCGAAAGTATGAGTCTGATGAGTGAAAATCCCAGGGCTAACCTAGACCTAACATGCGTTATCCTCCAAAATATTGATCGAAACCTGTTTTAATCGACTGTTTCAGTTTGGTACCACATTACTATGTGATCCAAACCAGAAAATAACCCAGGACCTGATCAACGAGTATGTGAAGTGTGCGTAGGTATGAGTCTGATGAGGGCAAATCCCAGACCTATCCCAGACCTAACTTGCGTTATCCTCTAAAATATTGATCGAAACCAGGTTTAACCGACTGTTCCAGTGTGGATCCACATTACTACGTGATCCAAACCAGAAAAAACCCAGGATCAGTTCAACAAGTTTGTGAAGAATGCGAAAGTATGAGTCTGATGAGTGAATATCCCAGGCCTAACCTAGACCTAACATGCGTTGTCCTCAAAAATATTAATCGAAACCTGGTTTAATCGACTGTTTCAGTGTGGTACCACATTACTATGTGATCCGAACCAGAAAATAACCCAGGATCTGTTCAACGAGTATGTGAAGTGTGCGAAAGTATGAGTCTGATGAGGGCAAATCCCAGACCTATCCCAGACCTAACATGCGTTATCCTCTAAAATATTTATCACGACCAGGTTTAATTGATTGTTTCAGTGTGGACCCACATTACTACGTGATCCAAACCAGAAAAAACCCAGGATCCGTTCAACAAGTATGTGAAGAATGCGAAAGTATGAGTCTGATGAATGAAAATCCCAGGCCTAACCTAGACCTAACATGCGTTATCTTCAAAAATATTGATCGAAACCTAGTTTAATCGACTGTTTCAGTGTGGTACCACATTACTATGTGATCCAAACCAGAAAATAACCCAGGATCTGTTCAACGAGTATGTGAAAAACGCGAAACTGTGAGCCTGATGAGAGTAAATCTTAGACCTAACCCAGACCTAAGATGCGTTATCCTCTAAAATATTTATCCAGGCCAGGTTTCATTGAGTGTTTCAGTGTGGTACCACTTTACTACGTGATCCAATCCAGAAATAGCCCAGGATCTAGCCATGAAGTATGAGATATATGCGATAGTAAGAGCCTGATGAGGGCAAATCCTAGACCTATCCCAGACCTAACTTGCGTTGTCCTCTAAAATATTGATCGAAACCAGGTTTAATTGAATGTTTCAGCGTGGTAGCACATTACTACGTGATACAATGCAGAAACAGCCCAGGATCTAGCCATGAAGTATGAGAAATATGCGAAAGTATGAGTCTGATGAGTGAAAATCCCAGGGCTAACCTAGACCTAACATGCGTTATCCTCTAAAATATTGATCCAAACCAGGTTTAATGGACTGTTTCAGTGTGGTACCACACTACTACGTGATACAAACCAGCAAAAACCCAGGATCTGTTCAACAAGTATGTGAAAGACGCGAAAGTATGAGTCTGATGAGGGCGAATCCCAGACCTATGCCAGACCTAACTTGCGTTGTCCTCTAAAATATTTATCAAGACCAGGTTTAATTGAATGTTTCAGTGTGGTACCACATTACTACGTGATCAAAACCAGAAAAAACCCAGGATCCGTTCAACAAGTATGTGAAGAATGCGAAAGTATGAGTCTGATCAGTGAAAATCTCAGGCCTTACCTAGACCTAACATGCGTTGTCCTCTAAAATATTGATGGAAACCAGGTTTCAATGACTGTTTCAGTGTGGTACTACATTACTACGTGATGCAATCCAGAAATAGCCCAGGATCTAGCCATCAAGTATGAGAAATATGCGAAAGAATGAGCCTGATGAGAGCAAATCCCAGACCTAACCTAGACCTAACATGCGTTATCCTCTAAAATATTGAGCGAAACCAGGTTTAATGGACTGTTTCAGTGTGGTACCACACTACTTCGTGATCCAAACCAGAGAAAGCCCAGGATCTGTTCAACATGTATGAGAAATATGCGAAAGAATGAGCCTGATGTAAGCAAATCCCAGACCTAACCTAGACCTAACATGAATTATTCTCTAAAATATTGATCGAAACCAGGTTTAATTGACTGTTTCAGTGTGGTACCACATTACTACGTGATCCAATCCAGAAATAGCCCAGGATCTAGCCATGAAGTATGAGAAATATGCGAAAGCATGAGCCTGATGAGGGCAAATCCTAGACCTAACCCAGACCTAACATGCGTTATTCTGTAAAATATTGATGGAAACCAGGTTTAATTGACTGTTTCAGTGTTGTACTTCATTACTACGTGATCCAAAACAGAAAAAACCCAGGATCTGTTCTACATGTATGAAAAATATGCGAAAGAATGAGCCTGATGAGAGCAAATCCCAGACCTAACCTAGACCTAACATGAATTATTCTCTAAAATATTGATCGAAACCAGGTTTAACTGACTGTTTCAGTGTGGTACCACATTACTACGTGATCCAATCCAGAAATAGCCCAGGATCTAGTCATGAAGTATGAGAAATATGCGAAAGTATGAGCCTGATGAGGGCAAATCCTAGACCTAACCCTGACCTAACATGCGTTATTCTGTAAAATTTTTATCAAGACCAGGTTTAATTGAATGTTTCATTGTGGTACCTCATTACTACGTGATCAAAACCAGAAAAAACCCAGGATCAGTTCAACAAGTTTGTGAAGAATGCGAAAGTATGAGTCTGATGAGTGAATATCCCAGGCCTAACCTAGACCTAACATGCGTTGTCCTCAAAAATATTAATCGAAACCTGGTTTAATCGACTGTTTCAGTGTGGTACCACATTACTATGTGATCCGAACCAGAAAATAACCCAGGATCTGTTCAACGAGTATGTGAAGTGTGCGAAAGTATGAGTCTGATGAGGGCAAATCCCAGACCTATCCCAGACCTAACATGCGTTATCCTCTAAAATATTTATCACGACCAGGTTTAATTGATTGTTTCAGTGTGGACCCACATTACTACGTGATCCAAACCAGAAAAAACCCAGGATCCGTTCAACAAGTATGTGAAGAATGCGAAAGTATGAGTCTGATGAATGAAAATCCCAGGCCTAACCTAGACCTAACATGCGTTATCTTCAAAAATATTGATCGAAACCTGGTTTAATCGACTGTTTCAGTGTGGTACCACATTACTATGTGATCCAAACCAGAAAATAACCCAGGATCTGTTCAACGAGTATGTGAAAAACGCGAAACTGTGAGCCTGATGAGAGTAAATCTTAGACCTAACCCAGACCTAAGATGCGTTATCCTCTAAAATATTTATCCAGGCCAGGTTTCATTGAGTGTTTCAGTGTGGTACCACTTTACTACGTGATCCAATCCAGAAATAGCCCAGGATCTAGCCATGAAGTATGAGATATATGCGACAGTAAGAGCCTGATGAGGGCAAATCCTAGACCTATCCCAGACCTAACTTGCGTTGTCCTCTAAAATATTGATCGAAACCAGGTTTAATTGAATGTTTCAGCGTGGTAGCACATTACTACGTGATACAGTGCAGAAACAGCCCAGGATCTAGCCATGAAGTATGAGAAATATGCGAAAGTATGAGTCTGATGAGTGAAAATCCCAGGGCTAACCTAGACCTAACATGCGTTATCCTCTAAAATATTGATCCAAACCAGGTTTAATGGACTGTTTCAGTGTGGTACCACACTACTACGTGATACAAACCAGCAAAAACCCAGGATCTGTTCAACAAGTATGTGAAAGACGCGAAAGTATGAGTCTGATGAGGGCGAATTCCAGACCTATGCCAGACCTAACTTGCGTTGTCCTCTAAAATATTTATCAAGACCAGGTTTAATTGAATGTTTCAGTGTGGTACCACATTACTACGTGATCAAAACCAGAAAAAACCCAGGATCCGTTCAACAAGTATGTGAAGAATGCGAAAGTATGAGTCTGATCAGTGAAAATCTCAGGCCTTACCTAGACCTAACATGCGTTGTCCTCTAAAATATTGATGGAAACCAGGTTTCAATGACTGTTTCAGTGTGGTACTACATTACTACGTGATGCAATCCAGAAATAGCCCAGGATCTAGCCATCAAGTATGAGAAATATGCGAAAGAATGAGCCTGATGAGAGCAAATCCCAGACCTAACCTAGACCTAACATGCGTTATCCTCTAAAATATTGAGCGAAACCAGGTTTAATGGACTGTTTCAGTGTGGTACCACACTACTTCGTGATCCAAACCAGAGAAAGCCCAGGATCTGTTCAACATGTATGAGAAATATGCGAAAGAATGAGCCTGATGAAGCAAATCCCAGACCTAACCTAGACCTAACATGAATTATTCTCTAAAATATTGATCGAAACCAGGTTTAATTGACTGTTTCAGTGTGGTACCACATTACTACGTGATCCAATCCAGAAATAGCCCAGGATCTAGCCATGAAGTATGAGAAATATGCGAAAGCATGAGCCTGATGAGGGCAAATCCTAGACCTAACCCAGACCTAACATGCGTTATTCTGTAAAATATTGATGGAAACCAGGTTTAATTGACTGTTTCAGTGTTGTACTTCATTACTACGTGATCCAAAACAGAAAAAACCCAGGATCTGTTCTACATGTATGAAAAATATGCGAAAGAATGAGCCTGATGAGAGCAAATCCCAGACCTAACCTAGACCTAACATGAATTATTCTCTAAAATATTGATCGAAACCAGGTTTAACTGACTGTTTCAGTGTGGTACCACATTACTACGTGATCCAATCCAGAAATAGCCCAGGATCTAGTCATGAAGTATGAGAAATATGCGAAAGTATGAGCCTGATGAGGGCAAATCCTAGACCTAACCCTGACCTAACATGCGTTATTCTGTAAAATTTTTATCAAGACCAGGTTTAATTGAATGTTTCAGTGTGGTACCGCACTACTACGTGATCAAAACCAGAAAAAACCCAGGATCCGTTCAACAAGTATGTGAAGAATGCGAAAGTATGAGTCTGATCAGTGAAAATCTCAGGCCTTACCTAGACCTAACATGCGTTGTCCTCTAAAATATTGATGGAAACCTGGTTTCAATGACTGTTTCAGTGTGGTACTACATTACTACGTGATGCAATCCAGAAATAGCCCAGGATCTAGCCATCAAGTATGAGAAATATGCGAAAGAATGAGCCTGATGAGAGCAAATCCCAGACCTAACCTAGACCTAACATGCGTTATCCTCTAAAATATTGAGCGAAACCAGGTTTAATGGACTGTTTCAGTGTGGTACCACACTACTTCGTGATCCAAACCAGAGAAAGCCCAGGATCTGTTCAAGAAGTATGTGAAAAACGCTAAACTGTGAGCCTGATGAGGGCAAATCCTAGACCTAACCCAGACCTAACATGCGTTATCCTCCAAAATATTTATCAAGATCAGGTTTAATTGATTGTTTCAGTGTGGTCCCACATTACTACGTGATCCAAACCAGAAAAAACCCAGGATCCGTTCAGCAAGTATGTGAAGAATGCGAAAGTATGAGTCTGATGAGGGAAAATCCCAGGCCTAACCTAGACCTAACATGCGCTATCCTCTAAAATATTGATCGAAACCAGGTTTAGTCGACTGTTTCAGTGTGGTCCTACATTACTACGTGATCCAAACCAGAAAAAACCCAGGAGCCGTTCAACAAGTATGTGAAGAATGCGAAAGTATGAGTCTGATGAGGTCAAATCCCAGACCTATCCCAGACTTAACTTGCGTTATCCTCTAAAATATTGATCGAAACCAGGTTTAATTGACTGTTTCGGTGTGGTACCGCATTACTACGTGATCCAAACCAGATAAAGCCCAGGATCTGGCCAACAAGTATGAGAAAAATGCGAAAGATCGAGCCAGATGAAGGCAAATATCAGACCTAACCCAGACAAAACCGGCGTTATCCCCTAAAATATTAATCGCAACCAGGTATAATTGACTGTTTCGGTGTGGTACCGCATTGCTACGATGATCCAAACCAGAAAGAGGCCAGGATCTGGCTAACAAGTATGCGAAAAATGCGAAAGTACGATCCAGATGAGGGCAAATCCCAGACCTAACCGAGACATAACCGGCGTTATCCTCTAAAATATTAATCGCAACCAGGTTTAATTGACTGTTTCGTTGTGGAACCACATTACTGCGGGATCCAAACCAGAAAAATCCCAGGATCTGGCCAACAAGTATGCGAAAAATGCGAAAGTACGATCCAGTTGAGGGCAAATCCCAGACCTAACCGAGACATAACCGGCGTTATCCTCTAAAATATTAATCGCAACCAGGTTTAATTGACTGTTTCGGTGTGGTACCGCATTACTACGTGATCCAAACCAGATAAAGCCCAGGATCTGGCCAACAAGTATGAGAAAAATGCGAAAGATCGAGCCAGATGAGGGCAAATATCAGACCTAACCCAGACATAACCGGCGTTATCCTCTAAAATATTAATCGCAACCAGGTTTAATTGACTGTTTCGTTGTGGAACCACATTACTGCGGGATCCAAACCAGAAAAAACCCAGGATCTGGCCAGCAACTATGAGAAAAACGCGAAAGTACGAGCCACATGAGGGAAAATCCCAGACCTAACCCAGACATAACCGGCGTTATCCTCTAAAATATTAATCGCAACCAGTTTAATTGACTGTTTCGGTGTGGAACCTCATTACTACGTGATCCAAACCAGAAAAATCCCAGGATCTGGCCAACAAGTATGCGAAAAATGCGAAAGTACGATCCAGTTGAGGGCAAATCGCAGACCTAACCGAGACATAACCGGCGTTATCCTCTAAAATATTAATCGGAACCAGGTTTAATTGACTGTTTCGGTGTGGTACCGCATTACTACGTGATCCAAACCAGATAAAGCCCAGGATCTGGCCAACAAGTATGCGAAAAATGCGAAAGTACGATCCAGATGAGGGCAAATCCCAGACCTAACCGAGACATAACCGGCGTTATCCTCTAAAATATTAATCGCAACCAGGTTTAATTGACTGTTTCGTTGTGGAACCACATTACTGCGGGATCCAAACCAGAAAAATCCCAGGATCTGGCCAACAAGTATGCGAAAAATGCGAAAGTACGATCCAGTTGAGGGCAAATCCCAGACCTAACCGAGACATAACCGGCGTTATCCTCTAAAATATTAATCGCAACCAGGTTTAATTGACTGTTTCGGTGTGGTACTGCATTACTACGTGATCCAAACCAGAAAAAGCCCAGGATCTAGCTATCGAGTATGAGAAATATGCGAAAGAATGAGCCTGATGAGAGAAAATCCCAGACCTAACCTAGACCTAACATGAATTATTCTCTAAAATATTGGTCGAAATCAGGTTTAATTGACTGATTCAGTGTGGTCCCACATTACTACGTGATCCAAACCAGAAAAAACCCAGGATCCGTTCAACAAGTATGTGAAGAATGCGAAAGTATGAGTCTGATGAGTGAAAATCCCAGGCCTAACCTAGACCTATCATGCGTTATCCTCAAAAATATTGATCGAAACCTGGTTTAATCGACTGTTTCAGTGTGGTGCCACATTACTATGTGATCCAAACCAGAAAATAACCCAGGATCTGTTCAACGAGTATGTGAAGTGTGCGAAAGTATGAGTCTGATGAGGTCAAATCCCAGACCAATCCCAGACTTAACTTGTGTTATCCTCTAAAATATTGATCGAAACCTGGTTTAATCGACTGTTTCAGTGTGGTACCACATTACTACGTGTTCCAAACCAGAAAAAACCCAGGATCAGTTCAACAAGTATAAGAAGAATGCGAAAGTATGAGACTGATGAGTGAAAATCCCTGGGCTAACCTAGACCTAACATGCGTTATCCTCTAAAATATTGATCCAAACCAGGTTTAATGGACTGTTTCAGTGTGGTACCACATTACTACGTGATACAAACCAGAAAAAACCCAGGATCCGTTCAACAAGTATGTGAGGAATGCGAAAGTATGAGTCTGATGAGTGAAAATCCCAGGGCTAACCTAGACCTAACATGCGTTATCCTCAAAAATATTGATCGAAACCTGGTTTAATCAACTGTTTCAGTGTTGTACCACATTACTATGTGATCCGAACCAGAAAATAACCCAGGATCTGTTCAACGAGTATGTGAAGAGTGCGGAAGTATGAGTCTGATGAGGTCAAATCCCAGACCAATCCCAGACTAAACTTGCGTTATCCTCTAAAATATTGATCGAAACCAGGTTTAATTGACTGTTTCACTGTTGTACTTCATTACTACGTGATCCAATCCAGAAAAAGCCCAGGATCTAGCTATCAAGTATGAGAAATATGCGAAAGAATGAGCCTGATGAGAGAAAATCCCAGACCTAACCTAGACCTAACATGAATTAATCTCTAAAATATTGGTGGAAACCAGGTTTAATGGACTGTTTCAGTGTGGTACCACATTACTACGTGATACAAACCAGAAAAAACCCAGGATCCGTTCAACAAGTATGTGAGGAATGCGAAAGTATGAGTCTGGTGAGTGAAAATCCCAGGGCTAACCTAGACCTAACATGCGTTATCCTCCAAAATATTGATCGAAACCTGTTTTAATCGACTGTTTCAGTTTGGTACCACATTACTATGTGATCCAAACCAGAAAATAACCCAGGACCTGTTCAACGAGTATGTGAAGTGTGCGTAGGTATGAGTCTGATGAGGGCAAATCCCAGACCTATCCCAGACCTAACTTGCGTTATCCTCTAAAATATTGATCGAAACCAGGTTTAACCGACTGTTCCAGTGTGGATCCACAATACTACGTGATCCAAACCAGAAAAAACACAGGATCAGTTCAACAAGTTTGTGAAGAATGCGAAAGTATGAGTCTGATGAGTGAATATCCCAGGCCTAACCTAGACCTAACATGCGTTGTCCTCAAAAATATTAATCGAAACCTGGTTTAATCGACTGTTTCAGTGTGGTACCACATTACTATGTGATCCGAACCAGAAAATAACCCAGGATCTGTTCAACGAGTATGTGAAGTGTGCGAAAGTATGAGTCTGATGAGGGCAAATCCCAGACCTATCCCAGACCTAACATGCGTTATCCTCTAAAATATTTATCACGACCAGGTTTAATTGATTGTTTCAGTGTGGACCCACATTACTACGTGATCCAAACCAGAAAAAACCCAGGATCCGTTCAACAAGTATGTGAAGAATGCGAAAGTATGAGTCTGATGAATGAAAATCCCAGGCCTAACCTAGACCTAACATGCGTTATCTTCAAAAATATTGATCGAAACCTGGTTTAATCGACTGTTTCAGTGTGGTACCACATTACTATGTGACCCAAACCAGAAAATAACCCAGGATCTGTTCAACGAGTATGTGAAAAACGCGAAACTGTGAGCCTGATGAGGGCAAATCTTAGACCTAACCCAGACCTAAGATGCGTTATCCTCTAAAATATTTATCCAGACCAGGTTTCATTGAGTGTTTCAGTGTGGTACCACTTTACTACGTGATCCAATCCAGAAATAGCCCAGGATCTAGCCATGAAGTATGAGATATATGCGATAGTAAGAGCCTGATGAGGGCAAATCCTAGACCTATCCCAGACCTAACTTGCGTTGTCCTCTAAAATATTGATCGAAACCAGGTTTAATTGAATGTTTCAGCGTGGTAGCACATTACTACGTGATACAATGCAGAAACAGCCCAGGATCTAGCCATGAAGTATGAGAAATATGCGAAAATATGAGCCTGATGAGGGCAAATCCTAGACCTAACCCAGACCTAACATGCGTTATTCTCTAAAATATTTATCAAGACCAGGTTTAATTGAATGTTTCAGTGTGGTACCACATTACTACGTGTTCCAAATCAGAAAAAACCCAGGATCTGTTCAACAAGTATGTGAAAAACTCGAAACTGTGAGCCTGATGAGGGCAAATCTTAGACCTAACCTTGACCTAACATGCGTTATCCTCTAAAATATTGAGCGAAACCAGGTTTGATGGACTGTTTCAGTGTGGTACCACACTACTACGGGATCCAAACCAGAAAAAACCCAGGATCTGTTCAACAAGTATGTGAAAAACGCGAAAGTAGTAGCCTGATGAGGTCAAATCCCAGACCAATCCCAGACTTAACTTTCGTTATCCTCTAAGATATTGATCGAAACCAGGTTTAATCGTCTGTTTCAGTGTGGTACCACATTACTACGTGATCCAAACCAGAAAAAACCCAGGATCAGTTCAACAAGTATCAGAAGAATGCGAAAGTATGAGTCTGATGAGTGAAAATCCCAGGGCTAACCTAGACCTTACATGCGTTATCCTCTAAAACATTCATCCAAACCAGGTTTAATAGACTGTTTCAGTGTGGTACCACACTACTGCGTGATACAAACCAGAAAAAACCCAGGATCTGTTCAACAAATATGTGAAAAACGCGAGAGTATGAGCCTGATGAGGGCGAATCCCAGACCTATGCCAGACCTAACTTTTTTTTTTTTTTTTTTTTTTTGTCGTGGGGAAAATCTTCGAAAGACTCCCTCCCACCTCCTTGTGGAGAGGTGGGAGGGGTGTGTGGGATTCCCCGCGCCCGTACAACGACAGGCGCGGGACCTACCCACTAAAAACCCCACGGTGACCCTTCGGCACGCTTCGGGAGGATACCGGGAATCGCTCGAAGCATTCTTCCGGTATCCTCCCCGTGCCCGCGCTTTCGCGCCCATGCCCCGGGGGGACAATCGGTCCCCCCAGTAGACACACTGCCTCATAGCGGCGGGACGGAGCCACTCCATCCCGCCGCTATCCGTCCCGGGGCCGCGTTTAGTGGCGGCTGCGAGCCCCAACTCGCAACCGCCCGCGACCCCGTTTCCACACCTCGGCGGCCGGGCGTTCATGGCCGCACCAGACCGCCGATGCCAGACCTAACTTGCGTTATCCTCAAAAATATTGATCGAAACCTGGTTTAATCGACTGTTTCAGTGTGGTACCACATTACTATGTGATCCAAACCAGAAAATAACCCAGGATCTGTTCAACGAGTATGTGAAGTGTGCGAAAGTATGAGTCTGATGAGGGCAAATCCCATACCTATCCCAGACCTAACATGCGTTATCCTCTAAAATATTTATCAAGACCAGGTTTAATGGACTGTTTCAGTGTGGCACCACACTACTACGTGATACAAACCAGCAAAAACCCAGGATCTGTTCAACAAGTATGTGAAAAACGCGAAAGTATGAGTCTGATGAGGGCGAATCCCAGACCTATGCCAGACCTAACTTGCGTTGTCCTCTAAAATATTTATCAAGACCAGGTTTAATTGAATGTTTCAGTGTGGTACCACATTACCACGTGATCAAAACCAGAAAAAACCCAAGATCCGTTCAACAAGTATGTGAAGAATGCGAAAGTATGAGTCTGATCAGTGAAAATCTCAGGCCTTACCTAGACCTAACTTGCGTTGTCCTCTAAAATATTGATCGAAACTAGGTTTAATTGACCGTTTCAGTGTTGTACTTCATTACTACGTGATGCAATCCAGAAAAAGCCCAAGATCTAGCCATCAAGTATGAGAAATATGCGAAAGAGTGAGCCTGATGGGAGCAAATCCCTGACCTAACCTAGACCTACAATGAATTATTCTCTAAAATATTGAGCGAAACCAGGTTTAATGGACTGTTTCAGTGTGGTACCACACTACTTCGTGATCCAAACCAGAGAAAGCCCAGGATCTGTTCAAGAAGTATGTGAAAAACGCTATACTGTGAGCCTGATGAGGGCAAATCCTAGACCTAACCCAGACCTAACATGCGTTATCCTCTAAAATATTTATCAAGATCAGGTTTAATTGATTGTTTCAGTGTGGTCCCACATTACTACGTGATCCAAACCAGAAAAAACCCAGTATCTGTTCAACATGTATGAGAAATATGCGAAAGAATGAGCCTGATGTAAGCAAATCCCAGACCTAACCTAGACCTAACATGAATTATTCTCTAAAATATTGATCGAAACCAGGTTTACTTGACTCCTTCAGTGTGGTCCCACATTACTACGTGATCCAAACCAGAAAAAACCCAGGATCCGTTCAGCAAGTATGTGATGAATGCGAAAGTATGAGTCTGATGAGGGAAAATCCCAGGCCTAACCTAGACCTAACATGCGCTATCCTCTAAAATATTGATCGAAACCAGGTTTAGTCGACTGTTTCAGTGTGGTCCCACATTACTACGTGATCCAAACCAGAAAAAACCCAGGAGCCGTTCAACAAGTATGTGAAGAATGCGAAAGTATGAGTCTGATGAGGTCAAATCCCAGACCTATCCCAGACTTAACTTGCGTTATCCTCTAAAATATTGATCGAAACCAGGTTTAATCGACTGTTTCAGCGTGGTACCACATTACTACGTGATACAATCCAGAAACAGCCCAGGATCTAGCCATGAAGTATGAGAAATATGCGAAAGTATGAGCCTGATGAGGGCAAATCCTAGACCTAACCCAAACCTAACATGCGTTATCCTCTAAAATATTTATCAAGACCAGGTTTAATTGAATGTTGCAGTGTGGTGCCACATTACTACGTTAACCAAACCAGAAAAAACCCTGGATCCGTTCAACAAGTATGTTAAAACTGCGACAGTATGACCCTGATGAGGGCAAATCCCAGGCCTAACCTAGACCTAACATGCGTTGTCCTCTAAAATATTGATGGAAACCAGGTTTAATTGACTGTTTCAGTGTTGTACTTCATTACTACGTGATGCAATCCAGAAAAAGCCCAGGATCTGTTCTACATGTATGAAAAATATGCGAAAGAATGAGCCTGATGAGAGCAAATCCCAGACCTAACCTAGACCTAACATGAATTATTCTCTAAAATATTGATCGAAACCAGGTTTAATTGACTGTTTCAGTGTGGTACCACATTACTACGTGATCCAATCCAGAAATAGCCCAGGATCTAGCCATGAAGTATGAGAAATATGCGAAAGCATGAGCCTGATGAGGGGAAATCCTAGACCTAACCCAGACCTAACATGCGTTATTCTGTAAAATATTGATGGAAACCAGGTTTAATTGACTGTTTCAGTGTTGTACTTCATTACTACGTGATCCAAAACAGAAAAAACCCAGGATCTGTTCTACATGTATGAAAAATATGCGAAAGAATGAGCCTGATGAGAGCAAATCCCAGACCTAACCTAGACCTAACATGAATTATTCTCTAAAATATTGATCGAAACCAGGTTTAATTGACTGTTTCAGTGTGGTACCACATTACTACGTGATCCAATCCAGAAATAGCCCAGGATCTAGCCATGAAGTATGAGAAATATGCGAAAGTATGAGCCTGATGAGGGCAAATCCTAGACCTAACCCTGACCTAACATGCGTGATTCTGTAAAATTTTTATCAAGACCAGGTTTAATTGAATGTTTCATTGTGGTACCTCATTACTACGTGATCAAAACCAGAAAAAACCCAGGATCCGTTCAACAAGTATGTGAAGAATGCGAAAGTATGAGTCTGATGAGGTCAAATCCCAGGCCTAACCTAGACCTAGCATGAATTATTCTCTAAAATATTGATCGAAACCAGGTTTAATTGACTGTTTCAGTGTGGTACCACACTACTACGTGATACAAACCAGCAAGAACCCAGGATCTGTTCAACAAGTATGTGAAAAACGCGAAAGTATGAGTCTGATGAGGGCGAATCCCAGACCTATGCCAGACCTAACTTGCGTTGTCCTCTAAAATATTTATCAAGACCAGGTTTAATTGAATGTTTCAGTGTGGTACCACATTACTACGTGATCAAAACCAGAAAAAACCCAAGATCCGTTCAACAAGTATGTGAAGAATGCGAAAGTATGAGTCTGATCAGTGAAAATCTCAGGCCTTACCTAGACCTAACTTGCGTTGTCCTCTAAAATATTGATCGAAACTAGGTTTAATTGACTGTTTCAGTGTTGTACTTCATTACTACGTGATGCAATCCAGAAAAAGCCCAAGATCTAGCCATCAAGTATGAGAAATATGCGAAAGAGTGAGCCTGATGGGAGCAAATCCCTGACCTAACCTAGACCTACAATGAATTATTCTCTAAAATATTGATCAAAACCAGGTTTAATTGACTGTTTCAGTGTGGTACCACACTACTACGCGATACAAACCAGCAAAAACCCAGGATCTGTTCAACAAGTATGTGAAAAACGCGAAAGTATGAGTCTGATGAGGGCGAATCCCAGACCTATGCCAGACCTAACTTGCGTTGTCCTCTAAAATATTTATCAAGACCAGGTTTAATTGAATGTTTCAGCGTGGTACCACATTACTACGTGATCAAAACCAGAAAAAACCCAGGATCCGTTCAACAAGTATGTGAAGAATGCGAAAGTATGAGTCTGATCAGTGAAAATCTCAGGCCTTACCTAGACCTAACATGCGTTGTCCTCTAAAATATTGATGGATACCAGGTTTAATTGACTGTTTCAGTGTTGTACTTCATTACTACGTGATGCAATCCAGAAAAAGCCCAGGATCTGTTCTACATGTATGAAAAATATGCGAAAGAATGAGCCTGATGAGAGCAAATCCCAGACCTATCCTAGACCTAACATGAATTATTCTCTAAAATATTGATCGAAACCAGGTTTAATTGACTGTTTCAGTGTGGTACCACATTACTACGTGATCCAATCCAGAAATAGCCCAGAATCTAGCCATGAAGTATGAGAAATATGCGAAAGCATGAGCCTGATGAGGGCAAATCCTAGACCTAACCCAGACCTAACATGCGTTATTCTGTAAGATATTGATGGAAACCAGGTTTAATTGACTGTTTCAGTGTTGTACTTCATTACTACGTGATCCAAAACAGAAAAAACCCAGGATCTGTTCTACATGTATGAAAAATATGCGAAAGAATGGGCCTGATGAGAGCAAATCCCAGACCTAACCTAGACCTAACATGCGTTATCCTCTAAAATATTGAGCGAAACCAGGTTTAATGGACTGTTTCAGTGTGGTACCACACTACTTCGTGATCCAAACCAGAGAAAGCCCAGGATCTGTTCAAGAAGTATGTGAAAAACGCTAAACTGTGAGCCTGATGAGGGCAAATCCTAGACCTAACCCAGACCTAACATGCGTTATCCTCTAAAATATTTATCAAGATCAGGTTTAATTGATTGTTTCAGTGTGGTCCCACATTACTACGTGATCCAAACCAGAAAATACCCAGGATCCGTTCAGCAAGTATGTGAAGAATGCGAAAGTATGAGTCTGATGAGGGAAAATCCCAGGCCTAACCTAGACCTAACATGCGCTATCCTCTAAAATATTGATCGAAACCAGGTTTAGTCGACTGTTTCAGTGTGGTCCCACATTACTACGTGATCCAAACCAGAAAAAACCCAGGAGCCGTTCAACAAGTATGTGAAGAATGCGAAAGTATGAGTCTGATGAGGTCAAATCCCAGACCTATCCCAGACTTAACTTGCGTTATCCTCTAAAATATTGATCGAAACCAGGTTTAATCGACTGTTTCAGCGTGGTACCACATTACTACGTGATACAATCCAGAAACAGCCCAGGATCTAGCCATGAAGTATGAGAAATATGCGAAAGTATGAGCCTGATGAGGGCAAATCCTAGACCTAACCCAAACCTAACATGCGTTATCCTCTAAAATATTTATCAAGACCAGGTTTAATTGAATGTTGCAGTGTGGTGCCACATTACTACGTTAACCAAACCAGAAAAAACCCTGGATCCGTTCAACAAGTATGTTAAAACTGCGACAGTATGACCCTGATGAGGGCAAATCCCAGGCCTAACCTAGACCTAACATGCGTTGTCCTCTAAAATATTGATGGATACCAGGTTTAATTGACTGTTTCAGTGTTGTACTTCATTACTACGTGATGCAATCCAGAAAAAGCCCAGGATCTGTTCTACATGTATGAAAAATATGCGAAAGAATGAGCCTGATGAGAGCAAATCCCAGACCTATCCTAGACCTAACATGAATTATTCTCTAAAATATTGATCGAAACCAGGTTTAATTGACTGTTTCAGTGTGGTACCACATTACTACGTGATCCAATCCAGAAATAGCCCAGGATCTAGCCATGAAGTATGAGAAATATGCGAAAGCATGAGCCTGATGAGGGCAAATCCTAGACCTAACCCAGACCTAACATGCGTTATTCTGTAAGATATTGATGGAAACCAGGTTTAATTGACTGTTTCAGTGTTGTACTTCATTACTACGTGATCCAAAACAGAAAAAACCCAGGATCTGTTCTACATGTATGAAAAATATGCGAAAGAATGAGCCTGATGAGAGCAAATCCCAGACCTAACCTAGACCTAACATGCGTTATCCTCTAAAATATTGAGCGAAACCAGGTTTAATGGACTGTTTCAGTGTGGTACCACACTACTTCGTGATCCAAACCAGAGAAAGCCCAGGATCTGTTCAAGAAGTATGTGAAAAACTCTAAACTGTGAGCCTGCTGAGGGCAAATCCTAGACCTAACCCAGACCTAACATGCGTTATCCTCTAAAATATTTATCAAGATCAGGTTTAATTGATTGTTTCAGTGTGGTCCCACATTACTACGTGATCCAAACCAGAAAATACCCAGGATCCGTTCAGCAAGTATGTGAAGAATGCGAAAGTATGAGTCTGATGAGGGAAAATCCCAGGCCTAACCTAGACCTAACATGCGCTATCCTCTAAAATATTGATCGAAACCAGGTTTAGTCGACTGTTTCAGTGTGGTCCCACATTACTACGTGATCCAAACCAGAAAAAACCCAGGAGCCGTTCAACAAGTATGTGAAGAATGCGAAAGTATGAGTCTGATGAGGTCAAATCCCAGACCTATCCCAGACTTAACTTGCGTTATCCTCTAAAATATTGATCGAAACCAGGTTTAATCGACTGTTTCAGCGTGGTACCACATTACTACGTGATACAATCCAGAAACAGCCCAGGATCTAGCCATGAAGTTTGAGAAATATGCGAAAGTATGAGCCTGATGAGGGCAAATCCTAGACCTAACCCAAACCTAACATGCGTTATCCTCTAAAATATTTATCAAGACCAGGTTTAATTGAATGTTGCAGTGTGGTGCCACATTACTACGTTAACCAAACCAGAAAAAACCCTGGATCCGTTCAACAAGTATGTTAAAACTGCGACAGTATGACCCTGATGAGGGCAAATCCCAGGCCTAACCTAGACCTAACATGCGTTGTCCTCTAAAATATTGATGGAATCCAGGTTTAATTGACTGTTTCAGTGTTGTACTTCATTACTACGTGATGCAATCCAGAAAAAGCCCAGGATCTGTTCTACATGTATGAAAAATATGCGAAAGAATGAGCCTGATGAGAGCAAATCCCAGACCTAACCTAGACCTAACATGAATTATTCTCTAAAATATTGATCGAAACCAGGTTTAATTGACTGTTTCAGTGTGGTACCACATTACTACGTGATCCAATCCAGAAATAGCCCAGGATCTAGCCATGAAGTATGAGAAATATGCGAAAGCATGAGCCTGATGATGGCAAATCCTAGACCTAACCCTGACCTAACATGCGTGATTCTGTAAAATTTTTATCAAGACCAGGTTTAATTGAATGTTTCATTGTGGTACCTCATTACTACGTGATCAAAACCAGAAAAAACCCAGGATCCGTTCAACAAGTATGTGAAGAATGCGAAAGTATGAGTCTGATGAGGTCAAATCCCAGGCCTAACCTAGACCTAGCATGAATTATTCTCTAAAATATTGATCGAAACCAGGTTTAATTGACTGTTTCAGTGTGGTCCCACATTACTACGTGATCCAACCCAGAAAAAACCCAGGATCTGTTCAACAAGTATGTGAAAAACACCTAAACTGTGAGACTGATGAGGGCAAATCTTAGACCTAACCCAGACCTAAGATGCGTTATCCTCTAAAATATTTACCCAGACCAGGTTTCATTGAATGTTTCAGTGTGGTACCACTTTACTACGTGATCCAATCCAGAAATAGCCCATGATCTAGCCATGAAGCATGAGAAATATGCGAAAGTATGAGCCTGATGAGGGCAAATCCCAGACCTATCCCAGACCTAACTTGCGTTGTCCTCTAAGAGATTGATGGAAACCAGGTTTAATTGACTGTTTCAGTGTTGTACTTCATTACTACGTGATCCAAACCCGAAAAAACCCAGGATCTAGCCATCAAGTATGAGAAATATGCGGAAGAATGAGCCTGATGAGAGCAAATCCCAGACCTAACGTAGACCTAGCATGAATTATTCACTAAAATATTGATCGAAACCAGGTTTAATTGACTGTTTCAGTGTGGTCCCACATTACTACGTGATCCAAACCAGAAAAAACCCAGAATCCGTTCAACAAGTATGTGAGGAATGCGAAAGTATGAGTCTGATGAGGTCAAATCCCAGGTCTAACCTAGACCTAACATGCATTATCCTCAAAAATATTGATCGAAACCTGGTTTAATCGACTGTTTCAGTGTGGTACCACATTACTATGTGATCCAAACCAGAAAATAACCCAGGATCTGTTCAACGAGTATGTGAAGTGTGCGAAAGAATGAGCCTGATGAGAGCAAATCCCAGACCTAACCTAGACCTTACATGCGTTATCCTCTAAAATATTGAGCGAAACCAGGTTTAATGGACTGTTTCAGTGTGGTACCACTTTACTGCGTGATCCAATCCAGAAATAGCCCATGATCTAGCCATGAAGTATGGGAAATATGCGAAAGAATGAGCCTGATGAGAGCAAATCCCAGACCTAACCTAGACCTTACATGCGTTATCCTCTAAAATATTGAGCGAAACCAGGTTTAATGGACTGTTTCAGTGTGGTACCACACTACTTCGTGATCCAAACCAGAAAAAACCCAGGATCTGTTCAACAAGTATGTGAAAAACGCTAAACTGTGAGCCTGATGAGAGCAAATGCCAGACCTATCCTAGACCTTACATGCGTTATCCTCAAAAATATTGATCGAAACCTGGTTTAATCGACTGTTTCAGTGTGGTACAACATTACTACGTGATCCAAACCAGAAAAAACCCAGGATCTAGCCATCAAGTACGAGAAATATGCGAAAGAATGTGCCTGATGAGAGCAAATCCCAGACCTATCCTAGACCTTACATGCGTTATCCTCTAAAATATTGAGCGAAACCAGGTTTAATGGACTGTTTCAGTGTGGTCCCACATTACTACGTGATCCAAACCAGAAGTATCCCAGGATCTGTTCTACATGTATGAAAAATATGCGAAAGAATGAGCCTGATGAGAGAAAATCCCAGACCTAACCTAGACCTAACATGAATTATTCTCTAAAATATTGGTCGAAACCAGGTTTAATGGACTGTTTCAGTGTGGTACCACATTACTACGTGATTCAATCCAGAAATAGCCCAGGATCTAGCCATGAAGTATGAGAAATATGCGAAAGTATGAGCCTGATGAGGGCAAATCCTAGACCTAACCCAGACCTAACATGCGTTATTCTGTAAAATTTTTATCAAGACCAGGTTTAATTGAATGTTTCATTGTGGTACCTCATTACTACGTGATCAAAACCAGAAAAAACCCAGGATCCGTTCAACAAGTATGTGAAGAATGCGAAAGTATGAGTCTGATCAGTGAAAATCTCAGGCCTTACCTAGACCTAACTTGCGTTATCCTCTAAAATATTGATCGAAACCAGGTTTAATTGACTGTTTCAGTGTTGTACTTCATTACTACGTGATCCAATCCAGAAAAAGCCCAGGATCTAGCTATCAAGTATGAGAAATATGCGAAAGAATGAGCCTGATGAGAGAAAATCCCAGACCTAACCTAGACCTAACATGAATTATTCTCTAAAATATTGGTCGAAACCAGGTTTAATGGACTGTTTCAGTGTGGTACCACATTACTACGTGATACAAACCAGAAAAAACCCAGGATCCGTTCAACAAGTATGTGAGGAATGCGAAAGTATGAGTCTGATGAGTGAAAATCCCAGGGCTAACCTAGACCTAACATGCGTTATCCTCCAAAATATTGATCGAAACCTGTTTTAATCGACTGTTTCAGTTTGGTACCACATTACTACGTGATCCAAACCAGAAAAAACCCAGGATCTAGCCATCAAGTACGAGAAATATGCGAAAGAATGTGCCTGATGAGAGCAAATCCCAGACCTATCCTAGACCTTACATGCGTTATCGTCTAAAATATTGAGCGAAACCAGGTTTAATGGACTGTTTCAGTGTGGTCCCACATTACTACGTGATCCAAACCAGAAGTAACCCAGGATCTGTTCTACATGTATGAAAAATATGCGAAAGAATGAGCCTGATGAGAGCAAATCCCAGACCTAACCTAGACCTAACTTGCGTTATCCTCTAAAATATTGATCGAAACCAGGTTTAACCGACTGTTCCAGTGTGGATCCACATTACTACGTGATCCAAACCAGAAAAAACCCAGGATCAGTTCAACAAGTATGTGAAGAATGCGAAAGTATGAGTCTGATGAGTGAATATCCCAGGCCTAACCTAGACCTAACATGCGTTGTCCTCAAAAATATTAATCGAAACCTGGTTTAATCGACTGTTTCAGAATGGTCCCACATTACTACGTTATCCAAACCAGAAGTAACCCAGGATCTGTTCTACATGTATGAAAAATATGCGAAAGAATGAGCCTGATGAGAGCAAATCCCAGACCTAACCTAGACCTAACATGAATTATTCTCTAAAATATTGATCGAAACCAGGTTTAATTGACTGTTTCAGTGTTGTACTTCATTACTACGTGATCCAATCCAGAAAAAGCCCAGGATCTAGCTATCAAGTATGAGAAATATGCGAAAGAATGAGCCTGATGAGAGAAAATCCCAGACCTAACCTAGACCTAACATGAATTATTCTCTAAAATATTGGTCGAAACGAGGTTTAATGGACTGTTTCAGTGTGGTACCACATTACTACGTGATACAAACCAGAAAAAACCCAGGATCCGTTCAACAAGTATGTGAGGAATGCGAAAGTATGAGTCTGATGAGTGAAAATCCCAGGGCTAACCTAGACCTAACATGCGTTATCCTCCAAAATATTGATCGAAACCTGTTTTAATCGACTGTTTCAGTTTGGTACCACATTACTATGTGATCCAAACCAGAAAATAACCCAGGACCTGTTCAACGAGTATGTGAAGTGTGCGTAGGTATGAGTCTGATGAGGGCAAATCCCAGACCTATCCCAGACCTATCCCAGACCTAACTTGCGTTATCCTCTAAAATATTGATCGAAACCAGGTTTAACCGACTGTTCCAGTGTGGATCCATATTACTACGTGATCCAAACCAGAAAAAACCCAGGATCAGTTCAACAAGTATGTGAAGAATGCGAAAGTATGAGTCTGATGAGTGAAAATCCCAGGGCTAACCTAGACCTAACATGCGTTATCCTCTAAAATATTGATCCAAACCAGGTTTAATGGACTGTTTCAGTGTGGTACCACACTACTACGTGATACAAACCAGCAAAAACCCAGGATCTGTTCAACAAGTATGTGAAAAACGCGAAAGTATGAGTCTGATGAGGGCGAATCCCAGACCTATGCCAGACCTAACTTGCGTTGTCCTCTAAAATATTTATCAAGACCAGGTTTAATTGAATGTTTCAGTGTGGTACCACATTACTACGTGATCAAAACCACAAAAAACCCAAGATCCGTTCAACAAGTATGTGAAGAATGCGAAAGTATGAGTCTGATCAGTGAAAATCTCAGGCCTTACCTAGGCCTAACTTGCGTTGTCCTCTAAAATATTGATCGAAGCTAGGTTTAATTGACTGTTTCAGTGTTGTACTTCATTACTACGTGATGCAATCCAGAAAAAGCCCAAGATCTAGCCATCATGTATGAGAAATATGCGAAAGAGTGAGCCTGATGGGAGCAAATCCCTGACCTAACCTAGACCTACAATGAATTATTCTCTAAAATATTGATCAAAACCAGGTTTAATTGACTGTTTCAGTGTGGTACCACACTACTACGTGATACAAACCAGCAAAAACCCAGGATCTGTTCAACAAGTATGTGAAAAACGCGAAAGTATGAGTCTGATGAGGGCGAATCCCAGACCTATGCCAGACCTAACTTGCGTTGTCCTCTAAAATATTTATCAAGACCAGGTTTAATTGAATGTTTCAGTGTGGTACCACATTACTACGTGATCAAAACCACAAAAAACCCAAGATCCGTTCAACAAGTATGTGAAGAATGCGAAAGTATGAGTCTGATCAGTGAAAATCTCAGGCCTTACCTAGGCCTAACTTGCGTTGTCCTCTAAAATATTGATCGAAGCTAGGTTTAATTGACTGTTTCAGTGTTGTACTTCATTACTACGTGATGCAATCCAGAAAAAGCCCAAGATCTAGCCATCAAGTATGAGAAATATGCGAAAGAGTGAGCCTGATGGGAGCAAATCCCTGACCTAACCTAGACCTACAATGAATTATTCTCTAAAATATTGATCAAAACCAGGTTTAATTGACTGTTTCAGTGTGGTACCACACTACTACGTGATACAAACCAGCAAAAACCCAGGATCTGTTCAACAAGTATGTGAAAAACGCGAAAGTATGAGTCTGATGAGGGCGAATCCCAGACCTATGCCAGACCTAACTTGCGTTGTCCTCTAAAATATTTATCAAGACCAGGTTTAATTGAATGTTTCAGTGTGGTACCACATTACTACGTGATCAAAACCAGAAAAAACCCAGGATCCGTTCAACAAGTATGTGAAGAATGCGAAAGTATGAGTCTGATCAGTGAAAATCTCAGGCCTTACCTAGACCTAACAGGCGTTGTCCTCTAAAATATTGATGGAAACCAGGTTTCAATGACTGTTTCAGTGTGGTACTACATTACTACGTGATGCAATACAGAAATAGCCCAGGATCTAGCCATCAAGTATGAGAAATATGCGAAAGAATGAGCCTGATGAGAGCAAATCCCAGACCTAACCTAGACCTAACATGCGTTATCCTCTAAAATATTGAGCGAAACCAGGTTTAATGGACTGTTTCAGTGTGGTACCACACTACTTCGTGATCCAAACCAGAGAAAGCCCAGGATCTGTTCAAGAAGTATGTGAAAAACGCTATACTGTGGGCCTGATGAGGGCAAATCCTAGACCTAACCCAGACCTAACATGCGTTATCCTCTAAAATATTTATCAAGATCAGGTTTAATTGATTGTTTCAGTGTGGTCCCACATTACTACGTGATCCAAACCAGAAAAAACCCAGTATCTGTTCAACATGTATGAGAAATATGCGAAAGAATGAGCCTGATGTAAGCAAATCCCAGACCTAACCTAGACCTAACATGAATTATTCTCTAAAATATTGATCGAAACCAGGTTTACTTGACTGCTTCAGTGTGGTCCCACATTACTACGTGATCCAAACCAGAAAAAACCCAGGATCCGTTCAGCAAGTATGTGAAGAATGCGAAGGTATGATTCTGATGAGGGAAAATCCCAGGCCTAACCTAGACCTAACATGCGCTATCCTCTAAAATATTGATCGAAACCAGGTTTAGTCGACTGTTTCAGTGTGGTCCCACATTACTACGTGATCCAAACCAGAAAAAACCCAGGAGCCGTTCAACAAGTATGTGAAGAATGCGAAAGTATGAGTCTGATGAGGTCAAATCCCAGACCTATCCCAGACTTAACTTGCGTTATCCTCTAAAATATTGATCGAAACCAGGTTTAATCGACTGTTTCAGCGTGGTACCACATTACTACGTGATACAATCCAGAAACAGCCCAGGATCTAGCCATGAAGTATGAGAAATATGCGAAAGTATGAGCCTGATGAGGGCAAATCCTAGACCTAACCCAAACCTAACATGCGTTATCCTCTAAAATATTTATCAAGACCAGGTTTAATTGAATGTTGCAGTGTGGTGCCACATTACTACGTTAAACAAACCAGAAAAAACCCTGGATCCGTTCAACAAGTATGTTAAAACTGCGATAGTATGACCCTGATGAGGGCAAATCCCAGGCCTAACCTAGACCTAACATGCGTTGTCCTCTAAAATATTGATGGAAACCAGGTTTAATTGACTGTTTCGGTGTTGTACTTCATTACTACGTGATGCAATCCAGAAAAAGCCCAGGATCTGTTCTACATGTATGAAAAATATGCGAAAGAATGAGCCTGATGAGAGCAAATCCCAGACCTAACCCAGCCCTAACATGCGTTATTCTGTAAAATATTGATGGAATCCAGGTTTAATTGACTGTTTCAGTGTTGTACTTCATTACTACGTGATCCAAAACAGAAAAAACCCAGGATCTGTTCTACATGTATGAAAAATATGCGAAAGAATGAGCCTGATGAGAGCAAATCCCAGACCTAACCTAGACCTAACATGAATTATTCTCTAAAATATTGATCGAAACCAGGTTTAATTGACTGTTTCAGTGTGGTACCACATTACTACGTGATCCAATCCAGAAATAGCCCAGGATCTAGCCATGAAGTATGAGAAATATGCGAAAGTATGAGCCTGATGAGGGCAAATCCTAGACCTAACCCTGACCTAACATGCGTGATTCTGTAAAATTTTTATCAAGACCAGGTTTTATTGAATGTTTCATTGTGGTACCTCATTACTACGTGATCAAAACCAGAAAAAACCCAGGATCCGTTCAACAAGTATGTGAAGAATGCGAAAGTATGAGTCTGATGAGGTCAAATACCAGACCTAACCGAAACATAACCGGCGCTATCCTGTAAAATATTAATCGCAACCAGGTTTAATAGACTGTTTCAGTGTGGTCCCACATTACTACGTGATCCAACCCAGAAAAAACCCAGGATCTGTTCAACAAGTATGTGAAAAACGCTAAACTGTGAGCCTGATGAGGGCAAATCTTAGACCTAACCCAGACCTAAGATGCGTTATCCTCTAAAATATTTACCCAGACCAGGTTTCATTGAATGTTTCAGTGTGGTACCACTTTACTACGTGATCCAATCCAGAAATAGCCCATGATCTAGCGATGAAGTATGAGAAATATGCGAAAGTATGAGCCTGATGAGGGCAAATCCCAGACCTATCCCATACCTAACTTGCGTTGTCCTCTAAGAGATTGATGGAAACCAGGTTTAATTGACTGTTTCAGTGTTGTACTTCATTACTACGTGATCCAAACCCGAAAAAACCCAGGATCTAGCCATCAAGTATGAGAAATATGCGGAAGAATGAGCCTGATGAGAGCAAATCCCAGACCTAACGTAGACCTAGCATGAATTATTCTCTAAAATATTGATCGAAACCAGGTTTAATTGACTGTTTCAGTGTGGTCCCACATTACTACGTGATCCAAACCAGAAAAAAACCCAGATTCTGTTCAACAAGTATGTGAAAAACGCTAAACTGTGAGCCTGATGAGGGCAAATCTTAGACCTAACCCAGACCTAAGATGCGTTATCCTCTAAAATATTTATCCAGACCAGGTTTCATTGGATGTTTCAGTGTGGTACCACTTTACTGCGTGATCCAATCCAGAAATAGCCCATGATCTAGCCATGAAGTATGAGAAATATGCGATAGAATGAGCCTGATGAGAGCAAATCCCAGACCTAACCTAGACCTTACATGCGTTATCCTCTAAAATATTGAGCGAAACCAGGTTTAGTGGACTGTTTCAGTGTGGTACCACACTACTTCGTGATCCAAACCAGAAAAAACCCAGGATCTGTTCAACAAGTATGTGAAAAACGCTAAACTGTGAGCCTGATGAGAGCAAATGCCAGACCTATCCTAGACCTTACATGCGTTATCCTCAAAAATATTGATCGAAACCTGGTTTAATCGACTGTTTCAGTGTGGTACCACATTACAACGTGATCCAAACCAGAAAAAACCCAGGATCTAGCCATCAAGTACGAGAAATATGCGAAAGAATGTGCCTGATGAGAGCAAATCCCAGACCTATCCTAGACCTTACATGCGTTATCCTCTAAAATATTGAGCGAAACCAGGTTTAATGGACTGTTTCAGTGTGGTCCCACATTACTACGTGATCCAAACCAGAAGTAACCCAGGATCTGTTCTACATGTATGAAAAATATGCGAAAGAATGAGCCTGATGAGAGCAAATCCCAGACCTAACCTAGACCTAACATGAATTATTCTCTAAAATATTGATTGAAACCAGGTTTAATTGACTGTTTCAGTGTGGTACCACATTACTACGTGATTCAATCCAGAAATAGCCCAGGATCTAGCCATGAAGTATGAGAAATATGCGAAAGTATGAGCCTGATGAGGGCAAATCCTAGACCTAACCCAGACCTAACATGCGTTATTCTGTAAAATTTTTATCAAGACCAGGTTTAATTGAATGTTTCATTGTGGTACCTCATTACTACGTGATCAAAACCAGAAAAAACCCAGGATCCGTTCAACAAGTATGTGAAGAATGCGAAAGTATGAGTCTGATCAGTGAAAATCTCAGGCCTTACCTAGACCTAACTTGCGTTGTCCTCTAAAATATTGATGGAAACCAGGTTTAATAGACTGTTTCGGTGTGGAACCACATTACTACGGGATCCAAACCAGAAAAAACCCAGAATCTGGCCAACAACTATGAGAAAAACGAGAAAGTATGAGCCAGATGGTTGCAAATACCAGAACTATCCCAGACATACCCAGCGTTATCCACTAAAATATTATTCGCAACCAGGTTTAATTGACTGCTTCGGTGTGGTACCACATTACTACGTGGTCCAAGCCAGAAAAAGGCCAGGATCTGGCCAACAAGTATGCGAAAAATGCGAAAGTACGAGCCAGGTGAGGGCAAATACCATACCTAACCGAGACATTACCGGCTTTATCCTCTAAAATATTAATCGCAACCAGATTTAATTGACTGTTTCAGTGTGGTACCGCATTACTACGTGATCCAAACCAGAAAGAGGCCAGGATCTGGCCAACAAGTATGCGAAAAACGCGAAAGTACGAGCCAGATGATTGCAAATACCAGAACTCACCCAGACATAACCAGCGCTATCCTCTAAAATACTAATCTGAACCAGGGTTAATTGACTGTTTCAGTGTGGTACCACATTACTACGTGATCCAAACCAGAGAAAGGCCAGGATCTGGCCCACAAGTATGCGAAAAATGCGAAAGTACGAGCCAGATGATGGCAAATACCAGACCTATACGAGACATAACCGGCGTTATCCTCTAAAATATTAATCGCAACCAGGTTTAATTGACTGTTTCGGTGTCGTGCCGTATTACTACGTGATCCAAATAAGAAAAAGGCCAGGATCTGGCCACCAAGAATGCGAAAAATGCGAAAGTACGAGCCAGATGATTGCAAATACCAGCACTATCCCAGACATAACCAGCGATATCCTCTAAAATACAAATCGGAACCAGCGTCTATTGACTGGTTCAGTGTGGTACCACACTACTACGTGATCGAAACCAGAAAAAGGCCAGGATCTGGCCAACAAGTATGCGAAACGTGCGAAAGTACGAGGCAGATGAGGGCAAATCCCAGACCTAACCGTGACATAACCGGCGTTATCCTCTAAAATATTAATCGCAACCAGTTTAATTGACTGTTTCGGTGTGGAAGCTCATTACTACGGGATCCAAAACAGAAAGAACCCAGGATCGGGCTAACAAGTATGCGAAAAACGCGAAAGAATGAGCCAGATGATTGCAAATACCAGAACAATCCCAGGCATAACAAGCGTTATCCTCTAAAATACTAAGCGGAACCAGCTTTTATTGACAGTGTGGTACCACATTACTACGTGATCCAAACCAGAAAAAGCCCAGGATCTGGCCAACAAGTATGCGAAAAACGCGAAAGTACGAGCCAGATGATTGCAAATACCAGAACTCACCCAGACATAACCAGCGCTATCCTCTAAAATACTAATCTGAACCAGGGTTAATTGACTGTTTTGGTGTGGTACCGCATTACTACGTGATCCACAACAGAAAAAACCCAGGATCTGGCCCACAAGTATGCGAAAAATGCGAAAGTACGAGCCAGATGATGGCAAATACCAGACCTATCCGAGACATAACCGGCGTTATCCTCTAAAATATTAATCGCAACCAGGTTTAATTGACTGTTTCGGTGTCGTGCCGTATTACTACGTGATCCAAATAAGAAAAAGGCCAGGATCTGGCCACCAAGAATGCGAAAAATGCGAAAGTACGAGCCAGATGATTGCAAATACCAGCACTATCCCAGACATAACCAGCGATATCCTCTAAAATACAAATCGGAACCAGCGTCTATTGACTGGTTCAGTGTGGTACCACACTACTACGTGATCGAAACCAGAAAAAGGCCAGGATCTGGCCAACAAGTATGCGACAAACGCGAAAGTATGAGGCAGATGATTGCAAATACCAGAACTAACCCAGGCATAACCAGCGTTATCCTCTAAAGTATTAATCGGAACCAGGTTTAATTGACTGTTTCAGTGTGGTACCACTTTACTACGTGGTCCAAGCCAGAAGAAGGCCAGGATGTGGCCAACAAGTATGCGAAAAATGCGAAAGTACGAGCCAGATGATGGCAAATACCAGACCTATCCGAGACATAACCGGCGTTATCCTCTAAAATATTAATCGCAACCAGGATAAATTGACTGTTTCGGTGTGGTACCACATTACTACGTGGTCCAAGCCAGAAAAAGGCAAGGATCTGGCCAACAAGTATGCGAAAAACGCGAAAGTACGAGCCAGATGAGGACAAATCCCAGACCTACCCGAGACATAACCGGCGTTATCCTCTAAAATATTAATCGCAACCAGTTTAATTGACTGTTTCGGTGTGGTACCACATTACTACGTGATCCGAACCAGAAAAAGCCCAGGATCTGGCCATCAAGTATGCGAAAAACGCGAATATATGAGCCATATGATTGCAAATACCAGAACTAACCCTGACATAACCAGCGTTATCCACTAAAATACGCATCGGAACATGCTTTTAATGACTGTTTCAGTGTGGTACCACATTACAACCTGATCCAAACCAGAAAAAGCCCAGGATCGGGCCAACAAGAATGCGAAAAATGCGAAAGTACGAGCCTGATGAGGGAAACTCCCAGAGCTAACCGAGACGTAACCGGCGTTATCCCCTAAAATATTAATCGCAACCAGGTGTAATTGACTGTTTCGGTGTGGTACCGCATTGCTACGATGATCCAAACCAGAAAGAGGCCAGGATCTGGCCAACAAGTATGCGAAAAATGCGAAAGTATGAGCCAGATGATTGCAAATACCTGAACTAACCCAGACATAACCAGCGATATCCTCTAAAATATTAATCGCAACCAGGTTTAATTGACTGTTTCGGTGTGGTACTGCATTACTACGTGATCCAGACCAGAAAAAGGCCAGGATCTGGCCAACAAGTATGCGCAAAATGCGAAAGTACGAGCCAGTTGAGGGCAAATCCCAGACCAAAACGAGACGTAACCGGCGTTATCCCCTAAAATATTAATCGCAACCAGGTTTAATTGACTGTTTCGGTGTGGTAACGCATTACTACGTGATCCAAACCAGAAAAAGGCCAGGATCTGGCCAACAAGTATGCGAAAAATGCGAAAGTATGAGCCAGATGATTGCAAATTCCAGAACTAACCCTGACATAACCAGCGTTATCCTCTAGAATAAGAATCGGAACATGGTTTTAATGACTGTTTCAGTGTTGTAACACATTACTACCTGATCCAAACCAGAAAAATCCCAGGATCGGGCCAACAAGAATGCGAAAAACGCGAAAGTACGAGCCAGATGAGGGAAAATCCCAGACCAAAACGAGACGTAACCGGCGTTATCCCCTAAAATATTAATCGCAACCAGGTTTAATTGACTGTTTCGGTGTGGTACTGCATTACTACGTGATCCAGACCAGAAAAAGGCCAGGATCTGGCCAACAAGTATGCGCAAAATGCGAAAGTACGAGCCAGTTGAGGGCAAATCCCAGACCAAAACGAGACGTAACCGGCGTTATCCCCTAAAATATTAATCGCAACCAGGTTTAATTGACTGTTTCGGTGTGGTAACGCATTACTACGTGATCCAGACCAGAAAAAGGCCAGGATCTGGCCAACAAGTATGCGAAAAACGCGAAAGTATAAGCCAGATGATTGCAAATACCAGAACTAACCCAGGCATAACCAGCGTTATCCTCTAAAATACTAAGCGGAACCAGCTTCTATTGACTGTTTCAGTGTGGTACCACATTACTACGTGATCCAAGCCAAAAAAAGGCCAGGATCTGGCCAACAAGTATGCGAAAAACGCGAAAGTACGGGCCAGATGATTGCAAATACCAGAACTATCCCAGGCATAACCAGCGTTATCCTCTAAAATACTAAGCGGAACCAGCTTTTATTGACAGTGTGGTACCACATTACTACGTGATCCAAACCAGAAAAAGCCCAGGATCTGGCCAACAAGTATGCGAAACGTGCGAAAGTACGAGGCAGATGAGGGCAAATCCCAGACCTAACCGTGACATAACCGGCGTTATCCTCTAAAATATTAATCGCAACCAGTTTAATTGACTGTTTCGGTGTGGAACCTCATTACTACGGGATCCAAAACAGAAAAAACCCAGGATCGGGCTAACAAGTATGCGAAAAACGCGAAAGAATGAGCCAGATGATTGCAAATACCAGAACAATCCCAGGCATAACAAGCGTTATCCTCTAAAATACTAAGCGGAACCAGCTTTTATTGACAGTGTGGTACCACATTACTACGTGATCCAAACCAGAAAAAGCCCAGGATCTGGCCAACAAGTATGCGAAAAACGCGAAAGTACGAGCCAGATGATTGCAAATACCAGAACTCACCCAGACATAACCAGCGCTATCCTCTAAAATACTAATCTGAACCAGGGTTAATTGACTGTTTTGGTGTGGTACCGCATTACTACGTGATCCACAACAGAAAAAACCCAGGATCTGGTCAACAAGTATGCGAAAAACGCGAAAGTATAAGCCAGATGATTGCAAATACCAGAACTAACCCAGGCATAACCAGCGTTATCCTCTAAAATACTAAGCGGAACCAGCTTCTATTGACTGTTTCAGTGTGGTACCACATTACTACGTGATCCAAACCATAAAAAGGCTAGGATCAGGCCAACAAGTAAGCGAAATATGCGAAAGTACGAGCGAGATGAGGGCAAATAGCAGACCTAAACCAGACAAAATCGGCGGTATCCTCTAAAACATTAATCGGACCCAGGTTTAATTGACTGTTTCGGTGTGGCACCACATTTCTACGTGGTCCAAGCCAGAAAAAGGCGAGGATCTGGCCAAAAACTATTCGAAACGTGCGAAAGTACGTGCCAGATGAGGACAAATCCCAGACCTAACCGAGACATAACCGGCGTTATCCTCTAAAGTATTAATCGGATCCAGGTTTAATTGACTGTTTCGGTGTTGTGCCGTATTACTACGTGATCCAAATCAGAAAAAGGCCAGGATCTGGCCACCAAGAATGCGAAAAATGCGAAAGAACGAGCCAGATGATTGCAAATACCAGCACTATCCCAGACATAACCAGCGATATCCTCTAAAATATTAATCGCAACCAGGATAAATTGACTGTTTCGGTGTGGTACCACATTACTACGTGGTCCAAGCCAGAAAAAGGCAAGGATCTGGCCAGCAAGTATGCGAAAAACGCGAAAGTACGAGCCAGATGAGGACAAATCCCAGACCTACCCGAGACGTAACCGGCGTTATCCTCTAGAATACGAATCGGAACATGCTTTTAATGACTGTTTCAGTGTTGTAACACATTACTACGTGGTCCAAACCAGAAAAATCCCAGGATCGGGCCAACAAGAATGCGAAAAACGCGAAAGTACGAGCCAGATGAGGGAAAATCCCAGACATAAACGAGACGTAACCGGCGTTATCCCCTAAAATATTAATCGCAACCAGGTTTAATTGACTGTTTCGGTGTGGAACCACATTACTACGGGATCCAAACCAGAAAAAACCCAGGATCTGGCCAACAAGTATGCGAAAAACGCGAAAGTATGAGCCAGATGATTGCAAATACCAGAACTATCCCAGGCATAACCAGCGTTATCCTCTAAAATACTAAGCGGAACCAGCTTTTATTGACAGTGTGGTACCACATTACTACGTGATCCAAACCAGAAAAAGCCCAGGATCTGGCCAACAAGTATGCGAAACGTGCGAAAGTACGAGGCAGATGAGGGCAAATCCCAAACCTAACCGTGACATAACCGGCGTTATCCTCTAAAATATTAATCGCAACCAGTTTAATTGACTGTTTCGGTGTGGAACCTCATTACTACGGGATCCAAAACAGAAAAAACCCAGGATCGGGCTAACAAGTATGCGAAAAACGCGAAAGTATGAGCCAGATGATTGCAAATACCAGAACAATCCTAGGCATAACCAGCGTTATCCTCTAAAATACTAAGCGGAACCAGCTTTTATTGACAGTGTGGTACCACATTACTACGTGATCCAAACCAGAAAAAGCCCAGGATCTGGCCAACAAGTATGCGAAAAACGCGAAAGTACGAGCCAGATGATTGCAAATACCAGAACTCACCCAGACATAACCAGCGCTATCCTCTAAAATACTAATCAGAACCAGGGTTAATTGACTGTTTCGGTGTGGTACCGCATTACTACGTGATCCACAACAGAAAAAACCCAGGATCTGGTCAACAAGTATGTGAAAAACGCGAAAGTATGAGCCAGAGGATTGCAAATACCAGAACTAACCCAGACATAACCAGCGTTATCCTCTAAAATACTTATCGGAACCAGCTTCTATTGACTGTTTCAGTGTGGTACCACTTTACTACGTGGTCCAAGCCAGAACAAGGCCAGGATGTGGCCAACAAGTATGCGAAAAATGCGAAAGTACGAGACAGATGAGGGCAAATACCAGACCTAACCGAGACATAACCGGCGTTATCCTCTAAAATATTATTCGCAACCAGGTTTAATTGACTGTTTCGGTGTGGTACCACATTACTACGTGGTCCAAGCCAGAAAAAGGCAAGGATCTGGCCAACAAGTATGCGAAAAACGCGAAAGTATGAGCCAGATGAGGACAAATCCCAGACCTTCCCGAGACATAACCGGCGTTATCCTCTAAAATATTAATCGCAACCAGCTTCTATTGACTGTTTCAGTGTGGTACCACATTACTACGTGATCCAAACCAGAAAAAGCCCAGGATCTGGCCAACAAGTATGCGAAAAACGCGAATATATGAGCCATATGATTGCAAATACCAGAACTAACCCTGACATAACCAGCGTTATCCTCTAAAATACGCATCGGAACATGCTTTTAATGACTGTTTCAGTGTGGTACCACATTACAATGTGATCCAAACCAGAAAAAGCCCAGGATCGGGCCAACAAGAATGCGAAAAATGCAAATGTACGAGCCTGATGAGGGAAAGTCCCAGACCTAACCGAGACGTAACCGGCGTTATCCCCTAAAATATTAATCGCAACCAGGTGTAATTGACTGTTCCGGTGTGGTACCGCATTGCTACGATGATCCAAACCAGAAAGAGGCCAGGATCTGGCCAACAAGTATGCGAAAAATGCGAAAATATGGGCCAGATGATTGCAAATACCAGAACTAACCCAGACATAACCAGCGATATCCTCTAAAATACGCATCGGAACATGCTTTTAATGACTGTTTCAGTGTGGTACCACATTACAACGTGATCCAAACCAGAAAAAGCCCAGGATCGGGCCAACAAGAATGCGAAAAATGCGAAAGTACGAGCCTGATGAGGGAAAATCCCAGACCTAACCGAGACGTAACCGGCGTTATCCCCTAAAATATTAATCGCAACCAGGTGTAATTGACTGTTTCGGTGTGGTACCGCATTGCTACGATGATCCAAACCAGAAAGAGGCCAGGATCTGGCCAACAAGTATGCGAAAAATGCGAAAGTATGAGCCAGATGATTGCAAATACCAGAACTAACCCAGACATAACCAGCGATATCCTCTAAAATATTAATCGCAACCAGGTTTAATTGACTGTTTCGGTGTGGTACTGCATTACTACGTGATCCAGACCAGAAAAAGGCCAGGATCTGGCCAACAAGTATGCGCACAATGCGCAAGTACGAGCCAGTTGAGGACAAATCCCAGACCAAACCGAGACATAACCGGCGTTATCCTCTAAAATATTAATCGCAACCAGGTTTAATTGACTGTTTCGGTGTGGTACCGCATTACTACGTGATCCAAACCAGAAAAAAGCCAGGATCTGTTCAACAAGTATGTGAAAAACGCGAAAGTATGAGTCTGATGAGGTCAAATCCCAGACCTATCCCAGACTTAACTTGCGTTATCCTCTAAAATATTGATCGAAACCAGGTTTAATCGACTGTTTCAGCGTGGTATCACATTAGTACGTGATACAATCCAGAAACAGCCCAGGATCTAGCCATGAAGTATGAGAAATATGCGAAAGTATGAGCCTGATGAGGGCAAATCCTAGACCTAACCCAATCCTAAAATGCGTTATCCTCTAAAATATTTATCAAGACCAGGTTTAATTGAATGTTTCAGTGTGGTACCACATTAATACGTGAACCAAACCAGAAAAAACCCAGGATCCGTTCAACAAGTATGTTAAAACTGCGACAGTATGACCCTGATGAGGGCAAATCCCAGGCCTAACCTAGACCTAACATGCGTTGTCCTCTAAAATATTGATGGAAACCAGGTTTAATGGACTGTTTCAGTGTGGCACCACTTTACTACGTGATCCAAAGCAGAAAAAACCCTCGATCAGGCCAACATGTATGTTAAAACTGCGAAAGTATGACCCTGATGAGGGCAAATCCCAGGACTAACCTAGACCAAACTTGCGTTATCCTCTAAAATATTGATCGAAACCAGGTTTAATCGACTGTTTCAGCGTGGTACCACATTACTACGTGATCCAATCCAGAAATAGCCCAGGATCTAGCCATGAAGTATGAGAAATATGCGAAAGTATGAGCCTGATGAGGGCAAATCCTAGACCTAACCCAGACCTAACATGCGTTATTCTCTAAAATATTTGTCTAGACCAGGTTTAATTGAATGTTTCAGTGTGGTACCACATTCCTGCGTGATCAAAACCAGAAAAAACCCAGGATCCGTTCAACAAGTATGTGAAGAATGCGAAAGTATCAGTCTGATCAGTGAAAATCTCAGGCCTTACCTAGACCTAACATGCGTTGTCCTCTAAAATATTGATGGAAACCAGGTTTGAATGACTGTTTCAGTATGGTACTCCATTACTACAAGATGCAATCCAGAAATAGCCCAGGATCTAGCCATGAAGTATGAGAAATATGCGAAAGAATGAGCCTGATGAGAGCAAATCCCAGACCTAACCTAGACCTTACATGCGTTATCCTCTAAAATATTGAGCGAAACCAGGTTTAATGGACTGTTTCAGTGTGGTACCACACTACTTCGTGATCCAAACCAGAAAAAACGCAGGATCTGTTCAACAAGTATGTGAAAAACGCTAAACTGTGAGCCTGATGAGAGCAAATCCCAGACCTATCCTAGACCTTACATGCGTTATCCTCTAAAATATTGAGCGAAACCAAGTTTAATGGACTGTTTCAGTGTGGTCCCACATTACTACGTGATCCAAACCAGAAATAACCCAGGATCTGTTCTACATGTATGAATAATATGCGAAAGAATGAGCCTGATGAGAGCAAATCCCAGACCTAACCTAGACCTAACATGAATTATTCTCTAAAATATTGATCGAAACCAGGTTTAATTGACTGTTTCAGTGTGGTACCACATTACTACGTGATTCAATCCAGAAATAGCCCAGGATCTAGCCATGAAGTATGAGAAATATGCGAAAGTATGAGCCTGATGAGGGCAAATCCTAGACCTAACCCAGACCTAACATGCGTTATTCTGTAAAATTTTTATCAAGACCAGGTTTAATTGAATGTTTCATTGTGGTACCACGTTACTATGTGATCCCAACCAGAAAATAACCCAGGATCTGTTCAACGAGTATGTGAAGTGTGCGAAAGTGTGAGTCAGATGAGGTCAAATCCCAGACCAATCCCAGACTTAACTTGCGTTATCCTCTTAAATATTGATCGAAACCAGGTTTAATCGACTGTTTCAGTGTGGTACCACATTACTACGTGATCCAAACGAGAAAAAACCCAGGATCTAGCCATCAAGTATGAGTAATATGCGAAAGAATGAGCCTGATGAAGGCAAATCCCAGACCTAACCTAGACCTAACATGCGTTATCCTCTAAACTATTGAGCGAAACCAGGTTTAATGGACTGTTTCAGTGTGGTACGACACTACTTCGTGATTCAAACCAGAGAAAGCCCAGGATCTGTTCAAGAAGTATGTGAAAAACGCTAAACTGTGAGCCTGATGAGGGCAAATCTTAGACCTAACCCAGACCTAAGATGCGTTATCCTCTAAAATATTGATCGAAACCAGGTTTAGTCGACTGTTTCAGTGTGGTCCCACATTACTACGTGATCCAAACCAGAAAAAACCCAGAATCCGTTCAACAAGTATGTGAAGAATGCGAAAGTATGAGTCTGATGAGGTCAAATCCCAGGCCTAACCTAGACCTAACATGCGTTATCCTCAAAAATATTGATCGAAACCTGGTTTAATCGACTGTTTCAGTGTGGTACCACATTACTATGTGATCCAAACCAGAAAATAACCCAGGATCTGTTCAACGAGTATGTGAAGTGTGCGAAAGTATGAGTCCGATGAGGTCAAATCCCAGACCATTCCCAGACTTAACTTGCGTTATCCTCTAAAATATTTATCAAGATCAGGTTTAATTGATTGTTTCAGTGTGGTCCCACATTACTACGTGATCCAAACCAGAAAAAACCCAGTATCTGTTCAACATGTATGAGAAATATGCGAAAGAATGAGCCTGATGTGAGCAAATCCCAGACCTAACCTAGACCTAACATGAATTATTCTCTAAAATATTGATCGAAACCAGGTTTACTTGACTGCTTCAGTGTGGTCCCACATTACTACGTGATCCAAACCAGAAAAAACCCAGGATCCGTTCAGCAAGTATGTGAAGAATGCGAAAGTATGAGTCTGATGAGGTCAAATCCCAGGCCTAACCTAGACCTAACATGCGTTATCCTCAAAAATATTGATCGAAACCTGGTTTAATCGACTGTTTCAGTGTGGTACCACATTACTATGTGATCCAAACCAGAAAATAACCCAGGATCTGTTCAACGAGTATGTGAAGTGTGCGAAAGTATGAGTCTGATGAGGTCAAATCCCAGACCATTCCCAGACTTAACTTGCGTTATCCTCTAAAATATTGATCGAAACCAGGTTTAATCGACTGTTTCAGTGTGGTACCACATTACTACGTGATCCAAACCAGAAAAAACCCAGGATCTAGCCATCAAGTACGAGAAATATGCGAAAGAATGAGCCTGATGAGAGCAAATCCCAGACCTAACCTAGACCTAACATGCGTTATCCTCTAAAATATTGAGCGAAACCAGGTTTAATGGACTGTTTCAGTGTGGTACCACACTACTTCGTGTTCGAAACCAGAAAAAACCCAGGATCAGTTCAACAAGTATGTGAAAAACGCTAAACTGTGAGCCTGATGAGGGCAAATCTTAGACCTAACCCAGACCTAAGATGCGTTATCCTCTAAAATATTTATCCAGACCAGGTTTCATTGAATGTTTCAGTGTGGTCCCACATTACTACGTGATCCAAACCAGAAAAAACCCTGGATCCGTTCAACAAGTATGTGAAGAATGCGAAAGTATGAGTCTGATGAGTGAAAATCCCTGACCTAACCTAGACTTAACATGCGTTATCCTCTAAAATATTGATCGAAACCTGGTTTAATCGACTGTTTCAGTGTGGTACCACATTACTATGTGATCCAAACCAGAAAATAACCCAAGATCTGTTCAAGGAGTATGTGAAGTGTGCGAAAGTATGAGTCTGATGAGGTCAAATCCTAGACCTATCCCAGACCTAACTTGCGTTATCCTCTAAAATATTGATCGAAACCAGGTTTAATCGACTGTTTCAGTGTGGTACCACATTACTATGTGATCCAAACCAGAAAATAACCCAGGATCTGTTCAAGGAGTATGTGAAGTGTGCGAAAGTATGAGTCTGATGAGGTCAAATCCTAGACCTATCCCAGACCTAACTTGCGTTATCCTCTAAAATATTGATCGAAACCAGGTTTAATCGACTGTTTCAGTGTGGTACCACATTACTATGTGATCCAAACCAGAAAATAACCCAAGATCTGTTCAAGGAGTATGTGAAGTGTGCGAAAGTATGAGTCTGATGAGGTCAAATCCTAGACCTATCCCAGACCTAACTTGCGTTATCCTCTAAAATATTGATCGAAACCAGGTTTAATTGACTGTTTCAGCGTGGTACCACATTACTACGTGTTACAATCCGGAAACAGCCCAGGATTTAGCCATGAAGTATGAGAAATATGCGAAAGTATGAGCCTGATGAGGGCAAATCCTAGACCTAACCCAGACCTAACATGCGTTATCCTCTAAAATATTTATCAAGATCAGGTTTAATTGAATGTTTCGGTGTGGTACCGCATTACTACGTGATCCAAACCATAAAAAGGCTAGGATCAGGCCAACAAGTAAGCGAAATATGCGAAAGTACGAGCGAGATGAGGGCAAATAGCAGACCTAAACCAGACAAAATCGGCGGTATCCTCTAAAACATTAATCGGACCCAGGTTTAATAGACTGTTTCGGTGTGGAACCACATTACTACGGGATCCAAACCAGAAAAAACCCAGAATCTGGCCAACAACTATGAGAAAAACGAGAAAGTATGAGCCAGATGGTTGCAAATACCAGAACTATCCCAGACATACCCAGCGTTATCCACTAAAATATTATTCGCAACCAGGTTTAATTGACTGTTTCGGTGTGGTACCACATTACTACGTGGTCCAAGCCAGAAAGAGGCCAGGATCTGGCCAACAAGTATGCGAAAAATGCGAAAGTACGAGCCAGGTGAGGGCAAATACCATACCTAACCGAGACATTACCGGCTTTATCCTCTAAAATATTAATCGCAACCAGATTTAATTGACTGTTTCAGTGTGGTACCGCATTACTACGTGATCCAAACCAGAAAGAGGCCAGGATCTGGCCAACAAGTATGCGAAAAACGCGAAAGTACGAGCCAGATGATTGCAAATACCAGAACTCACCCAGACATAACCAGCGCTATCCTCTAAAATACTAATCTGAACCAGGGTTAATTGACTGTTTCAGTGTGGTACCACATTACTACGTGATCCAAACCAGAGAAAGGCCAGGATCTGGCCAACAAGTATGCGAAAAACGCGAAAGGACGAGCCAGATAAGGACAAATCCCAGACCTACCCGAGACATAACCAGCGTTATCCCCTAAAATATAAATCGCAACCAGGTTTAATTGACTGTTTCGGTGTGGTACCGCATTACTACGTGATCCAAACCAGAAAAAAGCCAGGATCTGTTCAACAAGTATGTGAAAAACGCGAAAGTATGAGTCTGATGAGGTCAAATCCCAGACCTATCCCAGACTTAACTTGCGTTATCCTCTAAAATATTGATCGAAACCAGGTTTAATCGACTGTTTCAGCGTGGTATCACATTAGTACGTGATACAATCCAGAAACAGCCCAGGATCTAGCCATGAAGTATGAGAAATATGCGAAAGTATGAGCCTGATGAGGGCAAATCCTAGACCTAACCCAATCCTAAAATGCGTTATCCTCTAAAATATTTATCAAGACCAGGTTTAATTGAATGTTTCAGTGTGGTACCACATTAATACGTGAACCAAACCAGAAAAAACCCAGGATCCGTTCAACAAGTATGTTAAAACTGCGACAGTATGACCCTGATGAGGGCAAATCCCAGGCCTAACCTAGACCTAACATGCGTTGTCCTCTAAAATATTGATGGAAACCAGGTTTAATGGACTGTTTCAGTGTGGCACCACTTTACTACGTGATCCAAAGCAGAAAAAACCCTCGATCAGGCCAACATGTATGTTAAAACTGCGAAAGTATGACCCTGATGAGGGCAAATCCCAGGACTAACCTAGACCAAACTTGCGTTATCCTCTAAAATATTGATCGAAACCAGGTTTAATCGACTGTTTCAGCGTGGTACCACATTACTACGTGATCCAATCCAGAAATAGCCCAGGATCTAGCCATGAAGTATGAGAAATATGCGAAAGTATGAGCCTGATGAGGGCAAATCCTAGACCTAACCCAGACCTAACATGCGTTATTCTCTAAAATATTTGTCTAGACCAGGTTTAATTGAATGTTTCAGTGTGGTACCACATTCCTGCGTGATCAAAACCAGAAAAAACCCAGGATCCGTTCAACAAGTATGTGAAGAATGCGAAAGTATCAGTCTGATCAGTGAAAATCTCAGGCCTTACCTAGACCTAACATGCGTTGTCCTCTAAAATATTGATGGAAACCAGGTTTGAATGACTGTTTCAGTATGGTACTCCATTACTACAAGATGCAATCCAGAAATAGCCCAGGATCTAGCCATGAAGTATGAGAAATATGCGAAAGAATGAGCCTGATGAGAGCAAATCCCAGACCTAACCTAGACCTTACATGCGTTATCCTCTAAAATATTGAGCGAAACCAGGTTTAATGGACTGTTTCAGTGTGGTACCACACTACTTCGTGATCCAAACCAGAAAAAACGCAGGATCTGTTCAACAAGTATGTGAAAAACGCTAAACTGTGAGCCTGATGAGAGCAAATCCCAGACCTATCCTAGACCTTACATGCGTTATCCTCTAAAATATTGAGCGAAACCAAGTTTAATGGACTGTTTCAGTGTGGTCCCACATTACTACGTGATCCAAACCAGAAATAACCCAGGATCTGTTCTACATGTATGAATAATATGCGAAAGAATGAGCCTGATGAGAGCAAATCCCAGACCTAACCTAGACCTAACATGAATTATTCTCTAAAATATTGATCGAAACCAGGTTTAATTGACTGTTTCAGTGTGGTACCACATTACTACGTGATTCAATCCAGAAATAGCCCAGGATCTAGCCATGAAGTATGAGAAATATGCGAAAGTATGAGCCTGATGAGGGCAAATCCTAGACCTAACCCAGACCTAACATGCGTTATTCTGTAAAATTTTTATCAAGACCAGGTTTAATTGAATGTTTCATTGTGGTACCACGTTACTATGTGATCCCAACCAGAAAATAACCCAGGATCTGTTCAACGAGTATGTGAAGTGTGCGAAAGTGTGAGTCAGATGAGGTCAAATCCCAGACCAATCCCAGACTTAACTTGCGTTATCCTCTTAAATATTGATCGAAACCAGGTTTAATCGACTGTTTCAGTGTGGTACCACATTACTACGTGATCCAAACGAGAAAAAACCCAGGATCTAGCCATCAAGTATGAGTAATATGCGAAAGAATGAGCCTGATGAAGGCAAATCCCAGACCTAACCTAGACCTAACATGCGTTATCCTCTAAACTATTGAGCGAAACCAGGTTTAATGGACTGTTTCAGTGTGGTACGACACTACTTCGTGATTCAAACCAGAGAAAGCCCAGGATCTGTTCAAGAAGTATGTGAAAAACGCTAAACTGTGAGCCTGATGAGGGCAAATCTTAGACCTAACCCAGACCTAAGATGCGTTATCCTCTAAAATATTGATCGAAACCAGGTTTAGTCGACTGTTTCAGTGTGGTCCCACATTACTACGTGATCCAAACCAGAAAAAACCCAGAATCCGTTCAACAAGTATGTGAAGAATGCGAAAGTATGAGTCTGATGAGGTCAAATCCCAGGCCTAACCTAGACCTAACATGCGTTATCCTCAAAAATATTGATCGAAACCTGGTTTAATCGACTGTTTCAGTGTGGTACCACATTACTATGTGATCCAAACCAGAAAATAACCCAGGATCTGTTCAACGAGTATGTGAAGTGTGCGAAAGTATGAGTCCGATGAGGTCAAATCCCAGACCATTCCCAGACTTAACTTGCGTTATCCTCTAAAATATTTATCAAGATCAGGTTTAATTGATTGTTTCAGTGTGGTCCCACATTACTACGTGATCCAAACCAGAAAAAACCCAGTATCTGTTCAACATGTATGAGAAATATGCGAAAGAATGAGCCTGATGTGAGCAAATCCCAGACCTAACCTAGACCTAACATGAATTATTCTCTAAAATATTGATCGAAACCAGGTTTACTTGACTGCTTCAGTGTGGTCCCACATTACTACGTGATCCAAACCAGAAAAAACCCAGGATCCGTTCAGCAAGTATGTGAAGAATGCGAAAGTATGAGTCTGATGAGGTCAAATCCCAGGCCTAACCTAGACCTAACATGCGTTATCCTCAAAAATATTGATCGAAACCTGGTTTAATCGACTGTTTCAGTGTGGTACCACATTACTATGTGATCCAAACCAGAAAATAACCCAGGATCTGTTCAACGAGTATGTGAAGTGTGCGAAAGTATGAGTCTGATGAGGTCAAATCCCAGACCATTCCCAGACTTAACTTGCGTTATCCTCTAAAATATTGATCGAAACCAGGTTTAATCGACTGTTTCAGTGTGGTACCACATTACTACGTGATCCAAACCAGAAAAAACCCAGGATCTAGCCATCAAGTACGAGAAATATGCGAAAGAATGAGCCTGATGAGAGCAAATCCCAGACCTAACCTAGACCTAACATGCGTTATCCTCTAAAATATTGAGCGAAACCAGGTTTAATGGACTGTTTCAGTGTGGTACCACACTACTTCGTGTTCGAAACCAGAAAAAACCCAGGATCAGTTCAACAAGTATGTGAAAAACGCTAAACTGTGAGCCTGATGAGGGCAAATCTTAGACCTAACCCAGACCTAAGATGCGTTATCCTCTAAAATATTTATCCAGACCAGGTTTCATTGAATGTTTCAGTGTGGTCCCACATTACTACGTGATCCAAACCAGAAAAAACCCTGGATCCGTTCAACAAGTATGTGAAGAATGCGAAAGTATGAGTCTGATGAGTGAAAATCCCTGACCTAACCTAGACTTAACATGCGTTATCCTCTAAAATATTGATCGAAACCTGGTTTAATCGACTGTTTCAGTGTGGTACCACATTACTATGTGATCCAAACCAGAAAATAACCCAAGATCTGTTCAAGGAGTATGTGAAGTGTGCGAAAGTATGAGTCTGATGAGGTCAAATCCTAGACCTATCCCAGACCTAACTTGCGTTATCCTCTAAAATATTGATCGAAACCAGGTTTAATCGACTGTTTCAGTGTGGTACCACATTACTATGTGATCCAAACCAGAAAATAACCCAGGATCTGTTCAAGGAGTATGTGAAGTGTGCGAAAGTATGAGTCTGATGAGGTCAAATCCTAGACCTATCCCAGACCTAACTTGCGTTATCCTCTAAAATATTGATCGAAACCAGGTTTAATCGACTGTTTCAGTGTGGTACCACATTACTATGTGATCCAAACCAGAAAATAACCCAAGATCTGTTCAAGGAGTATGTGAAGTGTGCGAAAGTATGAGTCTGATGAGGTCAAATCCTAGACCTATCCCAGACCTAACTTGCGTTATCCTCTAAAATATTGATCGAAACCAGGTTTAATTGACTGTTTCAGCGTGGTACCACATTACTACGTGTTACAATCCGGAAACAGCCCAGGATTTAGCCATGAAGTATGAGAAATATGCGAAAGTATGAGCCTGATGAGGGCAAATCCTAGACCTAACCCAGACCTAACATGCGTTATCCTCTAAAATATTTATCAAGATCAGGTTTAATTGAATGTTTCGGTGTGGTACCGCATTACTACGTGATCCAAACCATAAAAAGGCTAGGATCAGGCCAACAAGTAAGCGAAATATGCGAAAGTACGAGCGAGATGAGGGCAAATAGCAGACCTAAACCAGACAAAATCGGCGGTATCCTCTAAAACATTAATCGGACCCAGGTTTAATAGACTGTTTCGGTGTGGAACCACATTACTACGGGATCCAAACCAGAAAAAACCCAGAATCTGGCCAACAACTATGAGAAAAACGAGAAAGTATGAGCCAGATGGTTGCAAATACCAGAACTATCCCAGACATACCCAGCGTTATCCACTAAAATATTATTCGCAACCAGGTTTAATTGACTGTTTCGGTGTGGTACCACATTACTACGTGGTCCAAGCCAGAAAGAGGCCAGGATCTGGCCAACAAGTATGCGAAAAATGCGAAAGTACGAGCCAGGTGAGGGCAAATACCATACCTAACCGAGACATTACCGGCTTTATCCTCTAAAATATTAATCGCAACCAGATTTAATTGACTGTTTCAGTGTGGTACCGCATTACTACGTGATCCAAACCAGAAAGAGGCCAGGATCTGGCCAACAAGTATGCGAAAAACGCGAAAGTACGAGCCAGATGATTGCAAATACCAGAACTCACCCAGACATAACCAGCGCTATCCTCTAAAATACTAATCTGAACCAGGGTTAATTGACTGTTTCAGTGTGGTACCACATTACTACGTGATCCAAACCAGAGAAAGGCCAGGATCTGGCCAACAAGTATGCGAAAAACGCGAAAGGACGAGCCAGATAAGGACAAATCCCAGACCTACCCGAGACATAACCAGCGTTATCCCCTAAAATATAAATCGCAACCAGGTTTAATTGACTGTTTCGGTGTTGTGCCGTATTACTACGTGATCCAAATCAGAAAAAGGCCAGGATCTGGCCACCAAGAATGCGAAAAATGCGAAAGAACGAGCCAGATGATTGCAAATACCAGCACTATCCCAGACATAACCAGCGATATCCTCTAAAATACAAATCGGAACCAGCTTCTATTGACTGTTTCAGTGTGGTACCACTTTACTACGTGGTCCAAGCCAGAAGAAGGCCAGGATGTGGCCAACAAGTATGCGAAAAATGCGAAAGTACGAGCCAGATGAGGGCAAATACCAGACCTATCCGAGACATAACCGGCGTTATACTCTAAAATATTAATCGCAACCAGGATAAATTGACTGTTTCGGTGTGGTACCACATTACTACGTGGTCCAAGCCAGAAAAAGGCAAGGATCTGGCCAGCAAGTATGCGAAAAACGCGAAAGTACGAGCCAGATGAGGACAAATCCCAGACCTACCCGAGACGTAACCGGCGTTATCCTCTAGAATACGAATCGGAACATGCTTTTAATGACTGTTTCAGTGTTGTAACACATTACTACGTGGTCCAAACCAGAAAAATCCCAGGATCGGGCCAACAAGAATGCGAAAAACGCGAAAGTACGAGCCAGATGAGGGAAAATCCCAGACATAACCGAGACGTAACCGGCGTTATCCCCTAAAATATTAATCGCAACCAGGTTTAATTGACTGTTTCGGTGTGGAACCACATTACTACGGGATCCAAACCAGAACAAACCCAGGATCTGGCCAACAAGTATGCGAAAAACGCGAAAGTATGAGCCAGATGATTGCAAATACCAGAACTATCCCAGGCATAACCAGCGTTATCCTCTAAAATACTAAGCGGAACCAGCTTTTATTGACAGTGTGGTACCACATTACTACGTGATCCAAACCAGAAAAAGCCCAGGATCTGGCCAACAAGTATGCGAAACGTGCGAAAGTACGAGGCAGATGAGGGCAAATCCCAGACCTAACCGTGACATAACCGGCGTTATCCTCTAAAATATTAATCGCAACCAGTTTAATTGACTGTTTCGGTGTGGAACCTCATTACTACGGGATCCAAAACAGAAAAAACCCAGGATCGGGCTAACAAGTATGCGAAAAACGCGAAAGTATGAGCCAGATGATTGCAAATACCAGAACAATCCCAGGCATAACCAGCGTTATCCTCTAAAATACTAAGCGGAACCAGCTTTTATTGACAGTGTGGTACCACATTACTACGTGATCCAAACCAGAAAAAGCCCAGGATCTGGCCAACAAGTATGCGAAAAACGCGAAAGTACGAGCCAGATGATTGCAAATACCAGAACTCACCCAGACATAACCAGCGCTATCCTCTAAAATACTAATCAGAACCAGGGTTAATTGACTGTTTCGGTGTGGTACCGCAATACTACGTGATCCACAACAGAAAAAACCCAGGATCTGGTCAACAAGTATGCGAAAAACGCGAAAGTATGAGCCAGAGGATTGCAAATACCAGAACTAACCCAGACATAACCAGCGTTATCCTCTAAAATACTTATCGGAACCAGCTTCTATTGACTGTTTCAGTGTGGTACCACTTTACTACGTGGTCCAAGCCAGAACAAGGCCAGGATGTGGCCAACAAGTATGCGAAAAATGCGAAAGTACGAGACAGATGAGGGCAAATACCAGACCTAACCGAGACATAACCGGCGTTATCCTCTAAAATATTATTCGCAACCAGGTTTAATTGACTGTTTCGGTGTGGTACCACATTACTACGTGGTCCAAGCCAGAAAAAGGCAAGGATCTGGCCAACAAGTATGCGAAAAACGCGAAAGTATGAGCCAGATGAGGACAAATCCCAGACCTTCCCGAGACATAACCGGCGTTATCCTCTAAAATATTAATCGCAACCAGCTTCTATTGACTGTTTCAGTGTGGTACCACATTACTACGTGATCCAAACCAGAAAAAGCCCAGGATCTGGCCAACAAGTATGCGAAAAACGCGAATATATGAGCCATATGATTGCAAATACCAGAACTAACCCTGACATAACCAGCGTTATCCTCTAAAATACGCATCGGAACATGCTTTTAATGACTGTTTCAGTGTGGTACCACATTACAATGTGATCCAAACCAGAAAAAGCCCAGGATCGGGCCAACAAGAATGCGAAAAATGCGAATGTACGAGCCTGATGAGGGAAAATCCCAGACCTAACCGAGACGTAACCGGCGTTATCCCCTAAAATATTAATCGCAACCAGGTGTAATTGACTGTTCCGGTGTGGTACCGCATTGCTACGATGATCCAAACCAGAAAGAGGCCAGGATCTGGCCAACAAGTATGCGAAAAATGCGAAAATATGGGCCAGATGATTGCAAATACCAGAACTAACCCAGACATAACCAGCGATATCCTCCAAAATACGCATCGGAACATGCTTTTAATGACTGTTTCAGTGTGGTACCACATTACAACGTGATCCAAACCAGAAAAAGCCCAGGATCGGACCAACAAGAATGCGAAAAATGCGAAAGTACGAGCCTGATGAGGGAAAATCCCAGACCTAACCGAGACGTAACCGGCGTTATCCCCTAAAATATTAATCGCAACCAGGTGTAATTCACTGTTTCGGTGTGGTACCGCATTGCTACGATGATCCAAACCAGAAAGAGGCCAGGATCTGGCCAACAAGTATGCGAAAAATGCGAAAGTATGAGCCAGATGATTGCAAATACCAGAACTAACCCAGACATAACCAGCGATATCCTCTAAAATATTAATCGCAACCAGGTTTAATTGACTGTTTCGGTGTGGTACTGCATTACTACGTGATCCAGACCAGAAAAAGGCCAGGATCTGGCCAACAAGTATGCGCACAATGCGCAAGTACGAGCCAGTTGAGGGCAAATCCCAGACCAAACCGAGACATAACCGGCGTTATCCTCTAAAATATTAATCGCAACCAGGTTTAATTGACTGTTTCGGTGTGGTGGCGCATTACTACGTGATCCAAACCAGAAAAAAGCCAGGATCTGTTCAACAAGTATGTGAAAAACGCGAAAGTATGAGTCTGATGAGGTCAAATCCCAGACCTATCCCAGACTTAACTTGCGTTATCCTCTAAAATATTGATCGAAACCAGGTTTAATCGACTGTTTCAGCGTGGTATCACATTAGTACGTGATACAATCCAGAAACAGCCCAGGATCTAGCCATGAAGTATGAGAAATATGCGAAAGTATGAGCCTGATGAGGGCAAATCCTAGACCTAACCCAATCCTAAAATGCGTTATCCTCTAAAATATTTATCAAGACCAGGTTTAATTGAATGTTTCAGTGTGGTACCACATTAATACGTGAACCAAACCAGAAAAAACCCAGGATCCGTTCAACAAGTATGTTAAAACTGCGACAGTATGACCCTGATGAGGGCAAATCCCAGGCCTAACCTAGACCTAACATGCGTTGTCCTCTAAAATATTGATGGAAACCAGGTTTAATGGACTGTTTCAGTGTGGCACCACTTTACTACGTGATCCAAAGCAGAAAAAACCCTCGATCAGGCCAACATGTATGTTAAAACTGCGAAAGTATGACCCTGATGAGGGCAAATCCCAGGACTAACCTAGACCAAACTTGCGTTATCCTCTAAAATATTGATCGAAACCAGGTTTAATCGACTGTTTCAGCGTGGTACCACATTACTACGTGATCCAATCCAGAAATAGCCCAGGATCTAGCCATGAAGTATGAGAAATATGCGAAAGTATGAGCCTGATGAGGGCAAATCCTAGACCTAACCCAGACCTAACATGCGTTATTCTCTAAAATATTTATCTAGACCAGGTTTAATTGAATGTTTCAGTGTGGTACCACATTCCTGCGTGATCAAAACCAGAAAAAACCCAGGATCCGTTCAACAAGTATGTGAAGAATGCGAAAGTATCAGTCTGATCAGTGAAAATCTCAGGCCTTACCTAGACCTAACATGCGTTGTCCTCTAAAATATTGATGGAAACCAGGTTTGAATGACTGTTTCAGTATGGTACTCCATTACTACAAGATGCAATCCAGAAATAGCCCAGGATCTAGCCATCAAGTATGAGAAATATGCGAAAGAATGAGCCTGATGAGAGCAAATCCCAGACCTAACCTAGACCTTACATGCGTTATCCTCTAAAATATTGAGCGAAACCAGGTTTAATGGACTGTTTCAGTGTGGTACCACACTACTTCGTGATCCAAACCAGAAAAAACGCAGGATCTGTTCAACAAGTATGTGAAAAACGCTAAACTGTGAGCCTGATGAGAGCAAATCCCAGACCTATCCTAGACCTTACATGCGTTATCCTCTAAAATATTGAGCGAAACCAGGTTTAATGGACTGTTTCAGTGTGGTCCCACATTACTACGTGATCCAAACCAGAAATAACCCAGGATCTGTTCTACATGTATGAATAATATGCGAAAGAATGAGCCTGATGAGAGCAAATCCCAGACCTAACCTAGACCTAACATGAATTATTCTCTAAAATATTGATCGAAACCAGGTTTAATTGACTGTTTCAGTGTGGTACCACATTACTACGTGATTCAATCCAGAAATAGCCCAGGATCTAGCCATGAAGTATGAGAAATATGCGAAAGTATGAGCCTGATGAGGGCAAATCCTAGACCTAACCCAGACCTAACATGCGTTATTCTGTAAAATTTTTATCAAGACCAGGTTTAATTGAATGTTTCATTGTGGTACCACGTTACTATGTGATCCCAACCAGAAAATAACCCAGGATCTGTTCAACGAGTATGTGAAGTGTGCGAAAGTGTGAGTCAGATGAGGTCAAATCCCAGACCAATCCCAGACTTAACTTGCGTTATCCTCTTAAATATTGATCGAAACCAGGTTTAATCGACTGTTTCAGTGTGGTACCACATTACTACGTGATCCAAACGAGAAAAAACCCAGGATCTAGCCATCAAGTATGAGTAATATGCGAAAGAATGAGCCTGATGAAGGCAAATCCCAGACCTAACCTAGACCTAACATGCGTTATCCTCTAAACTATTGAGCGAAACCAGGTTTAATGGACTGTTTCAGTGTGGTACGACACTACTTCGTGATTCAAACCAGAGAAAGCCCAGGATCTGTTCAAGAAGTATGTGAAAAACGCTAAACTGTGAGCCTGATGAGGGCAAATCTTAGACCTAACCCAGACCTAAGATGCGTTATCCTCTAAAATATTGATCGAAACCAGGTTTAGTCGACTGTTTCAGTGTGGTCCCACATTACTACGTGATCCAAACCAGAAAAAACCCAGAATCCGTTCAACAAGTATGTGAAGAATGCGAAAGTATGAGTCTGATGAGGTCAAATCCCAGGCCTAACCTAGACCTAACATGCGTTATCCTCAAAAATATTGATCGAAACCTGGTTTAATCGACTGTTTCAGTGTGGTACCACATTACTATGTGATCCAAACCAGAAAATAACCCAGGATCTGTTCAACGAGTATGTGAAGTGTGCGAAAGTATGAGTCCGATGAGGTCAAATCCCAGACCATTCCCAGACTTAACTTGCGTTATCCTCCAAAAAAAATTTATCAAGATCAGGTTTAATTGATTGTTTCAGTGTGGTCCCACATTACTACGTGATCCAAACCAGAAAAAACCCAGTATCTGTTCAACATGTATGAGAAATATGCGAAAGAATGAGCCTGATGTGAGCAAATCCCAGACCTAACCTAGACCTAACATGAATTATTCTCTAAAATATTGATCGAAACCAGGTTTACTTGACTGCTTCAGTGTGGTCCCACATTACTACGTGATCCAAACCAGAAAAAACCCAGGATCCGTTCAGCAAGTATGTGAAGAATGCGAAAGTATGAGTCTGATGAGGTCAAATCCCAGGCCTAACCTAGACCTAACATGCGTTATCCTCAAAAATATTGATCGAAACCTGGTTTAATCGACTGTTTCAGTGTGGTACCACATTACTATGTGATCCAAACCAGAAAATAACCCAGGATCTGTTCAACGAGTATGTGAAGTGTGCGAAAGTATGAGTCTGATGAGGTCAAATCCCAGACCATTCCCTGACTTAACTTGCGTTATCCTCTAAAATATTGATCGAAACCAGGTTTAATCGACTGTTTCAGTGTGGTACCACATTACTACGTGATCCAAACCAGAAAAAACCCAGGATCTAGCCATCAAGTACGAGAAATATGCGAAAGAATGAGCCTGATGAGAGCAAATCCCAGACCTAACCTAGACCTTACATGCGTTATCCTCTAAAATATTGAGCGAAACCGGGTTTAATCGACTGTTTCAGTGTGGTACCACATTACTATGTGATCCAAACCAGAAAAAACCCAGGATCAGTTTAACAAGTATGAGAAGAATGCGAAAGTATGAGTCTGATGAGTGAGAATCCCAGACCTATCCCAGTCCTAACATTCGTTATCCTCTAAAATATTGATCGAAACCAGGTTTAATCGACAGTTTCAGTGTGTTACCACATTACTACGTGATCCAAACCAGAAAAAACCCAGGATCAGTTCAACAAGTATGTGAAGAATGCGAAAGCATGAGTCTGATGAGTGTAATTCCCAGGGCTGACCTAGACCTAACATGCGTTATCCTCTAAAATATTGATCGAAACCAGGTTTAATCGACTGTTTCAGTGTGGTATCACACTACTACGTGACCCAAACCAGAAAAAACCCAGGATCTGTACAACAGGAATGTGAAAAACACGAAAGTATGAGCCTGATGAGGGCAAATCCCAGACCAATCCCAGACCTAACTTGCGTTATCCTCTAAAATACTGATCGAAACCAGGTTTGAATGACCGTTTCAGTGTGGTACCACATTACTACGTGATCCAAACCAGAAAAAACCCAGGATCCGTTCAACAAGAATGTGTAAAATGCGAAAGTAAGAGTCCGATCAGTGAAAATCTCAGGCCTTACCTAGACCTAACTCGCGTTGTCCTCTAAAATATTGATGGAAACCAGGTTTCATTGACTGTTTCAGTGTGGTACCACATTACTACGTGATCCAAACGAGAAAAAACCCAGGATCTAGCCATCAAGTATGAGAAATATGCGAAAGAATGAACCTGATGAGAGCAAATCCCAGACCTAACCTAGACCTTACATGCGTTATCCTGTAAAATATTGAGCGAAACCAGGTTTAATCGACTGTATCAGTGTGGTACCACATTACTATGTGATGCAATCCAGAAAAAGCCCAGCATCTAGCCATCTAGTATGAGAAATATGCGAAAGAATGAGCCTGATGAGAGCAAATCCCAGACCTATCCCAGACCTAACATTCGTTATCCTTTAAAATATTGATCGAAACCAGGTTTAATCGACTGTTTCAGTGTGGTACCACATTACTACGTGATCCAAACCAGAAAAAACCCAGGATCAGTTCAACAAGTATGTGAAGAATGCGAAAGTATGAGTCTGATGAGTGTAATTCCCAGGGCTGACCTAGACCTAACATGCGTTATCCTCTAAAATATTGATCGAAACCAGGTTTAATCGACTGTTTCAGTGTGGTATCACACTACTACGTGACCCAAACCAGAAAAACCCCGGGATCTGTACAACAAGTATGTGAAAAACGCGAAAGTATGAGCCTGATGAGGGCAAATCCCAGGCCTAACCTAGACCTAACATGCGTTGTCCTCTAAAATATTGATGGAAACCAGGTTTCATTGACTGTTTCAGTGTGGTACCACATTACTACGTGATCCAAACGAGAAAAAACCCAGGATCTAGCCATCAAGTATGAGAAATATGCGAAAGAATGAACCTGATGAGAGCAAATCCCAGACCTAACCTAGACCTTACATGCGTTATCCTCTAAAATATTGAGCGAAACCAGGTTCAATCGACTGTATCAGTGTGGTACCACATTACTATGTGATGCAATCCAGAAAAAGCCCGGGATCTAGCCATCTAGTATGAGTAATATGCGAAAGAATGAGCCTGATGAGAGCAAATCCCAGACCTATCCCAGACCTAACATTCGTTATCCTTTAAAATATTGATCGAAACCAGGTTTAATCGACTGTTTCAGTGTGATACCACATTACTACGTGATCCAAACCAGAAAAAACCCTGGATCAGTTCAACAAGTATGTGAAGAATGCGAAAGTATGAGTCTGATGAGTGTAATTCCCAGGGCTGACCTAGACCTAACATGCGTTATCCTCTAAAATATTGATCGAAACCAGGTTTAATCGACTGTTTCAGTGTGGTATCACACTACTACGTGACCCAAACCAGAAAAAACCCGGGATCTGTACAACAAGTATGTGAAAATCGCGAAAGTATGAGCCTGATGAGGGCAAATCCCAGGCCTAACCTAGACCTAACATGCGTTGTCCTCTAAAATATTGATGGAAACCAGGTTTCATTGACTGTTTCAGTGTGGTACCACAATACTACGTGATCCAAACCAGAAAAAACCCAGGATCAGTTCAACAAGTATGTGAAGAATGCGAAAGTATGAGTCAGATGAGTGTAATTCCCAGGGCTAACCTAGACCTAAGATGCGTTATCCTCTAAAATATTTATCCAGACCAGGTTTCATTGAATGTTTCAGTGTGGTCCCACATTACTACGTGATCCAAACCAGAAAAAACCCTGGATCCGTTCAACAAGTATGTGAAGAATGCGAAAGTATGAGTCTGATGAGTGAAAATCCCTGACCTAACCTAGACTTAACATGCGTTATCCTCTAAAATATTGATCGAAACCAGGTTTAATCGACTGTTTCAGTGTGGTACCACATTACTATGTGATCCAAACCAGAAAATAACCCAAGATCTGTTCAAGGAGTATGTGAAGTGTGCGAAAGTATGAGTCTGATGAGGTCAAATCCTAGACCTATCCCAGACCTAACTTGCGTTATCCTCTAAAATATTGATCGAAACCAGGTTTAATCGACTGTTTCAGTGTGGTACCACATTACTATGTGATCCAAACCAGAAAATAACCCAGGATCTGTTCAAGGAGTATGTGAAGTGTGCGAAAGTATGAGTCTGATGAGGTCAAATCCTAGACCTATCCCAGACCTAACTTGCGTTATCCTCTAAAATATTGATCGAAACCAGGTTTAATCGACTGTTTCAGTGTGGTACCACATTACTATGTGATCCAAACCAGAAAATAACCCAAGATCTGTTCAAGGAGTATGTGAAGTGTGCGAAAGTATGAGTCTGATGAGGTCAAATCCTAGACCTATCCCAGACCTAACTTGCGTTATCCTCTAAAATATTGATCGAAACCAGGTTTAATTGACTGTTTCAGCGTGGTACCACATTACTACGTGTTACAATCCGGAAACAGCCCAGGATTTAGCCATGAAGTATGAGAAATATGCGAAAGTATGAGCCTGATGAGGGCAAATCCTAGACCTAACCCAGACCTAACATGCGTTATCCTCTAAAATATTTATCAAGATCAGGTTTAATTGAATGTTTCGGTGTGGTACCGCATTACTACGTGATCCAAACCATAAAAAGGCTAGGATCAGGCCAACAAGTAAGCGAAATATGCGAAAGTACGAGCGAGATGAGGGCAAATAGCAGACCTAAACCAGACAAAATCGGCGGTATCCTCTAAAACATTAATCGGACCCAGGTTTAATTGACTGTTTCGGTGTGGCACCACATTTCTACGTGGTCCAAGCCAGAAAAAGGCGAGGATCTGGCCAAAAACTATTCGAAACGTGCGAAAGTACGTGCCAGATGAGGACAAATCCCAGACCTAACCGAGACATAACCGGCGTTATCCTCTAAAGTATTAATCGGATCCAGGTTTAATTGACAGTTTCAGTGTGGTACCACTTCACTACGTGGTCCGAACCAGAAGAAGGCCAGTATGTGGCCAACAAGTATGCGAAAACTGCGAAAGTACGAGCCAGTTGAGGGCAAATACCAGACCTAACCGAAACATAACCGGCGCTATCCTGTAAAATATTAATCGCAACCAGGTTTAATAGACTGTTTCGGTGTGGAACCACATTACTACGGGATCCAAACCAGAAAAAACCCAGAATCTGGCCAACAACTATGAGAAAAACGAGAATGTATGAGCCAGATGGTTGCAAATACCAGAACTATCCCAGACATACCCAGCGTTATCCACTAAAATATTATTCGCAACCAGGTTTAATTGACTGTTTCGGTGTGGTACCACATTACTACGTGGTCCAAGCCAGAAAGAGGCCAGGATCTGGCCAACAAGTATGCGAAAAATGCGAAAGTACGAGCCAGGTGAGGGCAAATACCATACCTAACCGAGACATTACCGGCTTTATCCTCTAAAATATTAATCGCAACCAGATTTAATTGACTGTTTCAGTGTGGTACCGCATTACTACGTGATCCAAACCAGAAAGAGGCCAGGATCTGGCCAACAAGTATGCGAAAAACGCGAAAGTACGAGCCAGATGATTGCAAATACCAGAACTCACCCAGACATAACCAGCGCTATCCTCTAAAATACTAATCTGAACCAGGGTTAATTGACTGTTTCAGTGTGGTACCACATTACTACGTGATCCAAACCAGAGAAAGGCCAGGATCTGGCCAACAAGTATGCGAAAAACGCGAAAGGACGAGCCAGATAAGGACAAATCCCAGACCTACCCGAGACATAACCAGCGTTATCCCCTAAAATATAAATCGCAACCAGGTTTAATTGACTGTTTCGGTGTTGTGCCGTATTACTACGTGATCCAAATCAGAAAAAGGCCAGGATCTGGCCACCAAGAATGCGAAAAATGCGAAAGAACGAGCCAGATGATTGCAAATACCAGCACTATCCCAGACATAACCAGCGATATCCTCTAAAATACAAATCGGAACCAGCTTCTATTGACTGTTTCAGTGTGGTACCACTTTACTACGTGGTCCAAGCCAGAAGAAGGCCAGGATGTGGCCAACAAGTATGCGAAAAATGCGAAAGTACGAGCCAGATGAGGGCAAATACCAGACCTATCCGAGACATAACCGGCGTTATACTCTAAAATATTAATCGCAACCAGGATAAATTGACTGTTTCGGTGTGGTACCACATTACTACGTGGTCCAAGCCAGAAAAAGGCAAGGATCTGGCCAGCAAGTATGCGAAAAACGCGAAAGTACGAGCCAGATGAGGACAAATCCCAGACCTACCCGAGACGTAACCGGCGTTATCCTCTAGAATACGAATCGGAACATGCTTTTAATGACTGTTTCAGTGTTGTAACACATTACTACGTGGTCCAAACCAGAAAAATCCCAGGATCGGGCCAACAAGAATGCGAAAAACGCGAAAGTACGAGCCAGATGAGGGAAAATCCCAGACATAACCGAGACGTAACCGGCGTTATCCCCTAAAATATTAATCGCAACCAGGTTTAATTGACTGTTTCGGTGTGGAACCACATTACTACGGGATCCAAACCAGAAAAAACCCAGGATCTGGCCAACAAGTATGCGAAAAACGCGAAAGTATGAGCCAGATGATTGCAAATACCAGAACTATCCCAGGCATAACCAGCGTTATCCTCTAAAATACTAAGCGGAACCAGCTTTTATTGACAGTGTGGTACCACATTACTACGTGATCCAAACCAGAAAAAGCCCAGGATCTGGCCAACAAGTATGCGAAACGTGCGAAAGTACGAGGCAGATGAGGGCAAATCCCAGACCTAACCGTGACATAACCGGCGTTATCCTCTAAAATATTTATCGCAACCAGTTTAATTGACTGTTTCGGTGTGGAACCTCATTACTACGGGATCCAAAACAGAAAAAACCCAGGATCGGGCTAACAAGTATGCGAAAAACGCGAAAGTATGAGCCAGATGATTGCAAATACCAGAACAATCCCAGGCATAACCAGCGTTATCCTCTAAAATACTAAGCGGAACCAGCTTCTATTGACTGTTTCAGTGTGGTACCACTTTACTACGTGGTCCAAGCCAGAACAAGGCCAGGATGTGGCCAACAAGTATGCGAAAAATGCGAAAGTACGAGACAGATGAGGGCAAATACCAGACCTAACCGAGACATAACCGGCGTTATCCTCTAAAATATTATTCGCAACCAGGTTTAATTGACTGTTTCGGTGTGGTACCACATTACTACGTGGTCCCAGCCAGAAAAAGGCAAGGATCTGGCCAACAAGTATGCGAAAAACGCGAAAGTATGAGCCAGATGAGGACAAATCCCAGACCTTCCCGAGACATAACCGGCGTTATCCTCTAAAATATTAATCGCAACCAGCTTCTATTGACTGTTTCAGTGTGGTACCACATTACTACGTGATCCAAACCAGAAAAAGCCCAGGATCTGGCCAACAAGTATGCGAAAAACGCGAATATATGAGCCATATGATTGCAAATACCAGAACTAACCCTGACATAACCAGCGTTATCCTCTAAAATACGCATCGGAACATGCTTTTAATGACTGTTTCAGTGTGGTACCACATTACAATGTGATCCAAACCAGAAAAAGCCCAGGATCGGGCCAACAAGAATGCGAAAAATGCGAATGTACGAGCCTGATGAGGGAAAATCCCAGACCTAACCGAGACGTAACCGGCGTTATCCCCTAAAATATTAATCGCAACCAGGTGTAATTGACTGTTCCGGTGTGGTACCGCATTGCTACGATGATCCAAACCAGAAAGAGGCCAGGATCTGGCCAACAAGTATGCGAAAAATGCGAAAATATGGGCCAGATGATTGCAAATACCAGAACTAACCCAGACATAACCAGCGATATCCTCTAAAATACGCATCGGAACATGCTTTTAATGACTGTTTCAGTGTGGTACCACATTACAACGTGATCCAAACCAGAAAAAGCCCAGGATCGGACCAACAAGAATGCGAAAAATGCGAAAGTACGAGCCTGATGAGGGAAAATCCCAGACCTAACCGAGACGTAACCGGCGTTATCCCCTAAAATATTAATCGCAACCAGGTGTAGTTCACTGTTTCGGTGTGGTACCGCATTGCTACGATGATCCAAACCAGAAAGAGGCCAGGATCTGGCCAACAAGTATGCGAAAAATGCGAAAGTATGAGCCAGATGATTGCAAATACCAGAACTAACCCAGACATAACCAGCGATATCCTCTAAAATATTAATCGCAACCAGGTTTAATTGACTGTTTCGGTGTGGTACTGCATTACTACGTGATCCAGACCAGAAAAAGGCCAGGATCTGGCCAACAAGTATGCGCACAATGCGCAAGTACGAGCCAGTTGAGGGCAAATCCCAGACCAAACCGAGACATAACCGGCGTTATCCTCTAAAATATTAATCGCAACCAGGTTTAATTGACTGTTTCGGTGTGGTACCGCATTACTACGTGATCCAAACCAGAAAAAAGCCAGGATCTGTTCAACAAGTATGTGAAAAACGCGAAAGTATGAGTCTGATGAGGTCAAATCCCAGACCTATCCCAGACTTAACTTGCGTTATCCTCTAAAATATTGATCGAAACCAGGTTTAATCGACTGTTTCAGCGTGGTATCACATTAGTACGTGATACAATCCAGAAACAGCCCAGGATCTAGCCATGAAGTATGAGAAATATGCGAAAGTATGAGCCTGATGAGGGCAAATCCTAGACCTAACCCAATCCTAAAATGCGTTATCCTCTAAAATATTTATCAAGACCAGGTTTAATTGAATGTTTCAGTGTGGTACCACATTAATACGTGAACCAAACCAGAAAAAACCCAGGATCCGTTCAACAAGTATGTTAAAACTGCGACAGTATGACCCTGATGAGGGCAAATCCCAGGCCTAACCTAGACCTAACATGCGTTGTCCTCTAAAATATTGATGGAAACCAGGTTTAATGGACTGTTTCAGTGTGGCACCACTTCACTACGTGATCCAAAGCAGAGAAAACCCTCGATCAGGCCAACATGTATGTTAAAACTGCGAAAGTATGACCCTGATGAGGGCAAATCCCAGGACTAACCTAGACCAAACTTGCGTTATCCTCTAAAATATTGATCGAAACCAGGTTTAATCGACTGTTTCAGCGTGGTACCACATTACTACGTGATCCAATCCAGAAATAGCCCAGGATCTAGCCATGAAGTATGAGAAATATGCGAAAGTATGAGCCTGATGAGGGCAAATCCTAGACCTAACCCAGACCTAACATGCGTTATTCTCTAAAATATTTATCTAGACCAGGTTTAATTGAATGTTTCAGTGTGGTACCACATTCCTGCGTGATCAAAACCAGAAAAAACCCAGGATCCGTTCAACAAGTATGTGAAGAATGCGAAAGTATCAGTCTGATCAGTGAAAATCTCAGGCCTTACCTAGACCTAACATGCGTTGTCGTCTAAAATATTGATGGAAACCAGGTTTGAATGACTGTTTCAGTATGGTACTCCATTACTACAAGATGCAATCCAGAAATAGCCCAGGATCTAGCCATCAAGTATGAGAAATATGCGAAAGAATGAGCCTGATGAGAGCAAATCCCAGACCTAACCTAGACCTTACATGCGTTATCCTCTAAAATATTGAGCGAAACCAGGTTTAATGGACTGTTTCAGTGTGGTACCACACTACTTCGTGATCCAAACCAGAAAAAACGCAGGATCTGTTCAACAAGTATGTGAAAAACGCTAAACTGTGAGCCTGATGAGAGCAAATCCCAGACCTATCCTAGACCTTACATGCGTTATCCTCTAAAATATTGAGCGAAACCAGGTTTAATGGACTGTTTCAGTGTGGTCCCACATTACTACGTGATCCAAACCAGAAATAACCCAGGATCTGTTCTACATGTATGAATAATATGCGAAAGAATGAGCCTGATGAGAGCAAATCCCAGACCTAACCTAGACCTAACATGAATTATTCTCTAAAATATTGATCGAAACCAGGTTTAATTGGCTGTTTCAGTGTGGTACCACATTACTACGTGATTCAATCCAGAAATAGCCCAGGATCTAGCCATGAAGTATGAGAAATATGCGAAAGTATGAGCCTGATGAGGGCAAATCCTAGACCTAACCCAGACCTAACATGCGTTATTCTGTAAAATTTTTATCAAGACCAGGTTTAATTGAATGTTTCATTGTGGTACCACGTTACTATGTGATCCCAACCAGAAAATAACCCAGGATCTGTTCAACGAGTATGTGAAGTGTGCGAAAGTGTGAGTCAGATGAGGTCAAATCCCAGACCAATCCCAGACTTAACTTGCGTTATCCTCTTAAATATTGATCGAAACCAGGTTTAATCGACTGTTTCAGTGTGGTACCACATTACTACGTGATCCAAACGAGAAAAAACCCAGGATCTAGCCATCAAGTATGAGTAATATGCGAAAGAATGAGCCTGATGAAGGCAAATCCCAGACCTAACCTAGACCTAACATGCGTTATCCTCTAAACTATTGAGCGAAACCAGGTTTAATGGACTGTTTCAGTGTGGTACGACACTACTTCGTGATTGAAACCAGAGAAAGCCCAGGATCTGTTCAAGAAGTATGTGAAAAACGCTAAACTGTGAGCCTGATGAGGGCAAATCTTAGACCTAACCCAGACCTAAGATGCGTTATCCTCTAAAATATTGATCGAAACCAGGTTTAGTCGACTGTTTCAGTGTGGTCCCACATTACTACGTGATCCAAACCAGAAAAAACCCAGAATCCGTTCAACAAGTATGTGAAGAATGCGAAAGTATGAGTCTGATGAGGTCAAATCCCAGGCCTAACCTAGACCTAACATGCGTTATCCTCAAAAATATTGATCGAAACCTGGTTTAATCGACTGTTTCAGTGTGGTACCACATTACTATGTGATCCAAACCAGAAAATAACCCAGGATCTGTTCAACGAGTATGTGAAGTGTGCGAAAGTATGAGTCCGATGAGGTCAAATCCCAGACCATTCCCAGACTTAACTTGCGTTATCCTCCAAAAAAAATTTATCAAGATCAGGTTTAATTGATTGTTTCAGTGTGGTCCCACATTACTACGTGATCCAAACCAGAAAAAACCCAGTATCTGTTCAACATGTATGAGAAATATGCGAAAGAATGAGCCTGATGTGAGCAAATCCCAGACCTAACCTAGACCTAACATGAATTATTCTCTAAAATATTGATCGAAACCAGGTTTACTTGACTGCTTCAGTGTGGTCCCACATTACTACGTGATCCAAACCAGAAAAAACCCAGGATCCGTTCAGCAAGTATGTGAAGAATGCGAAAGTATGAGTCTGATGAGGTCAAATCCCAGGCCTAACCTAGACCTAACATGCGTTATCCTCAAAAATATTGATCGAAACCTGGTTTAATCGACTGTTTCAGTGTGGTACCACATTACTATGTGATCCAAACCAGAAAATAACCCAGGATCTGTTCAACGAGTATGTGAAGTGTGCGAAAGTATGAGTCTGATGAGGTCAAATCCCAGACCATTCCCTGACTTAACTTGCGTTATCCTCTAAAATATTGATCGAAACCAGGTTTAATCGACTGTTTCAGTGTGGTACCACATTACTACGTGATCCAAACCAGAAAAAACCCAGGATCTAGCCATCAAGTACGAGAAATATGCGAAAGAATGAGCCTGATGAGAGCAAATCCCAGACCTAACCTAGACCTTACATGCGTTATCCTCTAAAATATTGAGCGAAACCGGGTTTAATCGACTGTTTCAGTGTGGTACCACATTACTATGTGATCCAAACCAGAAAAAACCCAGGATCAGTTTAACAAGTATGAGAAGAATGCGAAAGTATGAGTCTGATGAGTGAGAATCCCAGACCTATCCCAGTCCTAACATTCGTTATCCTCTAAAATATTGATCGAAACCAGGTTTAATCGACAGTTTCAGTGTGTTACCACATTACTACGTGATCCAAACCAGAAAAAACCCAGGATCAGTTCAACAAGTATGTGAAGAATGCGAAAGCATGAGTCTGATGAGTGTAATTCCCAGGGCTGACCTAGACCTAACATGCGTTATCCTCTAAAATATTGATCGAAACCAGGTTTAATCGACTGTTTCAGTGTGGTATCACACTACTACGTGACCCAAACCAGAAAAAACCCAGGATCTGTACAACAGGAATGTGAAAAACACGAAAGTATGAGCCTGATGAGGGCAAATCCCAGACCAATCCCAGACCTAACTTGCGTTATCCTCTAAAATACTGATCGAAACCAGGTTTGAATGACCGTTTCAGTGTGGTACCACATTACTACGTGATCCAAACCAGAAAAAACCCAGGATACGTTCAACAAGAATGTGTAAAATGCGAAAGTAAGAGTCCGATCAGTGAAAATCTCAGGCCTTACCTAGACCTAACTCGCGTTGTCCTCTAAAATATTGATGGAAACCAGGTTTCATTGACTGTTTCAGTGTGGTACCACATTACTACGTGATCCAAACGAGAAAAAACCCAGGATCTAGCCATCAAGTATGAGAAATATGCGAAAGAATGAACCTGACGAGAGCAAATCCCAGACCTAACCTAGACCTTACTTGCGTTATCCTGTAAAATATTGAGCGAAACCAGGTTTAATCGACTGTATCAGTGTGGTACCACATTACTATGTGATGCAATCCAGAAAAAGCCCAGCATCTAGCCATCTAGTATGAGAAATATGCGAAAGAATGAGCCTGATGAGAGCAAATCCCAGACCTATCCCAGACCTAACATTCGTTATCCTTTAAAATATTGATCGAAACCAGGTTTAATCGACTGTTTCAGTGTGGTACCACATTACTACGTGATCCAAACCAGAAAAAACCCAGGATCAGTTCAACAAGTATGTGAAGAATGCGAAAGTATGAGTCTGATGAGTGTAATTCCCAGGGCTGACCTAGACCTAACATGCGTTATCCTCTAAAATATTGATCGAAACCAGGTTTAATCGACTGTTTCAGTGTGGTATCACACTACTACGTGACCCAAACCAGAAAAACCCCGGGATCTGTACAACAAGTATGTGAAAAACGCGAAAGTATGAGCCTGATGAGGGCAAATCCCAGGCCTAACCTAGACCTAACATGCGTTGTCCTCTAAAATATTGATGGAAACCAGGTTTCATTGACTGTTACAGTGTGGTACCACATTACTACGTGATCCAAACCAGAAAAAACCCAGGATCCGTTCAACAAGAATGTGTAAAATGCGAAAGTATGAGTCCGATCAGTGAAAATCTCAGGCCTTACCTAGACCTAACTTGCGTTGTCCTCTAAAATATTGATGGAAACCAGGTTTCATTGACTGTTTCAGTGTGGTACCACATTACTACGTGATCCAAACGAGAAAAAACCCAGGATCTAGCCATCAAGTATGAGAAATATGCGAAAGAATGAACCTGATGAGAGCAAATCCCAGACCTAACCTAGACCTTACATGCGTTATCCTCTAAAATATTGAGCGAAACCAGGTTCAATCGACTGTATCAGTGTGGTACCACATTACTATGTGATCCAAACCAGAAAAAACCCAGGATCCGTTCAACAAGTATGTGAAGAATGCGAAAGTATGAGTCTGATGAGTGAAAATCCCAGACCTAACCTAGACTTAACATGCGTTATCCTCTAAAATATTGATCGAAACCTGGTTTAATCGACTGTTTCAGTGTGGTACCACAATACTATGTGATCCAAACCAGAAAATAACCCAGGATCTGTTCAAGGAGTATGTGAAGTGTGCGAAAGTATGAGTCTGATGAGGTCAAATCCTAGACCTATCCCAGACCTAACTTGCGTTATCCTCTAAAATATTGATCGAAACCAGGTTTAATCGACTGTTTCAGTGCGGTACCACATTACTACGTGATCCAAAGCAGAAAAAACCCAGGATCCGTTCAACAAGAATGTGAAAAATGCGAAAGTATGAGTCCGATCAGTGAAAATCTCAGGCCTTACCTAGACCTAACTTGCGTTGTCCTCTAAAATATTGATGGAAACCAGGTTTCATTGACTGTTTCAGTGTGGTACCACATTACTACGTGATCCAAACGAGAAAAAACCCAGGATCTAGCCATCAAGTATGAGAAATATGCGAAAGAATGAACCTGATGAGAGCAAATCCCAGACCTAACCTAGACCTTACATGCGTTATCCTCTGAAATATTGAGCGAAACCGGGTTTAATCGACTGTTTCAGTGTGGTACCACATTACTATGTGATGCAATCCAGAAAAAGCCCAGGATCAGTTCAACAAGTATGAGAAGAATGCGAAGGTATGAGTCTGATGAGTGAGAATCCCAGACCTATCCCAGACCTAACTTGCGTTATCCTCAAAAATATTGATTGAAACCAGGTTTAATCGACTGTTTCAGTGTGGTACCACATTACTACGTGATCCAAACCAGAAAAAACCCAGGATCCGTTCAACAAGTATGTGAAGAATGCGAAAGTATGAGTCTGATAAGTGAAAATCCCAGACCTAACCTAGACTTAACATGCGTTATCCTCTAAAATATTGATCGAAACCTGGTTTAGTCGACTGTTTCAGTGTGGTACCACTTTACTACGTGATCCAATCCAGAAATAGCCCAGGATCTGTTCAAGGAGTATGTGAAGTGTGCGAAAGTATGAGTCTGATGAGGTCAAATCCTAGACCTATCCCAGACCTAACTTGCGTTATCCTCTAAAATATTGATCGAAACCAGGTTTAATCGACTGTTTCAGTGTGGTACCACATTACTATGTGATCCAAACCAGAAAAAACCCAGGATCAGTTTAACAAGTATGAGAAGAATGCGAAAGTATGAGTCTGATGAGTGAGAATCCCAGACCTATCCCAGACCTAACATTCGTTATCCTCTAAAATATTGATCGAAACCAGGTTTAATCGACTGTTTCAGTGTGGTACCACATTACTACGTGATCCAAACCAGAAAAAACCCAGGATCAGTTCAACAAGTATGTGAAGAATGCGAAAGTATGAGTCAGATGAGTGTAATTCCCAGGGCTAACCTAGACCTAACATGCGTTGTCCTCTAAAATATTGATCGAAACTTGGTTTAATCGACTGTTTCAGTGTGGTACCACATTACTATGTGATCCAAACCAGTAAATAACCCAGGATCTGTTCAAGGAGTATGTGAAGTGTGCGAAAGTATGAGTCTGATGAGGTCAAATCCCAGACCTATCCCAGACCTAACTTGCGTTATCCTCAAAAATATTGATTGAAACCAGGTTTAATCGACTGTTTCAGTGTGGTATCACACTACTACGTGACCCAAACCAGAAAAAACCCAGGATCTGTACAACAAGTATGTGAAAAACGCGAAAGTATGAGCCTGATGAGGGCAAATCTTAGACCTAACCCAGACCTAAGATGCGTTATCCTCTAAAATATTTATCCAGACCAGGTTTCATTGAATGTTTCAGTGTGGTCCCACATTACTACGTGATCCAAACCAGAAAAAACCCAGGATCCGTTCAACAAGTATGTGAAGAATGCGAAAGTATGAGTCTGATGAGTGAAAATCTCAGGCCTAACCTAGACCTAACATGCGTTATCCTCTAAAATATTGATCGAAACTTGGTTTAATCGACTGTTTCAGTGTGGTACCACATTACTATGTGATCCAAACCAGTAAATAACCCAGGATCTGTTCAAGGAGTATGTGAAGTGTGCGAAAGTATGAGTCTGATGAGGTCAAATCCCAGACCTATCCCAGTCCTAACTTGCGTTATCCTCAAAAATATTGATTGCAACCAGGTTTAATCGACTGTTTCAGTGTGGTACCACATTACTACGTGATCCAAACCAGAAAAAACCCAGGATCCGTTCAACAAGTATGTGAAGAATGCGAAAGTATGAGTCTGATGAGTGAAAATCCCAGACCTAACCTTGACTTAACATGCGTTATCCTCTAAAATATTGATCGAAACCTGGTTTAATCGACTGTTTCAGTGTGGTACCACATTACTATGTGATCCAAACCAGAAAATAACCCAGGATCTGTTCAACAAGTATGAGAAGAATGCGAAAGTATGAGTCTGATGAGGTCAAATCCTAGACCTATCCCAGACCTAACTTGCGTTGTCCTCTAAAATATTGATGGAAACCTGGTTTCATTGACCGTTTCAGTGTGGTACCACAATACTACGTCATCCAAACTAGAAAAAACCCAGGATCAGTTCAACAAGTATGTGAAGAATGCGAAAGTATGAGTCTGATGAGGTCAAATCCCAGACCTATCCCGGACCTAACTTGCGTTATCCTCAAAAATATTGATCGAAACCAGGTTTAATCGTCTGTTTCAGTGTGGTACCACATTACTACGTGATCCTTACCAGAAAAAACCCAGGATCCGTTCAACAAGTATGTGAAGAATGCGAAAGTATGCGTCTGATGAGTGAAAATCCCAGACCTAACCTAGACTTAACATGCGTTATCCTCTAAAATATTGATCGAAACCTGGTTTAATCGACTGTTTCAGTGTGGTACCACATTACTATGTGATCCAAACCAGAAAATAACTCAGGATCTGTTCAAGGAGTATGTGAAGTGTGCGAAAGTATGAGTCTGATGAGGTCGAATCCTAGACCTATCCCAGACCTAACTTGCGTTATCCTCTAAAATATTGATCGAAACCAGGTTTAATCGACTGTTTCAGTGTGGTACCACATTACTACGTGATCCAAACCAGAAAAAACCCAGGATCCGTTCAACAAGTATGTGAAGAATGCGAAAGTATGAGTCTGATGAGTGAAAATCCCAGACCTAACCTAGACTTAACATGCGTTATCCTCTAAAATATTGATCGAAACCTGGTTTAATCGACTGTTTCAGTGTGGTACCACAATACTATGTGATCCAAACCAGAAAATAACCCAGGATCTGTTCAAGGAGTATGTGAAGTGTGCGAAAGTATGAGTCTGATGAGGTCAAATCCTAGACCTATCCCAGACCTAACTTGCGTTATCCTCTAAAATATTGATCGAAACCAGGTTTAATCGACTGTTTCAGTGCGGTACCACATTACTACGTGATCCAAACCAGAAAAAACCCAGGATCAGTTCAACAAGTATGTGAAGAATGCGAAAGTATGAGTCTGATGAGTGTAATTCCCAGGGCTGACCTAGACCTAACATGCGTTATCCTCTAAAATATTGATCGAAACCAGGTTTAATCGACTGTTTCAGTGTGGTATCACACTACTACGTGACCTAAACCAGAAAAAGCCCAGGATCTGTACTACAGGAATGTGAAAAACGCGAAAGTATGAGCCTGATGAGGGCAAATCCCAGACCAATCCCGGACCTAACTAGCGTTGTCCTCTAAAATACTGATCGAAACCAGGTTTGAATGACCGTTTCAGTGTGATACCACATTACTGCGTGATCCAAACCAGAAAAAACCCAGGATCCGTTCAACAAGTATGTGAAGAATGCGAAAGTATGAGTCTGATGAGTGAAAATCCCAGACCTAACCTTGACTTAACATGCGTTATCCTCTAAAATATTGATCGAAACCTGGTTTAATCGACTGTTTCAGTGTGGTACCACATTACTATGTGATCCAAACCAGAAAATAACCCAGGATCTGTTCAAGGAGTATGTGAAGTGTGCGAAAGTATGAGTCTGATGAGGTCAAATCCTAGACCTATCCCAGACCTAACTTGCGTTGTCCTCTAAAATATTGATGGAAACCAGGTTTCATTGACTGTTTCAGTGTGGTACCACAATACTACGTGATCCAAACTAGAAAAAACCCTGGATCAGTTCAACAAGTATGTGAAGAATGCGAAAGTATGAGTCTGATGAGGTCAAATCCCAGACCTATCCCAGACCTAACTTGCGTTATCCTCAAAAATATTGATCGAAACCAGGTTTAATCGACTGTTTCAGTGTGGTACCACATTACTACGTGATCCTTACCAGAAAAAACCCAGGATCCGTTCAACAAGTATGTGAAGAATGCGAAAGTATGAGTCCGATCAGTGAAAATCTCAGGCCTTACCTAGACCTAACTTGCGTTGTCCTCTAAAATATTGATGGAAACCAGGTTTCATTGACTGTTTCAGTGTGGTACCACATTACTACATGATCCAAACGAGAAAAAACCCAGGATCTAGCCATCAAGTATGAGAAATATGCGAAAGAATGAACCTGATGAGAGCAAATCCCAGACCTAACCTAGACCTTACATGCGTTATCCTCTAAAATATTGAGCGAAACCGGGTTTAATCGACTGTTTCAGTGTGGTACCACATTACTATGTGATGCAATCCAGAAAAAGCCCAGGATCAGTTCAACAAGTATGAGAAGAATGCGAAGGTATGAGTCTGATGAGTGAGAATCCCAGACCTATCCCAGACCTAACTTGCGTTATCCTCAAAAATATTGATTGAAACCAGGTTTAATCGACTGTTTCAGTGTGGTACCACATTACTACGTGATCCAAACCAGAAAAAACCCAGGATCCGTTCAACAAGTATGTGAAGAATGCGAAAGTATGAGTCTGATAAGTGAAAATCCCAGACCTAACCTAGACTTAACATGCGTTATCCTCTAAAATATTGATCGAAACCTGGTTTAATCGACTGTTTCAGTGTGGTACCACTTTACTACGTGATCCAATCCAGAAATAGCCCAGGATCTGTTCAAGGAGTATGTGAAGTGTGCGAAAGTATGACTCTGATGAGGTCAAATCCTAGACCTATCCCAGACCTAACTTGCGTTATCCTCTAAAATATTGATCGAAACCAGGTTTAATCGACTGTTTCAGTGTGGTACCACATTACTATGTGATCCAAACCAGAAAAAACCCAGGATCAGTTTAACAAGTATGAGAAGAAGGCGAAAGTATGAGTCTGATGTGTGAGAATCCCAGACCTATCCCAGACCTAACATTCGTTATCCTCTAAAATATTGATCGAAACCAGGTTGAATCGACTGTTTCAGTGTGGTACCACATTACTACGTGATCCAAACCAGAAAAAACCCAGGATCAGTTCAACAAGTATGTGAAGAATGCGAAAGTATGAGTCTGATGAGTGTAATTCCCAGGGCTGACCTAGACCTAACATGCGTTATCCTCTAAAATATTGATCGAAACCAGGTTTAATCGACTGTTTCAGTGTGGTATCACACTACTACGTGACCCAAACCAGAAAAAACCCGGGATCTGTACAACAGGAATGTGAAAAACGCGAAAGTATGAGCCTGATGAGGGCAAATCCCAGACCAATCCCAGACCTAACTTGCGTTATCCTCTAAAATACTGATCGAAACCAGGTTTGAATGACCATTTCAGTGTGGTACCACATTACTACGTGATCCAAACCAGAAAAAACCCAGGATCCGTTCAACAAGAATGTGTAAAATGCGAAAGTATGAGTCCGATCAGTGAAAATCTCAGGCCTTACCTAGACCTAACTTGCGTTGCCCTCTAAAATATTGATAGAAACCAGGTTTCATTGACTGTTTCTGTGTGGTACCACATTACTACGTGATCCAAACGAGAAAAAACCCAGGATCTAGCCATCAAGTATGAGAAATATGCGAAAGAATGAACCTGATGAGAGCAAACCCCAGACCTAACCTAGACCTTACATGCGTTATCCTCTAAAATATTGATCGAAACCAGGTTTAATTGACTGTTTCAGCGTGGTACCACATTACTACGTGATACAATCCAGAAACAGCCCAGGATCTAGCCATGAAGTATGAGAAATATGCGAAAGAATGAGCCTGATGAGAGCAAATCCCAGACCTAACCTAGACCTAACATGAATTATTCTCTAAAATATTGATCGAAACCAGGTTTAATTGACTGTTTCAGTGTGGTCCCACATTACTACGTGATCCAAACCAGAAAAAACCCAGGATCCGTTCAACAAGAATGTGAAGAATGCGAAAGTATGAGTCTGATGAGGTCAAATCCTAGACCTATCCCAGACCTAACTTGCGTTATCCTCTAAAATATTGATCGAAACCAGGTTTAATCGACTGTTTCAGTGCGGTACCACATTACTACGTGATCCAAACCAGAAAAAACCCAGGATCAGTTCAACAAGTATGTGAAGAATGCGAAAGTATGAGTCTGATGAGTGTAATTCCCAGGGCTGACCTAGACCTAACATGCGTTATCCTCTAAAATATTGATCGAAACCAGGTTTAATCGACTGTTTCAGTGTGGTATCACACTACTACGTGACCTAAACCAGAAAAAGCCCAGGATCTGTACTACAGGAATGTGAAAAACGCGAAAGTATGAGCCTGATGAGGGCAAATCCCAGACCAATCCCGGACCTAACTAGCGTTGTCCTCTAAAATACTGATCGAAACCAGGTTTGAATGACCGTTTCAGTGTGATACCACATTACTGCGTGATCCAAACCAGAAAAAACCCAGGATCCGTTCAACAAGTATGTGAAGAATGCGAAAGTATGAGTCTGATGAGTGAAAATCCCAGACCTAACCTTGACTTAACATGCGTTATCCTCTAAAATATTGATCGAAACCTGGTTTAATCGACTGTTTCAGTGTGGTACCACATTACTATGTGATCCAAACCAGAAAATAACCCAGGATCTGTTCAAGGAGTATGTGAAGTGTGCGAAAGTATGAGTCTGATGAGGTCAAATCCTAGACCTATCCCAGACCTAACTTGCGTTGTCCTCTAAAATATTGATGGAAACCAGGTTTCATTGACTGTTTCAGTGTGGTACCACAATACTACGTGATCCAAACTAGAAAAAACCCTGGATCAGTTCAACAAGTATGTGAAGAATGCGAAAGTATGAGTCTGATGAGGTCAAATCCCAGACCTATCCCAGACCTAACTTGCGTTATCCTCAAAAATATTGATCGAAACCAGGTTTAATCGACTGTTTCAGTGTGGTACCACATTACTACGTGATCCTTACCAGAAAAAACCCAGGATCCGTTCAACAAGTATGTGAAGAATGCGAAAGTATGAGTCCGATCAGTGAAAATCTCAGGCCTTACCTAGACCTAACTTGCGTTGTCCTCTAAAATATTGATGGAAACCAGGTTTCATTGACTGTTTCAGTGTGGTACCACATTACTACATGATCCAAACGAGAAAAAACCCAGGATCTAGCCATCAAGTATGAGAAATATGCGAAAGAATGAACCTGATGAGAGCAAATCCCAGACCTAACCTAGACCTTACATGCGTTATCCTCTAAAATATTGAGCGAAACCGGGTTTAATCGACTGTTTCAGTGTGGTACCACATTACTATGTGATGCAATCCAGAAAAAGCCCAGGATCAGTTCAACAAGTATGAGAAGAATGCGAAGGTATGAGTCTGATGAGTGAGAATCCCAGACCTATCCCAGACCTAACTTGCGTTATCCTCAAAAATATTGATTGAAACCAGGTTTAATCGACTGTTTCAGTGTGGTACCACATTACTACGTGATCCAAACCAGAAAAAACCCAGGATCCGTTCAACAAGTATGTGAAGAATGCGAAAGTATGAGTCTGATAAGTGAAAATCCCAGACCTAACCTAGACTTAACATGCGTTATCCTCTAAAATATTGATCGAAACCTGGTTTAATCGACTGTTTCAGTGTGGTACCACTTTACTACGTGATCCAATCCAGAAATAGCCCAGGATCTGTTCAAGGAGTATGTGAAGTGTGCGAAAGTATGACTCTGATGAGGTCAAATCCTAGACCTATCCCAGACCTAACTTGCGTTATCCTCTAAAATATTGATCGAAACCAGGTTTAATCGACTGTTTCAGTGTGGTACCACATTACTATGTGATCCAAACCAGAAAAAACCCAGGATCAGTTTAACAAGTATGAGAAGAAGGCGAAAGTATGAGTCTGATGTGTGAGAATCCCAGACCTATCCCAGACCTAACATTCGTTATCCTCTAAAATATTGATCGAAACCAGGTTGAATCGACTGTTTCAGTGTGGTACCACATTACTACGTGATCCAAACCAGAAAAAACCCAGGATCAGTTCAACAAGTATGTGAAGAATGCGAAAGTATGAGTCTGATGAGTGTAATTCCCAGGGCTGACCTAGACCTAACATGCGTTATCCTCTAAAATATTGATCGAAACCAGGTTTAATCGACTGTTTCAGTGTGGTATCACACTACTACGTGACCCAAACCAGAAAAAACCCGGGATCTGTACAACAGGAATGTGAAAAACGCGAAAGTATGAGCCTGATGAGGGCAAATCCCAGACCAATCCCAGACCTAACTTGCGTTATCCTCTAAAATACTGATCGAAACCAGGTTTGAATGACCATTTCAGTGTGGTACCACATTACTACGTGATCCAAACCAGAAAAAACCCAGGATCCGTTCAACAAGAATGTGTAAAATGCGAAAGTATGAGTCCGATCAGTGAAAATCTCAGGCCTTACCTAGACCTAACTTGCGTTGCCCTCTAAAATATTGATGGAAACCAGGTTTCATTGACTGTTTCTGTGTGGTACCACATTACTACGTGATCCAAACGAGAAAAAACCCAGGATCTAGCCATCAAGTATGAGAAATATGCGAAAGAATGAACCTGATGAGAGCAAACCCCAGACCTAACCTAGACCTTACATGCGTTATCCTCTAAAATATTGATCGAAACCAGGTTTAATTGACTGTTTCAGCGTGGTACCACATTACTACGTGATACAATCCAGAAACAGCCCAGGATCTAGCCATGAAGTATGAGAAATATGCGAAAGAATGAGCCTGATGAGAGCAAATCCCAGACCTAACCTAGACCTAACATGAATTATTCTCTAAAATATTGATCGAAACCAGGTTTAATTGACTGTTTCAGTGTGGTCCCACATTACTACGTGATCCAAACCAGAAAAAACCCAGGATCCGTTCAACAAGAATGTGAAGAATGCGAAAGTATGAGTCTGATGAGTGAAAATCCCAGACCTAACCTAGACCTTACATGCGTTATCCTCTAAAATATTGAGCGAAACCAGGTTTAATGGACTGTTTCAGTGTGGTACCACATTACTTCGTTATCCAAACTAGAAAAAACCCAGGATCTGTTCAACAAGTATGTGAAAAACACTAAACTGTGAGCCTGATGAGGGCAAATCGTAGACCTAACCTAGACCTTACATGCGTTATCCTCTAAAATATTGAGCGAAACCAGGTTTAATGGACTGTTTCAGCGTGGTACCACATTACTTCGTGATCCAAACCAGAAAAAACCCAGGATCTGTTCAACAAGTATGTGAAAAACGCTAAACTGTGAGCCTGATGAGGGCAAATCGTAGACGTAGCCCAGATCTAAGATGCGTTAACCTCTAAAATATATATCCAGACCAGGTTTCATTGAATGTTTCAGTGTGGTACCACTTTACTACGTGATGCAATCCAGAAAAAGCCCAGGATCTAGCCATGAAGTATGAGAAATATGCGAAAGTAAGAGCCTGATGCGGGCAAATCCTTGACCTATCCCAGAACTAACTTGCGTTATCCTCTAAAATATTGATCGAAACCAGGTTTAGTTGACTGTTTCAGTGTGGTACCACATTACTACGTGATACAATCCAGAAACAGCCCAGGATCTAGCCTTGAAGTATGAGAAATATGCGAAAGTATGAGCCTGATGAGAGCAAATCTTAGACCTAACCCAGACCTAAGATGCGTTCTCCTCTAAAATATTTATCCAGACCAGGTTTCATTGAATGTTTCAGTGTGGTCCCACATTACTACGTGATCCAAACCAGAAAAAACCCAGGATCCGTTCAACAAGTATTTGAAGAATGCGAAAGTGTGAGTCTGATGAGTGAAAATCCCAGGCCTAACCTAGACCTAACATGCGATATCCTCTAAAATATTGATCGAATCCTGGTTTAATCGACTGTTTCAGTGTGGTACCACATTACTATGTGATCCAATCCAGAAAATAACCCAGGATCTGTTCAAGGAGTATGTGAAGTGTGCGAAAGTATGAGTCTGATGAGGTCAAATCCCAGACCTATCCCAGAACTAACTTGCGTTATCCTCAAAAATATTGATTGAAACCAGGTTTAATCGACAGTTTCAGTGTGGTGCCACATTACTACGTGATCCAAACCAGAAAAAACCCAGGATCTGTTCAAGGAGTATGTGAAGTGTGCGAAAGTATGAGTCTGATGAGGTCAAATCCCAGACCTATCCCAGACCTAACTTGCGTTATCCTCAAAAATATTGATTGAAACCAGGTTTAATCGACAGTTTCAGTGTGGTACCACATTACTACGTGATCCAAACCAGAAAAAGCCCAGGATCAGTTCAACAAGTATGTGAAGAATGCGAAAGTATGAGTCTGATGAGTGTAATTCCCAGGGCTGACCTAGACCTAACATGCGTTATCCTCTAAAATATTGATCGAAACCAGGTTTAATCGACTGTTTCAGTGTGGTATCACACTACTACGTGACCTAAACCAGAAAAAACCCAGGATCTGTACAACAGGAATGTGAAAAACGCGAAAGTATGAGCCTGATGAGGGCAAATCCCAGACCAATCCCAGACCTAACTTGCGTTATCCTCTAAAATACTGATCGAAACCAGGTTTGAATGACCGTTTCAGTGTGGTACCACATTACTACGTGATCCAAACCAGAAAAAACCCAGGATCAGTTCAACAAGTATGTGAAGAATGCGAAAGTATGAGTCTGATGAGTGTAATTCCCATGGCTAACCTAGACCTAACATGCGTTGTCCTCTAAAATATTGATGGAAACCAGGTTTCATTGACTGTTTCAGTGTGGTACTACATTACTACGTGATGCAATCCAGAAACAGCCCAGGATCTAGCCATGAAGTATGAGAAATATGCGAAAGAATGAGCCTGATGAGAGCAAATCCCAGACCTAACCTAGACCTAACATGCGTTATCCTCTAAAATATTGAGCGAAACCAGGTTTAATGGACTGTTTCAGTGTGGTACCACACTACTTCGTGATCCAAACCAGAAAAAACCCAGGATCGGTTCAACAAGTATGTGAAAAACGCGAAAATGTGAGCCTGATGAGGGCAAATCTTAGACATAACCCAGAACTAAGATGCGTTATCCTCTAAAATATTTATCCAGACCAGGTTTCATTGAATGGTTCAGTGTGGTACCACTATACTACGTGATCCAATCCAGAAATAGACCAGGATCTAGCCATGAAGTATGAGAAATATGCGAAAGTAAGAGCCTGATGAGGGCAAATCCTAGACCTATCCCAGACCTAACTTGCGTTATCCTCTAAAATATTGATCGAAACCAGGTTTAATTGACCGTTTCAGCGTGGTACCACATTACTACGTGATACAATCCAGAAACAGCCCAGGATCTAGCCATGAAGTATGAGAAATATGCGAAAGAATGAGCCTGATGAGAGCAAATCCCAGACCTAACCTAGACCTAACATGAATTATTCTCTAAGATATTGATCGAAACCAGGTTTAATTGACTGTTTCAGTGTGGTCCCACATTACTACGTGATCCAAACCAGAAAAAACCCAGGATCCGTTCAACAAGAATGTGAAGAATGCGAAAGTATGAGTCTGATGAGTGAAAATCCCAGACCTAACCTAGACCTTACATGCGTTATCCTCTAAAATATTGAGCGAAACCAGGTTTAATGGACTGTTTCAGCGTGGTACCACATTACTTCGTGATCCAAACCAGAAAAAACCCAGGATCTGTTCAACAAGTATGTGAAAAACGCTAAACTGTGAGCCTGATGAGGGCAAATCGTAGACGTAGCCCAGATCTAAGATGCGTTAACCTCTAAAATATATATCCAGACCAGGTTTCATTGAATGTTTCAGTGTGGTACCACTTTACTACGTGATGCAATCCAGAAAAAGCCCAGGATCTAGCCATGAAGTATGAGAAATATGCGAAAGTATGAGCCTGATGAGGGCAAATCCCAGACCTAACCCAGACCTAACATGCGTTAGCCTCTAAAATATTTATCAAGACCTGGTTTAATTGAAAGTTTCAGTGTGGTACCACATTACTACGTGATACAATCCAGAAAAAGCCCAGTATCTAGCAATCAAGGTTGAGAAATATGCGAAAGAATGTGCCTGATGAGAGCAAATCCCAGACCTAACCTAGAACTAACATGAATTATTCTCTAAAATATTGATCGAAACCAGGATTAATTGACTGTTTCAGTGTGGTCCCACATTACTACGTGATCCAAACCAGAAAAAATCCAGGATCCGTTCAAGAAGTATGTGAAGAATGCGAAAGTATGAGTCTGATGAGTGAAAATCCCAGGCCTAACCTAGACCTAACATGCGTTGTCCTCAAAAATACTGATCGAAACCTGGTTTAATCGACTGTTTCAGTGTGGTACCACATTACTATGTGATCCCAACCAGAAAATAACCCAGGATCTAGCCATCAAGTATGAGAAATATGCGAAAGTAAGAGCCTGATGCGGGCAAATCCTTGACCTATCCCAGACCTAACTTGCGTTATCCTCTAAAATATTGATCGAAACCAGGTTTAATTGACTGTTTCAGTGTGGTACCACATTACCACGTGATACAATCCAGAAACAGCCCAGGATCTAGCCTTGAAGTATGAGAAATATGCGAAAGTATGAGCCTGATGAGGGCAAATCCTAAATCTAACCCAGACCTAACATGCGTTATCCTCTAAAATATTTATCAAGACCAGGTTTGATTGACCGTTTCAGTGTGGTACCACATGACTACGTGTTCCAAACCAGAAAAAACCCAGGATCCGTTCAACAAGAATGTGAAAAATGCGAAAGTATGAGTCCGATCAGTGAAAATCTCAGGCCTTACCTAGAACTAACTTGCGTTGTCCTCTAAAATATTGATGGAAACCAGGTTTCATTGACTGTCTCAGTGTGGTACCACATTACTACGTGATCCAAACGAGAAAAAACCCAGGATCTAGCCATCAAGTATGAGAAATATTCGAAAGAATGATCCTGATGAGAGCAAATCCCAGACCTAACCTAGACCTTACATGCGTTATCCTCTAAAATATTGAGCGAAACCAGGTTGAATCGACTGTTTCAGTGTGGTACCACATTACTATGTGATGCAATCCAGAAAAAGCCCAGGATCTAGCCATCAAGTATGAGAAATATGCGAAAGAATGAGCCTGATGAGAGCAAATCCCAGACCTAACCTAGACCAAACATGCGTTATCCTCTAAAATATTGAGCGAAACCAGGTTTAGTGGACTGTTTCAGTGTGGTACCACACTACTTCGTGATCCAAACCAGAAAAAACCCAGGATCTGTTCAACACGTATGTGAAAAACGCTAAACTGTGAGCCTGATGAGGGCAAATCTTAGACCTAACCCAGACCTAAGATGCGTTCTCGTCTAAAATATTTATCCAGACCAGGTTTCATTGAATGTTCCAGTGTGGTCCCACATTACTACGTGATCCAAACCAGAAAAAACCCAGGATCCGTTCAACAAGTATGTGAAGAATGCGAAAGTATGAGTCTGATGAGTGAAAATCCCAGGCCTAACCTAGACCTAACATGCGTTATCCTCTAAAATATTGATCGAATCCTGGTTTAATCGACTGTTTCAGTGTGGTACCACATTACTATGTGATCCAATCCAGAAAATAACCCAGGATCTGTTCAAGGAGTATGTGAAGTGTGCGAAAGTATGAGTCTGATGAGGTCAAATCCCAGACCTATCCCAGACCTAACTTGCGTTATCCTCAAAAATATTGATTGAAACCAGGTTTAATCGACTGTTTCAGTGTGGTGCCACATTACTACGTGATCCAAACCAGAAAAAACCCAGGATCCGTTCAACAAGTATGTGAAGAATGCGAAAGTATGAGTCTGATGAGTGAAAATCCCAGGCCTAACCTAGACCTAACATGCGTTATCCTCTAAAATATTGATCGAAACCTGGTTTAATCGACTGTTTCAGTGTGGTACCACATTACTATGTGATCCAATCCAGAAAATAACCCAGGATCTGTTCAAGGAGTATGTGAAGTGTGCGAAAGTATGAGTCTGATGAGGTCAAATCCCAGACCTATCCCAGACCTAACTTGCGTTATCCTCAAAAATATTGATTGAAACCAGGTTTAATCGACTGTTTCAGTGTGGTACCACATTACTACGTGATCCAAACCAGAAAAAACCCAGGATCAGTTCAACAAGTATGTGAAGAATGCGAAAGTATGAGTCTGATGAGTGTAATTCCCAGGGCTGACCTAGACCTAACATGCGCTATCCTCTAAGATATTGATCGAAACCAGGTTTAATCGACTGTTTCAGTGTGGTATCACACTACTACGTGACCTAAACCAGAAAAAACCCAGGATTTGTACAACAGGAATGTGAAAAACGCGAAAGTATGAGCCTGATGAGGGCAAATCCCAGACCAATCCCAGACCTAACTTGCGTTATCCTCTAAAATACTGATCGAAACCAGGTTTGAATGACCGTTTCAGTGTGGTACCACATTACTACGTGATCCAAACCAGAAAAAACCCAGGATCCGTTCAACAAGAATGTGAAAAATGCGAAAGTATGAGTCCGATCAGTGAAAACCTCAGGCCTTACCTAGACCTAACTTGCGTTGTCCTCTAAAATATTGATGGAAACCAGGTTTCATTGACTGTTTCAGTGTGGTACCACATTACAACGTGATCCAAACGAGAAAAAACCAAGGATCTAGCCATCAAGTATGAGAAATATGCGAAAGAATGAACCTGATGAGAGCAAATCCCAGACCTAACCTAGACCTTACATGCGTTATCCTCTAAAATATTGAGCGAAACCGGGTTTAATCGACTGTTTCAGTGTGGTACCACATTACTATGTGATGCAATCCAGAAAAAGCCCAGGATCAGTTCAACAAGTATGAGAAGAAAGCGAAGGTATGAGTCTGATGAGTGAGAATCCCAGACCTATCCCAGACCTAACTTGCGTTATCCTCAAAAATATTGATTGAAGCCAGGTTTAATCGACTGTTTCAGTGTGGTACCACATTACTACGTGATCCAAACCAGAAAAAACCCAGGATCAGTTCAACAAGTATGTGAAGAATGCGAAAGTATGAGTCTGATGAGTGTAATTCCCAGGGCTGACCTAGACCTAACATGCGTTATCGTCTAAAATATTGATCGATACCTGGTTTAATCGACTGTTTCAGTGTGGTACCACATTACTATGTGATCCAAACCAGAAAATAACCCAGGATCTGTTCAAGGAGTATGTGAAGTGTGCGAAAGTATGAGTCTGATGAGGTCAAATCCTAGACCTATCCCAGACCTAACTTGCGTTATCCTGTAAAATATTGATCGAAACCAGGTTTAATCGACTGTTTCAGTGTGGTACCACATTACTATGTGATCCAAACCAGAAAATAACCCGGGATCTGTTCAAGGAGTATGTGAAGTGTGCGAAAGTATGAGTCTGATGAGGTCAAATCCCAGACCTATCCCAGACCTAACTTGCGTTATCCTCTAAATTATTGATCGAAACCAGGTTTAATCGACTGTTTCAGTGCGGTACCACATTACTACGTGATCCAAACCAGAAAAAACCCAGGATCAGTTCAACAAGTATGTGAAGAATGCGAAAGTATGAGTCTGATGAGTGTAATTCCCAGGGCTGACCTAGACCTAACATGCGTTATCCTCTAAAATATTGATCGAAACCAGGTTTAATCGACTGTTTCAGTGTGGTATCACACTACTACGTGACCCAAACCAGAAAAAACCCAGGATCTGTACAACAAGAATGTGAAAAACGCGAAAGTATGAGCCTGATGAGGGCAAATCCCAGACCAATCCCAGGCCTAACTTGCGTTATCCTCTAAAATACTGATCGAAACCAGGTTTGAATGACCGTTTCAGTGTGGTACCACATTACTACGTGATCCAAACCAGAAAAAACCCAGGATCCGTTCAACAAGAATGTGTAAAATGCGAAAGTATGAGTCCGATCAGTGAAAATCTCAGGCCTTACCTAGACCTAACTTGCGTTGTCCTCTAAAATATTGATGGAAACCAGGTATCATTGACTGTTTAAGTGTGGTACCACATTACTACGTGATCCAAACGAGAAAAAACCCAGGATCTAGCCATCAAGTATGAGAAATATGCGAAAGAATGAACCTGATGAGAGCAAATCCCAGACCTAACCTAGACCTTACATGCGTTATCCTCTAAAATATTGAGCGAAACCAGGTTTAATCGACTGTTTCAGTATGGTACCACATTACTATGTGATGCAATCCAGAAAAAGCCCAGGATCTAGCCATCTAGTATGAGGAATATGCGAAAGAATGAGCCTGATGAGAGCAAATCCCAGACCTAACCTAGACCTAACATGCGTTATCCTCTAAAATATTGAGCAAAACCAGGTTTAATGTACTGTTTCAGTGTGGTACCACACTACTTCGTGATCCAAACCAGAAAAAACCCAGGATCTGTTCAACACGTATGTGAAAAACGCTAAACTGTGAGCCTGATGAGGGCAAATCTTAGACCTAACCCAGACCTAAGATGCGTTATCCTCTAAAATATTTATCGTGACCAGGTTTCATTGAATGTTTCAGTGTGGTCCCACATTACTACGTGATCCAAACCAGAAAAAACCCAGGATCTGTTCAAGGAGTATGTGAAGTGTGCGAAACTATGAGTCTGATGAGGTCAAATCCTAGACCTAACCTAGACCTAACATGCGTTGCCCTCTAAAATATTGATGGAAACCAGGTTTCATTGACTGTTTCAGTGTGGTACCACAATACTACGTGATCCAAACCAGAAAAAACCCAGGATCAGTTCAACAAGTATGTGAAGAATGCGAAAGTATGAGTCTGATGAGTGTAATTCCCATGGCTAACCTAGACCTAACATGCGTTGTCCTCTAAAATATTGATGGAAACCTGGTTTCATTGACTGTTTCAGTGTGGTACTACATTACTACGTGATGCAATCCAGAAACAGCCCAGGATCTAGCCATGAAGTATGAGAAATATGCGAAAGAATGAGCCTGATGAGAGCAAATCCCAGACCTAACCTAGACCTAACATGCGTTATCCTCTAAAATATTGAGCGAAACCAGGTTTAATGGACTGTTTCAGTGTGGTACCACACTACTTCGTGATCCAAACCAGAAAATAACCCAGGATCTGTTCAAGGAGTATGTGAAGTGTGCGAAAGTATGAGTCTGATGAGGTCAAATCCCAGACCTATCCCAGACCTAACTTGCGTTATCCTCAAAAATATTGATTGAAACCAGGTTTAATCGACTGTTTCAGTGTGGTGCCACATTACTACGTGATCCAAACCAGAAAAAACCCAGGATCCGTTCAACAAGAATGTGAAGAATGCGAAAGTATGAGTCTGATGAGTGAAAATCCCAGACCTAACCTAGACCTTACATGCGTTATCCTCTAAAATATTGAGCGAAACCAGGTTTAATGGACTGTTTCAGTGTGGTACCACATTACTTCGTGATCCAAACCAGAAAAAACCCAGGATCTGTTCAACAAGTATGTGAAAAACGCTAAACTGTGAGCCTGATGAGGGCAAATCGTAGACCTAACCCAGACCTAAGATGCGTTAACCTCTAAAATATAAATCCAGACCAGGTTTCATTGAATGTTTCAGTGTGGTACCACTTTACTACGTGATGCAATCCAGAAAAAGCCCAGGATCTAGCCATGAAGTATGAGAAATATGCGAAAGTATGAGCCTGATGAGGGCAAATCCTAGACCTAACCCAGACCTAACATGCGTTAGCCTCTAAAATATTTATCAAGACCTGGTTTAATTGAAAGTTTCAGTGTGGTACCACATTACTACGTGATACAATCCAGAAAAAGCCCAGGATCTAGCCATCAAGTTTGAGAAATATGCGAAAGAATGTGCCTGATGAGAGCAAATCCCAGACCTAACCTAGACCTAACATGAATTATTCTCTAAAATATTGATCGAAACCAGGTTTAATTGACTGTTTCAGTGTGGTCCCACATTACTACGTGATCCAAACCAGAAAAAATCCAGGATCCGTTCAACAAGTATGTGAAGAATGCGAAAGTATGAGTCTGATGAGTGAAAATCCCAGGCCTAACCTAGACCTAACATGCGTTGTCCTCAAAAATACTGATCGAAACCTGGTTTAATCGACTGTTTCAGTGTGGTACCACATTACTATGTGATCCCAACCAGAAAATAACCCAGGATCTAGCCATCAAGTATGAGAAATATGCGAAAGAATGAACCTGATGAGAGCAAATCCCAGACCTAACCTAGACCTTACATGCGTTATCCTCTAAAATATTGAGCGAAACCAGGTTTAATGGACTGTTTCAGTGTGGTACCACATTACTACGTGATCCAAACGAGAAAAAACCCAGGATCTAGCCATCAAGTATGAGAAATATGCGAAAGAATGAACCTGATGAGAGCAAATCCCAGACCTAACCTAGACCTTACATGCGTTATCCTCTAAAATATTGAGCGAAACCAGGTTTAATCGACTGTTTCAGTATGGTACCACAATACTATGTGATGCAATCCAGAAAAAGCCCAGGATCTAGCCATCTAGTATGAGGAATATGCGAAAGAATGAGCCTGATGAGAGCAAATCCCAGACCTAACCTAGACCTAACATGCGTTATCCTCTAAAATATTGAGCGAAACCAGGTTTAATGTACTGTTTCAGTGTGGTACCACACTACTTCGTGATCCAAACCAGAAAAAACCCAGGATCTGTTCAACACGTATGTGAAAAACGCTAAACTGTGAGCCTGATGAGGGCAAATCTTAGACCTAACCCAGACCTAAGATGCGTTATCCTCTAAAATATTTATCGTGACCAGGTTTCATTGAATGTTTCAGTGTGGTCCCACATTACTACGTGATCCAAACCAGAAAAAACCCAGGATCTGTTCAAGGAGTATGTGAAGTGTGCGAAACTATGAGTCTGATGAGGTCAAATCCTAGACCTAACCTAGACCTAACATGCGTTGTCCTCTAAAATATTGATGGAAACCAGGTTTCATTGACTGTTTCAGTGTGGTACCACAATACTACGTGATCCAAACCAGAAAAAACCCAGGATCAGTTCAACAAGTATGTGAAGAATGCGAAAGTATGAGTCTGATGAGTGTAATTCCCATGGCTAACCTAGACCTAACATGCGTTGTCCTCTAAAATATTGATGGAAACCAGGTTTCATTGACTGTTTCAGTGTGGTACTACATTACTACGTGATGCAATCCAGAAACAGCCCAGGATCTAGCCATGAAGTATGAGAAATATGCGAAAGAATGAGCCTGATGAGAGCAAATCCCAGACCTAACCTAGACCTAACATGCGTTATCCTCTAAAATATTGAGCGAAACCAGGTTTAATGGACTGTTTCAGTGTGGTACCACACTACTTCGTGATCCAAACCAGAAAAAACCCAGGATCGGTTGAACAAGTATGTGAAAAACGCGAAACTGTGAGCCTGATGAGGGCAAATCTTAGACCTAACCCAGACCTAAGATGCGTTATCCTCTAAAATATTTATCCAGACCAGGTTTCATTGAATGGTTCAGTGTGGTACCACTTTACTACGTGATCCAATCCAGAAATAGACCAGGATCTAGCCATGAAGTATGAGAAATATGCGAAAGTAAGAGCCTGATGAGGGCAAATCCTAGACCTATCCCAGACCTAACTTGCGTTATCCTCTAAAATATTGATCGAAACCAGGTTTAATTGACTGTTTCAGCGTGGTACCACATTACTACGTGATACAATCCAGAAACAGCCCAGGATCTAGCCATGAAGTATGAGAAATATGCAAAAGAATGAGCATGATGAGAGCAAATCCCAGACCTAACCTAGACCTAACCTGCGTTATCCTCTAAAATATTGATCGAAACCAGGTTTAATTGACTGTTTCAGTGTGGTACCACATTACTACGTGATACAATCCAGAAACAGCCCAGGATCTAGCCTTGAAGTATGAGAAATATGCGAAAGTATGAGCCTGATGAGGGCAAATCCTAAACCTAACTCAGACCTAACATGCGTTATCCTCTAAAATATTTATCAAGACCAGGTTTGATTGACCGTTTCAGTGAGGTACCACATTACTACGTGATCCAAACGAGAAAAAACCCAGGATCTAGCCATCAAGTATGAGAAATATGCGAAAGAATGATCCTGATGAGAGCAAATCCCAGACCTAACATAGACCTTACATGCGTTATCCTCTAAAATATTGAGCGAAACCAGGTTGAATCGACTGTTTCAGTGTGGTACCACATTACTATGTGATGCAATCCAGAAAAAGCCCAGGATCTAGCCATCAAGTATGAGAAATATGCGAAAGAATGAGCCTGATGAGAGCAAATCCCAGACCTAACCTAGACCTAACATGCGTTATCCTCTAAAACATTGAGCGAAACCAGGTTTAATGGACTGTTTCAGTGTGGTGCCACACTACTTCGTGATCCAAACCAGAAAAAACCCAGGATCTGTTCAACACGTATGTGAAAAACGCTAAACTGTGAGCCTGATGAGGGCAAATCTTAGACCTAACCCAGACCTAAGATGCGTTCTCCTCTAAAATATTTATCCAGACCAGGTTTCATTGAATGTTTCAGTGTGGTCCCACATTACTACGTGATCCAAACCAGAAAAAACCCAGGATCCGTTCAACAAGTATGTGAAGAATGCGAAAGTATGAGTCTGATGAGTGAAAATCCCAGGCCTAACCTAGACCTAACATGCGTTATCCTCTAAAATATTGATCGAATCCTGGTTTAATCGACTGTTTCAGTGTGGTACCACATTACTATGTGATCCAATCCAGAAAATAACCCAGGATCTGTTCAAGGAGTATGTGAAGTGTGCGAAAGTATGAGTCTGATGAGTGTAATTCCCAGGGCTGACCTAGACCTAACATGCGTTATCCTCTAAAATATTGATCGAAACCTGGTTTAATCGACTGTTTCAGTGTGGTATCACACTACTACGTGACCCAAACCAGAAAAAACCCAGGATCTGTACAACAAGTATGTGAAAACGCGAAAGTATGAGCCTGATGAGTGTAATTCCCATGGCTAACCTAGACCTAACATGCGTTGTCCTCTAAAATATTGATGGAAACCAGGTTTCATTGACTGTTTCAGTGTGGTACTACATTACTACTTGATGCAATCCAGAAACAGCCCAGGATCTAGCCATGAAGTATGAGAAATATGCGAAAGAATGAGTCTGATGAGAACAAACCCCAGACCTAACCTAGACCTAACATGCGTTATCCTCTAAAATATTGAGCGAAACCAGGTTTAATGGACTGTTTCAGTGTGGTACCACACTACTTCGTGATCCAAACCAGAAAAAACCCAGGATCGGTTCAACAAGTATGTGAAAAACGCGAAACTGTGAGCCTGATGAGGGCAAATCTTAGACCTAACCCAGACCTAAGATGCGTTATCCTCTAAAATATTTATCCAGACCAGGTTTCATTGAATGTTTCAGTGTGGTACCACTTTACTACGTGATCCAATCCAGAAATAGACCAGGATCTAGCCATGAAGTATGAGAAATATGCGAAAGTAAGAGCCTGATGAGGGCAAATCCTAGACCTATCCCAGACCTAACTTGCGTTATCCTCTAAAATATTGATCGAAACCAGGTTTAATTGACTGTTTCAGCGTGGTACCACATTACTACGTGATACAATCCAGAAACAGCCCAGGATCTAGCCATGAAGTATGAGAAATATGCGAAAGAATGAGCCTGATGAGAGCAAATCCCAGACCTAACCTAGACCTAACATGAATTATTCTCTAAAATATTGTTCGAAACCAGGTTTAATTGACTGTTTCGGTGTGGTCCCACATTACTACGTGATCCAAACCAGAAAAAACCCAGGATCCGTTCAACAAGAATGTGAAGAATGCGAAAGTATGAGTCTGATGAGTGAAAATCCCAGACCTAACCTAGACCTTACATGCGTTATCCTCTAAAATATTGAGCGAAACCAGGTTTAATGGACTGTTTCAGTGTGGTACCACATTACTTCGTGATCCAAACCAGAAAAAACCCAGGATCTGTTCAACAAATATGTGAAAAACGCTAAACTGTGAGCCTGATGAGGGCAAATCGTAGACCTAACCCAGACCTAAGATGCGTTAACCTCTAAAATATAAATCCAGACCAGGTTTCATTGAATGTTTCAGTGTGGTACCACTTTACTACGTGATGCAATCCAGAAAAAGCCCAGGATCTAGCCATGAAGTATGAGAAATATGCGAAAGTATGAGCCTGATGAGGGCAAATCCTAGACCTAACCCAGACCTAACATGCGTTAGCCTCTAAAATATTTATCAAGACCTGGTTTAATTGAAAGTTTCAGTGTGGTACCACATTACTACGTGATACAATCCAGAAAAAGCCCAGGATCTAGCCATCAAGTTTGAGAAATATGCGAAAGAATGTGCCTGATGAGAGCAAATCCCAGACCTAACCTAGACCTAACATGAATTATTCTCTAAAATATTGATCGAAACCAGGTTTAATTGACTGTTTCAGTGTGGTCCCACATTACTACGTGATCCAAACCAGAAAAAATCCAGGATCCGTTCAACAAGTATGTGAAGAATGCGAAAGTATGAGTCTGATGAGTGAAAATCCCAGGCCTAACCTAGACCTAACATGCGTTGTCCTCAAAAATACTGATCGAAACCTGGTTTAATCGACTGTTTCAGTGTGGTACCACATTACTATGTGATCCCAACCAGAAAATAACCCAGGATCTAGCCATCAAGTATGAGAAATATGCGAAAGAATGAACCTGATGAGAGCAAATCCCAGACCTAACCTAGACCTTACATGCGTTATCCACTAAAATATTGAGCGAAACCAGGTTTAATGGACTGTTTCAGTGTGGTACCACACTACTTCGTGATCCAAACCAGAAAAAACCCAGGATCTGTTCAACAAGAATGTGAAAAACGCTAAACTGTGAGCCTGATGGGGGCAAATCTTAGACCTAACCCAGACCTAAGATGCGTTAACCTCTAAAATATTTATCCAGACCAGGTTTCATTGAATGTTTCAGTGTGGTACCACTTTACTACGTGATCCAATCCAGAAATAGCACAGGATCTAGCCATGAAGTATGAGAAATATGCGAAAGTAAGAGCCTGATGCGGGCAAATCCTTGACCTATCCCAGACCTAACTTGCGTTATCCTCTAAAATATTGATCGAAACCAGGTTTAATTGACTGTTTCAGTGTGGTACCACATTACTACGTGATACAATCCAGAAACAGCCCAGGATCTAGCCTTGAAGTATGAGAAATATGCGAAAGTATGAGCCTGATGAGGGCAAATCCTAAACCTAACCCAGACCTAACATGCGTTATCCTCTAAAATATTTATCAAGACCAGGTTTGATTGACCGTTTCAGTGTGGTACCACATTACTACGTGATCCAAACCAGAAAAAACCCAGGATCTGTTCAACAAGTATGTGAAAAACGCTAAACTGTGAGCCTGATGAGGGCAAATCGTAGACCTAACCCAGACCTAAGATGCGTTAACCTCTAAAATATTTATCAAGACGTGGTTTAATTGAAAGTTTCAGTGTGGTACCACATTACTACGTGATACAATCCAGAAAAAGTCCAGGATCTAGCCATCAAGTTTGAGAAATATGCGAAAGAATGTGCCTGATGCGGGCAAATCCTAGACCTATCCCAGACCTAACTTGCGTTATCCTCTAAAATATTGATAGAAACCAGGTTTAATTGACTGTTTCAGCGCAGTACCACATTACTACGTGATACAATCCAGAAACAGCCCAGGATCTAGCCATGAAGTATGAGAAATATGCGAAAGAATGTGCCTGATGCGGGCAAATCCTAGACCTATCCCAGACCTAACTTGCGTTATCCTCTAAAATATTTATCAAGACCTGGTTTAATTGAAAGTTTCAGTGTGGTACCACATTACTACGTGACACAATCCAGAAAAAGTCCAGGATCTAGCCATCAAGTTTGAGAAATATGCGAAAGAATGTGCCTGATGCGGGCAAATCCTAGACCTATCCCAGACCTAACTTGCGTTATCCTCTAAAATATTGATAGAAACCAGGTTTAATTGACTGTTACAGCGTAGTACCACATTACTACGTGATACAATCCAGAAACAGCCCAGGATCTAGCCATGAAGTATGAGAAATATGCGAAAGAATGAACCTGATGAGAGCAAATCCCAGACCTAACCTAGACCTTACATGCGTTATCCTCTAAAATATTGATCGAAACCAGGTTTAATCGACTGTTTCAGTGTGGTCCCACATTACTACGTGATCCAAACCAGAAAAAAATCCAGGATCCGTTCAACAAGTATGTGAAGAATGCGAAAGTATGAGTCTGATGAGTGCGAATCCCAGACCTATCCCAGACCTAACATTCGTTATCCTCTAAAATATTGAGCGAAACCAGGTTTAATCGACTGTTTCAGTGTGGTCCCACATTACTACGTGATCCAAACCAGAAACAACCCAGGATCTGTTCAACATGTATGAGACATATGCGAAAGAATGAGCCTGATGAGAGAAAATCCCAGACCTATCCCGGACTTAACTTGTGTTATCCTCTAAAATATTGATCGAAACCAGGTTTAATTGACTGTATCAGTGTTGTACTTCATCATTACGTGATGCAATCCAGAAAAAGCCCAGGATCTAGCCATCAAGTATGAGAAATATGCGAAAGAATGAACCTGATGAGAGCAAATCCCAGACCTAACCTAGACCTAACATGAATTATTCTCTAAAATATTGATCGAAACCAGGTTTAATTGACTGTTTCAGTGTGGTCCCACATTACTACGTGATCCAAACCAGAAAAAACCGAGGATCTGTTCAACAAGTATGTGAAAAACGCGAAAGTATGAGTCTGATGAGGTCAAATCCCAGACCTATCCCAGACTTAACTTGCGTTATCCTCTAAAATATTGATCGAAACCAGGTTTAATTGACTGTTTCAGCGAGGTACCACATTACTACGTGATCCAATACAGAAACAGCCCAGGATCTAGCCATGAAGTATGAGAAATATGCGAAAGTATGAGCCTGATAAGGGCAAATCCTAGACCTAACCCAGACCTAACATGCGTTATTCTCTAAAATATTGATCAAGACCAGGTTTAATTGAATGTTTCAGTGTGGTACCACATTACTACGTGATCAAAACCAGAAAAAACCCAGGATCCGTTCAACATGTATGTGAAGAATGCGAAAGTATGAGTCTGATCAGTGAAAATCTCAGGCCTTACCTAGACCTAACTTGCGTTGTCCTCTAAAATATTGATGGAAACCAGGTTTCATTGACTGTTTCAGTGTGGTACTACATTACTACGTGATGCAATCCAGAAAAAGCCCAGGATCTAGCCATCAAGTATGAGAAATATGCGAAAGAATGAGCCTGATGAGAGCAAATCCCAGACCTAACCTAGACCTAACATGCGTTATCCTCTAAAATATTGAGCGAAACCAGGTTTAATGGACTGTTTCAGTGTGGTACCACACTACTTCGTGATCCAAACAAGAGAAAGCCCAGGATCTGTTTTAGAAGTATGTGAAAAACGCTAAACCGTGAGCCTGACGAGGGCAAATCTTAGACCTAACCCAGACCTAAGATGCGTTATCCTCTAAAATATTTATCCAGACCAGGTTTCATTGAATGTTTCAGTGTGGTACCACTTTACTACCTGATACACTCCAGAAATAGCCCAGGATCAGTTCAACAAGTATGTGAAGAATGCGAAAGTATAAGTCTGATGAGGTCAAATCCCAGACCTATCCCAGACTTAACTTGCGTTATCCTCTAAAATATTGATCGAAACCAGGTTTAATCGACTGTTTCAGCGTGGTACCACATTACTACGTGATCCCAACCAGAAAATAACCCAGGATCTGTTCAACGAGTATGTGAAGTGTGCGAAAGTATGAGTCTGATGAGGTCAAATCCCAGACCTATCCCAGACCTAACTTGCGTTATCCTCTAAAATATTGATCGAAACCAGGTTTAATTGACCGTTTCAGTGTGGTACCACATTACTACGTGATCCAAACCAGAAAAAACCCAGGATCAGTTCAACAAGTATGAGAAGAATGCGAAAGTATGAGTCTGATGAGTGAGAATCCCAGACCTATCCCAGACCTAACTTGCGTTATCCTCTAAAATATTGATCGAAACCAGGTTTAATTGACCGTTTCAGTGTGGTACCACATTACGATGTGATCCAAACCAGAAAATAACCCAGGATCTGTTCAAGGAGTATGTGAAGTGTTGCGAAAGTATGAGTCTGATGAGGTCAAATCCGAGACCTATCCCAGACCTAACTTGCGTTATCCTCTAAAATATTGATCAAAACCAGGTTTAATCGACTGTTTCAGTGTGGTACCACATTACTACGTGATCCAAACCAGAAAAAACCCAGGATCTAGCCATCAAGTATGAGAAATATGCGAAAGAATGAGCCTGATGAGAGCAAATCCCAGACCTAACCTAGACCTTACATGCGTTATCCTCTAAAATATTGAGCTAAACCAGGTTTAATGGACTGTTTCAGTGTGGTACCACATTACTTCGTGATCCAAACCAGAAAAAGCCAGGATCTGTTCAACAAGTATGTGAAAAACGCTAAACTGTGAGCCTGATGAGGGCAAATCGTAGACCTAACCCAGACCTAGGATGCGTTAACCTCTAAAATATTTATCCAGACGAGGTTTCATTGAATGTTTCCGTGTGGTACCACTTTACTACGTGATGCAATCCAGAAAAAGCCCAGGATCTAGCCATGAAGTATGAGAAATATGCGAAAGTATGAGCCTGATGAGGGCAAATCCTAGCCCTAACCCAGACCTAACATGCGTTAGCCTCTAAAATATTTATCAAGACCTGGTTTAATTGAAAGTCTCAGTGTGGTACCACATTACTACGTGATGCAATCCAGAAAAAGCCCAGGATCTAGCCATCAAGTTTGAGAAATATGCGAAAGAATGTGCCTGATGAGAGCAAATCCCAGACCTAACCTAGACCTAACATGAATTATTCTCTAAAATATTGATCTAAACCAGGTTTAATTGACTGTTTCAGTGTGGTCCCACGTTACTACGTGATCCAAACCAGAAAAAACCCAGGTTCCGTTCAACAAGTATGTGAAGAATGCGAAAGTATGAGTCTGATGAGTGAAAATCCCAGGCCTAACCTAGACCTAACATGCGTTATCCTCAAAAATATTGAGCGAAACCAGGTTTAATGGACTGTTTCAGTGTGGTACCACACTACTTCGTGATCCAAACCACAAAAAACCCAGGATCTGTTCAACAAGTATGTGAAAAACGCTAAACTGTGAGCCTGATGAGGGCAAATCTTAGACCTAACCCAGACCTAAGATGCGTTAACCTCTAAAATATTTATTCAGTCCAGGTTTCATTGAATGTTTCAGTGTGGTACCACTTTACTACGTGATCCAATCCAGAAATAGCACAGGATCTAGCCATGAAGTATGAGAAATATGCGAAAGTTAAGGCCTGATGAGGGCAAATCCTAGACCTATCCCAGACCTAACTTGCGTTATCCTCTAAAATATTGATCGAAACCAGGTTTAATTGACTGTTTCAGCGTGGTACCACATTACTACGTGATACAATCCAGAAACAGCCCAGGATCTAGCCTTGAGGTATGAGAAATATGCGAAAGTATGAGCCTGATGAGGGCAAATCCTAGACCTAACCCAGACCTAACATGCGTTATCCTCTAAAATATTTATCAAGACCAGGTTTAATTGATTGTTTCAGTGTGGTCCCACATTACTACGTGATCCAAACCAGAAAAAACCCAGGATCTGTTCAACATGTATGAGAAATATGCGAAAGAATGAGCCTGATGAGAGCAAATCCCAGACCTAACATAGACCTAACATGAATTATTCTCTAAAATATTGATCGAAACCAGGTTTAATTGACTGTTTCAGTGTGGTCCCTCATTACTACGTGATCCAAACCAGAAATAACCCAGGATCCGTTCAACAAGTATGTGAAGAATGCGAAAGTATGAGTCTGATGAGTGAAAATCCCAGGCCTAACCTAGACCTAACATGCGTTATCCTCTAAAATATTGATCCAAACCAGGTTTAATGGACTGTTTCAGCGAGGTACCACACTACTACGTGATCCAAACCAGAAAAAACCCAGGATCTGTTCAACAAGTATGTGAAAAACGAGAAAGTATAAGCCTGATGAGGGCAAATCCCAGACATATCCCAGACCAAACTTGCGTTGTCCTCTAAGATATTGATGGAAACCAGGTTTAATTGACTGTTTCAGTGTTGTACTTCATTACTACGTGATGCAATCCAGAAAAAGCCCAGGATCTAGCCAGCAAGTATGAGAAATATGCGAAAGAATGAGCCTGATGAGAGCAAATCCCAGACCTAACCTAGACCTAACATGAATAATTCTCTAAAATATTGATCGAAACCAGGTTTAATTGACTGTTTCAGTGTGGTCCCACATTACTACGTGATCCAAACCAGAGAAAACCCAGGATCCGTTCAACAAGTATGTGAAGAATGCGAAAGTATGAGTCCGATGAGTGAAAATCCCAGGCCTAACCTAGACCTAACGTGCGTTATCCTCAAAAATATTGATCGAAACCTGGTTTAATCGACTGTTTCAGTGTGGTACCACTTTACTACGTGATCCAATCCAGAAATAGCCCGGGATCTAGCCATGAAGTATGAGAAATATGCGAAAGTAAGAGCCTGATGAGGGCAAATCCTAGACCTACCCCAGACCTAGCTTGCGTTATCCTCTAAAATATTGATCGAAACCAGGTTTAATTGACTGTTTCAGCGTGGTACCACATTACTACGTGATCCAATCCAGAAACAGCCCAGGATCTAGCCATGAAGTATGAGAAATATGCGAAAGTATGAGCCTGATGAGGGCAAATCCTAGACCTAACCCAGACCTAACATTCGTTATCCTCTAAAATATTTATCATGATCAGGTTTAATTGATTGTTTCAGTGTGGTCCCACATTACTACGTGAACCAAACCAGAAAAAACCCAGGATCTGTTCAACAAGTATGTAAAAAACGCGAAAGTATGAGTCTGATGATGTCAAATCCCAGACCTATCCCAGACTTAACTTGCGTTATCCTCTAAAATATTGATCGAAACCAGGTTTAATCGACTGTTTCAGCGTGGTGCCACATTACTACGTGATACAATCCAGAAACAGCCCAGGATCTAGCCATGAAGTATGAGAAATATGCGAAAGTATGAGCCTGGTGAGGGCAAATCCTAGACCTATCCCAGACCTAACTTGCGTAATCCTCTAAAATATTGATCGAAACCAGGTTTAATTGACTGTTTCAGCGTGGTACCACATTACTACGTGATCCAATCCAGAAACAGCCCAGGATCTAGCCATGAAGTATGAGAAATATGCTAAAGTATGAGCCTGATGAGGGCAAATCCTAGACCTAACCCAGACCTAACATGCGTTATCCTCTAAAATATTTATCAAGATCAGGTTTAATTGATTGTGTCAGTGTGGTCCCACATTACTACGTGATCCAAACCAGAAAAAACCCAGGATCTGTTCAACATGTATGAGAAATATGCGAAAGAATGAGCCTGATGAGAGCAAATCCCAGACCTAACCTAGACGTAACATGCGTTGTCCTCTAGAATATTGATGGAAACCAGGTTTAGTTGATTGTTTCAGTGTTGTACTTCATTACTACGTGATGCAATCCAGAAAAAGCCCAGGATCTAGCCATCAAGTATGAGAAATATGCGAAAGAATGAACCTGATGAGAGCAAATCCCAGACCTAACCTAGACCTAACATGAATTATTCTCTACAATATTGATCGAAACCAGGTTTAATTGACGGTTTCAGTGTTGTACTACATTACTACGTGATCAAAACCAGAAAAAACCCAGGATCCGTTCAACAAGTATGTGAAGAATGCGAAAGTATGAGTCTGATCAGTGAAAATCTCAGGCCTTACCTAGACCTAACTTGCGTTGTCCTCTAAAATATTGATGGAAACCAGGTTTCATTGACTGTTTCAGTGTGGTACTACATTACTACGTGATGCAATCCAGAAAAAGCCCAGGATCTAGCCATCAAGTATGAGAAATAAGCGAAAGAATGAGCCTGATGAGAGCAAATCCCAGACCTAACCAAGACGTAACATGCGTTATCCTCTAAAATATTGAGCGAAACCAGGTTTAATGGACTGTTTCAGTGTGGTACCACACTACTTCGTGATCCAAACCAGAAAAAACCCAGGATCTGTTCAACAAGTATGTGAAAAACGCTAAACTGTGAGCCTGATGAGGGCAAATCCTAGACCTAACCCATACCTAACATGCGTTATCCTCTAAAATATTTATCAAGAAAAGGTTTAATTGAATGTTTCAGTGTGGTACCACATTACTACGTGAACCAAACCAGAAAAAACCCAGGATCCGTTCAACAAGTATGTTAAAACTGCGACAGTATGACCCTGATGAGGGCAAATCCCAGGCCTAACCTAGACCTAACATGCGTTGTCCTCTAGAATATTGATGGAAACCAGGTTTAATTGACTGTTTCAGTGTTGTACTTCATTACTACGTGATGCAATCCAGAAAAAGCCCAGGATCTAGCCATCAAGTATGAGAAATATGCGAAAGAATGAGCCTCATGAGAGCAAATCCCAGACCTAACCTAGACCTAACATGAATTATTCTCTAAAATATTGATCGAAACCAGGTTTAATTGACTGTTTCAGTGTTGTACTTCATTATTACGTGATGCAATCCAGAAAAAGCCCAGGATCTAGCCATCAAGTATGAGAAATATGCGAAAGAATGAGCCTGATGGGAGCAAATCCCTGACCTAACCTAGACCTAACATGAATTATTCTCTAAAATATTGGTCAAAACCAGGTTTAATTGACTGTTTCAGTGTAGTACCACATTACTACGTGATCCAATCCAGAAATAGCCCAGGATCTAGCCATGAAGTATGAGAAATATGCGAAAGTATGAGCCTGATGAGGACAAATCGTAGACCTAACCCAGACCTAACATGCGTTATTCTCTTAAATATTTATCAAGACCAGGTTTAATTGAATGTTTCAGTGTGGTACCATATTACTACGTGATCAAAACCAGAAAAAACCCAGGATCCGTTCAACAAGTATGTGAAGAATGCGAAAGTATGAGTCTGATCAGTGAAAATCTCGGGCCTCACCTAGACCTAACTTGAGTTGTCCTCTAAAATATTGATGGAAACCAGGTTTCATTGTCTGTTTCAGTGTGGTACTACATTACTACGTGATGCAATCCAGAAAAAGCCCAGGATCTAGCCATCAAGTATGAGAAATATGCGAAACAATGAGCCTGATGAGAGCAAATCCCAGACCTAACCTAGACCTACCATGCGTTATCCTCTAACATATTGAGCGAAACCAGGTTTAATGCACTGTTTCAGTGTGGTACCACACTATTTCGTGATCCAAACCAGAGAAAGCCCAGGATCTGTTCAAGAAGTATGTGAAAAACGCTAAATTGTGAGCCTGATGAGGGCAAATCTTAGACCTAACCCAGACCTAAGATGCGTTATCCTCTAAAATATTTATCCAGACCAGGTTTCATTGAATGTTTCAGTGTGGTACCACTTTACTCCGTGATCCAATCCAGAAATAGCCCAGGATCTAGCCATGAAGTGTGAGAAATATGCGAAAGTTTGAGTCTGATGAGGGAAAATCCCAGGCCTAACCTAGACCTAACATGCGTTATCCTCTAAAATATTGATCGAAACCAGGTTTAATTGACTGTTTCAGTGTTGTACTTCATTACTACGTGATGCAATCCAGAAAAAGCCCAGGATCTAGCCATCAAGTATGAGAAATATGCGAAAGAATGAGCCTGATGAGAGCAAATCCCTGACCTAACCTAGACCTAACATGAATTATTCTCTAAAATATTGATCGAAACCAGGTTTACTTGACTGCTTCAGTGTGGTCCCACATTACTACGTGATCCAAACCAGAAAAAACCCGGGTTCCGTTCAACAAGTATGTGAAGAATGCGAAAGTATGAGTCTGATGAGGGAAAATCCCAGGCCTAACCTAGACCTAACATGCGTTATCCTCAAAAATATTGACCGAAACCAGGTTTAATCGACTGTTTCAGTGTGGTACCACATTACTACGTGATCCAAACCAGAAAAAAACCCAGGACCTGTTCAACAAGTATTTGAAGTATGCGAAAGAATGAGTCTGATGAGGGCAAATCCCAGGCCTAAACTGGACCTAACTTGCGTTGTCCTCTAAAATATTGATGGAAACCAGGTTTCATTGACTGTTTCAGGGTGGTACTACATTACTACGTGATGCAATCCAGAAAAAGCCCAGGATCTAGCCATCAAGTATGAGAAATAAGCGAAAGAATGAGCCTGATGGGAGCAAATCCCAGACCTAACCTAGACCTAACATGCGTTATCCTCTAAAATATTGAGCGAAACCAGGTTTAATGGACTGTTTCAGTGTGGTACCACATTACTTCGTGATCCAAACCAGAAAAAGCCAGGATCTGTTCAACAAGTATGTGAAAAACGCTAAACTGTGAGCCTGATGAGGGCAAATCGTAGACCTAACCCAGACCTAAGATGCGTTAACCTCTAAAATATTTATCCAGACGAGGTTTCATTGAATGTTTCCGTGTGGTACCACTTTACTTCGTGATGCAATCCAGAAAAAGCCCAGGATCCTGCCATGAAGTATGAGAAATATGCGAAAGTATGAGCCTGATGAGGGCAAATCCTAGCCCTAACCCAGACCTAACATGCGTTAGCCTCTAAAATATTTATCAAGACCTGGTTTAATTGAAAGTTTCAGTGTCGTACCACATTACTACGTGAACCAAACCAGAAAAAACCCAGGATCCGTTCAACAAGTATGTTAAAACTGCGACAGTATGACCCTGATGAGGGCAAATCCCAGGCCTAACCTAGACCTAACATGCGTTGTCCTCTAAAATATTGAGCGAAACCAGGTTTAATCGACTGTTTCAGTGTGGTACCACATTACTGTGTGATGCAATCCAGAAAAAGCCCAGGATCTAGCCATCTAGTATGAGGAATATGCGAAAGAATGAGCCTGATGAGAGCAAATCCCAGACCTAACCTAGACCTAACATGCGTTATCCTCTAAAATATTGAGCGAAACCAGGTTTAATGGACTGTTTCAGTGTGGTACCACACTACTTCGTGATCCAAACCAGAAAAAACCCAGGATCTGTTCAACACGTATGTGAAAAACGCTAAACTGTGAGCCTGATGAGGGCAAATCTTAGACCTAACCCAGACCTAAGATGCGTTATCCTCTAAAATATTTATCGTGACCAGGTTTCATTGAATGTTTCAGTGTGGTCCCACATTACTACGTGATCCAAACCAGAAAAAACCCAGGATCTGTTCAAGGAGTATGTGAAGTGTGCGAAACTATGAGTCTGATGAGGTCAAATCCTAGACCTAACCTAGACCTAACATGCGTTGTCCTCTAAAATATTGATGGAAACCAGGTTTCATTGACTGTTTCAGTGTGGTACCACAATACTACGTGATCCAAACCAGAAAAAACCCAGGATCAGTTCAACAAGTATGTGAAGAATGCGAAAGTATGAGTCTGATGAGTGTAATTCCCATGGCTAACCTAGACCTAACATGCGTTGTCCTCTAAAATATTGATGGAAACCAGGTTTCATTGACTGTTTCAGTGTGGTACTACATTACTACGTGATGCAATCCAGAAACAGCCCAGGATCTAGCCATGAAGTATGAGAAATATGCGAAAGAATGAGCCTGATGAGAGCAAATCCCAGACCTAACCTAGACCTAACATGCGTTATCCTCTAAAATATTCAGCGAAACCAGGTTTAATGGACTGTTTCAGTGTGGTACCACACTACTTCGTGATCCAAACCAGAAAAAACCCAGGATCGGTTGAACAAGTATGTGAAAAACGCGAAACTGTGAGCCTGATGAGGGCAAATCTTAGACCTAACCCAGACCTAAGATGCGTTATCCTCTAAAATATTTATCCAGACCAGGTTTCATTGAATGGTTCAGTGTGGTACCACTTTACTACGTGATCCAATCCAGAAATAGACCAGGATCTAGCCATGAAGTATGAGAAATATGCGAAAGTAAGAGCCTGATGAGGGCAAATCCTAGACCTATCCCAGACCTAACTTGCGTTATCCTCTAAAATATTGATCGAAACCAGGTTTAATTGACTGTTTCAGTGTGGTACCACATTACTACGTGATACAATCCAGAAACAGCCCAGGATCTAGCCATGAAGTATGAGAAATATGCGAATGAATGAGCATGATGAGAGCAAATCCCAGACCTAACCTAGACCTAACATGAATTATTCTCTAAAATATTGATCGAAACCAGGTTTAATTGACTGTTTCAGTGTGGTCCCACATTACTACGTGATCCAAACCAGAAAAAACCCAGGATCCGTTCAACAAGAATGTGAAGAATGCGAAAGTATGAGTCTGATGAGTGAAAATCCCAGACCTAACCTAGACCTTACATGCGTTATCCTCTAAAATATTGAGCGAAACCAGGTTTAATGGACTGTTTCAGTGTGGTACCACATTACTTCGTGATCCAAACCAGAAAAAACCCAGGATCTGTTCAACAAGTATGTGAAAAACGCTAAACTGTGAGCCTGATGAGGGCAAATCGTAGACCTAACCCAGACCTAAGATGCGTTAACCTCTAAAATATATATCCACACCAGGTTTCATTGAATGTTTCAGTGTGGTACCACTTTACTACGTGATGCAATCCAGAAAAAGCCCAGGATCTAGCCATGAAGTATGAGAAATATGCGAAAGTATGAGCCTGATGAGGGCAAATCCTAGACCTAACCCAGACCTAACATGCGTTAGCCTCTAAAATATTTATCAAGACCTGGTTTAATTGAAAGTTTCAGTGTGGTACCACATTACTACGTGATACAATCCGGAAAAAGCCCAGGATCTAGCCATCAAGTTTGAGAAATATGCGAAAGAATGTGCCTGATGAGAGCAAATCCCAGACCTAACCTAGACCTAACATGAATTATTCTCTAAAATATTGATCGAAACCAGGTTTAATTGACTGTTTCAGTGTGGTCCCTCATTACTACGTGATCCAAACCAGAAAAAATCCAGGATCCGTTCAACAAGTATGTGAAGAATGCGAAAGTATGAGTCTGATGAGTGAAAATCCCAGGCCTAACCTAGACCTAACATGCGTTGTCCTCAAAAATACTGATCGAAACCTGGTTTAATCGACTGTTTCAGTGTGGTACCACATTACTATGTGATCCCAACCAGAAAATAACCCAGGATCTAGCCATCAAGTATGAGAAATATGCGAAAGAATGAACCTGATGAGAGCAAATCCCAGACCTAACCTAGACCTTACATGCGTTATCCTCTAAAATATTGAGCGAAACCAGGTTTAATGGACTGTTTCAGTGTGGTACCACACTACTTCGTGATCCAATCCAGAAAAAACCCAGGATCTGTTCAACAAGAATGTGTAAAACGCTATACTGTGAGCCTGATGGGGGCAAATCTTGGACCTAACCCAGACCTAAGATGCGTTAACCTCTAAAATATTTATCCAGACCAGGTTTCATTGAATGTTTCAGTGTGGTACCACTTTACTACGTGATCCAATCCAGAAATAGCACAGGATCTAGCCATGAAGTATGAGAAATATGCGAAAGTAAGAGCCTGATGCGGGCAAATCCTTGACCTATCCCAGACCTAACCTGCGTTATCCTCTAAAATATTGATCGAAACCAGGTTTAATTGACTGTTTCAGTGTGGTACCACATTACTACGTGATACAATCCAGAAACAGCCCAGGATCTAGCCTTGAAGTATGAGAAATATGCGAAAGTATGAGCCTGATGAGGGCAAATCCTAAACCTAACCCAGACCTAACATGCGTTATCCTCTAAAATATTTATCAAGACCAGGTTTGATTGACCGTTTCAGTGTGGTACCACATTACTACGTGATCCAAACGAGAAAAAACCCAGGATCTAGCCATCAAGTATGAGAAATATGCGAAAGAATGATCCTGATGAGAGCAAATCCCAGACCTAACATAGACCTTACATGCGTTATCCTCTAAAATATTGAGCGAAACTAGGTTGAATCGACTGTTTCAGTGTGGTACCACATTACTATGTGATGCAATCCAGAAAAAGCCCAGGATCTAGCCATCAAGTATGAGAAATATGCGAAAGAATGAGCCTGATGAGAGCAAATCCCAGACCTAACCTAGACCTAACATGCGTTATCCTCTAAAACATTGAGCGAAACCAGGTTTAATGGACTGTTTCAGTGTGGTGCCACACTACTTCGTGATCCAAACCAGAAAAAACCCAGGATCTGTTCAACACGTATGTGAAAAACGCTAAACTGTGAGCCTGATGAGGGCAAATCTTAGACCTAACCCAGACCTAAGATGCGTTCTCCTCTAAAATATTTATCCAGACCAGGTTTCATTGAATGTTTCAGTGTGGTCCCACATTACTACGTGATCCAAACCTGAAAAAACCCAGGATCCGTTCAACAAGTATGTGAAGAATGCGAAAGTATGAGTCTGATGAGTGAAAATCCCAGGCCTAACCTAGACCTAACATGCGTTATCCTCTAAAATATTGATCGAATCCTGGTGTAATCGACTGTTTCAGTGTGGTACCACATTACTATGTGATCCAATCCAGAAAATAACCCAGGATCTGTTCAAGGAGTATGTGAAGTGTGCGAAAGTATGAGTCTGATGAGTGTAATTCCCAGGGCTGACCTAGACCTAACATGCGTTATCCTCTAAAATATTGATCGAAACCTGGTTTAATCGACTGTTTCAGTGTGGTATCACACTACTACGTGACCCAAACCAGAAAAAACCCAGGATCTGTACAACAAGTACGTGAAAAACGCGAAAGTATGAGCCTGATGAGGGCAAATCCCAGACCTATCCCAGACCTAACTTGCGTTATCCTCTAAAATATTGATCGAAACCAGGTTTGATTGACCGTTTCAGTGTGGTACCACATTACTACGTGATCCAAACCAGAAAAAACCCAGGATCCGTTCAACAAGTATGTGAAGAATGCGAAAGTATGAGTCTGATGAGTGAAAATCCCAGGCCTAACCTAGACCTAACATGCGTTGTCCTCTAAAATATTGATGGAAACCAGGTTTCATTGACTGTTTCAGTGTGGTACCACATTACTACGTGATCCAAACCAGAAAAAACCCAGGATCCGTTCAACAAGTATGTGAAGAATGCGAAAGTATGAGTCTGATGAGTGAAAATCCCAGGCCTAACCTAGACCTAACATGCGTTGTCCTCTAAAATATTGATGGAAACCAGGTTTCATTGACTGTTTCAGTGTGGTACCACAATACTACGTGATCCAAACCAGAAAAAACCCAGGATCAGTTCAACAAGTATGTGAAGAATGCGAAAGTATGCGTCTGATGAGTGTAATTCCCATGGCTAACCTAGACCTAACATGCGTTGTCCTCTAAAATATTTATCCAGACCAGGTTTCATTGAATGTTTCAGTGTGGTACCACTTTACTACGTGATCCAATCCAGAAATAGACCAGGATCTAGCCATGAAGTATGAGAAATATGCGAAAGTAAGAGCCTGATGAGGGCAAATCCTAGACCTATCCCAGACCTAACTTGCGTTATCCTCTAAAATATTGATCGAAACCAGGTTTAATTGACTGTTTCAGCGTGGTACCACATTACTACGTGATACAATCCAGAAACAGCCCAGGATCTAGCCATGAAGTATGAGAAATATGCGAAAGAATGAGCCTGATGAGAGCAAATCCCAGACCTAACCTAGACCTAACATGAATTATTCTCTAAAATATTGTTCGAAACCAGGTTTAATTGACTGTTTCGGTGTGGTCCCACATTACTACGTGATCCAAACCAGAAAAAACCCAGGATCCGTTCAACAAGAATGTGAAGAATGCGAAAGTATGAGTCTGATGAGTGAAAATCCCAGACCTAACCTAGACCTTACATGCGTTATCCTCTAAAATATTGAGCGAAACCAGGTTTAATGGACTGTTTCAGTGTGGTACCACATTACTTCGTGATCCAAACCAGAAAAAACCCAGGATCTGTTCAACAAGTATGTGAAAAACGCTAAACTGTGAGCCTGATGAGGGCAAATCGTAGACCTAACCCAGACCTAAGATGCGTTAACCTCTAAAATATAAATCCAGACCAGGTTTCATTGAATGTTTCAGTGTGGTACCACTTTACTACGTGATGCAATCCAGAAAAAGCCCAGGATCTAGCCATGAAGTATGAGAAATATGCGAAAGTATGAGCCTGATGAGGGCAAATCCTAGACCTAACCCAGACCTAACATGCGTTAGCCTCTAAAATATTTATCAAGACCTGGTTTAATTGAAAGTTTCAGTGTGGTACCACATTACTACGTGATACAATCCAGAAAGAGCCCAGGATCTAGCCATCAAGTTTGAGAAATATGCGAAAGAATGTGCCTGATGAGAGCAAATCCCAGACCTAACCTAGACCTAACACGAATTATTCTCTAAAATATTGATCGAAACCAGGTTTAATTGACTGTTTCAGTGTGGTCCCACATTACTACGTGATCCAAACCAGAAAAAATCCAGGATCCGTTCAACAAGTATGTGAAGAATGCGAAAGTATGAGTCTGATGAGTGAAAATCCCAGGCCTAACCTAGACCTAACATGCGTTGTCCTCAAAAATACTGATCGAAACCTGGTTTAATCGACTGTTTCAGTGTGGTACCACATTACTATGTGATCCCAACCAGAAAATAACCCAGGATCTAGCCATCAAGTATGAGAAATATGCGAAAGAATGAACCTGATGAGAGCAAATCCCAGACCTAACCTAGACCTTACATGCGTTATCCTCTAAAATATTGAGCGAAACCAGGTTTAATGGACTGTTTCAGTGTGGTACCACACTACTTCGTGATCCAAACCAGAAAAAACCCAGGATCTGTTCAACAAGAATGTGAAAAACGCTAAACTGTGAGCCTGATGGGGGCAAATCTTAGACCTAACCCAGACCTAAGATGCGTTAACCTCTAAAATATTTATCCAGACCAGGTTTCATTGAATGTTTCAGTGTGGTACCACTTTACTACGTGATCCAATCCAGAAATAGCACAGGATCTAGCCATGAAGTATGAGAAATATGCGAAAGTAAGAGCCTGATGCGGGCAAATCCTTGACCTATCCCAGACCTAACTTGCGTTATCCTCTAAAATATTGATCGAAACCAGGTTTGATTGACCGTTTCAGTGTGGTACCACATTACTACGTGATCCAAACCAGAAAAAACCCAGGATCCGTTCAACAAGTATGTGAAGAATGCGAAAGTATGAGTCTGATGAGTGAAAATCCCAGGCCTAACCTAGACCTAACATGCGTTGTCCTCTAAAATATTGATGGAAACCAGGTTTCATTGACTGTTTCAGTGTGGTACCACATTACTACGTGATCCAAACCAGAAAAAACCCAGGATCCGTTCAACAAGTATGTGAAGAATGCGAAAGTATGAGTCTGATGAGTGAAAATCCCAGGCCTAACCTAGACCTAACATGCGTTGTCCTCTAAAATATTGATGGAAACCAGGTTTCATTGACTGTTTCAGTGTGGTACCACAATACTACGTGATCCAAACCAGAAAAAACCCAGGATCAGTTCAACAAGTATGTGAAGAATGCGAAAGTATGCGTCTGATGAGTGTAATTCCCATGGCTAACCTAGACCTAACATGCGTTGTCCTCTAAAATATTTATCCAGACCAGGTTTCATTGAATGTTTCAGTGTGGTACCACTTTACTACGTGATCCAATCCAGAAATAGACCAGGATCTAGCCATGAAGTATGAGAAATATGCGAAAGTAAGAGCCTGATGAGGGCAAATCCTAGACCTATCCCAGACCTAACTTGCGTTATCCTCTAAAATATTGATCGAAACCAGGTTTAATTGACTGTTTCAGCGTGGTACCACATTACTACGTGATACAATCCAGAAACAGCCCAGGATCTAGCCATGAAGTATGAGAAATATGCGAAAGAATGAGCCTGATGAGAGCAAATCCCAGACCTAACCTAGACCTAACATGAATTATTCTCTAAAATATTGTTCGAAACCAGGTTTAATTGACTGTTTCGGTGTGGTCCCACATTACTACGTGATCCAAACCAGAAAAAACCCAGGATCCGTTCAACAAGAATGTGAAGAATGCGAAAGTATGAGTCTGATGAGTGAAAATCCCAGACCTAACCTAGACCTTACATGCGTTATCCTCTAAAATATTGAGCGAAACCAGGTTTAATGGACTGTTTCAGTGTGGTACCACATTACTTCGTGATCCAAACCAGAAAAAACCCAGGATCTGTTCAACAAGTATGTGAAAAACGCTAAACTGTGAGCCTGATGAGGGCAAATCGTAGACCTAACCCAGACCTAAGATGCGTTAACCTCTAAAATATAAATCCAGACCAGGTTTCATTGAATGTTTCAGTGTGGTACCACTTTACTACGTGATGCAATCCAGAAAAAGCCCAGGATCTAGCCATGAAGTATGAGAAATATGCGAAAGTATGAGCCTGATGAGGGCAAATCCTAGACCTAACCCAGACCTAACATGCGTTAGCCTCTAAAATATTTATCAAGACCTGGTTTAATTGAAAGTTTCAGTGTGGTACCACATTACTACGTGATACAATCCAGAAAAAGCCCAGGATCTAGCCATCAAGTTTGAGAAATATGCGAAAGAATGTGCCTGATGAGAGCAAATCCCAGACCTAACCTAGACCTAACATGAATTATTCTCTAAAATATTGATCGAAACCAGGTTTAATTGACTGTTTCAGTGTGGTCCCACATTACTACGTGATCCAAACCAGAAAAAATCCAGGATCCGTTCAACAAGTATGTGAAGAATGCGAAAGTATGAGTCTGATGAGTGAAAATCCCAGGCCTAACCTAGACCTAACATGCGTTGTCCTCAAAAATACTGATCGAAACCTGGTTTAATCGACTGTTTCAGTGTGGTACCACATTACTATGTGATCCCAACCAGAAAATAACCCAGGATCTAGCCATCAAGTATGAGAAATATGCGAAAGAATGAACCTGATGAGAGCAAATCCCAGACCTAACCTAGACCTTACATGCGTTATCCTCTAAAATATTGAGCGAAACCAGGTTTAATGGACTGTTTCAGTGTGGTACCACACTACTTCGTGATCCAAACCAGAAAAAACCCAGGATCTGTTCAACAAGAATGTGAAAAACGCTAAACTGTGAGCCTGATGGGGGCAAATCTTAGACCTAACCCAGACCTAAGATGCGTTAACCTCTAAAATATTTATCCAGACCAGGTTTCATTGAATGTTTCAGTGTGGTACCACTTTACTACGTGATCCAATCCAGAAATAGCACAGGATCTAGCCATGAAGTATGAGAAATATGCGAAAGTAAGAGCCTGATGCGGGCAAATCCTTGACCTATCCCAGACCTAACTTGCGTTATCCTCTAAAATATTGATCGAAACCAGGTTTAATTGACTGTTTCAGTGTGGTACCACATTACTACGTGATACAATCCAGAAACAGCCCAGGATCTAGCCTTGAAGTATGAGAAATATGCGAAAGTATGAGCCTGATGAGGGCAAATCCTAAACCTAACCCAGACCTAACATGCGTTATCCTCTAAAATATTTATCAAGACCAGGTTTGATTGACCGTTTCAGTGTGGTACCACATTACTACGTGATCCAAACCAGAAAAAACCCAGGACCCGTTCAACAAGAATGTGAAAAATGCGAAAGTATGAGTCTAATGAGTGAAAATCCCAGGCCTAACCTAGACCTAACATGCGTTAGCCTCTAAAATATTGATCGAAACCTGGTTTAATCGACTGTTTCAGTGTGGTACCACATTACTATGTGATCCAATCCAGAAAATAACCCAGGATCTGTTCAAGGAGTATGTGAAGTGTGCGAATGTATGAGTCTGATGAGGTCAAATCCCAGACCTATCCCAGACCTAACTTGCGTTATCCTCAAAAATATTGATTGAAACCAGGTTTAATCGACTGTTTCAGTGTGGTGCCACATTACTACGTGATCCAAACCAGAAAAAACCCAGGATCCGTTCAACAAGTATGTGAAGAATGCGAAAGTATGAGTCTAATGAGTGAGAATCCCAGGCCTAACCTAGACCTAACATGCGTTATCCTCTAAAACATTGATCGAAACCAGGTTTAATCGACTGTTTCAGTGTGGTATCACGCTACTACGTGACCCAAACCAGAAAAAACCCAGGATCTGTACAACAAGTATGTGAAAAACGCTAAACTGTGAGCCTGATGAGGGCAAATCGTAGACCTAACCCAGACCTAAGATGCGTTAACCTCTAAAATATTTATCAAGACCTGGTTTAATTGAAAGTTTCAGTGTGGTACCACATTACTACGTGATACAATCCAGAAAAAGTCCAGGATCTAGCCATCAAGTTTGAGAAATATGCGAAAGAATGTGCCTGATGCGCGCAAATCCTAGACCTATCCCAGACCTAACTTGCGTTATCCTCTAAAATATTGATAGAAACCAGGTTTAATTGACTGTTTCAGCGCAGTACCACATTACTACGTGATACAATCCAGAAACAGCCCAGGATCTAGCCATGAAGTATGAGAAATATGCGAAAGAATGTGCCTGATGCGGGCAAATCCTAGACCTATCCCAGACCTAACTTGCGTTATCCTCTAAAATATTTATCAAGACCTGGTTTAATTGAAAGTTTCAGTGTGGTACCACATTACTACGTGATACAATCCAGAAAAAGTCCAGGATCTAGCCATCAAGTTTGAGAAATATGCGAAAGAATGTGCCTGATGCGGGCAAATCCTAGACCTATCCCAGACCTAACTTGCGTTATCCTCTAAAATATTGATAGAAACCAGGTTTAATTGACTGTTACAGCGTAGTACCACATTACTACGTGATACAATCCAGAAACAGCCCAGGATCTAGCCATGAAGTATGAGAAATATGCGATAGAATGAACCTGATGAGAGCAAATCCCAGACCTAACCTAGACCTTACATGCGTTATCCTCTAAAATATTGATCGAAACCAGGTTTAATCGACTGTTTCAGTGTGGTCCCACATTACTACGTGATCCAAACCAGAAAAAAATCCAGGATCCGTTCAACAAGTATGTGAAGAATGCGAAAGTATGAGTCTGATGAGTGCGAATCCCAGACCTATCCCAGACCTAACATTCGTTATCCTCTAAAATATTGAGCGAAACAGGTTTAATCGACTGTTTCAGTGTGGTCCCACATTACTACGTGATCCAAACCAGAAACAACCCAGGATCTGTTCAACATGTATGAGACATATGCGAAAGAATGAGCCTGATGAGAGAAAATCCCAGACCTAACATAGACCTAACATGAATTATTCTCTAAAATATTGATCGAAACCAGGTTTGATTGACTGTTTCAGTGTGGTCCCACATTACTACGTGATCCAAACCAGAGAAAACCCAGGATCCGTTCAACAAGTATGTGAAGAATGCGAAAGTATGAGTCCGATGAGTGAAAATCCCAGGCCTAACCTAGACCTAACAAGCGTTATCCTCAAAAATATTGATCGAAACCTGGTTTCATCGACTGTTTCAGTGTGGTACCACATTACTATGTGATCCAAACCAGAAAATAACCCAGGATCTGTTCAACAAGTATGTGAAAAACGCGAAAGTGTGAGTCTGATGAGGTCAAATCCCAGACCTATCCCAGACTTAACTTGTGTTATCCTCTAAAATATTGATCGAAACCAGGTTTAATTGACTGTATCAGTGTTGTACTTCATCATTACGTGATGCAATCCAGAAAAAGCCCAGGATCTAGCCATCAAGTATGAGAAATATGCGAAAGAATGAACCTGATGAGAGCAAATCCCAGACCTAACCTAGACCTAACATGAATTATTCTCTAAAATATTGATCGAAACCAGGTTTAATTGACTGTTTCAGTGTGGTCCCACATTACTACGTGATCCAGACCAGAAAAAACCGAGGATCTGTTCAACAAGTATGTGAAAAACGCGAAAGTATGAGTCTGATGAGGTCAAATCCCAGACCTATCCCAGACTTAACTTGCGTTATCCTCTAAAATATTGATCGAAACCAGGTTTAATTGACTGTTTCAGCGAGGTACCACATTACTACGTGATCCAATGCAGAAACAGCCCAGGTTCTAGCCATGAAGTATGAGAAATATGCGAAAGTATGAGCCTGATAAGGGCAAATCCTAGACCTAACCCAGACCTAACATGCGTTATTCTCTAAAATATTGATCAAGACCAGGTTTAATTGAATGTTTCAGTGTGGTACCACTTTACTACCTGATACACTCCAGAAATAGCCCAGGATCAGTTCAACAAGTATGTGAAGAATGCGAAAGTATGAGTCTGAAGAGGTCAAATCCCAGACCTATCCCAGACTTAACTTGCGTTATCCTCTAAAATATTGATCGAAACCAGGTTTAACCGACTGTTTCAGCGTGGTACCACATTACTACGTGATCCCAACCAGAAAATAACCCAGGATCTGTTCAACGAGTATGTGAAGTGTGCGAAAGTATGAGTCTGATGAGGTCAAATCCCAGACCTATCCCAGACTTAACTTGCGTTATCCTCTAAAATATTGATCGAAACCAGGTTTAATTGACTGTTTCAGCGAGGTACCACATTACTACGTGATCCAATGCAGAAACAGCCCAGGTTCTAGCCATGAAGTATGAGAAATATGCGAAAGTATGAGCCTGATAAGGGCAAATCCTAGACCTAACCCAGACCTAACATGCGTTATTCTCTAAAATATTGATCAAGACCAGGTTTAATTGAATGTTTCAGTGTGGTACCACTTTACTACCTGATACACTCCAGAAATAGCCCAGGATCAGTTCAACAAGTATGAGAAGAATGCGAAAGTATGAGTCTGATGAGTGAGAATCCCAGACCTATCCCAGACCTAACTTGCGTTATCCTCTAAAATATTGATCGAAACCAGGTTTAATTGACCGTTTCAGTGTGGTACCACATTACAATGTGATCCAAACCAGAAAATAACCCAGGATCCGTTCAACAAGAATGTGAAGAATGCGAAAGTATGAGTCTGATGAGTGAAAATCCCAGGCCTAACCTAGACCTAACATGCGTTATCCTCAAAAATATTGAGCTAAACCAGGTTTAATGGACTGTTTCAGTGTGGTACCACATTACTTCGTGATCCAAACCAGAAAATAACCCAGGATCTGTTCAACGAGTATGTGAAGTGTGCGAAAGTATGAGTCTGATGAGGTCAAATCCCAGACCTATCCCAGACCTAACTTGCGTTATCCTCTAAAATATTGATCGAAACCAGGTTTAATCGACTGTTTCAGTGTGGTACCACATTACTACGTGATCCAAACCAGAAAAAACCCAGGATCTAGCCATCAAGTATGAGAAATATGCGAAAGAATGAGCCTGATGAGAGCAAATCCCAGACCTAACCTAGACCTTACATGCGTTATCCTCTAAAATATTGAGCTAAACCAGGTTTAATGGACTGTTTCAGTGTGGTACCACATTACTTCGTGATCCAAACCAGAAAAAGCCAGGATCTGTTCAACAAGTATGTGAAAAACGCTAAACTGTGAGCCTGATGAGGGCAAATCGTAGACCTAACCCAGACCTAAGATGCGTTAACCTCTAAAATATTTATCCAGACGAGGTTTCATTGAATGTTTCCGTGTGGTACCACTTTACTACGTGATGCAATCCAGAAAAAGCCCAGGATCTAGCCATGAAGTATGAGAAATATGCGAAAGTATGAGCTTGATGAGGGCAAATCCTAGCCCTAACCCAGACCTAACATGCGTTAGCCTCTAAAATATTTATCAAGACCTGGTTTAATTGAAAGTCTCAGTGTGGTACCACATTACTACGTGATGCAATCCAGAAAAGGCCCAGGATCTAGCCATCAAGTTTGAGAAATATGCGAAAGAATGTGCCTGATGAGAGCAAATCCCAGACCTAACCTAGACCTAACATGCGTTATCCTCAAAAATATTGAGCGAAACCAGGTTTAATGGACTGTTTCAGTGTGGTACCACACTACTTCGTGATCCAAACCACAAAAAACCCAGGATCTGTTCAACAAGTATGTGAAAAACGCTAAACTGTGAGCCTGATGAGGGCAAATCTTAGACCTAACCCAGACATAAGATGCGTTAACCTCTAAAATATTTATTCAGTCCAGGTTTCATTGAATGTTTCAGTGTGGTACCACTTTACTACGTGATCCAATCCAGAAATAGCACAGGATCTAGCCATGAAGTATGAGAAATATGCGAAAGTTAAAGCCTGATGAGGGCAAATCCTAGACCTATCACAGACCTAACTTGCGTTATCCTCTAAAATATTGATCGAAACCAGGTTTAATTGACTGTTTCAGCGTGGTACCACATTACTACGTGATACAATCCAGAAACAGCCCAGGATCTAGCCTTGAGGTATGAGAAATATGCGAAAGTATGAGCCTGATGAGGGCAAATCCTAGACCTAACCCAGACCTAACATGCGTTATCCTCTAAAATATTTATCAAGACCAGGTTTAGTTGATTGTTTCAGTGTGGTCCCACATTACTACGTGATCCAAACCAGAAAAAACCCAGGATCTGTTCAACATGTATGAGAAATATGCGAAAGAATGAGCCTGATGAGAGCAAATCCCAGACCTAACATAGACCTAACATGAATTATTCTCTAAAATATTGATCGAAACCAGGTTTAATTGACTGTTTCAGTGTGGTCCCTCATTACTACGTGATCCAAACCAGAAATAACCCAGGATCCGTTCAACAAGTATGTGAAGAATGCGAAAGTATGAGTCTGATGAGTGAAAATCCCAGGCCTAACCTAGACCTAACATGCGTTATCCTCTAAAATATTGATCCAAACCAGGTTTAATGGACTGTTTCAGCGAGGTACCACACTACTACGTGATCCAAACCAGAAAAAACCCAGGATCTGTTCAACAAGTATGTGAAAAACGAGAAAGTATAAGCCTGATGAGGGCAAATCCCAGACATATCCCAGACCAAACTTGCGTTGTCCTCTAAGATATTGATGGAAACCAGGTTTAATTGACTGTTTCAGTGTTGTACTTCATTACTACGTGATGCAATCCAGAAAAAGCCCAGGATCTAGCCAGCAAGTATGAGAAATATACGAAAGAATGAGCCTGATGAGAGCAAATCCCAGACCTAACCTAGACCTAACATGAATAATTCTCTAAAATATTGATCGAAACCAGGTTTAATTGACTGTTTCAGTGTGGTCCCACATTACTACGTGATCCAAACCAGAGAAAACCCAGGATCCGTTCAACAAGTATGTGAAGAATGCGAAAGTATGAGTCCGATGAGTGAAAATCCCAGGCCTAACCTAGACCTAACATGCGTTATCCTCAAAAATATTGATCGAAACATGGTTTAATCGACTGTTTCAGTGTGGTACCACTTTACTACGTGATCCAATCCAGAAATAGCCCGGGATCTAGCCATGAAGTATGAGAAATATGCGAAAGTAAGAGCCTGATGAGGGCAAATCCTAGACCTATCCCAGACCTAACTTGCGTTATCCTCTAAAATATTGATCGAAACCAGGTTTAATTGACTGTTTCAGCGTGGTACCACATTACTACGTGATCCAATCCAGAAACAGCCCAGGATCTAGCCATGAAGTATGAGAAATATGCGAAAGTATGAGCCTGATGAGGGCAAATCCTAGACCTAACCCAGACCTAACATGCGTTATCCTCTAAAATATTTATCATGATCAGGTTTAATTGATTGTTTCAGTGTGGTCCCACATTACTACGTGATGCAAACCAGAAAAAACCCACGATCTGTTCAACATGTATGAGAAATATGCGAAGGAATGAGCCTGATGAGAGCAAATCCCAGACCTAACTTAGACCTAACATGAATTATTCTCTAAAATATTGATCGAAACCAGGTTTACTTGACTGTTTCAGTGTGGTCCCACATTACTACGTGAACCAAACCAGAAAAAACCCAGGATCTGTTCAACAAGTATGTAAAAAACGCGAAAGTATGAGTCTGATGATGTCAAATCCCAGACCTATCCCAGACTTAACTTGCGTTATCCTCTAAAATATTGATCGAAACCAGGTTTAATCGACTGTTTCAGCGTGGTGCCACATTACTACGTGATACAATCCAGAAACAGCCCAGGATCTAGCCATGAAGTATGAGAAATATGCGAAAGTATGAGCCTGGTGAGGGCAAATCCTAGACCTATCCCAGACCTAACTTGCGTAATCCTCTAAAATATTGATCGAAACCAGGTTTAATTGACTGTTTCAGCGTGGTACCACATTACTACGTGATCCAATTCAGAAACAGCCCAGGATCTAGCCATGAAGTATGAGAAATATGCGAAAGTATGAGCCTGATGAGGGCAAATCCTAGACCTAACCCAGACCTAACATGCGTTATCCTCTAAAATATTTATCAAGATCAGGTTTAATTGATTGTGTCAGTGTGGTCCCACATTACTACGTGATCCAAACCAGAAAAAACCCAGGATCTGTTCAACATGTATGAGAAATATGCGAAAGAATGAGCCTCATGAGAGCAAATCCCAGACCTAACCTAGACCTAACATGCGTTGTCCTCTAGAATATTGATGGAAACCAGGTTTAGTTGACTGTTTCAGTGTTGTACTTCTTTACTACGTGATGCAATCCAGAAAAAGCCCAGGATCTAGCCATCAAGTATGAGAAATATGCGAAAGAATGAACCTGATGAGAGCAAATCCCAGACCTAACCGAGACCTAACATGATTTATTCTCTAAAATATTGATTGAAACCAGGTTTAATTGACTGTTTCAGGGTTGTACTACATTACTACGTGATCAAAACCAGAGAAAACCCAGGATCCGTTCAACAAGTATGTGAAGAATGCGAAAGTATGAGTCTGATCAGTGAAAATCTCAGGCCTTACCTAGACCTAACTTGCGTTGTCCTCTAAAATATTGATGGAAACCAGGTTTCATTGACTGTTTCAGTGTGGTACTTCATTATTACGTGATGCAATCCAGAAAAAGCCCAGGATCTAGCCATCAAGTATGAGAAATATGCGAAAGAATGAGCCTGATGGGAGCAAATCCCTGACCTAACCTAGACCTAACATGAATTATTCTCTAAAATATTGGTCAAAACCAGGTTTAATTGACTGTTTCAGTGTAGTACCACATTACTACGTGATCCAATCCAGAAATAGCCCAGGATCTAGCCATGAAGTATGAGAAAAACGCTAAATTGTGAGCCTGATGAGGGCAAATCTTAGACCTAACCCAGACCTAAGATGCGTTATCCTCTAAAATATTTATCCAGACCAGGTTTCATTGAATGTTTCAGTGTGGTACCACTTTACTCCGTGATCCAATCCAGAAATAGCCCAGGATCTAGCCATGAAGTGTGAGAAATATGCGAAAGTTTGAGTCTGATGAGGGAAAATCCCAGGCCTAACCTAGACCTAACATGCGTTATCCTCTAAAATATTGATCGAAACCAGGTTTAGTCGACTGTTTCAGTGTGGTCCCACATTACTACGTGATCCAAACCAGAAAAAACCCAGGATCCGCTCAACAAGTATGTGAAGAATGCGAAAGTATGAGTCTGATGAGGTCAAATCCCAGACCTATCCCAGACTTAACTTGCGTTATCCTCTAAAATATTGATCGAAACCAGGTTTAATCGACTGTTTCAGCGTGGTACCACATTACTACGTGATACAATCCAGAAACAGCCCAGGATCTAGCCATCAAGTATGAGAAATATGCGAAAGAATGAGCCTGATGAGAGCAAATCCCTGACCTAACCTAGACCTAACATGAATTATTCTCTAAAATATTGATCGAAACCAGGTTTACTTGACTGCTTCAGTGTGGTCCCACATTACTACGTGATCCAAACCAGAAAAAACCCGGGTTCCGTTCAACAAGTATGTGAAGAATGCGAAAGTATGAGTCTGGTGAGGGAAAATCCCAGGCCTAACCTAGACCTAACATGCGTTATCCTCAAAAATATTGACCGAAACCAGGTTTAATCGACTGTTTCAGTGTGGTACCACATTACTACGTGATCCAAACCAGAAAAAAACCCAGGACCTGTTCAACAAGTATTTGAAGTATGCGAAAGAATGAGTCTGATGAGGGCAAATCCCAGGCCTAAACTGGACCTAACTTGCGTTGTCCGCTAAAATATTGATGGAAACCAGGTTTCATTGACTGTTTCAGGGTGGTACTACATTACTACGTGATGCAATCCAGAAAAAGCCCAGGATCTAGCCATCAAGTATGAGAAATAAGCGAAAGAATGAGCCTGATGAGAGCAAATCCCAGACCTAACCTAGACCTAACATGCGTTATCCTCTAAAATATTGAGCGAAACCAGGTTTAATGGACTGTTTCAGTGTGGTACCACATTACTTCGTGATCCAAACCAGAAAAAGCCAGGATCTGTTCAACAAGTATGTGAAAAACGCTAAACTGTGAGCCTGATGAGGGCAAATCGTAGACCTAACCCAGACCTAAGATGCGTTAACCTCTAAAATATTTATCCAGACGAGGTTTCATTGAATGTTTCCGTGTGGTACCACTTTACTACGTGATGCAATCCAGAAAAAGCCCAGGATCTAGCCATGAAGTATGAGAAATATGCGAAAGTATGAGCCTGATGAGGGCAAATCCTAGCCCTAACCCAGACCTAACATGCGTTAGCCTCTAAAATATTTATCAAGACCTGGTTTAATTGAAAGTTTCAGTGTGGTACCACATTACTACGTGATGCAATCCAGAAAAAGCCCAGGATCTAGCCATCAAATTTGAGAAATATGCGAAAGAATGTGCCTGATGAGAGCAAATCCCAGACCTAACCTAGACCTAACATGAATTATTCTCTAAAATATTGATCGAAACCAGGTTTAATTGACTGTTTCAGTGTGGTCCCACATTACTGCGCGATCCAAACCAGAAAAAACCCAGGATCTGTTCAACATGTATGAGAAATATGCGAAAGAATGAGCCTGATGAGAGCAAATCCCAGACCTAACATAGACCTAACATGAATTATTCTCTGAAATATTGATCGAAACCAGGTTTAATTGACTGTTTCAGTGTGGTCCCTCATTACTACGTGATCCAAACCAGAAATAACCCAGGATCCGTTCAACAAGTATGTGAAGAATGCGAAAGTATGAGTCTGATGAGTGAAAATCCCAGGACTAACCTAGACCTAACATGCGTTATCCTCTAAAATATTGATCCAAACCAGGTTTAATGGACTGTTTCAGCGTGGTACCACACTACTACGAGATCCAAACCAGAAAAAACCCAGGATCTGTTCAACAAGTATGTGAAAAACGCGAAAGTATAAGCCTGATGAGGGCAAATCCCAGACATATCCCAGACCAAACTTGCGTTGTCCTCTAAGATATTGATGGAAACCAGGTTTAATTGACTGTTTCAGTGTTGTACTTAATTACTACGTGATGCAATCCAGAAAAAGCCCAGGATCTAGCCATCAAGTATGAGAAATATGCGAAAGAATGAGCCTGATGAGAGCAAATCCCAGACCTAACCTAGACCTAACATGAATAATTCTCTAAAATATTTATCGAAACCAGGTTTAATTGACTGTTTCAGTGTGGTCCCACATTACTACGTGATCCAAACCAGAGAAAACCCAGGATCCGTTCAACAAGTATGTGAAGAATGCGAAAGTGTGAGTCCGATGAGTGAAAATCCCAGGCCTAACCTAGACCTAACATGCGTTATCCTCAAAAATATTGATCAAAACCTGGTTTAATCGACTGTTTCTGTGTGGTACCACATTACTATGTGATCCAGACCAGAAAATAGCCCAGGATCTGTTCAACAAGTATGTGAAAAACGCGAAAGTATGAGTCCGATGAGGTCAAATCCCAGACCTATCCCAGACTTAACTTGTGTTATCCTCTAAAATATTGATCGAAACCAGGTTTAATCGACTGTTTCAGCGTGGTACCACATTACTACGTGATACAATCCAGAAACAGCCCAGGATCTAGCCATGAAGGATGTGAAATATGCGAAAGTATGAGCCTGATGAGGGCAAATCCCAGACCTATCCCAGACTTAACTTGCGTTATCCTCTAAAATATTGATCGAAACCAGGTTTAATCGACTGTTTCAGCGTGGTACCACATTACTACGTGATCCCAACCAGAAAATAACCCAGGATCTGTTCAACGAGTATGTGAAGTGTGCGAAAGTATGAGTCTGATGAGGTGAAATCCCAGACCTATCCCAGACCTAACTTGCGTTATCCTCTAAAATATTGATCGAAACCAGGTTTAATTGACCGTTTCAGTGTGGTACCACATTACTACGTGATCCAAACCAGAAAATACCCAGGATCAGTTCAACAAGTATGTGAAGAATGCGAAAGTATGAGCCTGATGAGGGCAAATCCCAGACCTATCTCAGACCTAACATGAGTTATTCTCTAAAATATTGATCGAAACCAGGTTTAATTGACTGTTTCAGTGTGGTCCCACATTACTGCGCGATCCAAACCAGAAAAAACCCAGGATCTGTTCAACATGTATGAGAAATATGCGAAAGAATGAGCCTGATGAGAGCAAATCCCAGACCTAACATAGACCTAACATGAATTATTCTCTAAAATATTGATCGAAACCAGGTTTAATTGACTGTTTCAGTGTGGTCCCTCATTACTACGTGATCCAAACCAGAAATAACCCAGGATCCGTTCAACAAGTATGTGAAGAATGCGAAATTATGAGTCTGATGAGTGAAAATCCCAGGACTAACCTAGACCTAACATGCGTTATCCTCTAAAATATTGATCCAAACCAGGTTTAATGGACTGTTTCAGCGTGGTACCACACTACTACGTGATCCAAACCAGAAAAAACCCAGGATCTGTTCAACAAGTATGTGAAAAACGCGAAAGTATAAGCCTGATGAGGGCAAATCCCAGACATATCCCAGACCAAACTTGCGTTGTCCTCTAAGATATTGATGGAAACCAGGTTTAATTGACTGTTTCAGTGTTGTACTTCATTACTACGTGATGCAATCCAGAAAAAGCCCAGGATCTAGCCATCAAGTATGAGAAATATGCGAAAGAATGAGCCTGATGAGAGCAAATCCCAGACCTAACCTAGACCTAACATGAATAATTCTCTAAAATATTTATCGAAACAAGGTTTAATTGACTGTTTCAGTGTGGTCCCACATTACTACGTGATCCAAACCAGAGAAAACCCAGGATCCGTTCAACAAGTATGTGAAGAATGCGAAAGTATGAGTCCGATGAGTGAAAATCCCAGGCCTAACCTAGACCTAACATGCGTTATCCTCAAAAATATTGATCGAAACCTGGTTTAATCGACTGTTTCAGTGTGGTACCACATTACTACATGATGCAATCCAGAAAAAGCCCGGGATCTAGCCATGAAGTATGAGAAATAAGCGAAAGAATGAGCCTGATGAGAGCAAATCCCAGACCTGACCTAGACCTATCATGCGTTATCCTCTAAAATATTGAGCGAAACCAGGTTTAATGGACTGTTTCAGTGTGGTACCACATTACTTCGTGATCCAAACCAGAAAAAGCCAGGATCTGTTCAACAAGTATGTGAAAAACGCTAAACTGTGAGCCTGATGAGGGCAAATCGTAGACCTAACCCAGACCTAAGATGCGTTAACCTCTAAAATATTTATCCAGACGAGGTTTCATTGAATGTTTCCGTGTGGTACCACATTACTACGTGATGCAATCCAGAAAAAGCCCGGGATCTAGCCATGAAGTATGAGAAATATGCGAAAGTATGAGCCTGATGAGGGCAAATCCTAGCCCTAACCCAGACCTATCATGCGTTAGCCTCTAAAATATTTATCAAGACCTGGTTTAATTGAAAGTTTCAGTGTGGTACCACATTACTACGTGATGCAATCCAGAAAAAGCCCAGGATCTAGCCATCAAATTTGAGAAATATGCGAATGAATGTGCCTGATGAGAGCAAATCCCAGACCTAACCTAGACCTAACATGAATTATTCTCTAAAATATTGATCGAAACCAGGTTTAATTGACTGTTTCAGTGTGGTCCCACATTACTGCGCGATCCAAACCAGAAAAAACCCAGGATCTGTTCAACATGTATGAGAAATATGCGAAAGAATGAGCCTGATGAGAGCAAATCCCAGACCTAACATAGACCTAACATGAATTATTCTCTAAAATATTGATCGAAACCAGGTTTAATTGACTGTTTCAGTGTAGTCCCTCATTACTACGTGATCCAAACCAGAAATAACCCAGGATCCGTTCAACAAGTATGTGAAGAATGAGAAAGTATGAGTCTGATGAGTGAAAATCCCAGGACTAACCTAGACCTAACATGCGTTATCCTCTAAAATATTGATCCAAACCAGGTTTAATGGACTGTTTCAGCGTGGTACCACACTACTACGTGATCCAAACCAGAAAAAACCCAGGATCTGTTCAACAAGTATGAGAAGTATGCGAAAGAATGAGCCTGATGACAGCAAATCCCAGACCTAACATAGACCTAACATGAATTATTCTCTAAAATATTGATCGAAACCAGGTTTAATTGACCGTTTCAATGTGGTACCACATTACAATGTGATCCAAACCAGAAAATAACCCAGGATCTGTTCAAGGAGTATGTGAAGTGTTGCGAAAGTATGAGTCTGATGAGGTCAAATCCGAGACCTATCCCAGACCTAACTTGCGTTATCCTCTAAAATATTGATCAAAACCAGGTTTAATCGACTGTTTCAGTGTGGTACCACATTACTACGTGATCCAAACCAGAAAAAACCCAGGATCTAGCCATCAGGTATGAGAAATATGCGAAAGAATGTGCCTGATGAGAGCAAATCCCAGACCTAACCCAGACCTTACATGCGTTATCCTCTAAAATATTGAGCGAAACCAGGTTTAATGGACTGTTTCAGTGTGGTACCACATTACTTCGTGATCCAAACCAGAAAAAGCCAGGATCTGTTCAACAAGTATGTGAAAAACGCTAAACTGTGAGCCTGGTGAGGGCAAATCGTAGACCTAACCCAGACCTAAGATGCGTTAACCTCTAAAATATTTATCCAGACGAGGTTTCATTGAATGTTTCCGTGTGGTACCACTATACTACGTGATGCAATCCAGAAAAAGCCCAGGATCTAGCCATGAAGTATGAGAAATATGCGAAAGTATGAGCCTGATGAGGGCAAATCCTAGCCCTAACCCAGACCTATCATGCGTTAGCCTCTAAAATATTTATCAAGACCTGGTTTAATTGAAAGTTTCAGTGTGGTACCACATTACTACCTGATGCAATCCAGAAAAAGCCCAGGATCTAGCCATCAAGTTTGAGAAATATGCGAAAGAATGTGCCTGATGAGAGCAAATCCCAGACCTAACCTAGACCTAACATGAATTATTCTCTAAAATATTGATCGAAACCAGGTTTAATTGACTGTTTCAGTGTGGTCCCACGTTACTACGTGATCCAAACCAGAAAAAACCCAGGTTCCGTTCAACAAGTATGTGAAGAATGCGAAAGTATGAGTCTGATGAGTGAAAATCCCAGGCCTAACCTAGACCTAACATGCGTTATCCTCAAAAATATTGAGCGAAACCAGGTTTAATGGACTGTTTCAGTGTGGTACCACACTACTTCGTGATCCAAACCAGAAAAAACCCAGGATCTGTTCAACAAGTATGTGAAAAACGCTAAACTGTGAGCCTGATGAGGGCAAATCTTAGACCTAACCCAGACCTAAGATGCGTTAACTTCTAAAATATTTATTCAGTCCAGGTTTCATTGAATGTTTCAGTGTGGTACCACTTTACTACGTGATCCAATCCAGAAATAGCACAGGATCTAGCCATGAAGTATGAGAAATATGCGAAAGTTAAAGCCTGATGAGGGCAAATCCTAGACCTATTCCAGACCTAACTTGCGTTATCCTGTAAAATATTGATCGAAACCAGGTTTAATTGACTGTTTCAGCGTGGTACCACATTACTACGTGATACAATCCAGAAACAGCCCAGGATCTAGCCTTGAGGTATGAGAAATATGCGAAAGTATGAGCCTGATGAGGGCAAATCCTAGACCTAACCCAGACCTAACATGCGTTATCCTCTAAAATATTTATCAAGACCAGGTTTAATTGATTGTTTCAGTGTGGTCCCACATTACTACGTGATCCAAACCAGAAAAAACCCAGGATCTGTTCAACATGTATGGGAAGTATGCGAAAGAATGAGCCTAATGACAGCAAATCCCAGACCTAACATAGACCTAACATGAATTATTCTCTAAAATATTGATCGAAACCAGGTTTAATTGACTGTTTCAGTGTGGTCCCTCATTACTACGTGATCCAAACCAGAAATAACCCAGGATCCGTTCAACAAGTATGTGAAGAATGCGAAAGTATGAGTCTGATGAGTGAAAATCCCAGACATATCCCAGACCAAACTTGCGTTGTCCTCTAAGATATTGATGGAAACCAGGTTTAATTGACTGTTTCAGTGTGGTACCACATTGCTACGTGATCCAAACCAGAAAAAACCCAGGATCTAGCCATCAAGTTTGAGAAATATGCGAAAGAATGTCCCTGATGAGAGCAAATCCCAGACCTAACCTAGACCTAACATGAATTATTCTCTAAAATATTGATCGAAACCAGGTTTAATTGACTGTTTCAGTGTGGTCCCACGTTACTACGTGATCCAAACCAGAAAAAACCCAGGTTCCGTTCAACAAGTATGTGAAGAATGCGAAAGTATGAGTCTGATGAGTGAAAATCCCAGGCCTAACCTAGACCTAACATGCGTTATCCTCAAAAATATTGAGCGAAACCAGGTTTAATGGACTGTTTCAGTGTGGTACCACACTACTTCGTGATCCAAACCAGAAAAAACCCAGGATCTGTTCAACAAGTATGTGAAAAACGCTAAACTGTGAGCCTGATGAGGGCAAATCTTAGACCTAACCCAGACCTAAGATGCGTTAACTTCTAAAATATTTATTCAGTCCAGGTTTCATTGAATGTTTCAGTGTGGTACCACTTTACTACGTGATCCAATCCAGAAATAGCACAGGATCTAGCCATGAAGTATGAGAAATATGCGAAAGTTAAAGCCTGATGAGGGCAAATCCTAGACCTATTCCAGACCTAACTTGCGTTATCCTGTAAAATATTGATCGAAACCAGGTTTAATTGACTGTTTCAGCGTGGTACCACATTACTACGTGATACAATCCAGAAACAGCCCAGGATCTAGCCTTGAGGTATGAGAAATATGCGAAAGTATGAGCCTGATGAGGGCAAATCCTAGACCTAACCCAGACCTAACATGCGTTATCCTCTAAAATATTTATCAAGACCAGGTTTAATTGATTGTTTCAGTGTGGTCCCACATTACTACGTGATCCAAACCAGAAAAAACCCAGGATCTGTTCAACATATATGGGAAGTATGCGAAAGAATGAGCCTAATGACAGCAAATCCCAGACCTAACATAGACCTAACATGAATTATTCTCTAAAATATTGATCGAAACCAGGTTTAATTGACTGTTTCAGTGTGGTCCCTCATTACTACGTGATCCAAACCAGAAATAACCCAGGATCCGTTCAACAAGTATGTGAAGAATGCGAAAGTATGAGTCTGATGAGTGAAAATCCCAGACATATCCCAGACCAAACTTGCGTTGTCCTCTAAGATATTGATGGAAACCAGGTTTAATTGACTGTTTCAGTGTGGTACCACATTACTACGTGATCCAAACCAGAAAAAACCCAGGATCTAGCCATCAAGTATGAGAAATATGCGAAAGAATGAGCCTGATGAGAGCAAATCCCAGACCTAACCTAGACCTTACATGCGTTATCCTCTAAAATATTGAGCGAAACCAGGTTTAATGGACTGTTTCAGTGTGGTACCACATTACTTCGTGATCCAAACCAGAAAAAGCCAGGATCTGTTCAACAAGTATGTGAAAAACGCTAAACTGTGAGCCTGATGAGGGCAAATCGTAGACCTAACCCAGACCTAAGATGCGTTAACCTCTAAAATATTTATCCAGACGAGGTTTCATTGAATGTTTCCGTGTGGTACCACATTACTACGTGATGCAATCCAGAAAAGCCCGGGATCTAGCCATGAAGTATGAGAAATATGCGAAAGTATGAGCCTGATGAGGGCAAATCCTAGCCCTAACCCAGACCTAACATGCGTTAGCCTCTAAAATATTTATCAAGACCTGGTTTAATTGAAAGTTTCAGTGTGGTACCACATTACTACGTGATGCAATCCAGAAAAAGCCCAGGATCTAGCCATCAAATTTGAGAAATATGCGAATGAATGTGCCTGATGAGAGCAAATCCCAGACCTAACCTAGACCTAACATGAATTATTCTCTAAAATATTGATCGAAACCAGGTTTAATTGACTGTTTCAGTGTGGTCCCACATTACTGCGCGATCCAAACCAGAAAAAACCCAGGATCTGTTCAACATGTATGAGAAATATGCGAAAGAATGAGCCTGATGAGAGCAAATCCCAGACCTAACATAGACCTAACATGAATTATTCTCTAAAATATTGATCGAAACCAGGTTTAATTGACTGTTTCAGTGTAGTCCCTCATTACTACGTGATCCAAACCAGAAATAACCCAGGATCCGTTCAACAAGTATGTGAAGAATGCGAAAGTATGAGTCTGATGAGTGAAAATCCCAGGACTAACCTAGACCTAACATGCGTTATCCTCTAAAATATTGATCCAAACCAGGTTTAATGGACTGTTTCAGCGTGGTACCACACTACTACGTGATCCAAACCAGAAAAAACCCAGGATCTGTTCAACAAGTATGAGAAGTATGCGAAAGAATGAGCCTGATGACAGCAAATCCCAGACCTAACATAGACCTAACATGAATTATTCTCTAAAATATTGATCGAAACCAGGTTTAATGGACTGTTTCAGTGTGGTACCACACTACTTCGTGATCCAAACCAGAAAAAACCCAGGATCTGTTCAACAAGTATGTAAAAAACGCTAAACTGTGAGCCTGATGAGGGCAAATCTTAGACCTAACCCAGACCTAAGATGCGTTAACTTCTAAAATATTTATTCAGTCCAGGTTTCATTGAATGTATCAGTGTGGTACCACTTTACTACGTGATGCAATCCAGAAAAAGCCCAGGATCTAGCCATGAAGTATGAGAAATATGCGAAAGTATGAGCCTGATGAGGGCAAATCCTAGCCCTAACCCAGACCTATCATGCGTTAGCCTCTAAAATATTTATCAAGACCTGGTTTAATTGAAAGTTTCAGCGTGGTACCACATTACTACGTGATACAATCCAGAAACAGCCCAGGATCTAGCCTTGAGGTATGAGAAATATGCGAAAGTATGAGCCTGATGAGGGCAAATCCTAGACCTAACCCAGACCTAACATGCGTTATCCTCTAAAATATTTATCAAGACCAGGTTTAATTGATTGTTTCAGTGTGGTCCCACATTACTACGTGATCCAAACCAGAAAAAACCCAGGATCTGTTCAACATGTATGGGAAGTATGCGAAAGAATGAGCCTAATGACAGCAAATCCCAGACCTAACATAGACCTAACATGAATTATTCTCTAAAATATTGATCGAAACCAGGTTTAATTGACTGTTTCAGTGTGGTCCCTCATTACTACGTGATCCAAACCAGAAAAAACCCAGGTTCCGTTCAACAAGTATGTGAAGAATGCGAAAGTATGAGTCTGATGAGTGAAAATCCCAGGCCTAACCTAGACCTAACATGCGTTATCCTCAAAAATATTGAGCGAAACCAGGTTTAATGGACTGTTTCAGTGTGGTACCACACTACTTCGTGATCCAAACCAGAAAAAACCCAGGATCTGTTCAACAAGTATGTGAAAAACGCTAAACTGTGAGCCTGATGAGGGCAAATCTTAGACCTAACCCAGACCTAAGATGCGTTAACTTCTAAAATATTTATTCAGTCCAGGTTTCATTGAATGTTTCCGTGTGGTACCACTTTACTACGTGATGCAATCCAGAAAAAGCCCAGGATCTAGCCATGAAGTATGAGAAATATGCGAAAGTATGAGCCTGATGAGGGCAAATCCTAGCCCTAACCCAGACCTATCATGCGTTAGCCTCTAAAATATTTATCAAGACCTGGTTTAATTGAAAGTTTCAGTGTGGTACCACATTACTACGTGATGCAATCCAGAAAAAGCCCAGGATCTAGCCATCAAGTTTGAGAAATATGCGAAAGAATGTGCCTGATGAGAGCAAATCCCAGACCTAACCTAGACCTAACATGAATTATTCTCTAAAATATTGATCGAAACCAGGTTTAATTGACTGTTTCAGTGTGGTCCCACGTTACTACGTGATCCAAACCAGAAAAAACCCAGGTTCCGTTCAACAAGTATGTGAAGAATGCGAAAGTATGAGTCTGATGAGTGAAAATCCCAGGCCTAACCTAGACCTAACATGCGTTATCCTCAAAAATATTGAGCGAAACCAGGTTTAATGGACTGTTTCAGTGTGGTACCACACTACTTCGTGATCCAAACCAGAAAAAACCCAGGATCTGTTCAACAAGTATGTGAAAAACGCTAAACTGTGAGCCTGATGAGGGCAAATCTTAGACCTAACCCAGACCTAAGATGCGTTAACTTCTAAAATATTTATTCAGTCCAGGTTTCATTGAATGTATCAGTGTGGTACCACTTTTCTACGTGATCCAATCCAGAAATAGCACAGGATCTAGCCATGAAGTATGAGAAATATGCGAAAGTTAAAGCCTGATGAGGGCAAATCCTAGACCTATTCCAGACCTAACTTGCGTTATCCTGTAAAATATTGATCGAAACCAGGTTTAATTGACTGTTTCAGCGTGGTACCACATTACTACGTGATACAATCCAGAAACAGCCCAGGATCTAGCCTTGAGGTATGAGAAATATGCGAAAGTATGAGCCTGATGAGGGCAAATCCTAGACCTAACCCAGACCTAACATGCGTTATCCTCTAAAATATTTATCAAGACCAGGTTTAATTGATTGTTTCAGTGTAGTCCCACATTACTACGTGATCCAAACCAGAAAAAACCCAGGATCTGTTCAACATGTATGGGAAGTATGCGAAAGAATGAGCCTAATGACAGCAAATCCCAGACCTAACATAGACCTAACATGAATTATTCTCTAAAATATTGATCGAAACCAGGTTTAATTGACTGTTTCAGTGTGGTCCCTCATTACTACGTGATCCAAACCAGAAATAACCCAGGATCCGTTCAACAAGTATGTGAAGAATGCGAAAGTATGAGTCTGATGAGTGAAAATCCCAGACATATCCCAGACCAAACTTGCGTTGTCCTCTAAGATATTGATGGAAACCAGGTTTAATTGACTGTTTCAGTGTGGTACCACATTACTACGTGATCCAAACCAGAAAAAACCCAGGATCTAGCCATCAAGTATGAGAAATATGCGAAAGAATGAGCCTGATGAGAGCAAATCCCAGACCTAACCTAGACCTTACATGCGTTATCCTCTAAAATATTGAGCGAAACCAGGTTTAATGGACTGTTTCAGTGTGGTACCACATTACTTCGTGATCCAAACCAGAAAAAGCCAGGATCTGTTCAACAAGTATGTGAAAAACGCTAAACTGTGAGCCTGGTGAGGGCAAATCGTAGACCTAACCCAGACCTAAGATGCGTTAACCTCTAAAATATTTATCCAGACGAGGTTTCATTGAATGTTTCCGTGTGGTACCACTTTACTACGTGATGCAATCCAGAAAAAGCCCAGGATCTAGCCATGAAGTATGAGAAATATGCGAAAGTATGAGCCTGATGAGGGCAAATCCTAGCCCTAACCCAGACCTATCATGCGTTAGCCTCTAAAATATTTATCAAGACCTGGTTTAATTGAAAGTTTCAGTGTGGTACCACATTACTACGTGATGCAATCCAGAAAAAGCCCAGGATCTAGCCATCAAGTTTGAGAAATATGCGAAAGAATGTGCCTGATGAGAGCAAATCCCAGACCTAACCTAGACCTAACATGAATTATTCTCTAAAATATTGATCGAAACCAGGTTTAATTGACTGTTTCAGTGTGGTCCCACGTTACTACGTGATCCAAACCAGAAAAAACCCAGGATCAGTTCAACGAGCATGTGAAAAACGCGAAAGTATGAGCCTGATGAGGGCGAATCCCAGACCTATCCCAGACCTAACTTGCGTTATCCTATAAAATATTGATCGAAACCAGGTTTAATTGACTGTTTCAGCGTGGTACCACATTACTACGGGATACAATCCAGAAACAGCCCTGGATCTAGCCATGAAGTATGAGAAATATGCGAAAGTATGAGCCTGATGAGGGCAAATCCTAGACCTAACCCAAACCTAACATGCGTTATCCTCTAAAATATTGATCCAAACCAGGTTTAATGGACTGTTTCGGTGTGGTCCCACATTACTACGTGATCCAAACCAGAAAAAACCCAGGATCCGTTCAACAAGTATGTGAAGAATACGAAAGTATGTGTCTGATGAGTGAAAATCCCAGGCCTAACCTAGACCTAACATGCGTTTTCCTCATAAATATTGATGGAAACCAGATTTAATTGACCGTTTCAGTGTTGTACTTCATTACTACGTGATGCAATCCAGGAAATGCCCAGGATCTAGCCATCAAGTATGAGAATTATGCGAAAGAATGAGCCTGATGAGAGCAAATCCCAGACCTAACCTAGACCTAACATGAATTATTCTCTTAAATATTGGTCGAAACCAGGTTTAATTGACTGTTTCAGTGTGGTCCCACATTACTACGTGATCCAAACCAGAAAAAACTCATGCTCCGTTCAGCAAGTATGTGAAGAATACGAAAGTATGTGTCTGGTGAGTGAAAATCCCAGGCCTAACCTAGACCTAACATGCGTTATCCTCATAAATATTGATCGAAACCTAGTTTAATCGACTGTTTCAGTGTGGTACCACATTACTACGTGACCCAAACCAGGAAAAACCCAGGATCTGTTCAACAAGTAAGTGAAAAACGCGAAAGTATGAGCCTGATGAGGGCAAATCCCAGACCTATCCCAGACCTAACTTGCGTTATCCTCTAAAATATTTATCCAAACCAGGTTTAATGGACTGTTTCAGTGTGGTACCACACTACTACGTGATCCAAACCAGTAAAAACCCAGGATCCGTTCAACAAGTATGTGGAGAATGCGAAAGTATGAGTCTGATGAGTGAAAATCCTCGGCCTAACCTAGACCTAACATGCGTTGTCCTCTAAAATATTGATGGAAGCAGGTTTAATTGACTGTTTCAGTGTTGCACTTCATTACTACCTGATCCAAACCAGTAAAAACCCAGGATCCGTTCAACAAGTACGTGAAGAATGCGAAAGTATGAGTCTGATGAGTGAAAATCCCAGGCCTAACCTAGACCTAACATGCGTTATCCTCAAAATTATTGATCGAAACCTGGTTTAATCGACTGTTTCAGTGTGGTACCACACTACTACGTGACCCAAACCAGAAAAAACCCAGAATCTGTTCAACAAGTATGTGAAAAACACGTAAGTATGAGCCTGATGAGGGCAAATCCTAGACCTAACCCAGACCTAACATGCGTTGTCCTCTAAAATATTTATCAAGACCAGGTTTAATTGATTGTTTCAGTGTGGTCCCACATTACTACGTGATGCAATCCAGAAAAAGCCCAGGATCTAGCCATCAAGTATGAGAAATATGCGAAAGAATGAGCCTGATGAGAGCAAATCCCAGACCTAACCTAGACCTAACATGAATTATTCTCTAAAATATTGATCGATACCAGGTTTAATCGACTGTTTCAGTGTGGTACCACATTACTACGTCATCCAAACCAGTAAAAACCCAGGATCCGTTCAACAAGTATGTGGAGAATGCGAAAGTATGAGTCTGATGAGTGAAAATCCTCGGCCTAACCTAGACCTAACATGCGTTGTCCTCTAAAATATTGATGGAAGCAGGTTTAATTGACTGTTTCAGTGTTGCACTTCATTACTACCTGATCCAAACCAGTAAAAACCCAGGATCCGTTCAACAAGTACGTGAAGAATGCGAAAGTATGAGTGTGATGAGCGAAAATCCCAGGGCTAACCTAGACCTAACAAGCGTTACCCTCATAAATATTGATGGAAACCAGATTTAATTGACTGTTGCAGTGTTGTACTTCATTACTACGTGATGCAATCCAGGAAAAGCCCAGGATCTAGCCATCAGGTATGAGAAATATGCGAAAGAATGAGCCTGATGAGAGCAAATCCCAGACCTATCCTAGACCTAACATGCGTTATCCTCTAAAATATTTATCAAGACCAGGTTTAATTGAATGTTTCAGTGTGGTACCACATTACTACGTGATACAATCCAGAAACAGCCCAGGATCCGTTCAACAAGTATGTGAAGAATACGAAAGTATGTGTCTGATGAGTGAAAATCCCAGGACTAACCTAGACCTAACATGCGTTATCCTCATAAATATTGATGGAAACCAGATTTAATTGACTGTTGCAGTGTTGTACTTCATTACTACGTGATGCAATCCAGGAAAAGCCCAGGATCTAGCCATCAAGTATGAGAAATATGCGAAAGAATGAGCCTGGTGAGAGCAAATCCCAGACCTATCCTAGACCTAACATGAATTATTCTCTAAAATATTGATCGAAAACAGGTTTACTTGACTGTTTCACTGTGGTCCCACATTACTACGTGATCCAAACCAGAAAAAACCCAGGATCCGTTCAACAAGTATGTGAAGAATGCGAAAGTATGAGTCTGATGAGGTCAAATCCCAGACCATTCCCAGACTTAACTTGCGTTATCCTCTATAATATTGATCGAAACCAGGTTTAATCGACTGTTTCAGTGTGGTACCACATTACTACGTGATCCAAACCAGAAAAAACCCAGGATCTAGCCATCAAGTATGAGAAATATGCGAAAGAATGAGCCTGGTGAGAGCAAATCCCAGACCTAACCTAGACCTTACATGCGTTATCCTCTAAAATATTGATCGAAACCAGGTTTAATGAACTGTTTCAGTGTGGTACCACACTACTTCGTGATCCAAACCAGAAAAACCCCAGGATCTGTTAAACAAGTATGTGAAAAACGCTAAACTGTGAGCCTGATGAGGGCAAATCTTAGACCTAACCCAGACCTAAGATGCGTTATCCTCTAAAATATTTATCCAGACCAGGTTTCATTGAATGTTTCAGTGTGGTACCACTTTACTACGTGATCCAATGCAGAAATAGCCCAGGATCTAGGCATGAAGTATGAGAAATATGCGAAAGTAAGAGCCTGATGAGGGCAAATCCTAGACCTATCCCAGACCTAACTTGCGTTGTTCTCTAAGATATTGATGGAAACCAGGTTTAATTGACTGTTTCAGTGTTGTACTTCATTACTACGTGATCCAAACCCGAAAAAACCCGGGATCTTTTCAACATGTATGAGAAATATGCGAAAGAATGAGCCTGATGATAGCAAATCCGAGACCTATCCTAGACCTAACATGAATTATTCTCTAAAATATTGATCGAAAACAGGTTTACTTGACTGTTTCAGTGTGGTCCTACATTACTACGTGATCCAAACCAGAAAAAACCCAGGATCCGTTCAACAAGTATGTGAAGAATGCGATAGTGTGAGTCTGATGGGTGAAAATCCCAGGCCTACCCTAGACCTAACATGCGTTATCCTCTAAAATATTGATCGAAGCCTGGTTTAATCGACTGTTTCAGTGTTGTACTTCATTACTACGTGATGCAATCCAGAAAAAGCCCAGGAGCTAGCCATCAAGTATGAGAAATATGCGAAAGAATGAGCCTGATGAGAGCAAATCCCAGGCCTAACCTTGACCTAACATGAATTATTCTCTAAAATATTGATCGAAGCCAGGTTTAATTGACTGTTTCAGTGTGGTCCCACATTACTACGTGATCCAAACCAGAAAAAACCCAGGATCCGTTCAACAAGTATGTGAAGAATGCGAAAGTATGAGTCTGATGAGGGCAAATCCTAGACCTATCCCAGACCTAACTTGCGTTGTCCTCTAAGATATTGATGGAAACCAGGTTTAATTGACTGTTTCAGTGTTGTACTTCATTACTACGTGATCCAAACCCGAAAAAACCCAGGATCTGTTCAACATGTATGAGAAATATGCGGAAGAATGAGCCTGATGAGAGCAAATCCCAGACCTATCCTAGACCTAACATGAATTATTCTCTAAAATATTGACCGAAAACAGGTTTACTTGACTGTTTCAGTGTGGTCCCACATTACTACGTGATCCAAACCAGAAAAAACCCAGGATCCGTTCAACAAGTATGTGAAGAATGCGAAAGTATGAGTCTGATGGGTGAAAATCGCAGGCCGAACCTAGACCTAACATGCGTTGTCCTCTAAGATATTGATGGAAACCAGGTCTAATTGACCGTTTCAGTGTGGTACCACTTTACTACGTGATCCAAACCAGAAAAAACCCAGGATCTAGACATCAAATATGAGAAATATGCGAAAGAATGAGCCTGATGAGAGCAAATTCCAGATTTAACCTAGACCTTACATGCGTTATCCTCTAAAATATTGATCGAAACCAGGTTTAATTGACTGTTTCAGTGTGGCCCCACATTACTACGTGATCCAAACCAGAAAAAACCCAGGATCTGTTCAACAAGTGTGTGAAAAACGCGAAAGTATGAGCCTGATGAGGGCAAATCCCAGACATATCCCAGACCTAACTTGCGTTGTCCTCTAAGATATTGATGGAAACCAGGTTTAATTGACTGTTTCAGTGTTGTACTTCATTACTACGTGATGCAATCCAGAAAAAGCCCAGGAGCTAGCCATCAAGTATGAGAAATATGCGAAAGAATGAGCCTGATGAGAGCAAATCCCAGGCCTAACCTAGACCTAACATGAATTATTCTCTAAAATATTGATCGAAACCAGGTTTAATTGACTGTTTCAGTGTGGTCCCACATTACTACGTGATCCAAACGAGAAAAAACCCAGGATCCGTTCAACAAGTATGTGAAGAATGCGAAAGTATGAGTCTGATGAGGTCAAATCCCAGGCCTAACCTAGACCTAACATGCGTTATCCTCAAAAATATTGATCGAAACCTGGTTTAATCGACTGTTTCAGTGCGGTACCACATTACTATGTGATCCAAACCAGAAAATAACCCAGGATCTGTTCAACGAGTATGTGAAGTGTGCGAAAGTATGAGTCTGATGAGGTCAAATCCCAGACCATTCCCAGACTTAACTTGCGTTATCCTCTAAAATACTGATGGAAACCAGATTTCATTGTCTGTTTCAGTGTGGTGCTACATTACTACGTGATGCAATCCAGAAAAAGCCCAGGATCTAGCCATCAAGTATGAGAAATATGCGAAAGAATGAGCCTGATGAGAGCAAATCCCATACCTAACCTAGACCTAACATGCTTTATCCTCTAAAATATTGATGGAAACCAGGTTTCATTGACTGTTTCAGTGTGGTACCATACTACTTTGTGATCCAAACCAGAAAAAACCTAGGATCTGTTCTACAAGTATGTGAAAAACGCGAAACTGTGAGCCTGATGAGGGCAAATCTTAGACCTAACCCAGACCTAAGATGCGTTACCCTCTAAAATATTTATCCAGACCAGGTGTCATTGAATGTTTCAGTGTGGTACCACATTACTACGTGATCCAATCCAGAAAATAACCCAGGATCTGTTCAAGGAGTATGTGAAGTGTTGCGAAAGTATGAGTCTGATGAGGTCAAATCCCAGACCTATCCCAGACCTAACTTGCGTTATCCTCTAAAATATTGATCGAAACCAGGTTTAATCGACTGTTTCAGTGTGGTCCCACATTACTACGTGATCCAAACCAGAAAGAACCCAGGATCTGTTCAACATGTATGAGAAATATGCGAATGAATGAGCCTGATGAGAGCAAATCCCAGATCTAACATAGACCTAACATGAATTATTCTCTAAAATATTGATCGAAACCAGGGTTAACTGACGGTTTCAGTGTGGTCCCACATTACTACGTGATCCAAACCAGAAATAACCCAGGATCCGTTCAACAAGTATGTGAAGAATACGAAAGTATGAGTCTGATGAGTGAAAATCCCAGGCCTAACCTAGACCTATCATGCGTTATCCTCTAAAATATTGATCCTAACCAGGTTTAATCGACTGTTTCAGCGTGGTACCACACTACTACGTGATCCAAACCAGAAAAAACCCAGGATCTGTTCAACAAGTATGTGAAAAACGCGAAAGTATGAGCCTGATGAGTGCAATCCCCAGACATATCCCAGACCTAACTTGCGTTGTCCTCTAAGATATTGATGGAAACCAGGTTTAATTGACTGTTTCAGTGTTGTACTTCATTACTACGTGATCCAAACTAGAAAAAACCCAGGATCTGTTCAACATGTATCAGAAATATGCGAAAGAATGTGCCTGATGAGAGCAAATCCCAGACCTAACCTAGACCTTACATGAATTATTCTCTAAAATATTGATCGAAACCTGGTTTAATCGACTGTTTCAGTGTGGTACCACATTACTATGTGATCCAAACCAGAAAATAACCCAGGATCTGTTCAACGAGTATGTGAAGTGTGCGCAAGTATGAGTCTGATGAGGTCAAATCCCAGACCATTCCCAGACTTAACTTGCGTTATCCTCTAAAATATTGATCGAAACCAGGTTTAATCGACTGTTTCAGTGTGGTACCACATTACTACGTGATCCAAACCAGAAAAAACCCAGGATCTAGCCATCAAGTATGTGAAGAATGCGAAAGTATGAGTCTGATGAGTGAAAATCCCAGGCCTAACCTAGACCTAACATGCGTTATCCTCAAAAATATTGATCGAAACCTGGTTTAATCGTCTGTTTCAGTAAGGTACCACACTACTATGTGATCCAAACCAGAAAATAACCCAGGATCTGTTCAACGAGTATGTGAAGTGTGCGAAAGTATGATTCTGATGAGGTCAAATCCCAGACCAATCCCAGACTTAGCTTGCGTTATCCTCTAAAATATTGATCGAAACCAGCTTTAATCGACTGTTTCAGTGTGGTACCACATTACTACGTGATCCAAACCAGAAAAAACCCAGGATCCGTTCAATACGTATGTGAAGACTGCGAAAGTATGAGCCTGATGAGGGCAAATCCAAGACCTATCCCAGACCTAACTTGCGTTGTCCTCTAAGATATTGATGGAAACCAGGTTTAATTGACTGTTTCAGTGTTGTACTTCATTACTACGTGATGCAATCCAGAAAAAGCCCAGGATCTAGCCATGAAGTATGAGAAATATGCGAAAGTATGAGCCTGATGAGGGCAAATCCTAGACCTAACCCAGACCTAACATGCGTTAGCCTTTAAAATATTTATCAAGACCAGGTTTAATTGAAAGTTTCAGTGTGGTACCACATTACTACGTGATGCAATCCAGAAAAAGCCCAGGATCTAGCCATCAAGTTTGAGAAATATGCGAAAGAATGTGCCTGATGAGAGCAAATCCCAGACCTAACCTAGACCTTACATGAATTATTCTCCAAAATATTGATCGAAACCAGGTTTAATTGACTGTTTCAGTGTGGTCCCACATTACTACGTGATCCAAACCAGAAATAACCCAGGATCCGTTCAACAAGTATGTGAAGAATGCGAAAGTATGAGTCTGATGAGTGAAAATCCTAGGCCTAACCTAGACCTAACATGCGTTATCCTCTAAAATATTGATCCAAACCAGGTTTAATGGACTGTTTCCGCGTGGTACCACACTGCTACGTGATCCAAACCAGAAAAAACCCAGGATCTGTTCAACAAGTATGTGAAAAACGCGAAAGTATGAGCCTGATGAGGGAAAATCCCAGACATATCCCAGACCTAACTTGCGTTGTCCTCTAAGATATTGATCGAAACCAGGTTTAATCGACTGTTTTACTCTGGCACCACACTACTACGTGATCCAATCCAGAAATAACCCAGGGTCCGTTCAACAAGTATGTGAAGAATGCGAAAGTATGAGTCTGATGAGTGAAAATCCCAGACCTAACCTAGACCTAACATGCGTTATCCTCTAAAATATTGATCCAAACCAGGTATAATGGACTGTTTCAGTGTGGTACCACAATACTACGTGATCCAAACCAGAAAAAACCAAGGATCTGTTCAACAAGTTTCTGAAAAACGCGACAGTATGAGCCTGATGAGGGCAAATCCAAGACCTATCCCAGACCTAACTTGCGTTGTCCTCTAAGATATTGATGGAAACCAGGTTTAATTGACTGTTTCAGTGTTGTACTTCATTACTACGTGATGCAATCCACAAAAAGCCCAGGATCTAGCCATGAAGTATGAGAAATATGCGAAAGTATGAGCCTGATGAGGGCAAATCCTAGACTTAACCCAGACCTAACATGCGTTAGCCTCTAGAATATTTATCAAGACCAGGTTTAATTGAATGTTGCAGTGTGGTACCACATTACTACGTGATGCAATCTAGAAAAAGCCCAGGATCTAGCCATCAAGTTTGAGAAATATGCGAAAGAATGAGCCTGATGAGGGCAAATCCTAGGCCTAACCCAGACCTAACATGCGTTATCCTCTAAAATATTGATCGCAACCAGGTTTAATGGACTGTTTCAGTGTGGTACCACACTACTACGTGATCCAAACCAGAAAAAACCCAGGATCCGTTCAACAAGTATGTTAAAACTGCGACAGTATGACCCTGATGAGGGCAAATCCCAGGCCTAACCCAGACCTAACATGCGTTGTCCTCTAAAATATTGATGGAAACCAGGTTTCATTGACTGTTTCAGTGTGGTACCACACTACTTCGTGATCCAAACCAGAAAAAACCTAGGATCTGAACAACAAGGATGTGAAAAACGCGAAACTGTGAGCCTGATGAGGGCAAATCTTAGACCTAACCCAGACATAAGATGCGTTACCCTCTAAAATATTTATCCAGACCAGGTTTCATTGAATGTTTCAGTGTGGTACCACTTTACTACGTGATCCAATCCAGAAAATAACCCAGGATCTGTTCAAGGAGTATGTGAAGTGATGCGAAAGTATGAGTCTGATGAGGTCAAATCCCAGACCTATCCCAGACCTAACTTGCGTTATCCTCTAAAATATTGATCGAAACCAGGTTTAATCGACTGTTTCAGTGTGGTCCCACATTACTACGTGATCCAAACCAGAAAGAACCCAGGATCTGTTCAACATGTATGAGAAATATGCGAATGAATGAGCCTGATGAGAGCAAATCCCAGATCTAACATAGACCTAACATGAATTATTCTCTAAAATATTGATCGAAACCAGGGTTAACTGACGGTTTCAGTGTGGTCCCACATTACTACGTGATCCAAACCAGAAATAACCCAGGATCCGTTCAACAAGTATGTGAAGAATACGAAAGTATGAGTCTGATGAGTGAAAATCCCAGGCCTAACCTAGACCTATCATGCGTTATCCTCTAAAATATTGATCCTAACCAGGTTTAATCGACTGTTTCAGCGTGGTACCACACTACTACGTGATCCAAACCAGAAAAAACCCAGGATCTGTTCAACAAGTATGTGAAAAACGCGAAAGTATGAGCCTGATGAGTGCAATCCCCAGACATATCCCAGACCTAACTTGCGTTGTCCTCTAAGATATTGATGGAAACCAGGTTTAATTGACTGTTTCAGTGTTGTACTTCATTACTACGTGATCCAAACTAGAAAAAACCCAGGATCTGTTCAACATGTATCAGAAATATGCGAAAGAATGTGCCTGATGAGAGCAAATCCCAGACCTAACCTAGACCTTACATGAATTATTCTCTAAAATATTGATCGAAACCTGGTTTAATCGACTGTTTCAGTGTGGTACCACATTACTATGTGATCCAAACCAGAAAATAACCCAGGATCTGTTCAACGAGTATGTGAAGTGTGCGCAAGTATGAGTCTGATGAGGTCAAATCCCAGACCATTCCCAGACTTAACTTGCGTTATCCTCTAAAATATTGATCGAAACCAGGTTTAATCGACTGTTTCAGTGTGGTACCACATTACTACGTGATCCAAACCAGAAAAAACCCAGGATCTAGCCATCAAGTATGTGAAGAATGCGAAAGTATGAGTCTGATGAGTGAAAATCCCAGGCCTAACCTAGACCTAACATGCGTTATCCTCAAAAATATTGATCGAAACCTGGTTTAATCGTCTGTTTCAGTAAGGTACCACACTACTATGTGATCCAAACCAGAAAATAACCCAGGATCTGTTCAACGAGTATGTGAAGTGTGCGAAAGTATGAGTCTGATGAGGTCAAATCCCAGACCAATCCCAGACTTAGCTTGCGTTATCCTCTAAAATATTGATCGAAACCAGCTTTAATCGACTGTTTCAGTGTGGTACCACATTACTACGTGATCCAAACCAGAAAAAACCCAGGATCCGTTCAATACGTATGTGAAGACTGCGAAAGTATGAGCCTGATGAGGGCAAATCCAAGACCTATCCCAGACCTAACTTGCGTTGTCCTCTAAGATATTGATGGAAACCAGGTTTAATTGACTGTTTCAGTGTTGTACTTCATTACTACGTGATGCAATCCAGAAAAAGCCCAGGATCTAGCCATGAAGTATGAGAAATATGCGAAAGTATGAGCCTGATGAGGGCAAATCCTAGACCTAACCCAGACCTAACATGCGTTAGCCTTTAAAATATTTATCAAGACCAGGTTTAATTGAAAGTTTCAGTGTGGTACCACATTACTACGTGATGCAATCCAGAAAAAGCCCAGGATCTAGCCATCAAGTTTGAGAAATATGCGAAAGAATGTGCCTGATGAGAGCAAATCCCAGACCTAACCTAGACCTTACATGAATTATTCTCCAAAATATTGATCGAAACCAGGTTTAATTGACTGTTTCAGTGTGGTCCCACATTACTACGTGATCCAAACCAGAAATAACCCAGGATCCGTTCAACAAGTATGTGAAGAATGCGAAAGTATGAGTCTGATGAGTGAAAATCCTAGGCCTAACCTAGACCTAACATGCGTTATCCTCTAAAATATTGATCCAAACCAGGTTTAATGGACTGTTTCAGTGTGGTACCACACTACTACGTGATCCAAACCAGAAAAAACCCAGGATCCGTTCAACAAGTATGTTAAAACTGCGACAGTATGACCCTGATGAGGGCAAATCCCAGGCCTAACCCAGACCTAACATGCGTTGTCCTCTAAAATATTGATGGAAACCAGGTTTCATTGACTGTTTCAGTGTGGTACCACACTACTTCGTGATCCAAACCAGAAAAAACCTAGGATCTGAACAACAAGGATGTGAAAAACGCGAAACTGTGAGCCTGATGAGGGCAAATCTTAGACCTAACCCAGACATAAGATGCGTTACCCTCTAAAATATTTATCCAGACCAGGTTTCATTGAATGTTTCAGTGTGGTACCACTTTACTACGTGATCCAATCCAGAAAATAACCCAGGATCTGTTCAAGGAGTATGTGAAGTGATGCGAAAGTATGAGTCTGATGAGGTCAAATCCCAGACCTATCCCAGACCTAACTTGCGTTATCCTCTAAAATATTGATCGAAACCAGGTTTAATCGACTGTTTCAGTGTGGTCCCACATTACTACGTGATCCAAACCAGAAAGAACCCAGGATCTGTTCAACATGTATGAGAAATATGCGAATGAATGAGCCTGATGAGAGCAAATCCCAGATCTAACATAGACCTAACATGAATTATTCTCTAAAATATTGATCGAAACCAGGGTTAACTGACGGTTTCAGTGTGGTCCCACATTACTACGTGATCCAAACCAGAAATAACCCAGGATCCGTTCAACAAGTATGTGAAGAATACGAAAGTATGAGTCTGATGAGTGAAAATCCCAGGCCTAACCTAGACCTATCATGCGTTATCCTCTAAAATATTGATCCTAACCAGGTTTAATCGACTGTTTCAGCGTGGTACCACACTACTACGTGATCCAAACCAGAAAAAACCCAGGATCTGTTCAACATGTATCAGAAATATGCGAAAGAATGTGCCTGATGAGAGCAAATCCCAGACCTAACCTAGACCTTACATGAATTATTCTCTAAAATATTGATCGAAACCTGGTTTAATCGACTGTTTCAGTGTGGTACCACATTACTATGTGATCCAAACCAGAAAATAACCCAGGATCTGTTCAACGAGTATGTGAAGTGTGCGCAAGTATGAGTCTGATGAGGTCAAATCCCAGACCATTCCCAGACTTAACTTGCGTTATCCTCTAAAATATTGATCGAAACCAGGTTTAATCGACTGTTTCAGTGTGGTACCACATTACTACGTGATCCAAACCAGAAAAAACCCAGGATCTAGCCATCAAGTATGTGAAGAATGCGAAAGTATGAGTCTGATGAGTGAAAATCCCAGGCCTAACCTAGACCTAACATGCGTTATCCTCAAAAATATTGATCGAAACCTGGTTTAATCGTCTGTTTCAGTAAGGTACCACACTACTATGTGATCCAAACCAGAAAATAACCCAGGATCTGTTCAACGAGTATGTGAAGTGTGCGAAAGTATGAGTCTGATGAGGTCAAATCCCAGACCAATCCCAGACTTAGCTTGCGTTATCCTCTAAAATATTGATCGAAACCAGCTTTAATCGACTGTTTCAGTGTGGTACCACATTACTACGTGATCCAAACCAGAAAAAACCCAGGATCCGTTCAATACGTATGTGAAGACTGCGAAAGTATGAGCCTGATGAGGGCAAATCCAAGACCTATCCCAGACCTAACTTGCGTTGTCCTCTAAGATATTGATGGAAACCAGGTTTAATTGACTGTTTCAGTGTTGTACTTCATTACTACGTGATGCAATCCAGAAAAAGCCCAGGATCTAGCCATGAAGTATGAGAAATATGCGAAAGTATGAGCCTGATGAGGGCAAATCCTAGACCTAACCCAGACCTAACATGCGTTAGCCTTTAAAATATTTATCAAGACCAGGTTTAATTGAAAGTTTCAGTGTGGTACCACATTACTACGTGATGCAATCCAGAAAAAGCCCAGGATCTAGCCATCAAGTTTGAGAAATATGCGAAAGAATGTGCCTGATGAGAGCAAATCCCAGACCTAACCTAGACCTTACATGAATTATTCTCCAAAATATTGATCGAAACCAGGTTTAATTGACTGTTTCAGTGTGGTCCCACATTACTACGTGATCCAAACCAGAAATAACCCAGGATCCGTTCAACAAGTATGTGAAGAATGCGAAAGTATGAGTCTGATGAGTGAAAATCCTAGGCCTAACCTAGACCTAACATGCGTTATCCTCTAAAATATTGATCCAAACCAGGTTTAATGGACTGTTTCCGCGTGGTACCACACTGCTACGTGATCCAAACCAGAAAAAACCCAGGATCTGTTCAACAAGTATGTGAAAAACGCGAAAGTATGAGCCTGATGAGGGAAAATCCCAGACATATCCCAGACCTAACTTGCGTTGTCCTCTAAGATATTGATCGAAACCAGGTTTAATCGACTGTTTTACTCTGGCACCACACTACTACGTGATCCAATCCAGAAATAACCCAGGGTCCGTTCAACAAGTATGTGAAGAATGCGAAAGTATGAGTCTGATGAGTGAAAATCCCAGACCTAACCTAGACCTAACATGCGTTATCCTCTAAAATATTGATCCAAACCAGGTATAATGGACTGTTTCAGTGTGGTACCACAATACTACGTGATCCAAACCAGAAAAAACCAAGGATCTGTTCAACAAGTTTCTGAAAAACGCGACAGTATGAGCCTGATGAGGGCAAATCCAAGACCTATCCCAGACCTAACTTGCGTTGTCCTCTAAGATATTGATGGAAACCAGGTTTAATTGACTGTTTCAGTGTTGTACTTCATTACTACGTGATGCAATCCACAAAAAGCCCAGGATCTAGCCATGAAGTATGAGAAATATGCGAAAGTATGAGCCTGATGAGGGCAAATCCTAGACTTAACCCAGACCTAACATGCGTTAGCCTCTAGAATATTTATCAAGACCAGGTTTAATTGAATGTTGCAGTGTGGTACCACATTACTACGTGATGCAATCTAGAAAAAGCCCAGGATCTAGCCATCAAGTTTGAGAAATATGCGAAAGAATGAGCCTGATGAGGGCAAATCCTAGGCCTAACCCAGACCTAACATGCGTTATCCTCTAAAATATTGATCGCAACCAGGTTTAATGGACTGTTTCAGTGTGGTACCACACTACTACGTGATCCAAACCAGAAAAAACCCAGGATCCGTTCAACAAGTATGTTAAAACTGCGACAGTATGACCCTGATGAGGGCAAATCCCAGGCCTAACCCAGACCTAACATGCGTTGTCCTCTAAAATATTGATGGAAACCAGGTTTCATTGACTGTTTCAGTGTGGTACCACACTACTTCGTGATCCAAACCAGAAAAAACCTAGGATCTGAACAACAAGGATGTGAAAAACGCGAAACTGTGAGCCTGATGAGGGCAAATCTTAGACCTAACCCAGACATAAGATGCGTTACCCTCTAAAATATTTATCCAGACCAGGTTTCATTGAATGTTTCAGTGTGGTACCACTTTACTACGTGATCCAATCCAGAAAATAACCCAGGATCTGTTCAAGGAGTATGTGAAGTGATGCGAAAGTATGAGTCTGATGAGGTCAAATCCCAGACCTATCCCAGACCTAACTTGCGTTATCCTCTAAAATATTGATCGAAACCAGGTTTAATCGACTATTTCAGTGTGGTACCACATTACTACGTGATCCAAACCAGAAAAAACCCAGGACCTAGCCATCAAGTATGAGAAATATGCGAAAGAATGAGCCTGATGAGAGCAAATCCCAGACCTAACCTAGACCTAACATGCGTTATCCTCTAAAATATTGAGCGAAACCAGGTTTAATGGACTGTTTCAGTGTGGTACCACACTACTTCGTGATCCAAACCAGAAAAAACCCAGGATCTGTTCAACAAGTATGTGAAAAACGCTAAACTGTGTGCCTGATGAGGGCAAATCTTAGACCTAACCCAGACCTAAGATGCGTTAACCTCTAAAATATTTATTCAGACCAGGTTTAATTGAATGTTTCAGTGTGGTACCACGTTACTACGTGATCCAAACTAGAAAAAACCCAGGATCCGTTCAACAAGTATGTGAAGAATGCGATAGTATGAGTCTGATGAGTGAAAATCCCAGGCCTAACCTAGACCTAACATGCGTTATCCGCTAAAATATTGATCGAAACCTGGTTTAATCGACTGTTTCAGTGTGGTACCACATTACTACGTGATCCAAACCAGAAAAAACCCAGGACCTAGCCATCAAGTATGAGAAATATGCGAAAGAATGAGCCTGATGAGAGCAAATCCCAGACCTAACCTAGACCTTACATGAATTATTCTCTAAAATATTGATCGGAACCAGGTTTAATCGACAGTTTCAATGTGGTACCACATTACTATGTGATCCATTCCAGAAAATAACCCAGGATCTGTTCAACGAGTATGTGAAGTGTGCGAAAGTATGAGTCTGATGAGGTCAAATCCCAGACCATTCCCAGACTTAACTTGCGTTATCCTCCAAAATATTGATCGAAACCAGGTTTAATCGACTGTTTCAGTGTGGTACCACATTACCACGTGATCCAAACCAGAAAAAACCCAGGATCTAGCCATCAAGTATGAGAAATATGCGAAAGAATGAGCCGGATGAGAGCAAATCCCAGACCCAACCAAGACCTTACATGCGTTATCCTCTAAAATATTGTGCGAAACCAGGTTTAATGGACTGTTTCAGTGTGGTACCACACTACTTCGTGATCCAAACCAGAAAAAACCCAGGATCTGTTCAACAAGTATGTGAAAAACGCTAAACTGTGAGCCTGATGACGGCAAATCTTAGACCTAACCCAGACCTAAGATGCGTTATCCTATAAAATATTTATCCAGACCAGGTTTCATTGAATGTTTCAGAGTGGTACCACTTTACTACGTGATCCAATCCAGATATAGCCCAGGATCTAGCCATGAAGTATGAGAAATATGCGAAAGTAAGAGCCTGATGAGGGCAAATCCTAGACCTAACCCAGACCTAACATGCGTTATCCTCTAAAATATTTATCAAGACCAGGTTTAATTGATTGTTTCAGTGTGGTCCCACATTACTACGTGATCCAAACCAGAAAAAACCCAGGATCTGCTCAACATGTATGAGAAATATGCGAAAAAATGAGCCTGATGACAGCAAATCCCAGACCTAACCTAGACCTAACATGAATTATTCTCTAAAATATTGATCGAAACCAGGTTTAATTGACTGTTTCAGTGTGGTCCCACATTACTACATGATCCAAACCAGAAATAACCCAGGATCCGTTCAACAAGTAAGTGAAGAATGCGAAGGTATGAGTCTGATGAGTGAAAATCCCAGGCCTAACCTAGACCTAACATGCGTTATCCTCTAAAATATTGAGCGAAACCAGGTTTAATGGACTGTTTCAGCGTGGTACCACACTACTACGTGATCCAATCCAGAAAAAACCCAGGATCTGTTCAACAAGTATGTGAAAAACCCGAAAGTATGAGCCTGATGAGGGCAAATCCTAGACCTATCCCAGACCTAACTTGCGTTATCCTCTGAAATATTTATCAAGACCAGGTTTAATTGAATGTTTCAGTGTGGTACCACATTACTACGTGATCCAAACTAGAAAAAACCCAGGATCCGTTCAACAAGTATGTGAGGAATGCGAAAGTATGAGTCTGAGCAGTGAAAATCTCAGGCCTTACCTAGACCTAACTTGCGTTGTCCTCTAAAATATTGATGGAAACCAGGTTTCATTGACTGTTTCAGTGTGGTACTACATTACTATGTGATCCAAACCAGAAAATAACCCAGGATCTGTTCAAGGAGTATGTGAAGTGTGCGAAAGTATGAGTCTGATGAGGTCAAATCCCAGACTTATCCCAGACCTAACTTGCGTTATCCTCAAAAATATTGATCGAAACCAGGTTTAATCGACTGTTTCAGTGTGGTACCACATTACTACGTGATCCAAACCAGAAAAAACCCAGGATCAGTTCGACAAGTATGTGAAAAATTCGAAAGTATGAGTCCGATCAGTGAAAATCTCAGGCCTTACCTAGACCTAACTTGCGTTGTCGTCTAAAATATTGATTGAAACCAGGTTTCATTGACTGTTTCAGTGTGGTACCACATTACTACGTGATCCAAACCAGAAAAAACCCAGGATCCGTTCAACAAGTATGTGAAGAATGCGAAAGTATGAGTCTGATGAGTGAAAATCCCAGGCCTAACCTAGACCTAACATGCGCTGTACTCTAAAATATTGATGGAAACCAGGTTTCATTGACTGTTTCAGTGTGGTACCACAATACTACGTGATCCAAACCAGAAAAAACCCAGGATCAGTTCGACAAGTATGTGAAGAATGCGAAAGTATGAGTCTGATGAGTGTAATTCCCAGGGCTAACCTAGACCTAACATGCGTTGTCCTCTAAAATATTGATAGAAACCAGGTTTCTTTGACTGTTTCAGTGTGGTACTACATTACTACGTGATGCAACCCAGAAAAAGGCCATGATCTAGCCATCAAGTATGAGAAATATGCGAAACAATGAGCCTGATGAGAGCAAATCCCTGACCTAACCTAGACCTAACATGCGTTATCCTCTAAAATATTGAGCGACGCCAGGTTTAATTGACTGTTTCAGCGTGGTACAACATTACTACGTGATACAATCCAGAAAAAGCCCAGGATCTAGCCATGAAGTATGAGAAATATGCGAAAGAATGAGCCTGATGAGAGCAAATCCCAGACCTAGCCTTGACCTAACATGAATTATTCTCTAAAATATTGATCGAAACCAGGTTTAATTGACCGTTTCAGTGTGGTACCACATTACTACGTGATCCAAACCAGAAAAAACCCAGGATCCGTTCAACAAGTATGTGAAAAGTGCGAAAGTATGAGTCCGATCAGTGAAAATCTCAGGCCTTACCTAGACCTAACATGCGATGTCCTCTAAAATATTGATGGAAACCAGGTTTCATTGTCTGTTTCAGTGTGGTACTACACTACTACGTGATGCAATCCAGAAAAAGCCCAGGATCTAGCCATCAAGTATGAGAAATATGCGAAAGAATGAGCCTGATGAGAGCAAATCCCAGACCTAACCCAGACCTAACTTGCGTTATCCTCTAAAATATTGATCGAATCCAGGTTTAATTGACTGTTTCAGCGTGGTACCACATTACTACGTGATACAATCCAGAAACAGCCCAGCATCTAGCCATGAAGTATGAGAAATATGCGAAAGAATGAGCCTGATGAGAGCAAATACCAGACCTAACCTTGACCTAACATGAATTATTCGCTAAAATATTGATCGAAACCAGGTTTAATTGACTGTTTCAGTGTGGTCCCACATTACTACGTGATCCAAACCAGAAAAAACCCAGGATCCGTTCAACAAGAATGTGAAGAATGCGAAAGTATGAGTCTGATGAGGTCAAAACCCAGACATATCCCAGACCTAACTTGCGTTGTCCTCTAAGATATTGATGGAAACCAGGTTTAATTGACTGTTTCAGTGTTGTACTTCATTACTACGTGATGCAATCCAGAAATAGCCCAGGATCTAGCCATGAAGTATGAGAAATATGCGAAAGTATGAGCCTGATGAGGGCAAATCCTAGACCTATCCCAGACCTAACTTGCGTTATCCTCCAAAATATTGATCGAAACCAGGTTTAATTGACTGTTTCAGTGTGGTCCCACATTACTACGTGATCCAAACCTGAAAAAACCCAGGATCCGTTCAACAAGAATGTGAAGAATGCGAAAGTATTCGTCTGATGAGGTCAAATCTTAGACCTAACCCAGACCTAAGATGCGTTAACCTCTAAAATATTTATCCAGACCAGGTTTAATTGAATGTTTCAGTGTGGTACCACGTTACTACGTGATCCAAACTAGAAAAAACCCAGGATCCGTTCAACAAGTTTGTGAAGAATGCGATAGTATGAGTCTGATGAGTGAAAATCCCAGGCCTAACCTAGACCTAACATGCGTTATCCTCTAAAATATTGATCGAAACCTGGTTTAATCGACTGTTTCAGTGTGGTACCACATTACTACGTGATCCAAACCAGAAAAAACCCAGGATCCGTTCAACAAGTATGTGAAGAATGCGAAAGTATGAGTCTGATGAGTGAAAATCCCAGGCCTAACCTAGACCTAACATGCGTTATCCTCTAAAATATTGATCGAAACCTGGTTTAATCGACTGTTTCAGTGTGGTACCACATTACTACGTGATCCAAACCAGAAAAAACCCAGGATCCGTTCAACAAGTATGTGAAGAATGCGAAGGTATGAGTCTGCTGAGGTCAAATCCCAGACCATTCCCAGACTTAACTTGCGTTATCCTCTAAAATATTGATCGAAACCAGGTTTAATCGACTGTTTCAGTGTGGTACCACATTACTACGTGATCCAAACCAGAAAAAACCCAGGACCTAGCCATCAAGTATGAGAAATATGCGAAAGAATGAGCCTGATGAGAGCAAATCCCAGACCTAACCTAGACCTTACATGAATTATTCTCTAAAATATTGATCGGAACCAGGTTTAATCGACTGTTTCAATGTGGTACCACATTACTATGTGATCCATTCCAGAAAATAACCCAGGATCTGTTCAACGAGTATGTGAAGTGTGCGAAAGTATGAGTCTGATGAGGTCAAATCCCAGACCATTCCCAGACTTAACTTGCGTTATCCTCCAAAATATTGATCGAAACCAGGTTTAATCGACTGTTTCAGTGTGGTACCACATTACTACGTGATCCAAACCAGAAAAAACCCAGGATCTAGCCATCAAGTATGAGAAATATGCGAAAGAATGAGCCGGATGAGAGCAAATCCCAGAACCCAACCAAGACCTTACATGCGTTATCCTCTAAAATATTGAGCGAAACCAGGTTTAATGGACTGTTTCAGTGTGGTACCACACTACTTCGTGATCCAAACCAGAAAAAACCCAGGATCTGTTCAACAAGTATGTGAAAAACGCTAAACTGTGAGCCTGATGACGGCAAATCTTAGACCTAACCCAGACCTAAGATGCGTTATCCTATAAAATATTTATCCAGACCAGGTTTCATTGAATGTTTCAGAGTGGTACCACTTTACTACGTGATCCAATCCAGATATAGCCCAGGATCTAGCCATGAAGTATGAGAAATATGCGAAAGTAAGAGCCTGATGAGGGCAAATCCTAGACCTAACCCAGACCTAACATGCGTTATCCTCTAAAATATTGATTGAAACCAGGTTTCATTGACTGTTTCAGTGTGGTACCACATTACTACGTGATCCAAACCAGAAAAAACCCAGGATCCGTTCAACAAGTATGTGAAGAATGCGAAAGTATGAGTCTGATGAGTGAAAATCCCAGGCCTAACCTAGACCTAACATGCGCTGTACTCTAAAATATTGATGGAAACCAGGTTTAATTGACTGTTTCAGTGTGGTCCCACATTACTACATGATCCAAACCAGAAATAACCCAGGATCCGTTCAACAAGTAAGTGAAGAATGCGAAGGTATGAGTCTGATGAGTGAAAATCCCAGGCCTAACCTAGACCTAACATGCGTTATCCTCTAAAATATTGAGCGAAACCAGGTTTAATGGACTGTTTCAGCGTGGTACCACACTACTACGTGATCCAATCCAGAAAAAACCCAGGATCTGTTCAACAAGTATGTGAAAAACCCGAAAGTATGAGCCTGATGTGGGCAAATCCTAGACCTATCCCAGACCTAACTTGCGTTATCCTCTGAAATATTTATCAAGACCAGGTTTAATTGAATGTTTCAGTGTGGTACCACATTACTACGTGATCCAAACCAGAAAAAACCCAGGACCTAGCCATCAAGTATGAGAAATATGCGAAAGAATGAGCCTGATGAGAGCAAATCCCAGACCTAACCTAGACCTTACATGAATTATTCTCTAAAATATTGATCGGAACCAGGTTTAATCGACTATTTCAATGTGGTACCACATTACTATGTGATCCATTCCAGAAAATAACCCAGGATCTGTTCAACGAGTATGTGAAGTGTGCGAAAGTATGAGTCTGATGAGGTCAAATCCCAGACCATTCCCAGATTTAACTTGCGTTATCCTCCAAAATATTGATCGAAACCAGGTTTAATCGACTGTTTCAGTGTGGTACCACATTACTACGTGATCCAAACCAGAAAAAACCCAGGATCTAGCCATCAAGTATGAGAAATATGCGAAAGAATGAGCCGGATGAGAGCAAATCCCAGACCCAACCAAGACCTTACATGCGTTATCCTCTAAAATATTGAGCGAAACCAGGTTTAATGGACTGTTTCAGTGTGGTACCACACTACTTCGTGATCCAAACCAGAAAAAACCCAGGATCTGTTCAACAAGTATGTGAAAAACGCTAAACTGTGAGCCTGATGACGGCAAATCTTAGACCTAACCCAGACCTAAGATGCGTTATCCTATAAAATATTTATCCAGACCAGGTTTCATTGAATGTTTCAGAGTGGTACCACTTTACTACGTGATCCAATCCAGATATAGCCCAGGATCTAGCCATGAAGTATGAGAAATATGCGAAAGTAAGAGCCTGATGAGGGCAAATCCTAGACCTAACCCAGACCTAACATGCGTTATCCTCTAAAATATTTATCAAGACCAGGTTTAATTGATTGTTTCAGTGTTGTCCCACATTACTACGTGATCCAAACCAGAAAAAACCCAGGATCTGCTCAACATGTATGAGAAATATGCGAAAAAATGAGCCTGATGACAGCAAATCCCAGACCTAACCTAGACCTAACATGAATTATTCTCTAAAATATTGATCGAAACCAGGTTTAATTGACTGTTTCAGTGTGGTCCCACATTACTACATGATCCAAACCAGAAATAACCCAGGATCCGTTCAACAAGTAAGAGAAGAATGCGAAGGTATGAGTCTGATGAGTGAAAATCCCAGGCCTAACCTAGACCTAACATGCGTTATCCTCTAAAATATTGAGCGAAACCAGGTTTAATGGACTGCTTCAGCGTGGTACCACACTACTACGTGATCCAATCCAGAAAAAACCCAGGATCTGTTCAACAAGTATGTGAAAAACCCGAAAGTATGAGCCTGATGAGGGCAAATCCTAGACCTATCCCAGACCTAACTTGCGTTATCCTCTGAAATATTTATCAAGACCAGGTTTAATTGAATGTTTCAGTGTGGTACCACATTACTACGTGATCCAAACTAGAAAAAACCCAGGATCCGTTCAACAAGTATGTGAGGAATGCGAAAGTATGAGTCTGATCAGTGAAAATCTCAGGCCTTACCTAGACCTAACTTGCGTTGTCCTCTAAAATATTGATGGAAACCAGGTTTCATTGACTGTTTCAGTGTGGTACTACATTACTATGTGATCCAAACCAGAAAATAACCCAGGATCTGTTCAAGGAGTATGTGAAGTGTGCGAAAGTATGAGTCTGATGAGGTCAAATCCCAGACTTATCCCAGACCTAACTTGCGTTATCCTCAAAAATATTGATCGAAACCAGGTTTAATCGACTGTTTCAGTGTGGTACCACATTACTACGTGATCCAAACCAGAAAAAACCCAGGATCAGTTCGACAAGTATGTGAAAAATACGAAAGTATGAGTCCGATCAGTGAAAATCTCAGGCCTTACCTAGACCTAACTTGCGTTGTCGTCTAAAATATTGATTGAAACCAGGTTTCATTGACTGTTTCAGTGTGGTACCACATTACTACGTGATCCAAACCAGAAAAAACCCAGGATCCGTTCAACAAGTATGTGAAGAATGCGAAAGTATGAGTCTGATGAGTGAAAATCCCAGGCCTAACCTAGACCTAACATGCGCTGTACTCTAAAATATTGATGGAAACCAGGTTTCATTGACTGTTTCAGTGTGGTACCACAATACTACGTGATCCAAACCAGAAAAAACCCAGGTTCAGTTCGACAAGTATGTGAAGAATGCGAAAGTATGAGTCTGATGAGTGTAATTCCCAGGGCTAACCTAGACCTAACATGCGTTGTCCTCTAAAATATTGATAGAAACCAGGTTTCTTTGACTGTTTCAGTGTGGTACTACATTACTACGTGATGCAATCCAGAAAAAGGCCATGATCTAGCCATCAAGTATGAGAAATATGCGAAACAATGAGCCTGATGAGAGCAAATCCCTGACCTAACCTAGACCTAACATGCGTTATCCTCTAAAATATTGAGCGACACCAGGTTTAATTGACTGTTTCAGCGTGGTACCACATTACTACGTGATACAATCCAGAAACAGCCCAGGATCTATCCATGAAGTATGAGAAATATGCGAAAGAATGAGCCTGATGAGAGCAAATCCCAGACCTAACCTTGACCTAACATGAATTATTCTCTAAAATATTGATCGAAACCAGGTTTAATTGACCGTTTCAGTGTGGTACCACATTACTACGTGATCCAAACCAGAAAAAACCCAGGATCCGTTCAACAAGTATGTGAAAAGTGCGAAAGTATGACTCCGATCAGTGAAAATCTCAGGCCTTACCTAGACCTAACATGCGATGTCCTCTAAAATATTGATGGAAACCAGGTTTCATTGTCTGTTTCAGTGTGGTACTACACTACTACGTGATGCAATCCAGGAAATGCCCAGGATCTAGCCATCAAGTATGAGAAATATGCGAAAGAATGAGCCTGATGAGAGCAAATCCCAGACCTAACCCAGACCTAACTTGCGTTATCCTCTAAAATATTGATCGAATCCAGGTTTAATTGACTGTTTCAGCGTGGTACCACATTACTACGTGATACAATCCAGAAACAGCCCAGCATCTAGCCATGAAGTATGAGAAATATGCGAAAGAATGAGCCTGATGAGAGCAAATACCAGACCTAACCTTGACCTAACATGAATTATTCGCTAAAATATTGATCGAAACCAGGTTTAATTGACTGTTTCAGTGTGGTCCCACATTACTACGTGATCCAAACCAGAAAAAACCCAGGATCCGTTCAACAAGAATGTGAAGAATGCGAAAGTATGAGTCTGATGAGGTCAAAACCCAGACATATCCCAGACCTAACTTGCGTTGTCCTCTAAGATGTTGATGGAAACCAGGTTTAATTGACTGTTTCAGTGTTGTACTTCATTACTACGTGATGCAATCCAGAAATAGCCCAGGATCTAGCCATGAAGTATGAGAAATATGCGAAAGTATGAGCCTGATGAGGGCAAATCCTAGACCTATCCCAGACCTAACTTGCGTTATCCTCCAAAATATTGATCGAAACCAGGTTTAATTGACTGTTTCAGTGTGGTCCCACATTACTACGTGATCCAAACCTGAAAAAACCCAGGATCCGTTCAACAAGAATGTGAAGAATGCGAAAGTATTCGTCTGATGAGGTCAAATCTTAGACCTAACCCAGACCTAAGATGCGTTAACCTCTAAAATATTTATCCAGACCAGGTTTAATTGAATGTTTCAGTGTGGTACCACGTTACTACGTGATCCAAACTAGAAAAAACCCAGGATCCGTTCAACAAGTATGTGAAGAATGCGATAGTATGAGTCTGATGAGTGAAAATCCCAGGCCTAACCTAGACCTAACATGCGTTATCCTCTAAAATATTGATCGAAACCTGGTTTAATCGACTGTTTCAGTGTGGTACCACATTACTACGTGATCCAAACCAGAAAAAACCCAGGATCCGTTCAACAAGTATGTGAAGAATGCGAAAGTATGAGTCTGATGAGTGAAAATACCAGGCCTAACCTAGACCTAACATGCGTTATCCTCTAAAATATTGATCCAAACCAGGTTTAATGGACTGTTTCAGTGTGGTACTACACTACTACGTGATGCAATCCAGAAAAAGTCCAGGATCTAGCCATCAAGTATGAGAAATATGCGAAAGAATGAGCCTGATGAGAGCAAATCCCAGACCTAACCTAGACCTAACTTGCGTTGTCCTCTAAGATATTGATCGAAACCAGGTTTAATCGACTGTTTTAGTCTGGCACCACATTACTACGTGATCCAAACCAGAAATAACTCAGGATCCGTTCAACAAGTATCTGAAGAATGCGAAAGTATGAGTCTGATGAGTGAAAATCCCAGGCCTAACCTAGACCTAACATGCGTTATCCTCTAAAATATTGATCGAAACCTGGTTTAATCGACTGTTTCAGTGTGGTACCACATTACTACGTGATCCAAACCAGAAAAAACCCAGGATCCGTTCAACAAGTATGTGAAGAATGCGAAGGTATGAGTCTGCTGAGGTCAAATCCCAGACCATTCCCAGACTTAACTTGCGTTATCCTCTAAAATATTGATCGAAACCAGGTTTAATCGACTGTTCCAGTGTGGTACCACATTACTACGTGATCCAAACCAGAAAAAACCCAGGACCTAGCCATCAAGTATGAGAAATATGCGAAAGAATGAGCCTGATGAGAGCAAATCCCAGACCCAACCAAGACCTTACATGCGTTATCCTCTAAAATATTGAGCGAAACCAGGTTTAATGGACTGTTTCAGTGTGGTACCACACTACTTCGTGATCCAAACCAGAAAAAACCCAGGATCTGTTCAACAAGTATGTGAAAAGTGCGAAAGTATGAGTCCGATCAGTGAAAATCTCAGGCCTTACCTAGACCTAACATGCGATGTCCTCTAAAATATTGATGGAAACCAGGTTTCATTGTCTGTTTCAGTGTGGTACTACACTACTACGTGATGCAATCCAGAAAAAGCCCAGGATCTAGCCATCAAGTATGAGAAATATGCGAAAGAATGAGCCTGATGAGAGCAAATCCCAGACCTAACCCAGACCTAACTTGCGTTATCCTCTAAAATATTGATCGAATCCAGGTTTAATTGACTGTTTCAGCGTGGTACCACATTACTACGTGATACAATCCAGAAACAGCCCAGCATCTAGCCATGAAGTATGAGAAATATGCGAAAGAATGAGCCTGATGAGAGCAAATACCAGACCTAACCTTGACCTAACATGAATTATTCGCTAAAATATTGATCGAAACCAGGTTTAATTGACTGTTTCAGTGTGGTCCCACATTACTACGTGATCCAAACCAGAAAAAACCCAGGATCCGTTCAACAAGAATGTGAAGAATGCGAAAGTATGAGTCTGATGAGGTCAAAACCCAGACATATCCCAGACCTAACTTGCGTTGTCCTCTAAGATATTGATGGAAACCAGGTTTAATTGACTGTTTCAGTGTGGTCCCACATTACTACGTGATCCAAACCAGAAATAACCCAGGATCCGTTCAACAAGTATGTGAAGAATGCGAAAGTATGAGTCTGATGAGTGAAAATCCCAGGCCTAACCTAGACCTAACATGCGTTATCCTCTAAAATATTGATCCAAACCAGGTTTAATGGACTGTTTCAGTGTGGTACTACACTACTACGTGATGCAATCCAGAAAAAGTCCAGGATCTAGCCATCAAGTATGAGAAATATGCGAAAGAATGAGCCTGATGAGAGCAAATCCCAGACCTAACCTAGACCTAACATGCGTTATCCTCTAAAATATTGAGCGAAACCAGGTTTAATGGACTGTTTCAGTGTGGTAGCACACTACTTCGTGATCCAAACCAGAAGAAACCCAGGATCTAGCCATCAAGTATGAGTAATATGCGAAAGAATGAGCCTGATGAGAGTAAATCCCAGACCTAACCTAGACCTAACATGCGTTATCCTCTAAAATATTGATCGAAACCAGGTTTAATTGACTGTTTCAGTGTGGTCCCACATTACTACGTGATACAATCCAGAAACAGCCCAGGATCTAGCCATGAAGTATGAGAAATATGCGAAAGTATGAGCCTGATGAGGGCAAATCCTAGACCTAACCCAGACCTAACATGCGTTATCCTCTAAAATATTTATCAAGATCAGGTTTAATTGACCGTTTCGGTGTGGTACCACATTACTACGTGATCCAAACCAGAAAAAACCCAGGATCTAGCCATCAAGTATGAGTAATATGCGAAAGAATGAGCCTGATGAGAGTAAATCCCAGACCTAACCTAGACCTAACATGCGTTATCCTCTAAAATATTGATCGAAACCAGGTTTAATTGACTGTTTCAGTGTGGTCCCACATTACTACGTGATCCAAACCAGAAAAAACCCAGGATCCGTTCAACAAGTATGTGAAGAATGCGAAAGTGTCAGTCTGATGAGGTCAAATCCCAGACCTGTCCCAGACCTAACTTGCGTTATCCTCTAATATATTGATCGAAACCAGGTTCAATTGACCGTTTCGGTGTGGTACCACATTACTACGTGATCCAAACCAGAAAAAACCCAGGATCCGTTCAACAAGTATGTGAAGAATGCGAAAGTATGAGTCTGATGAGTGAAAATCCCAGGCCTAACCTAGACCTAACATGCGTTAGCCTCAAAAATATTGATCGAAACCTGGTTTAATCGACTGTTTCAGTGTGGTACCACATTACTATGTGATCCAAACCAGAAAATAACCCAGGATCTGTTCAACGAGTATGTGAAGAATGCGAAAGTATGAGTCTGATGAGTGAAAATCCCGGACCTAACCTAGACCTAACATGCGTTATCCTCTAAAATATTGATCCAAACCAGGTTTAATGGGCTGTTTCAGTGTGGTACTACACTACTACGTGACGCAATCCAGAAAAAGCCCAGGATCTAGCCATCAAGTATGAGAAATATGCGAAAGAATGAGCATGATGAGAGCAAATCCCAGACCTAACCTAGACCTAACATGCGTTATCCTCTAAAATATTGAGCGAAACCAGGTTTAATGGACTGTTTCAGTGTGGTACCACACTAGTTCGTGATCCAAACCAGAAAAAACCCAGGATCTGTTCAACAAGTATGTGAAAAACGCGAAACTGTGAGCCTGATGAGGGCAAATCTTAGACCTAACCCAGACCTAAGATGCGTTACCCTCTAAAATATTTATCCAGACCAGGTTTCATTGAATGTATCAGTGTGGTACCACTTTACTACGTGATCCAACCCAGAAATAGCCCAGGATCTAGCCATGAAGTATGAGAAATATGCGAAAGTAAGAGCCTGATGAGGGCAAATCCTAGACCTATCCCAGACCTAACTTGCGTTATCCTCTAAAATATCGATCGAATCCAGGTTTAATTGACTGTTTCAGCGTGGTACCACATTACTACGTGATACAATCCAGAAACAGCCCAGCATCTAGCCATGAAGTATGAGAAATATGCGACAGAATGAGCCTGATGAGAGCAAATACCAGACCTAACCTTGACCTAACATGAATTATTCTCTAAAATATTGATCGAAACCAGGTTTAATTGACTGTTTCAGTGTGGTCCCACATTACTACGTGATCCAAACCAGAAAAAACCCAGGATCCGTTCAACAAGAATGTGAAGAATGCGAAAGTATGAGTCTGATGAGGCCAAACCCAGACATATCCCAGACCTAACTTGCGTTGTCCTCTAAGATATTGATGGAAACCAGGTTTAACTGACTGTTTCAGTGTTGTACTTCATTACTACGTGATGCAATCCAGAAAAAGCCCAGGATCTAGCCATGAAGTATGAGAAATATGCGAAAGTATGAGCCTGATGAAGGCAAATCCTAGGCCTATCCCAGACCTAACTTGCGTTATCCTCCAAAATATTGATCGAAACCAGGTTTAATTGACTGTTTCAGCGTGGTCCCACATTACTACGTGATCCAAACCAGAAATAACCCAGGATCCGTTCAACAAGTATGTGAAGAATGCGAAAGTATGAGTCTGATGAGTGAAAATCCCAGGCCTAACCTAGACCTAACATGCGTTATCCTCTAAAATATTGATCCAAACCAGGTTTAATGGACTGTTTCCGCGTGGTACCACACTGCTACGTGATCCAAACCAGAAAAAACCCAGGATCTGTTCAACAAGTATGTGAAAAACGCGAAAGTATGAGCCTGATGAGGGAAAATCCCAGACATATCCCAGACCTAACTTGCGTTGTCCTCTAAGATATTGATCGAAACCAGGTTTAATCGACTGTTTTAGTCTGGCACCACACTACTACGTGATCCAATCCAGAAATAACCCAGGGTCCGTTCAACAAGTATGTGAAGAATGCGAAAGTAAGAGTCTGATGAGTGAAAATCCCAGACCTAAACTAGACCTAACATGCGTTATCCTCTAAAATATTGATCCAAACCAGGTATAATGGACTGTTTCAGTGTGGTACCACAATACTACGTGATCCAAACCAGAAAAAACCAAGGATCTGTTCAACAAGTTTCTGAAAAACGCGACAGTATGAGCCTGATGAGGGCAAATCCAAGACCTATCCCTGACCTAACTTGCGTTGTCCTCTAAGATATTGATGGAAACCAGGTTTAATTGACTGTTTCAGTGTTGTACTTCATTACTACGTGATGCAATGCACAAAAAGCCCAGGATCTAGCCATGAAGTATGAGAAATATGCGAAAGTATGAGCCTGATGAGGGCAAATCCTAGACTTAACCCAGACCTAACATGCGTTAGCCTCTAGAATATTTATCAAGACCAGGTTTAATTGAATGTTTCAGTGTGGTACCACATTACTACGTGATGCAATCTAGAAAAAGCCCAGGATCTAGCCATCAAGTTTGAGAAATATGCGAAAGAATGAGCCTGATGAGGGCAAATCCTAGGCCTAACCCAGACCTAACATGCGTTATCCTCTAAAATATTGATCGCAACCAGGTTTAATGGACTGTTTCAGTGTGGTACCACACTACTACGTGATCCAAACCAGAAGAAACCCAGGATCCGTTCAACAAGTATGTTAAAACTGCGACAGTATGACCCTGATGAGGGCAAATCCCAGGACTAACCTAGACCTAACATGCGTTGTCCTCTAAAATATTGATGGAAACCAGGTTTCATTGACTGTTTCAGTGTGGTACCACACTACTTCGTGATCCAAACCAGAAAAAACCTAGGATCTGTACAACAAGGATGTGAAAAACGCGAAACTGTGAGCCTGATGAGGGCAAATCTTAGACCTAACCCAGACATAAGATGCGTTACCCTCTAAAATATTTATCCAGACCAGGTTTCATTGAATGTTTCAGTGTGGTACCACTTTACTACGTGATCCAATCCAGAAAATAACCCAGGATCTGTTCAAGGAGTATGTGAAGTGTTGCGAAAGTATGAGTCTGATGAGGTCAAATCCCAGACCTATCCCAGACCTAACTTGCGTTATCCTCTAAAATATTGATCGAAACCAGGTTTAATCGACTGTTTCAGTGTGGTACCACACTACTTCGCGATCCAAACCAGAAAAAACCCAGGATCTGATCAACAAGTATGTTAAAAACGCTAAACTGTGTGCCTGATGAGGGCAAATCTTAGACCTAACCCAGACCTAAGATGCGTTATCCTCTGAAATATTTATCAAGACCAGGTTTAATTGAATGTTTCACTGTGGTACCACCTTACTACGTGATCCAAACTAGAAAAAACCCAGGATCCGTTCAACAAGTATGTGAGGAATGCGAAAGTATGAGTCTGATCAGTGAATATCTCAGGCCTTACCTAGACCTAACTTGCGTTGTCCTCTAAAATATTGATGGAAACCAGGTTTCATTGACTGTTTCATTGTGGTACTACATTACTATGTGATCCAAACCAGAAAATAACCCAGGATCTGTTCAAGGAGTATGTGAAGTGTGCGAAAGTATGAGTCTGATGAGGTCAAATCCCAGACTTATCCCAGACCTAACTTGCGTTATCCTCAAAAATATTGATCGAAACCAGGTTTAATCGACTGTTTCAGTGTGGTACCACATTACTACGTGATCCAAACCAGAAAAAACCCAGGATACGTTCAACAAGTATGTGAAGAATGCGAAAGTATGAGTCTGATGAGTGAGAATCCCAGGGCTAACATAGACCTAACATGCGTTATCCTCTAAAATATTGATCGAAACCAGGTTTAATCGACTGTTTCAGTGTGGTACCACATTACTACGTGATCCAAACCAGAAAAAACCCCGGGATCAGTTCAACAAGTATGTGAAGAATGCGAAAGTATGAGTCCGATGAGTGAGAATCCCAGGGCTAACATAGACCTAACATGCGTTATCCTCTAGAATATTGATCGAAACCAGGTTTAATCGACTGTTTCAGTGTGGTACCACATTACTACGTGATCCAAACCAGAAAAAACCCAGGATCTGTTCAACAAGTATGTGAAGAATGCGAAAGTATGAGTCTGATGAGTGAAAATCCCAGGCCTTACCTAGACATAACATGCGCTGTACTCTAAAATATTGATAGAAACCAGGTTTCTTTGACTGTTTCAGTGTGGTACTACATTACTACGTGATGCAATCCAGAAAAAGGCCATGATCTAGCCATCAAGTATGAGAAATATGCGAAACAATGAGCCTGATGAGAGCAAATCCCTGACCTAACCTAGACCTAACATGCGTTATCCTCTAAAATATTGAGCGACACCAGGTTTAATTGACTGTTTCAGCGTGGTACCACATTACTACGTGATACAATCCAGAAACAGCCCAGGATCTAGCCATGAAGTATGAGAAATATGCGAAAGAATGAGCCTGATGAGAGCAAATCCCAGACCTAACCTTGACCTAACATGAATTATTCTCTAAAATATTGATCGAAACCAGGTTTAATTGACCGTTTCAGTGTGGTACCACATTACTACGTGATCCAAACCAGAAAAAACCCAGGATCCGTTCAACAAGTATGTGAAAAGTGCGAAAGTATGAGTCCGATCAGTGAAAATCTCAGGCCTTACCTAGACCTAACATGCGATGTCCTCTAAAATATTGATGGAAACCAGGTTTCATTGTCTGTTTCAGTGTGGTACTACACTACTACGTGATGCAATCCAGAAAAAGCCCAGGATCTAGCCATCAAGTATGAGAAATATGCGAAAGAATGAGCCTGATGGGAGCAAATCCCAGACCTAACCCAGACCTAACTTGCGTTATCCTCTAAAATATTGATCGAATCCAGGTTTAATTGACTGTTTCAGCGTGGTACCACATTACTACGTGATACAATCCAGAAACAGCCCAGCATCTAGCCATGAAGTATGAGAAATATGCGAAAGAATGAGCCTGATGAGAGCAAATACCAGACCTAACCTTGACCTAACATGAATTATTCGCTAAAATATTGATCGAAACCAGGTTTAATTGACTGTTTCAGTGTGGTCCCACATTACTACGTGATCCAAACCAGAAAAAACCCAGGATCCGTTCAACAAGAATGTGAGGAATGCGAAAGTATGAGTCTGATGAGGTCAAAACCCAGACATATCCCAGACCTAACTTGCGTTGTCCTCTAAGATATTGATGGAAACCAGGTTTAATTGACTGTTTCAGTGTTGTACTTCATTACTACGTGATGCAATCCAGAAAAAGCCCAGGATCTAGCCATGAAGTATGAGAAATATGCGAAGGTATGAGCCTGATGAAGGCAAATCCTAGGCCTATCCCAGACCTAACTTGCGTTATCCTCCAAAATATTGATCGAAACCAGGTTTAATTGACTGTTTCAGTGTGGTCCCACATTACTACGTGATCCAAACCAGAAATAACCCAGGATCCGTTCAACAAGTATGTAAAGACTGCGAAAGTATGAGTCTGATGAGTGAAAATCCCAGGCCTAACCTAGACCTAACATGCGTTATCCTCTAAAATATTGATCCAAACCAGGTTTAATGGACTGTTTCAGTGTGGTACTACACTACTACGTGATGCAATCCAGAAATAGCCCAGGATCTAGCCATCAAGTATGAGAAATATGCGAATGAATGAGCCTGATGAGAGCAAATCCCAGACCTAACCTAGACCTAACATGCGTTATCCTCTAAAATATTGAGCGAAACCAGGTTTAATGGACTGTTTCAGTGTGGTAGCACACTACTTCGTGATCCAAACCAGAAAAAACCCAGGATCTGTTCAAGAAGTATGTGAAAAACCCTAAACTGTGAGCCTGATGAGGGCGAATCGTAGACCTAACCCAGACCTAAGATGCGTTATCCTCTGAAATATTTATCCAGATCAGGTTTCATTAAATGTTTCAGTGTGGTATCACTTTACTACGTGATCCAATCCAGAAATAGCCCAGGATCTAGCCATGAAGTATGAGAAATATGAGAAAGCAAGAGCCTGATGAGGGCAAATCCTAGACCTATCCCAGACCTAACTTGCGTTATCCTCCAAAATATTGATCGAAACCAAGTTTAATTGACTGTTTCAGCGTGGTACCACATTACTACGTGATACAATCCAGAAACAGCCCAGGATCTAGCCATGAAGTATGAGAAATATGCGAAAGTATGAGCCTGATGAGGGCAAATCCCAGACCTAACCTAGACCTAACATGCGTTATCCTCTAAAATATTGAGCGAAACCAGGTTTAATGGACTGTTTCAGTGTGGTACCACACTACTTCGTGATCCAAACCACAAAAAACCCAGGATCTGTTCAACAAGTATGTGAAAATCGCGAAACTGTGAGCCTGATGAGGGCAAATCTTAGACCTAACCCAGACCTAAGATGCGTTACCCTCTAAAATATTAATCCAGACCAGGTTTCATTGAATGTTTCAGTGTGGTACCACTTTACTACGTGATCCAATCCAGAGATAGCCCAGGATCTAGCCATGAAGTATGAGAAATATGCGAAAGTAAGAGCCTGATGAGGGCAAATCCTAGACCTATCCCAGACCTAACTTGCGTTATCCTCTAAAATATCGATCGAATCCAGGTTTAATTGACTGTTTCAGCGTGGTACCACATTACTACGTGATACAATCCGGAAACAGCCCAGCATCTAGCCATGAAGTATGAGAAATATGCGAAAGAATGAGCCTGATGAGAGCAAATACCAGACCTAACCTTGACCTAACATGAATTATTCTCTAAAATATTGATCGAAACCAGGTTTAATTGACTGTTTCAGTGTGGTCCCACATTACTACGAGATCCAAACCAGAAATAACCCAGGGTCCGTTCAACAAGTATGTGAAGAATGCGAAAGTATGAGTCTGATGAGTGAAAATCCCAGGCCTAACCTAGACCTAACATGCGTTATCCTCTAAAATATTGATCCAAACCAGGTTTAATGGACTGTTTCAGTGTGGTACTACACTACTACGTGATGCAATCCAGAAAAAGCCCAGGATCTAGCCATCAAGTATGAGAAATATGCGAATGAATGAGCCTGATGAGAGCAAATCCCAGACCTAACCTAGACCTAACATGCGTTATCCTCTAAAATATTGAGCGAAACCAGGTTTAATGGACTGTTTCAGTGTGGTACCACACTACTTCGTGATCCAAACCAGAAAAAACCCAGGATCTGTTCAAGAAGTATGTGAAAAACCCTAAACTGTGAGCCTGATGAGGGCGAATCGTAGACCTAACCCAGACCTAACATGCGTTATCCTCTAAAATATTTATCCAGATCAGGTTTCATTAAATGTTTCAGTGTGGTATCACTTTACTACGTGATCCAATCCAGAAATAGCCCAGGATCTAGCCATGAAGTATGAGAAATATGAGAAAGCAAGAGCCTGATGAGGGCAAATCCTAGACCTATCCCAGACCTAACTTGCGTTATCCTCCAAAATATTGATCGAAACCAAGTTTAATTGACTGTTTCAGCGTGGTACCACATTACTACGTGATACAATCCAGAAGCAGCCCAGGATCTAGCCATGAAGTATGAGAAATATGCGAAAGTATGAGCCTGATGAGGGCAAATCCTAGACCTAACCCAGACCTAACATGCGTTATCCTCTAAAATATTTATCAAGATCAGGTTTAATTGACCGTTTCGGTGTGGTACCACATTACTACGTGATCCAAACCAGAAAAAACCCAGTATCTAGCCATCAAGTATGAGTAATATGCGAAAGAATGAGCCTGATGAGAGTAAATCCCAGACCTAACCTAGACCTAACATGCGTTACCTTCTAAAATATTGATCGAAACCAGGTTTAATTGACTGTTTCAGTGTGGTCCCACATTACTACGTGATCCAAACCAGAAAAAACCCAGGATCCGTTCAACAAGTATGTGAAGAATGCGAAAGTATGAGTCTGATGAGTGAAAATCCCAGGCCTAACCTGGACCTAACATGCGTTAGCCTCAAAAATATTGATCGAAACCTGGTTTTATCGACTGTTTCAGTGTGGTACCACATTACTATGTGATCCAAACCAGAAAATAACCCAGGATCTGTTCAACGAGTATGTGAAGGGTGCGAAAGTATGAGTCTGATGCGGTCAAATCCCAGACCTATCCCAGACCTAACTTGCGTTATCCTCTAAAATATTGATCGAAACCAGGTTTAATCGACTGTTTCAGTGTGGTACCACATTACTACGTGATCCAAACCAGAAAAAACCCAGGATCCGTTCAACAAGTATGTGAAGAATGCGAAAGTATGAGTCTGATGAGTGAAAATCCCAGGCCTAACCTAGACCTAACATGCGTTATCCTCTAAAATATTGATCCAAACCAGGTTTAATGGACTGTTTCAGTGTGGTACTACACTACTACGTGATGCAATCCAGAAAAAGCCCAGGATCTAGCCATCAAGTATGAGAAATATGCGAAAGAATGAGCCTGATGAGAGCAAATCCCAGACCTAACCTAGACCTAACATGCGTTATCCTCTAAAATATTGAGCGAAACCAGGTTTAATGGACTGTTTCAGCGTGGTACCACACTACTACGTGATCCAAACCAGAAAAAACCCAGGATCTGTTCAACAAGTATGTGAAAAACGCGAAAGTATGAGCCTGATGAGGGCAAATCCCAGACATATCCCAGACCTAACTTGCGTTGTCCTCTAAGATATTGATCGAAACCAGGTTTAATCGACTGTTTTAGTCTTGCACCACATTACTACGTGATCCAAACCAGAAAAAACCCAGGATCCGTTCAACAAGTATGTAAAGACTGCGAAAGTATGAGTCTGATGAGGTCAAATCCCAGACCTATCCCAGACCTAACTTGCCTTATCCTCTAAAATATTGATCGAAACCAGGTTTAATCGACTGTTTCAGTGTGGTACCACATTACTACGTGATCCAAACCAGAAAAAACCCAGGATCCGTTCAACAAGTATGTGAAGAATGCGAAAGTATGAGTCTGATGAGTGAAAATCCCAGGCCTTACCTAGACCTAACTTGCGTTATCCTCCAAAATATTGATCGAAACCAGGTTTAATTGACTGTTTCAGTGTGGTCCCACATTACTACGTGATCCAAACCAGAAATAACCCAGGATCCGTTCAACAAGTATGTAAAGACTGCGAAAGTGTGAGTCTGATGAGTGAAAATCCCAGGCCTAACCTAGACCTAACATGCGTTATCCTCTAAAATATTGATCAAAACCAGGTTTAATGGACTGTTTCAGCGTGGTACCACACTACTACGTGATCCAAACCAGAAAAAACCCAGGATCTGTTCAACAAGTATGTGAAAAACGCGAAAGTATGAGCCTGATGAGGGCAAATCCCAGACATATCCCAGACCTAACTTGCGTTGTCCTCTAAGATATTGATCGAAACCAGGTTTAATCGACTGTTTTAGTCTGGCACCACATTACTACGTGATCCAAACCAGAAAAAACCCAGGATCCGTTCAACAAGTATGTAAAGACTGCGAAAGTATGAGTCTGATGAGTGAAAATCCCAGACCTAACCTAGACCTAACATGAATTATTCTCTAAAATATTGATCGAAACCAGGTTTAATTGACTGTTTCAGTGTGGTCCCACATTACTACGTGATCCAAACCAGAAAGAACCCAGGATCCGTTCAACAAGTATGTGAAGAATGCGAAAGTATGAGTCTGATGAGTGAAAATCCCAGGCCTAACCTAGACCTAACATGCTTTATCCTCTAAAATATTGATCCAAACCAGGTTTAATGGACTGTTTCAGTGTGGTACTACACTACTACGTGATGCAATCCAGAAAAAGCCCAGGATCTAGCCATCAAGTATGAGAAATATGCGAATGAATGAGCCTGATGAGAGCAAATCCCAGACCTAACCTAGACCTAACATGCGTTATCCTCTAAAATATTGAGCGAAACCAGGTTTAATGGACTGTTTCAGTGTGGTACCACACTACTTCGTGATCCAAACCAGAAAAAACCGAGGATCTATTCAACAAGTATGTGAAAAACCCTAAACTGTGAGCCTGATGAGGGCGAATCGTAGACCTAACCCAGACCTAAGATGCGTTATCCTCTAAAATATTTATCCAGATCAGGTTTCATTAAATGTTTCAGTGTGGTATCACTTTACTACGTGATCCAATCCAGAAATAGCCCAGGATCTAGCCATGAAGTATGAGAAATATGAGAAAGCAAGAGCCTGATGAGGGCAAATCCTAGACCTATCCCAGACCTAACTTGCGTTATCCTCCAAAATATTGATCGAAACCAAGTTTAATTGACTGTTTCAGCGTGGTACCACATTACTACGTGATACAATCCAGAAACAGCCCAGGATATGTTCAACATGTATGAGAAATATGCGAAAGAAAGAGCCTGATGAGAGCAAATCCCAGACCTAACCTAGACCTAACATGAATTATTCTCTAAAATATTGATCGAAACCAGGTTTAATTGACTGTTTCAGTGTGGTACCACACTACTTCGTGATCCAAACCAAACAAAACCCAGGATTTTCAACATGAAAGTGAAAAACGCGAAACTGTGAGCCTGATGAGGGCAAATCTTAGACCTAACCCAGACCTAAGATGCGTTATCCTCTAAAATATTTATCCAGACCAGGTTTCATTGAATGTTTCAGTGTGGTACCACATTACTATGTGATCAAAACCAGAAAATAACCCAGGATCTAGCCATCAAGTATGAGAAATATGCGAAAGAATGAGCCTGATGAGAGCAAATCCCAGACCTAACCTAGACCTAACATGAATTATTCTCTAAAATATTGATCGAAACCAGGTTTAATCGACTGTTTCAGTGTGGTACCACATTACTACGTGATCCAAACCAGAAAAAACCCAGGATCCGTTCAACAAGTATGAGAAGAATGCGAAAGTATGAGTCTGATGAGTGAAAATCCCAGGCCTAACCTAGACCTAACATGCGTTATCCCCTAAAATATTGATCCAAACCAGGTTTAATGGACTGTTTCAGTGTGGTACCACACTGCTACGTGATCCAAACCAGAAAAAACCCGGGATCTGTTCAACAAGTATGTGAAAAACGCGAAAGCATGAGCCTGATGAGGGCAAATCCCAGACATATCCCAGACCTAACTTGCGTTGTCCTCTAAGATATTGATGGAAACCAGGTTTAGTTGACTGTTTCAGTGTTGTACTTCATTACTACGTGATGCAATCCAGAAAAAGCCCAGGATCTAGCCATCAAGTATGAGAAATATGCGAAAGAATGAGCCTGATGAGAGCAAATCCCAGAACTAACCTAGACCTAACATGAATTATTCTCAAAAATAATGATCGAAACCAGGTATAATTGACTGTTTCAGTGTGGTACCGCACTACTATGTGATCCAAACCAGAAAATAACCCAGGATCTGTTCAACGAGTATGTGAAGAATGCGAAAGTATGAGTCTGATGAGTGAAAATCGCAGGGCTAACCTAGACCTAACATGCGTTATCCCCTAAAATATTGATCCAAACCAGGTTTAATGGACTGTTTCAGTGTGGTTCCACACTACTACGTGATCCAAACCATAAAAAACCCAGGATCTGTTCAACAAGTATGTGAAAAACGCGAAAGTATGAGCCTGATGAGGGCAAATCCCAGACATATCCCAGACCTAACTTGCGTTGTCCTCTAAGATATTGATGGAAACCAGGTTTAATTGACTGTTTCAGTGTTGTACTTCATTACTACGTGATGCAATCCAGAAAAAGCCCAGGATCTAGCCATCAAGTATGAGAAATATGCGAAAGAATGAGCCTGATGAGAGCAAATCCCAGACCTAACCTAGACCTAACATGAATTATTCTCTAAAATATTGATCGAAACCAGGTTTAATTGACTGTTTCAGTGTGGTACCGCACTACTATGTGATCCAAACCAGAAAATAACCCAGGATCTGTTCAACGAGTATGTGAAGTGTGCGAAAGTATGAGTCTGATGAGGTCAAATCCCAGACCAATCCCAGACTTAACTTGCGTTATCCTCTAAAATATTGATCGAAACCTGGTTTAATCGACTGTTTCAGTGTGGTACCACATTACTATGTGATCCAAACCAGAAAATAACCCAGGATCTGTTCAAGGAGTATGTGAAGTGTGCGAAAGTATGAGTCTGATGAGGTCAAATCCCAGACCTATCCCAGACCTAACTTGCGTTATCCTCTAAAATTTTGATCGAAACCAGGTTTAATCGACTGTTTCAGTGTGGTACCACATTACTGCGTGATCCAAACCAGAAAAAACCCAGGATCCGTTCAACAAGTATGTGAAGAATGCGAAAGTATGAGTCTGATGAGTGAAAATCCCAGTCCTAACCTAGACCTAACATGCGTTATCCTCTAAAATATTGATCCAAACCAGGTTTAATGGACTGTTTCAGTGTGGTACCACACTACGACGTGATCCAAACCAGAAAAAACCTAGGATCTAGCCATGAAGTATGAGAAATATGCGAAAGTATGAGCCTGATGAGGGCAAATCCTAGACTTAACCCAACCCTAACATGCGTTATCCTCTCAAATATTTATCAAGATCAGGTTTAATTGAATGTTTCAGTGTGGTACCTCATTACTACGTGAAACAAACCAGAAAAAACCCAGGATCCGTTCAACAAGTATGTGAAGAATGCGAAAGTATGAGTCTGATGAGGGCGAATCCCAGACCTATGCCAGACCTAATTTGCGTTATCCTCTAAAATATTGATCGAAACCAGGTTTAATTGACTGTTTCAGCGTGGTACCACATTACTACGTGATACAATCCAGAAACAGCCCAGGATCTAGCCATCAAGTATGAGAAATATGCGAAAGTATGAGCCTGATGAGGGCAAATCCTAGACTTGACCCAAACCTAACATGCGTTATCCTCTCAAATATTTATCAAGATCAGGTTTAATTGAATGTTTCAGTGTGGTACCACATTACTACGTGAACCGAACCAGAAAAAACCCAGGATCCGTTCAACAAGTATGTGAAGAATGCGAAAGTATGAGTCTGATGAGTGATAATCCCAGGGCTAACCTAGACCTAACATGCGTTATCCTCTAAAATATTGATCCAAACCAGGTTTAATGGACTGTTTCAGTGTTGTACTTCATTACTACGTGATGCAATCCAGAAAAAGCCCAGGATCTAGCCATCAAGTATGAGAAATATGCGAAAGAATGAGCCTGATGAGAGCAAATCCCAGACCTAACCTAGACCTAACATGAATTATTCTCTAAAATATTGATCGAAACCAGGTTTAATTGACTGTTTCAGTGTGGTACCGCACTACTATGTGATCCAAACCAGAAAATAACCCAGGATCTGTTCAACGAGTATGTGAAGTGTGCGAAAGTATGAGTCTGATGAGGTCAAATCCCAGACCAATCCCAGACTTAACTTGCGTTATCCTCTAAAATATTGATCGAAACCTGGTTTAATCGACTGTTTCAGTGTGGTACCACATTACTATGTGATCCAAACCAGAAAATAACCCAGGATCTGTTCAAGGAGTATGTGAAGTGTGCGAAAGTATGAGTCTGATGAGGTCAAATCCCAGACCTATCCCAGACCTAACTTGCGTTATCCTCTAAAATTTTGATCGAAACCAGGTTTAATCGACTGTTTCAGTGTGGTACCACATTACTACGTGATCCAAACCAGAAAAAACCCAGGATCCGTTCAACAAGTATGTGAAGAATGCGAAAGTATGAGTCTGATGAGTGAAAATCCCAGTCCTAACCTAGACCTAACATGCGTTATCCTCTAAAATATTGATCCAAACCAGGTTTAATGGACTGTTTCAGTGTGGTACCACACTACGACGTGATCCAAACCAGAAAAAACCTAGGATCTAGCCATGAAGTATGAGAAATATGCGAAAGTATGAGCCTGATGAGGGCAAATCCTAGACTTAACCCAACCCTAACATGCGTTATCCTCTCAAATATTTATCAAGATCAGGTTTAATTGAATGTTTCAGTGTGGTACCCCATTACTACGTGAAACAAACCAGAAAAAACCCAGGATCCGTTCAACAAGTATGTGAAGAATGCGAAAGTATGAGTCTGATGAGGGCGAATCCCAGACCTATTCCAGACCTAATTTGCGTTATCCTCTAAAATATTGATCGAAACCAGGTTTAATTGACTGTTTCAGCGTGGTACCACATTACTACGTGATACAATCCAGAAACAGCCCAGGATCTAGCCATCAAGTATGAGAAATATGCGAAAGTATGAGCCTGATGAGGGCAAATCCTAGACTTGACCCAAACCTAACATGCGTTATCCTCTCAAATATTTATCAAGATCAGGTTTAATTGAATGTTTCAGTGTGGTACCACATTACTACGTGAACCGAACCAGAAAAAACCCAGGATCCGTTCAACAAGTATGTGAAGAATGCGAAAGTATGAGTCTGATGAGTGATAATCCCAGGGCTAACCTAGACCTAACATGCGTTATCCTCTAAAATATTGATCCAAACCAGGTTTAATGGACTGTTTCAGTGTTGTACTTCATTACTACGTGATGCAATCCAGAAAAAGCCCAGGATCTAGCCATCAAGTATGAGAAATATGCGAAAGAATGAGCCTGATGAGAGCAAATCCCAGACCTAACCTAGACCTAACATGAATTATTCTCTAAAATATTGATCGAAACCAGGTTTAATTGACTGTTTCAGTGTGGTACCGCACTACTATGTGATCCAAACCAGAAAATAACCCAGGATCTGTTCAACGAGTATGTGAAGTGTGCGAAAGTATGAGTCTGATGAGGTCAAATCCCAGACCAATCCCAGACTTAACTTGCGTTATCCTCTAAAATATTGATCGAAACCTGGTTTAATCGACTGTTTCAGTGTGGTACCACATTACTATGTGATCCAAACCAGAAAATAACCCAGGATCTGTTCAAGGAGTATGTGAAGTGTGCGAAAGTATGAGTCTGATGAGGTCAAATCCCAGACCTATCCCAGACCTAACTTGCGTTATCCTCTAAAATTTTGATCGAAACCAGGTTTAATCGACTGTTTCAGTGTGGTACCACATTACTGCGTGATCCAAACCAGAAAAAACCCAGGATCCGTTCAACAAGTATGTGAAGAATGCGAAAGTATGAGTCTGATGAGTGAAAATCCCAGTCCTAACCTAGACCTAACATGCGTTATCCTCTAAAATATTGATCCAAACCAGGTTTAATGGACTGTTTCAGTGTGGTACCACACTACGACGTGATCCAAACCAGAAAAAACCTAGGATCTAGCCATGAAGTATGAGAAATATGCGAAAGTATGAGCCTGATGAGGGCAAATCCTAGACTTAACCCAACCCTAACATGCGTTATCCTCTCAAATATTTATCAAGATCAGGTTTAATTGAATGTTTCAGTGTGGTACCTCATTACTACGTGAAACAAACCAGAAAAAACCCAGGATCCGTTCAACAAGTATGTGAAGAATGCGAAAGTATGAGTCTGATGAGGGCGAATCCCAGACCTATGCCAGACCTAATTTGCGTTATCCTCTAAAATATTGATCGAAACCAGGTTTAATTGACTGTTTCAGCGTGGTACCACATTACTACGTGATACAATCCAGAAACAGCCCAGGATCTAGCCATCAAGTATGAGAAATATGCGAAAGTATGAGCCTGATGAGGGCAAATCCTAGACTTGACCCAAACCTAACATGCGTTATCCTCTCAAATATTTATCAAGATCAGGTTTAATTGAATGTTTCAGTGTGGTACCACATTACTACGTGAACCGAACCAGAAAAAACCCAGGATCCGTTCAACAAGTATGTGAAGAATGCGAAAGTATGAGTCTGATGAGTGATAATCCCAGGGCTAACCTAGACCTAACATGCGTTATCCTCTAAAATATTGATCCAAACCAGGTTTAATGGACTGTTTCAGTGTGGTACCACTTTACTACGTGATGCAAAGCAGAAAAAACCCTCGAACAGGTCAACATGTATGCTAAAACTGCGAAAGAATGCCCCTGATGAGGGCAAATCCCAGGCCTAACCTAGACCAAGCATGCGTTGTCCTCTAAAATATTGATGGAAACCAGGTTTAATTGACTGTGTCAGTGTTGTACTTCATTACTACGTGATGCAATCCAGAAAAAGCCCAGGATCTAGCCATCAAGTATGAGAAATATGCGAAAGAATGAGCCTGATGAGAGCAAATCCCAGACCTAACCTAGACCTAACATGAATTATTCTCTAAAATATTTATCAAAACCAGGATTAATTGACTGTTTCAGTGTGGTACCACATTACTACGTGATCCAATCCAGAAATAGCCCAGGATCTAGCCATGAAGTATGAGAAATATGCGAAAGTATGTGCCTGATGAGGGCAAATCCTAGACCTAACCCAGACCTAACATGCGTTATCCTCTAAAATATTGATGGAAACCAGGTTTAATTGACTGTTTCAGTGTTGTACTTCATTACTACGTGATGCAATCCAGAGAAAGCCCAGGATCTATCCATCAAGTATGAGAAATATGCGAAAGTATGTGCCTGATGAGGGCAAATCCTAGACCTAACCTAGACTTAACTTGCGTTATCCTCTAAAATATTGATCGAAACCAGGTTTCATTGAATGTTTCAGTGTGGTACCACTTTACTACGTGATCCAATCCAGAAATAGCCCAGGATCTAGCCATGAAGTATGAGAAATATGCGAAAGTGAGAGCCTGATGAGGGCAAATCCTAGACCTATCCCAGACCTAACTTGCGTTATCCTCTAAAATATTGATCGAAACCAGGTTTAATTGACTGTTTCAGCGTGGTACCACATTACTACGTGATACAATCCAGAAACAGCCCAGGATCTGTTCAACATGTATGAGAAATATGCGAAAGAAAGAGCCTGATGAGAGCAAATCCCAGACCTAACCTAGACCTAACATGAATTATTCTCTAAAATATTGATCGAAACCAGGTTTAATCGACAGTTTCAGTGTGGTACCACATTACTACGTGATCCAATCCAGAAACAGCCCAGGATCTGTTCAACATGTATGAGAAATATGCGAAAGAAAGAGCCTGATGAGAGCAAATCCCAGACCTAACCTAGACCTAACATGAATTATTCTCTAAAATATTTATCAAAACCAGGATTAATTGACTGTTTCAGTGTGGTACCACATTACTACGTGATCCAATCCAGAAATAGCCCAGGATCTAGCCATGAAGTATGAGAAATATGCGAAAGTATGTGCCTGATGAGGGCAAATCCTAGACCTAACCCAGACCTAACATGCGTTATCCTCTAAAATATTGATGGAAACCAGGTTTAATTGACTGTTTCAGTGTTGTACTTCATTACTACGTGATGCAATCCAGAGAAAGCCCAGGATCTATCCATCAAGTATGAGAAATATGCGAAAGTATGTGCCTGATGAGGGCAAATCCTAGACCTAACCTAGACTTAACTTGCGTTATCCTCTAAAATATTGATCGAAACCAGGTTTAATTGACTGTTTCAGCGTGGTACCACATTACTACGTGATACAATCCAGAAACAGCCCAGGATCTGTTCAACATGTATGAGAAATATGCGAAAGAAAGAGCCTGATGAGAGCAAATCCCAGACCTAACCTAGACCTAACATGAATTATTCTCTAAAATATTGATCGAAACCAGGTTTAATCGACAGTTTCAGTGTGGTATCACACTACTACGTGATCCAAACCAGACAAAACCCAGGATCTGTTCAACAAGAATGTGAAAAACGCGAAACTGTGAGCCTGATGAGGGCAAATCTTAGACCTAACCCAGACCTAAGATGCGTTATCCTCTAAAATATTTATCCAGACCTGGTTTCATTGAATGTTTCAGTGTGGTACCACTTTGCTACGTGATCCAATCCAGAGAAAGCCCAGGATCTATCCATCAAGTATGAGAAATATGCGAAAGAATGAGCCTGATGAGAGCAAATCCCAGACCTAACCTAGACCTAACATGAATTATTCTCTAAAATATTGATCGAAACCAGGTTTAATTGAGTGTTTCAGTGTTGTACTTCATTACTACGTGATGCAATCCAGAAAAAGCCCAGGATCTAGCCGTCAAGTATGAGAAATATGCGAAAGAATGAGCCTGATGAGAGCAAATCCCAGACCTAACCTAGACCTAACATGAATTATTCTCTAAAATATTGATCGAAACCAGGTTTAATTGACTGTTTCAGTGTGGTCCCACATTACTACGTGATCCAAACCAGAAAAAACCCAGGATCCGTTCAACAAGTATGTGAAGAATGCGAAAGTATGAGTCTGATGAGTGAAAATCCCAGGCCTAACCTAGACCAAACATGCGTTATCCGCTAAAATATTGATCGAAACCTGGTTTAATCGACTGTTTCAGTGTGGTACCACATTAATATGTGATTCAAACCAGAAAATAACCCTGGATCTGTTCAAGGAGTATGTGAAGTGTGCGAAAGTATGAGTCTGATGAGGTCAAATCCCAGACCTATCCCAGACCTAACTTGCGTTATCCTCTAAAATTTTGATCGAAACCAGGTTTAATCGACTATTTCAGTGCGGTACCACATTACTACGTGATCCAAACCAGAAAAAACCCAGGATCCGTTCAACAAGTATGTGAAGAATGCGAAAGTATGAGTCTGATGAGTGAAAGTCCCAGACCTAACCTAGACCTAACATGCGTTATCCTCTAAAATATTGATCCAAACCAGGTTTAATGGACAGTTTCAGTGTGGCACCACACTACTACGTGTTCCAAACCAGAAGAAACCCAGGATCTGTTCAACAAGTATGTGAAAAACGCGAAAGTATGAGCCTGATGAGGGCAAATCCCAGACATATCCCAGACCTAACTTGCGTTGTCCTCTAAGATATTGATGGAAACCAGGTTTAATTGACTGTTTCAGTGTTGTACTTCATTACTACGTGATGCAATCCAGAAAGAGCCCAGGATCTAGCCGTCAAGTATGAGAAATATGCGAGAGAATGAGCCTGATGAGAGCAAATCCCAGACCTAACCTAGACCTAACATGAATTATTCTCTAAAATATTGATCGAAACCAGGTTTAATTGACTGTTTCAGTGTGGTCCCACATTACTACGTGATCCAAACCAGAAAATAACACAGGATCTGTTCAAGGATTATGTGAAGTGTGCGAAAGTATGAGTCTGATGAGGTCAAATCCCAGACCTATCCCAGACCTAACTTGCGTTATCCTCTAAAATATTGATCGAAACCAGGTTTAAACGACTGTTTCAGTGTGGTACCACATTACTACGTGACCCAAACCAGAAAAAACCCCCGATCTGTTCAACATGTATGTGAAAAACGCGAAAGTATGAGCCTGATGAGGGCAAATCTTAGACCTAACCCAGACCTAAGATGCGTTATCCTCTAAAATATTTATCCAGACCAGGTTTCATTGAATGTTTCAGTGTGGTACCACTTTACTACGTGATCCAATCCAGAGAAAGCCCAGGATCTATCCATCAAGTATGAGAAATATGCGAAAGAATGAGCCTGATGAGAGCATATCCCAGACCTAACCTAGACCTAACATGAATTATTCTCTAAAATATTGATCGAAGCCAGGTTTAATTGAGTGTTTCAGTGTTGTACTTCATTACTACGTGATGCAATCCAGAAAAAGCCCAGGATCTAGCCGTCAAGTATGAGAAATATGCGAAAGAATGAGCCTGATGAGAGCAAATCCCAGACCTAACCTAGACCTAACATGAATTATTCTCTAAAATATTGATCGAAACCAGGTTTAATTGACTGTTTCAGTGTGGTCCCACATTACTACGTGATCCAAACCAGAAAAAACCCAGGATCCGTTCAACAAGTATGTGAAGAATGCGAAAGTATGAGTCTGATGAGTGAAAATCCCAGGCCTAACCTAGACCAAACATGCGTTATCCGCTAAAATATTGATCGAAACCTGGTTTAATCGACTGTTTCAGTGTGGTACCACATTAATATGTGATCCAAACCAGAAAATAACCCTGGATCTGTTCAAGGAGTATGTGAAGTGTGCGAAAGTATGAGTCTGATGAGGTCAAATCCCAGACCTATCCCAGACCTAACTTGCGTTATCCTCTAAAATTTTGATCGAAACCAGGTTTAATCGACTATTTCCGTGCGGTACCACATTACTACGTGATCCAAACCAGAAAAAACCCAGGATCCGTTCAACAAGTATGTGAAGAATGCGAAAGTATGAGTCTGATGAGTGAAAGTCCCAGACCTAACCTAGACCTAACATGCGTTATCCTCTAAAATATTGATCCAAACCAGGTTTAATGGACAGTTTCAGTGTGGCACCACACTACTACGTGTTCCAAACCAGAAGAAACCCAGGATCTGTTCAACAAGTATGTGAAAAACGCGAAAGTATGAGCCTGATGAGGGCAAATCCCAGACATATCCCAGACCTAACTTGCGTTGTCCTTTAAGATATTGATGGAAACCAGGTTTAATTGACTGTTTCAGTGTTGTACTTCATTACTACGTGATGCAATCCAGAAAGAGCCCAGGATCTAGCCGTCAAGTATGAGAAATATGCGAAAGAATGAGCCTGATGAGAGCAAATCCCAGACCTAACCTAGACCTAACATGAATTATTCTCTAAAATATTGATCGAAACCAGGTTTAATTGACTGTTTCAGTGTGGTCCCACATTACTACGTGATCCAAACCAGAAAATAACCCAGGATCTGTTCAAGGAGTATGTGAAGTGTGCGAAAGTATGAGTCTGATGAGGTCAAATCCCAGACCTATCCTAGACCTAACTTGCGTTATCCTCTAAAATATTGATCGAAACCAGGTTTAATCGACTGTTTCAGTGTGGTACCACATTACTACGTGACCCAAACCAGAAAAAACCCATGATCTGTTCAACAAGTATGTGAAAAACGCGAAAGTATGAGCCTGATGAGGGCAAATCCCAGACCTCTCCCAGACCTAACTTGCGTTATCCTCTAAAATATTGATCGAAACCAGGTTTAATTGACCGTTTCAGTGTGGTACCTCATTACTACGTGATCCAAACCAGAAAAAACCCAGGATCAGTTCAACAAGTATGTGAAGAATGCGAAAGTATGAGTCTGATGAGTGAAAATCCCAGGCCTAACCTAGACCTAACATGCGTTATCCTCTAAAATATTGATCGAAACCTGGTTTAATTTTCTGTTTTAGTTGTGGTACCACTTTACTACGTGATCCAAAGCAGAAAAGCCCTCGATCAGGTCAACATGCATGTTAAAACTGCGAAAGTATGACCCTGATGAGGGCAAATCCCAGGACTAACCTAGACCTAACATGCGTTATCTTCTAAAATATTGAGCGAAACCAGGTTTAATTGACTGTTTCAGTGTGGTACAACATTACTACGTGATCCAATCCAGAAATAGCCCAGGATCTAGCCATGAAGTATGAGAAATATGCGAAAGTATGAGCCTGATGAGGGCAAATCCTAGACCTAACCCAGACCTAACATGCGTTGTCCTATAAAATATTTATCAAGACCAGGTTTAATCGACCGTTTCAGTGTGGTCCCAAATTACTACGTGACCCAAACCAGAAAAAACCCGGGATCCGTTCAACAAGTATGTGAAGAATGCGAAAGTATGAGTCTGATGCGTGAAAATCCCAGGCCTAACCTAGACCTAACAAGCGTTATCCTCAAAAATATTGATCGAAACCTGGTTTAATTTTCTGTTTTAGTTGTGGTACCACTTTACTACGTGATCCAAAGCAGAAAAAACACTCGATCAGGTCAACATGTATGTTAGAACTGCGAAAGTATGACCCTGATGAGGGCAAATCCCAGACCTATCCCAGACCTATCTTGCGTTGTCCTCTAAAATAATGATCGAAACCAGGTTTAATTGATTGTTTTAGTTGTGGCACCACTTTACTACGTGATCCAAAGCAGAAAAAACCCTCGATCAGGTCAACATGCATGTTAAAACTGCGAAAGTATGACCCTAATGCGTGAAAATCCCAGGCCTAACCTAGACCTAACATGCGTTATCCTCAAAAATATTGATCGAAACCTGGTTTAATTGACTGTTTTAGTTGTGGTACCACTTTACTACGTGATCCAAAGCAGAAAAAACCCTCGATCAGGTCAAAATGCATGTTAAAACTGCGAAAGTATGACCCTGATGAGGTCAAATCCCAGACCTATCCCAGACCTGACATGCGTTATTCTCTAAAATATTTATCAAGACCAGGTTTACTTGATTGTTTCGGTGTGGTCACACATTACTACGTGATCCAAACCAGAAAAAACCCAGGATCCGTTCAACAAGTATGTGAAGAATGCGAAAGTATGAGACTGATGAGTGAAAATCCCAGACCTAACCTAGACCTAACATGCGTTATCCTCAAAAATATAGATCGAAACCTGGTTTAATTGACTGTTTTAGTTGTGGTACCACTTTACTACGTGATCCAAAGCAGAAAAAACCCTCGATCAGGTCAAAATGCATGTTAAAACTGCGAAAGTATGACCCTGATGAGGTCAAATCCCAGACCTATCCCAGACCTGACATGCGTTATTCTCTAAAATATTTATCAAGACCAGGTTTACTTGATTGTTTCGGTGTGGTCACACATTACTACGTGATCCAAACCAGAAAAAACCCAGGATCCGTTCAACAAGTATGTGAAGAATGCGAAAGTATGAGACTGATGAGTGAAAATCCCAGACCTAACCTAGACCTAACATGCGTTATCCTCTAAAATATTGATCCAAACCAGGTTTAATGGACTGTTTCAGTGTGGTACCACTTTACTACGTGATCCAAAGCAGAAAATACCCTCGATCAGGTCAACATGCATGTTAAAACTGCGAAAGTATGACCCTGATGAGGTCAAATCCCAGACCTGTCCCAGACCTGACATGCGTTATCCTCTAAAATATTGATCCAAACCAGGTTTAATTGACTGTTTCAGTGTGGTCCCACATTACTACGTGATACAATCCAGAAATAGCACAGGATCTAGCCATGAAGTATGAGAAATATGCGAAAGAATGAGCCTGATGAGAGCAAATCCCAGACCTAACCTAGACATAACATGAATTATTCTCTAAAATATTGATCCAAACCAGGTTTAATGGACTGTTTCAGTGTGGTGCCACTTTACTACGTGATCCAAAGCAGAAAATACCCTCGATCAGGTCAACATGCATGTTAAAACTGCGAAAGTATGACCCTGATGAGGTCAAATCCCAGACCTATCCCAGACCTGACATGCGTTATCCTCTAAAATATTGATCCAAACCAGGTTTAATTGACTGTTTCAGTGTGGTCCCACATTACTACGTGATACAATCCAGAAACAGCCCAGGATCTAGCCATGAAGTATGAGAAATATGCGAATGTATGAGCCTGATGATGACAAATTCTATACCTAACCCAAACCTAACATGCGTTATCCTCCAAAATATTTATCAAGACCAGGTTTAATTAAATGTTTCAGTGTGGCACCACATTACTACGTGAACCAAACCAGAAAAAACCCACGATCCGTTCAACAAGTATGTGAAGAATGCGAAAGTATGACCCTAATGAGGGCAAATCCCAGGCCTAACCTAGACCTAACATGCGTTATCTTCTAAAATATTGAGCGAAACCAGGTTTAATTGACTGTTTCAGTGTCGTACCACACTACTACGTGATCCAATCCAGAAATAGCCCAGGATCTAGCCATGAAGTATGTGAAGAATGCGAAAGAATGAGTCAGATGCGTCAAAATCCCAGGCCTAACCTAGACCTAAAATGCGTTGTCCTCTAAAATATATATCAAGACCAGGTTTAATCGACTGCTTCAGTGTGGTACCACATTACTACGTGACCCAAACCAGAAAAAACCCAGGATCTCTTCAACAAGTATGTGAAAAACGCAAAAGTATGAGCCTGATGAGGGCAAATCCCAGACCTATCCCAGACCAAACTTGCGTTATCCTCTAAAATATTGACCGAAACCTGGTTTAATCGACTGTTTCAGTGTGGTACCACATTACTATGTGATCCAAACCAGAAAATAACCCAGGATCTGTTCAACGAGTATGTGAAGTGTGCGAAAGTATGAGTCTGATGAGGGCAAATCATAGACCTATCCCAGAGCTAACATGCGTTATCCTCCAAAATATTTATCAAGACCAGGTTTAATTAAATGTTTCAGTGTGGTACCACATTACTACGTGAACCAAACCAGAAAAAACCCACGATCCGTTCAACAAGTATGTGAAGAATGCGAAAGTATGAGTCTGATGAGTGAAAATCCCAGGGCTAACCTAGACCTAACATGTGTTATCCTCTAAAATGTTGATCCAAACCAGGTTTAATTGACTGTTTCAGTGTGGTACCACATTGCTACGTGATCCAAACCAGAAAAAACCCAGGATCAGTTCAACAAGTATGTGAAAAACGCGAAAGTATGAGCCTGATGAGGGCAAATCCGAGACCTAGCCCAGACCTAACATGCGTTATCCTCTAAAATATTTATCAAGACCAGGTTTAATTAACTGTTTCAGCGTGGTACCACGTTACTACGTGATACAATCCAGAAATAGCACAGGATCTAGCCATGAAGTATGAGAAATATGCGAAAGTATGAGCCTGACGAGGGCAAATCCTAGACCTAACCCAGACCTAACATGCGTTATCCTCTAAAATATTTATCATGAGCAGGTTTAATTGATTGCTTCAGTGTGGTCCCACATTACTACGTGATCCAAACCAGAAAATAACCCAGGATCTGTTCAACGAGTATGTGAAGTGTGCGAAAGTATGAGTCTGATGGGGGCAAATCCTAGACCTATCCCATACCTAACATGCGTTATCCTCTAAAATATTTATGAAGACCAGGTTTAATTGTCTGTTTCAGTGTGGTACCACATTGCTACGTGATCCAAACCAGAAAAAACCCAGGATCCGTTCAACAAGTATGTGAAGAATGCGAAAGTATGAGTCTGATGGGGGCAAATCCTAGACCTATCCCATACCTAACATGCGTTATCCTCTAAAATATTTATCAAGACCAGGTTTAATTGTCTGTTTCAGTGTGGTACCACATTGCTACGTGATCCAAACCAGAAAAAACCCAGGATCCGTTCAACAAGTATGTGAAGAATGCGAAAGTATGAGTCTGATGAGGGCAAATCCTAGACCTATCCCAGACCTACCATGCGTTATCCTCAAAAATATTGATCCAAACCAGGTTTAGTGGACTGTTTCAGTGTGGTACCACATTACTACGTGATCCAAACCAGAAAATAACCCAGGATCTGTTCAACGAGTATGTGAAGTGTGCGAAAGTATGAGTCTGATGAGGGCAAATCCCAGACCTATCCCAGACCTAACATGCGTTATCCTCTAAAATATTTATCATGACCAGGTTTAATTGATTGTTTCAGTGTGGTCCCACATTACTACGTGATCCAAACCAGAAAAAACCCAGGATCCGTTCAACAAGTATGTGAAGAATGCGAAAGTATGAGTCAGATGAGTGAAAATCCCCGGCCTAAAACAGACCTAACATGCGTTATCCTCTAAAATATTGATCCAAACCAGGTTTAGTGGACTGTTTCAGTGTGGTACCACTTTACAACGTGATCCAAAGCAGAAAAAACCCTCGATCACGTCAACATGTATGATAAAACTGCGAAAGTATGACCCTGATGAGGGCAAATCCCAGACCTATCCCAGACCTAACTTGCGTTATCCTCTAAAATATTGATTGAATCCAGGTTTAATTGACTGTTTCAGTGTGGTACCACATTACTACGTGATCCAAACCAGAAAAAACCCAGGATCCGTTCAACAAGTATGTGGAGAATGCGATAGTATGAGTCTGATGAGGGCAAATCCTAGACCTATCCCAGACCTACCATACGTTATCCTCTAAAATATTGATCCAAACCAGGTTTAGTGGACTGTTTCAGTGTGGTACCACATTACTACGTGATCCAAACCAGAAAATAACCCAGGATCTGTTCAACGAGTATGTGAAGTGTGCGAAAGTATGAGTCTGATGAGGGCAAATCCCAGACCTATCCCAGACCTAACATGCGTTATCCTCTAAAATATTTATCATGACCAGGTTTAATTGATTGTTTCAGTGTGGTCCCACATTACTACGTGATCCAAACCAGAAAAAACCCAGGATCCGTTCAACAAGTATGTGAAGAATGCGAAAGTATGAGTCAGATGAGTGAAAATCCCCGGCCTAAAACAGACCTAACACGCGCTATCCTCTAAAATATTGATCCAAACCAGGTTTAGTGGACTGTTTCAGTGTGGTACCACTTTACAACGTGATCCAAAGCAGAAAAAACCCTCGATCACGTCAACATGTATGATAAAACTGCGAAAGTATGACCCTGATGAGGGCAAATCCCAGACCTATCCCAGACCTAACTTGCGTTATCCTCTAAAATATTGATTGAATCCAGGTTTAATTGACTGTTTCAGTGTGGTACCACATTACTACGTGATCCAATCCAGAAATAGCCCAGGATCTAGCAATGAAGTATGAGAAATATGCGAAAGTATGAGCCTGACGAGGGCAAATCCTAGACCTAACCCAGACCTGACATGCGTTATCCTCTAAAATATTGATCCAAACCAGGTTTAATTGACTGTTTCAGTGTGGTCCCACATTACTGCGTGATACAATCCAGAAACAGCCCAGGATCTAGCCATGAAGTATGAGAAATATGCGAATGTATGAGCCTGATGATGACAAATTCTATACCTAACCCAAACCTATCATGCGTTATCCTCCAAAATATTTATCAAGACCAGGTTTAATTAAATGTTTCAGTGTGGCACCACATTACTACGTGAACCAAACCAGAAAAAACCCACGATCCGTTCAACAAGTATGTGAAGAATGCGAAAGTATGACCCTAATGAGGGCAAATCCCAGGCCTAACCTAGACCTAACATGCGTTATCTTCTAAAATATTGAGCGAAACC